>NC_085930.1:97155000-97780000 GCF_028885625.2 Pongo pygmaeus | reverse complement strand
CTTTATCTTTGGCCCAGAAGTCTCTTGTCATCTGCCTGCATCCATGAAACTGAGGCAGGCTAACTTGTTAGGATGCCAGTAGGGAAGATCTCAGACCCTTCATAGTTCTTGACATACAAATGTATATCCAAAATGAACCCTAAAACATAAAGCTATACTCATAGGAAAAAACAAGAACAGGAAGGAAGTATACCAAAATTATAATAATCACCATTTCAAGGTGACAGAATGAATGAGGCATTTTTTAACTTTTTTCTGCTTATACTTTTAAGCATTATTCTTAGAAAATATCCTAAGAGTAAACATTTAAAACTTGTAAGTTAAGCTTTCGGTCATCAAGCAAACAGCAGGTACATGGTTCAAAATCTTAGCAGGTATGTAATTTGCTCATTTTCCCACCCAGGCTATCTATAATATGTTCTGTCTGTCCTTCCATTCTTTATGCACAGATAGGCACACACACATATTTTCACACACACACAATGTCTGACACAATCTACATCATCTACCACTTGGAAAACTGTAGCAGTCTCCGAACCAGACTCCCTGTGTCTACTTTCAGCCTGCTTTAACCCATTTTCCTTTTCTAGGTCAAAATTTGAGATCATATAGCTTTAATCATGTCAAAAGTCATCATCAACCAAAAAACAATCATTTTTTAAAATTATTTTACTTTAAGTTCTGGGGTACATGTGCAGAATGTGCAGGTTTGTTACATAGGTATATACATGCCATGGTGGTTTGCTGCACCCATTAACCCATCATCTACATTAGGTATTTCCCTAATGCTCTCCCTCCCCTAGCCCACCAACCCCTGACAGGCCCCGGTGTGTGATGTTCCCCTCCGTGTGTCCATGTGTTCTCATTGTTCAACTCCCACCTGTGAGTGAGAACATGCAGTGTTTGGTTTTCTGTTCTTCTGTTAGTTTGCTGAGAATGATGGTTTCCAGCTTCATCCATGTCCCTGCAAAGGACATGAGCTCATCTTTTTTATGGCTGCATACTATTCCATGGTGTATATGTGCCACATTTTCTTTATCCAGTCTATCACTGATGGGCATTTGGGTTGGTCCCAAGTCTTTGCTATTGTGAACAGTGCTGCAATAAACATATGTGTGCATGTGTCTCTATTGTAGAATGATTTATAATCCTTTGGGTATATACCCAGTAATGGGATTGCTGGGTCAAATGGTATTTCTGGTTCTAGATCCTTGAGGAATCGCCACACCATCTTCCACAATGGTTGAACTAATTTACACTCCCACCAACAGTGTAAAAGCCTTCCTATTTCTCCATAACCTCTCCAGCATCTGTTGTTTCCTGACTTTTTAATGATCACCATTCTAACTGGCATGAGATGGTACATCATTGTGGTTTTGATTTGCATTTCTCTGATGACCAGTGATGATGAGCTTTTTTGATATGTTTGTTGGTTGCATAAATGTCTTCTTTTGAGAAGTGTCTGTTCATATCTTTTGCCCACTTTTTGATGGGGTTGTTTTTTTTCTTGTAAATTTGTTTAAGTTCTTTGTAGATTCTGGATATTAGTCCTTTGTCAGGTGGGTAGACTGCAAAAATTTTCTCCCATTCTGTAGGTTGCCTGTTCACTCTGATGATAGTTTCTTTTGCTGTGCAAAAGCTCTTTAGTTTAATTAGATCCCATTTGTCAATTTTGGCTTTTGTTGCCATTGCTTTTGGTGTTTTCGTTATGAAGTCTTTGCTCATGCCTATGTCCTTAATGGTATTACCTAGGTTTTCTTCTAGAGTTTTTATGGTTTTAGGTCTTACATTTAAGTCTTTAATCCATCTTGAATTAATTTTTGTATAAGGTCTAAGGAAGGGGTCCAGTTTCAGTTTTCTGCATGTAGCTAGCCAGGCTTTCCAACACCATTTATTAAATAGGGAATCCTTTCCCCATTGCTTGTTTTTGTGAATGATTCTAAAATTTAGGCTTTTAAGCTTTAACACTTATTTCTCCTCTCATAATACCATAAAAAATCCCAAAGAATTAATTTCTAATTCTCACTTTACTGTCAGAGAAAAACATATATCAATTTCTAATTCTCTATAAATGTCATTAGATACAGTTCCAAGTCAAATTAGCCTTAATTATCAAATCTCAAAGTACATTTAAAATCTTTTTAATAAAATTACATTTAAAGCCACTCACCAACCTTAAATTAATATTCATATAAAATAATCTATTTTGCTCTTTGTAACCTTCTCCTTATTGTATTTTTGCTTTATTTTGTTTTGTTTTTGGCTAACAAATCTATTTTTATAGATACTGGCATTATACAATCATAGAACTCCAAATAAAATTAATGTAACTAAGATTATCTATATTTTGAAACTCTCATTTAAATACTGGCCATAAACTAATGATATTTTCCCCAAAAATACCTTGATTGAGATCTACATTCAATAATTCTAGTCCATTTAAATCAAAGGGTCATTAGTAGAAGATGAAAAGGTATGTAAAACTAGAGAAATAAGAACATTTCACACTTCAGGATATTTGGCAAGGTATTCTGAATATGTTAAGGCTTATCTGGCTATTACCTATTTGTATAGATTTGGCAGGCCTAGAATTAAACTAAATCTTAATTCCAGGCTAACAGAGCCATTGAATTTGGTTTTTGAAGCAAGAAGTTTTAAAAAATGAGTTAAAATAACTCTTTCTTAAGCTAATAGACTTTAGCTAAGACAGGTTGAACATCTCAAATCCAAAAACCCCAAATCCAAAGTACTCCAAAATCCTAGATGCTTTGAGCACCAACAGGATATTCAAAGACAATGCTCACTGCAGCGTTCTGGATTTTTGGATTTGAGATACTCAGTTGGTAAGTGTAATACAAATATTCCAAAATCTGAAAAAAATATGAAATCTGAAATACTTCTGGTCCCAAGCATTTCAGATGATGGATACTCAACCTGTAATTTAAATCACTGTGAGCCAATTGTGTATAGTTATGGGTTTTCATTATCCCTGCCTTAAAGGTCAGGTTTGTTTTGAGGATGGGTATACTGAATATAATTTTATAAAAACTAATTTCATTTTGCTATCCCTATGGCAGATTCTACACTTTCACAGTTCCCATGAGCCAATTTGCTGATACATTGACAGAAAGCACCTACCAAGAAAATCACAAACATTGAAATAGATTAGGAAGCTTACATTAAATATCCTTGCTTTTTTTTTTCTCGTGGCAAATTTTGGTCCAGCCATTGAAAAACTAGAAAAACTAAAATACCACCAGTTCTGATGCACCATTTTTTTTTTTAAAAAAGGCTCAAGTTTAAAGAGTATACCAGTGACAAGACACTTGGATATAAACTAGAAACAGAAAAATCATCATTTTCTCCAATGAAAGCATTACCTTCTAGAATCAAGACCAGATTTATATTGCTTCAGAAATTATTACTGTCCCATCAACCTGAAGAGAGTTCCATAAGCCTGAAATCATGTTCAATCTATACCTTTTGGCTTTTTACAGACAACACGAAAAGTACATATATGCCCATTCTTAGACAGTTACTAGGTTTAAGTATATACCAAAGGCTTGCAAAATTATCTTGAGAACATTGCCATCCTCAAGTACCAATTACTAAGGTGATCTGTCTATGCCCCAAAATGTAGCTTAAAATATGAAAAGGAAGCCCACATATACTAGGAAGGAAGATAAGATAATGTGAAGAGAAATAAATCTATAAGAGTCTGCTGAATGCCAGGCTAAGAAAGTGTATCATAGACAGCATTTTATCAAAGTGCAGCCTAAACAAATGGCAAGGGGAATAATTTCTTTAACAAATATGGGCAACAATAGAGGAAAAAAGGGGGAAATTCTGTGCCCTGTCATACATTTAGTCAGGATTAACAATGGATAAAAATATGTGCAAGAACACATTTAATAACCCTAAACTGTCATTCAGTGTGTAGGAGGTAGTCAAGATACAGCTAATAAAACACCAAAAAAAATGGTTTTAGCCACCCTGAAAAAAAAAAAAAAACCCTCCATGGAATAAAACAAAACAGAGCTGAAGGGCATCTCCTGCCAAGATAAATGCCGTCTTTTGAGTGTTGCCTGTGGCTAGCCCTCACAAAGAGAGTTCCAGGATCCTCTGATGGTAATACATGGCTACCTCACTTATCACAGTCCATTTAAAAGGGAGCTTTGTAAACATTTCTACTTCACTCCCCATTGCTGTCGTTCTATTAATGATGATTTGAGCTCTGAAAGAGGATCTAAAATTAATTTCAGGAGTTGCAAATGAGGCAGGCCAATTAGGAACTATTATAAATTGGACTTGGGAAGAAGCATTAACACATTATTTCTTGTGGGTTCTTGTTTTAGTTAGCTGACCCATCTTTAGGAATGCATTCAATTACAAAAGCAGATGCTTAAAAAATGCATTCCATTAAGAAATGTTTGGATAATGACATATAAGAGAAAGCCTACATTATGTATGGTGCTTAGCCCAGGCAGTCATGTTCTAATCATATTGTGGGGGGAAAACGTCTGCTCGATCAACTTTTCTCGGCTAATTACTATTTTCTTTCCCTCATGACCCTGAGTATTCAACTGTAAGTTCAGTAGGAGGTGACTTCAGACAGATGGTGACGAAAGATCCTATTCAAAACAGCCTCTCTCTCACCCTTGGGGTGAGGGTTGGATGGAGGTTTGCTGCGATCAACCCTGGAGATAGATGTTCATTTGCCTAAATTTTAAAAGCTGTATTTTCAAATGGCATCTTGAGAAAGAAAAGTTCTTTGATATCAATTAATATCAACCCTACCCACCAGCAGAATGATGTATGATATATGCAGAAGGGGCCACGCAGAAAGCAAAGCAGCTCACATGAGTTGGGGCCCACAGGGTGAGATATATTTGAACAAGCATGAGTTTCAGCAAGGACAAAGAACAGACCAGATTCGTAAAGGCCAGGCTTTGGCAGCCCAGACTTCTTAATGTGGTTTGCTCCCTGTTGCCCACCTAAAACTGACCTCAAAAAAATAGTTTACTCCAATTATGGAGAATTCTGTCTTTGAAACCTAATAGCACATGACTGGAATTTCCTAACACGGGGGCCATGGAGTCTTGTGGAATTTCTTTACTCTAAGCACCAGCTTCTACCCTGTTCCTTGCTCGGTGCATGAGCCAGGGAGGCGGCTGGCCCATCCAGCGGTTCCTCCAGTTCCTCCAACTGGACCAGAACACTCTCAAGTGCCAACGTCATGTGCTTCAGGGCACTAAGACGGCAAATGCCAGCATCATTTGGCATCCTGCTACAAATGATGCCAGCATCATTTGGCATCCTGCTACAAATGATGCCAGCATCATTTGGCATCCTGCTACAAATCAGTAAGTCTGAAGCCAACTGATTTTCCCACATAGAAAAGGTCCAAGGCCAGAGGAGGAGTGCCAGGAAGAGGTATTCCCCCTATTCTAAATGTTTCTCTTGAATCCTGTCCTTCTAGAGAATTGATAAAAAGGCAATGAAGGATGGGAGGGACCATTGTCCCAGGTCTTGGCAGTGGACATGTGTGAGGCATTGCTCATTACTATGTGCCTGATCCACAAAAAAAAAAAAAAAAAAAAAAAAAAGAAAATATTTCTTTTGAGCACTTTAGCCTATTATGATTTTTTTAAAAAACATACCCACACAAATAAAATATTACTCAAGTTTTTAAGAGGAGGAGGTACTGATCTGTATTTAGTGCTGGAGCTTTGGAAGCAAATGTACCTGAGTTTGAATCTCAGCGATACCTTTTGACTGTGGCCCTGGGTAAGTTACTCACTGTCTCTGAAACTTCAAGTTCCTCATAAGTAATCTAAGATGGACAATCATAACTCTCTCTTGGATTGAGGCAGGAGAATATGGTGGAGGCAGGGAACCAAAGGCCATTTCACTCCAACTTCCTAGAACTAAATTAAAAGGAAAACCCTAATTTTCCATGCCTAAGTAACAAAAGGACCAAAGGTTACTCCCTTTGCAAACTCCCACCTTTTCTGCATGGCAGATGGGAAATTGGCTGTCTGCAACCAATCAGACTGATTGCCAGCCCAGTCTTCATTTGCATAGAAGTGCAACTTTGTGGCCAGGCACGGTGGATCATGCCTGTAATCCCAGCACTTTGGGAGGCTGAGGTGGGTGTATTACCTGAGGTCAGGAGTTCGAGACCAGCCTGGCCAACGTGGTGAAACCCCATCTCTACTAAAAATACAAAAAATTAGCTGGGCATGGTAGCGGCCACCTGTAATCTCAGCTACTCAGGAGGCTGACACAGGAGAATCACTTGAACCCAGCAGGGGGAGGTTGCAGTGAGAGGAGGTTGAGATCGCACCACTGCACTCCAGCCTGGGCAACAAGAGGGAAACTCCATCTCAAAAAAACAAAACAAAACAAAACAAACAAAAAAAAAAGAAGTGCAACTTTGTAACTTCACCTTAGCCTCTGATTGGCTGCAACCAATCAGATGTTTGCACAGGAATGTGACCTTTGCAACTTCACTTCAGGCTCTGATTGGTTGCTTTCAGACCGATTGCGGGCCACCGCTTCATTTACACGAGGTGAGCACCAAGTGGTCAATGGGAAACCTCTAGGAGGAATTTGGACCGGAGAAGATTCTGTATCCAGGCCCTGTAGCCACTGCTCGGGCCTGCTCCCACCCTGTGGAGTGTACTTTCATTTTCAATAAATCCCTGCTTTCATTCTTTTGTTGCTTTATTCTTTCCTTGCTTTGCTTTGTGTTTTGTCCAATTCTTTGTTCAAAACTCCAAGAACTTGGACAACTTACAGTCAAGACCCTCTACTGGTAACAGGATCATCGTGAGAATTAAGGGATCACGCATGTAAAGATTTTGATCAGTGCCTGACATGACCACACAAGAATGCTAGCATTTACTTATTAAATGACACAGACCCCACCAAAGTTAAAGATTCAAAGGTTTTGCATTACTTTCTATGAGCTTCCCTTTATAGTGAATATATCTAAACATGCTCACTGGTCTCTTATTTTCAAGACAAACTTTCAGAGAGGCCTTTAAAATTGGTTTCTGTTAAGCTGCACATTTGACTTTCATGAGTTGACATCTGCTCCATAAATAGACATAAAGAAGAAAACAGACTTTGGAAAGGAGTCTGTTGACCACAGAAGAGTTGCATCCCAGACAAGCCAGGCTTGACTTGGTCTATAACTGTCCAATATCATTCCATCCAAATGGATAGGAAAGGCCACGTGAGAAATAGGCAAGACATGATGTCACATAGTTTAAGAAACCGAGAAATGGAAATGTGTTCTGAATGGCAATTTTTAAAAAGTCAAAGTCAAATGCAAAATCAAACAAATTCAAAAGAAAAGATTCTTCCATTGGAAAAAAAACACTTTAAAAAATTGGTAAATCTAGGAAGCAGGGAGGGTGAGTGAAATGATGGGACTTCCATGACACACTGCAATACCCTCTGTTAGTGGTAATGTTAGATGATGGTGCTTGGTCATTCTTGTTATTCCCGTTCAGTAATAAGAAAGCCTCTCTGTTGACCATTCAATTCTGCCAAGGTAGCTTTCTATGTGAAATACACCCAACCAGAATCTCTGGCAGGTTATAGATGAGTGATAATGAGAAAACCAAATACATCTGGACTTCACTGTGGGACACAGCTTTGCCCAGTATCTGCCTAAACTAAACCTATTGTCCATGGGTGATCAGTTACTGTCAAGAGACTGTCACATTGCATTAACTTTTTGGTTGGAAATGAGTAACTACCAGAAAATAGGTCACTGACATCAAGGCTTAGCCCCCATGGCATCCAATCAATTACTTTTTTCTTATTGGTGAAGTGAGGTTATGTGTGTGTATATATGTAAGTTTCTCTAAAAACAGTATGTTTTAATTCCCCATCTACTGTATATTTAAAGCTACTAATATTTATTTCTCAGTCTTTGCACAGAGCAGCAAATTGTGCGCCTACATCTTGAACTAGATATTTCCCTTCTTAATTTGAATATTTTGTGTTAAATCAAACCTTCCATTGTTTATGTTTACATGGAATAGAACATTCCCATAGGCTAAATTGTAATACAAAACAAAACAGATCATCATGCCATTGCTGTGAGAAGAATATGTGCAGAAGGGGGCACATTCTGGAATTCTGTTAGCGCAACATTCAAATAAAATTGAATTAAGGTTCTGTGGAGTGGATTTTTCTTTTTTTTTAAATGAAGTCTTGCTCTGTCACCCAGGCTGGAGTGCAGTGGCACCATCTCGGCTCACTGCATCCTCCGCCTCCCGGGTTCAAGCGATTCTCCTGCCTCAGCCTCCCAAGTAGTTGAGATTACAGGCATGCACCACCATGCCCAGTTAATTTTTGTAGTTTTAGTAGAGACGGGGTTTCACCATGTTGTCCAGGCTGGTCTCAAACTCCTGACCTCAGGTGATCCGCCCACCTCGGCCTCCCAAAGTACTGAGATTACAGGCATGAGCCACCGCACCTAGCCTGGAGTGGATCTTTGTAGAGAGAAAAACATAAAAGTGAGTTTATTGGAGGCAGCTCCTTTGAGAGAGTTTTTATTCATGAGAAGGGACAAGGCAGTTGTGCTTCTGCAAAGGAGAAGGAAACACAGGGTGGCATGTCTGTGTGTGCTGCAGGTGATGGTGGTAGCCAGGCAAAGGGAAGGTTTCTGCGAGGGGCAGGAAGGTCTGATCCCTTCTGGGAGAGGGGCTAAACAGATTCCCATCTGTTTATCAAAGCTGTTGATTCAATGTTAATCAAAGCTGTTCTCCCTTGTTGTGCCTGCCACAGAGCTGGACAGCAATTCAAGACAACCTAGAGGAGACATTTTGGGAGGGTGAAGGAAACTTATGGCTTTTAAGGCATCCTCAAAGATGCTCAAAGATGCAATTCTTCATGTAAATGTCTAAATTACCTTGTGAAGTCTGGATTTTAGGTCTGCCATCTTGTGGCCATTGCAATAAATACTGCCCTTTTCAATTTTTTCTGTAGTTACATCTCTAATAATCTATATTCAGAAAAGGTACCAGAAAGAATGCTTATTAAAAAAAATAAACATTACACATGGGAGAGAGATCCATGATTCAGGGGGAGCTAGGACATTTCATATTTGAATCCCCATTCTGCTGACATTTTTCATTCTTTGACTAAAGTCTAGTTTCAAATAATTAGCTATCAAATTATCATTTAATACAGGATTGGGACTGCTAAGAAGTCAGTTAAGAGGTGACAGGGAAGTTTTAGGTGCCTGTTTTTTTTTTTTTAAAGAGGTCATTTAATGGACACAGAGTTTCTTCCAAATGAATGACAGTCTCAGCATTTCTGTACTTGCCATACATTTGCTAAGAGAACACCCCGAATAAAATAGATTGTCAAACCAAAGGGGGCTTCATACCTGAAAACTAAGGGAAATTGCTTTTCTGGAAATAACTGAAAGTCCAAATGAGTGAGATTAGAAATACTTTATTCTACGCTGTAAGGAAAAGAAATGAGACAAAATTTATAATAGTTCTGTGTTGGGAAGAAATGGTTAAAACGCCACTATGAAAACACACTAAGCCTATCTAATGCACACTCACTAATCATGATCTTGTTGACTGTGTCAACAGAACAGAAAGCAAATATATGTGGCCATTGCCTTTGCAAAGTTTCACCAATGCATCACAGCCTTCAAATGAAGAGGAGGCACAAGAACATATTCAATGACCACAAATTAATTTCAGAGCCCAAGTTACAGAAGTATAGAACTATGCATCTACATACATACACCTAAAGCCCTGCACTGCTAAGCAACAGTTCAAAAGACAGGCCAAACAAAGAGCTGCAAGACTCAGCTTATGTATTCCTAAATTATAAAAAGTTATATTTGTTAGTTACCTGAAATTTCTGGACTCATGAATACAATTTGTGGGATGCTACTGGAGTGCTCCTTCCCAGAGTTTGAAGGAACCTGAAACCAGACAGCAGCTGCAGAAGGAAAGGGTCTGGTAAACTACCTGGAGGAGCTCCACATCTGGAAAGAATCGCAAGGGAGCCAGCCCAAGAAACAATGGTATAGAAAGCAGTCTCAGATTTACAGGATGGGTGGCCTTGTGGCTCATAGAAGTGAAATTTCCACCCTGGGAGGAGCGATTACTGGAAGCAGGAACATTTCATATATGAAATTATGAAGTCCAACCTGAAGCAGCTAAACTGAATGTGTTCCTCTAGGGTGGCTGTTTACTGGCCACATAAGCAAAAATAAACCATCCAGGTTGTCACAGGCAGTTCATCAATTCCTCCAACTCATTCACCACATATTTACTGAGTGACCACTGTGTACCACGTACTAGGGATGAATGGGGACAAGCAAGACAGAAACTATCCCTGCTTCTCTAACAGCAGAACTCAGAGATTGCTAACACAGCAGAACCCAGAGATTGTCCACAGTCATGAGACAGACTGACCCTGTGATGATGCCACCAGACACAAGGAAACACCCTTCCATTCCCATCATGAGCAAATGCTGGATCATCAGCAATACTGTGCAAAGAAGATATCCCTGAATCCTGTTTCCCAATTCAAATGCTCGGCAAAGAATCCACGTGGCATTTCCCTCTGCATGTATCAAATACTAGGATAATCAATTCAAAAGCACCCTCCCAGCCCATCCTCTTCATCCCGAATGCCCAGTATAATCCAGTTGCAATCAGAAGCTCAAAATAAACAAATAAACAGAAACATGAAACCTCATAGTCATAGCTACTAGGCCGAATAATACGAAGTTCAAGTTCACTTTTTTATGGGTCAGAAACAATTGAATATCAGAAATTTCGTATGGTTCAACATAATAGTCTTCCAAAATACAAGGAGTTTTATTGGTTTCTTTGTTTGCTTACAATACATGCCCATAGATAATTTTAAATCTTTATAATTTTATATCCTCAGAGATGTAAAATGTTGAGGTAATTCCCTCTCCACAATATTCAACATAACACCCAAGACTGACCACTAAAGGTAATTAACCCAGTCAGCAGAAGGCCTTCTGCACAAATTGGAGGTTGCGGAAGGAGGCCTAGGAACCCAGAGAAGTGACAGAACTCAGTCCCGTAAGAGAGGCCCCCAGGCCTGGAAAACCACTTAGTGAGAAAACATCCTGGTGACCAGACTCCAACCTGACACTGATTACCGCTCCCTGCAATATTGATCTGTTGAATGCTGAGATCAGACCATCTATCTCTCTGGACAAACTTGAGGCTTCCCAGCTCCACTGACCAACAACAAAGCACCCCTGTTTAGATTTGAACTTCAAGGCATGGGACATAAGGCAGGGGTCAAGGAAGAATGGGGCTGGAGAACCCTTAAGGTGAGCAGTGAGGCCAGCTGGACTTCCTGGGTTGAGTGGGGACTTGGGGAACTTTTCTGACAAGAGGATTGTAAAACGCACCAATCAGGAACTTTTCTGTCTCACAAGAGGATTGTAAAATGCACCCATCAGTGCTCTGTAAAATGCACCAATCAGCGCTCTATAAAACGCAGCAATCAGTGCTCTGTGAAACACACCAATCAGCAGGATTCTAAAAGTAGCCAATTGCAGGGAGGATTGAAAAATGGGCACTCTGATAGGACAGAAACAGAACATGGGGGGGGGACAATAAGGGAATAAAATCTGGCCACCCCAGCCAGCAGCGGCAACCCACTTGGGTCCCCTTCCATGCTGTGGAAGCTTTGTCCCTTCACTCTTCACAATAAACCTTGCTACTGCTCACTCTTTGGGTCAGTGCCATCTTTAAGAGCTGTAACACTCACTGCGAAGGTCCACTACTTCACTCTTGAGGTCAGTGAGACCACAAACCCACCAGCAGGAGCCAACTCTGGACACAAAGGGATTCAAAATCCCATTGAAGAGAGGCATAATGAAGAGGCATCTTTAAGGATGACTGCATACCTATAGGTGGTGGCTTAAAAGAGCAGTCTAATGTTGTTAACTAGTGTCCTAATTTCTACCATTTTCAAAGAGAATCTACTGTGGACAGAATACGATGCTACGTGTTATGAAGGATCAGCAATGGATAAGGCTTGCAAACTGTTCTGGTAAAGAAAGAAAAAGCATATAAAGACTTAAATAATAAAATAAAAGATAAATAATAGTTTATTAATGTCTTCATTGTTTAGATATAGGATAAGCAATTGTTAATAATTATTATTTTGATTACTATATGTATATGCAAGGCATAAGTAAAGTACGTTGTTTCATTTAGTCTGCTCAAAATAGCCTTCCAAGAGAAAGTTTTATTACACCCCTTGTAAAGTTGAGTAAACTGAGACTGTAATATTTAAGTAGGTTGTCCAAGGTCCCATTGCTTTTAAAAGTAGAACTGGAATTTGAATCCAAGTCTGTGATGTTAAAGACTAAACTTGGCCATTTCACTAAAATTCTTGGTTGCAGGAAGGAAGAAATGTCCCTTTGGTCCAGGATGATGGGGGCAGGCTTCACAGAGGATAAGGGTGACAGCTGAGTATGAAGGGAGGGTAGGAATGGAAGGGCTCTGGAAGGAAAAGAGTGGCTTCCAGATGGGGTAAGTGTCTGATTGAGAGTTGAGATGATTCAGTCAATTAAAATTATTTCTCTTTTGCTTACTTATGCCTGTTCCTAGTTGCATAACTTTCAAGGATGCTAGAATACCACCACCAAGGAAGAAATGTGGTCAAATAAAGTAATGCCTTAAGTGCCAATGGAAAGACTGGTTTGGCCAGTGCCAACGTTTTCACGCATGCCCGCATGCACACATGAGGATGTAGGAACATATGTGTAAGTTGTTTTCTGGGGAACAGCAGCTTTTTATTGTGACATTCAGTAATGTCCTTTCTAATGTTTGGAATTAAAATGACCCTTTCTCAAATGATGATGATAATAGTTAACACTTGAATAGTCTTATTTAATAGTTTAATTAGGTTAGCAAGCATGTGTTGGCCAAAAATATTTTTTCCTATGATTGGTCCATGACTTCCACAGTCTGGAAAACATTCATGTGATTGCTGCATGTTACTATCAGGGTATGTGTGAGGAACATCCTCTTATGTTCTGCACAGGTAAGGGCTTTCCTTGTGAAAAGTGTTTGGCACTTCCAAGCTGGCTGCCTTATAAATGCCATGTTGAACCCAGATTGTTTGTACTGAGTGACCATCCCTTTGCCAATGTCTGTTTCCGATATGGTATCTTTAGGATATAAGTGGAGAATAATCTCTTTATTTCACAAATAGGCCCCATCAGACAAGAGCTCCAGGTCCTTCTAGGGGTCTTCAGTGACCACAGAAGGAAAGAAAATCTGAGTTGGTCAATGCCAATCTTTAGGAAAGTCATTTCTAAAGGTTGCAAGAAGGGTCTAGTGTAAAATATGACGTACTCTGCCTCTCTTTCCTTTGTTCATTTTGTTGGATTTTAGCACAATATGTGTATATATATTGGTGGAATATGAACGTGGGAGTAATCAGCACCAGAGAAGACTTGGGAACATGGTAGTTATCCCTTCAATTATCTGCTAGAGTAACATAGACGAGGCTTGCTCCAGGGGCACCCTAAGATTTGAACTAGGACTTAAGGATGAAAGTCACAAGTAGGTAAGGCTGAGACCAAGTTAGTAACAGGAGCAACTCTGCCTAAGTCAGAGTTGTCAACAATGGCCTGGGCTCCCTCATAGCCATCTCTGACAGTGTTGGTACAAACAACAGAAGGCAATTCGAGAAAATCCCAGGGAAATAATTCTAACAATGGAGGAATGATGTGACTAAACACATGCTTTGGTTGGGTTTATTTGGATTGCAAGCAAAAGAAACTAATTCCGGCTAACTTAGCAAAAAGAGGAAGTGTTAGAGGGATACTTGAATAAACTGAGGGAAAGAAAAGAGCTAACAAGTGAGCTTTAGGAGGGTCAGTGAGAAAGTTGCTCCAGGACCCTCAGTAGCAGGAAATCCTAAACCCTTCTTCAGAAGACCTGCTGTTTACAGAATAACTTTGTTACAACCTCCAGGCTTAATGGAAAAAGAGTAATGTTTGACCTTCCTGGAAAGAAAATCAGTTAGCCCCACCTAGGTCAATCAGTTATGGCCTGGTTTCCCCATCACTAGAAACACACCCTAAATAATGGGATCACACCAAAAGAAAAAGGGACAGCTATGAGCTGAGGGTCATCCTAATTGGCAGCTACTCTAATGATCTTACAGCTAAAGGGTCTATTTCTGTGGTGTGCTGGAGCTGGCTGCTAGCTAGCGAGAGTCAATTATGTGCATCTCCTTCCAACTTTACAAGCGTCAGCCTGTACCTTGGCCATGGTAGAAGTATTTACACCATGGAAATTGGCAATCACTACCAATCAGGGATTTTGTTTTTTCCATTGACCTGGTTTACCAGTGCTCCATTGGCCTATTTCAAGATAATTGAACAGTCTTGCCAAGACTGCTGAACAAGGGACATGCCATAGAGCCTACAATAGGAAATACATAGCTAACACACACCAGCACATTTTCTGTACCAAAGACTATACCATTCTAAGTCCTTTATGTGTACTAACTCATTTGATCTGCACGACAATCTAATGAGGAAGGTGCCATTATGTTCCCATTTGACAGATAAGAAAAGAGAGGCAGAAAGGAGTGAATTAACTTACTCAAGTTTACATGGCTAGTAGATGGCAAAGTAGAGATTTGAACCCGGGTATTCTATAATTTTATGTCTCAAAATAAAATAGATTATGTCTAGCATTGTTCTAAGTTGAGATACTCTTGACACAGAAAAAACAGATTCACTTTGAATCAAGTGAGAAGTCAGCTGAATTCCGATAAGGGGACCACCCCCTCAGTCACAATACTGCCGTAAGTAAGAGCAACTGACGGCAGCTCTGCAACTGGTGCTTGGATGTTTATTTCATTTCATTGTCTATTTATTTCATTTCCAGGGATGCCCAAGGACTGAAGCCAAATCACAAAGTTGCTAACCAAGTCCATGGGGAAGAGAGAGACTCACAATGCACACTGCTGGAACTCCCCAAGTGGGTGACAGCAACACTTCAGAACTCAGTGGGCAGAGTAGATCACATGGTTGCTCCCGGATGGGCTGTGATTTCTCAATTCCAGTGAGAAAGGGGAGAGAAGTCTGAACCTTCAACATACTTCCCCCCAATCCCACCGCCAATACTATAAGGCATAGAAAACAGAAAACAGGGGCAACATAGAAAGACAGTCATCCAATTTTATATGTGTACCTTTGACAAGTCACTTGACTTTATGTATCTTAGCTGTGGGAATCTATAAAATAAAAATGATATTACCTACCCCCGAGGTCACTAAGAGGTTCACATAAGATCCCCCACGGGAAAGCATCTGGAAAACTGCAAAACCCCACAGGAATGGTGAGCATTACTATCAGGGGCATCCCTACTCACAAAGCTGTGGCCCCCTGGGACCCAAATGATGATGGTGCAATCGGATTCATTTGAAACACTATCTGGTATGGACACACCATGTGCTAGGCACTGCTTCTATTGACTAAGCCAAATTCATCAAGTCAGTGTAAAATCCCCAGTCCGAATGGCTAATGGGAATTTCACTGGGGCAAACATAAATTCACGAAGGGAAAATGACTATCTGGAGGAGGCACAAAAGAGTTTTCCTTTTCCAGTGGTTCACTGAGAGATCTGACAATAATCCACTGGCAGGAAAGAGAAAGGCTGCTTCTAAATAAACTTAAACGATCAGTTTTTCTAAATGCACCAAACTTGCAATTAATATTTGTTGAATCAATGAATGGGATTCCACAAATCTGAGTTTAAATCCTGGTTCCGCACCACTACCATCTGTGTGATTTGAGTTTAAATCCTGGTTCTGCACCACTACCATCTGTGTGATTTGAGTTTAAATCCTGGTTCCGCACCACTACCATCTGTGTGATTTTGGGAGAGCTAATTAACTCTTTGAATCTCAGTTTCTTCATCTGTAAAATGAGAATCCTAATACACTTATGAGGTATTATATAAGATAAATATGTAAACCATTTAGCACATTTAGTTGGTTGTATAACAAGCAGTTATTATTATTATAAATGCAAGCTATAGTTATTTTTTACCATTACTATGAGTGTGATTCATTAACTTATTATCGGCTACAAGATAAATATGTTAAAATCACCGATCTCTACAGATAAGAAAACTATTTTTTTTTTTTTTTGCGAAAACTATTTAAAAAACCGGGAGAGAAAATATTTTATTTTCTGTTTTCTGTACTTTTATCTACAGATTCAATACATTTCTAGTGTTTACCATGGTATCACAATTTCGCTGCCACAGGCTTAAGCAAATGTACATTGGAGAGAGAAAATTAGTTTTTCAGATAAATGCAAAAAGAACTGCATTACAAAAATGACAGTGTATCCAAGACATTTCTACTCTAGATTTTGGCTTCCTTTTCTTTAATCACCTAGCAGGATTCTTTTGGATATCCAAACTCAATATCTCAATGGCTCTTCAGAGCCAAAAAGCTTTCTGCAAAAGATTAAAGCAGCAGCAAAATGTCATTATAAATATGAATTTAATTTGCTTGAGAGGAAAAAAAACCCTGCATGGCTATGACAGTTATCCATTCTTACATTAAAAAATTTTTAAATCTCACAAGAGTAACAGAAAAATATCAATGAACTGCTATGATCAAATAAATGAAAGTCCTATCAATTTATTTGTAGTTTCTCTTTGAACTGCAAATAACAGATGCTAAATATCTTCCTTTGTCCGTTATAGAAGTCTGAGATTCTTAGGTTTTTCTATCCTAAACAGCGCAACATGAGCCGTGACAATTCTTCACTGAAACTGAATTAATTTAGCTTTTAGCTTAAAAAAGCTAAAGTATCTACAACCCATAAGCTGTACTAATATAGCAAAATAACTGTATTGTATTCTTAAGTGATAGCTGCAGTCTTAGTTAAACAAAAGTGGAGGTGGGGAAGGAGACATAGCAATTGTCCTGATATGGAGGCACAAATTAATCTCCATTTTTATACTTAAAAAAAGTAATTATAAATAAAATGCTCACAGTTCTAGTGATTGGCTATTCATCTTCTTTTTTTTTCATCTTAGCCATTTCCTCAAAGATCCATCTGCACTTCATTTATTTATTTCCCCCATAAAGAGGGATTATAACTCTCTTATCCCAAATTTGAAATACTGGTTTGTCTGTAAATATGGAAGCCTAGAAGAAACCACAGTAATTGGTGCTTTTAGCTGCCCACTTAATCTTGCTTAAGTTACCAGCATTCACGATGAGGAATGACCGAGAGGCACAGGTTGAGTAACTACCAGGATGGCAAATGCAGGGGATGAGGTTAATAAAGATTATTATCAGGAACCTCAATGATACTCCAAAGCATGAGAACCAACAAATCACAAATTAAGAGCACTTGCTAACTAGAAGCAAGGTGACAGCCAACTACGGTAGTTAAGGCATTATTGCTTCTGTAAACGCTAAACTCAAGTATAAAGTAGACATGTAATCTTCAACTCCCCGAACACCCCAATTTGGCCACTAAAGATGCTGTTTTACATTTCCAAACATTTTCCCCTGTCACTACTTTTTATACTTCAGTTCTCAGGTTGTAAGTATTTGTTACTTGCAAAGCAGCCCCCTTTGAACACTGAATCATGGGAGGCATTTGTAACTAACTGCCAATGCCGCCTGCCAAACAAAAACTCCCTGCTGGTGACATGACCACCTAGTGACCTCTAAAAATGTTGTAACAATGTGAAAAATAGCTCCCTCTTGTAGGAAACAGCAATTTTTTAAATTAAACGTACATCGAACGTTCGCTTATATACAGATAAATGGTGTTCAGAGTCACCTTCTCTGTTTCCAATTTCAATCTTTTGAAACCCAGCCCAAACCTAAATAAATAAATGTTGATACTAAGAAGAAACTAAGAGCTCAAGAGCCTTGTGCTTTTGCAAACAGCTTTTTTCCATTTTCGAAAATCTAAACTCTGGGCCAGACACAGAACAGGTAATGAAAAGGAACAGGCTTGGCAGTCCCTCTGTGGTTCTAAGCTGAAAAATACGTCAGGCAGAAATAAGTGGCTATAATTTGGCAGGCTTAATGTCTTCAAAAGTTTGCAGCTTGCTAGAGAAAAAAAAAATTTAAAACAGTTATCACATTTACAAATTGAAACACAATCACGAAGCTAAAAAGCCACATGAACATAATTTAATTATCCTCAGAGTTTTAAACATACTTTTATCATCTTCAGGTGTTTTTGTACCTACATAATAGAAGGCGCTGATAATTATTAAAACTGGGGGTACCAGGAAACTTTTTGATGCTAACGTGATCTTAGGTGACTGTAATACTGATGAACTTAGTCTATGCCCTTGACATCAAAATATTCTAGGTCTCACTCTAAAAGGTGCAACGGAGCTTCCCATATGTGCCCCATGGGACACAAGGAATGGGAAATTGGACATGACAGTAAGTATTTTTGAGGCTGTGGATCACTGTTTTTCCGGTTAGTTTATCTTTCTAAAATTTCAAAATTAAAAGTCTCAGAGCAACGGAAGTATGACATGTCAAAGGCTGTTTGACTCTAATGTGTCTCTTGTTCATCCTGACATCTTCTGATGAATTATTTCCAAACACTGGCCCAAGCCACAAAAAAATCAAATCAGCTTGAAAACAAAGGGGCACCAGCAACTGTCTGTTTCTACGCCATTAAAATGCCTGGAAGATCACTCTTTTTAGAAAGAATAGCCAGTCCTTTTTACCGCCTTAAATCTTTCTCGCCTACCACCCCATCCCCTTCCTCTGTACCCAAGACAAAGAAAACCACCTTAAGAGTTCCCTCCCTCAAAGAAGGAGAAAGGAAACGTACATGCTTTTATCTCTGATTTTAAAAAATGAATAAGATGCAAAGAAGAAAAAAAAAGTATACCCAAATCCACATTAAAATATGCTTCTACCTTTTCAAATTTTAGCTTAAACCCACTTTGCTAATATGCTGATATACCAAATTCAATATGCTTTTGGTGAAAACACTCCATGCTGAACTAAAAACTTCTCCCTGAACTAAAAACGACTCCCCTTGAAACTATGGTGTATGTGGGTAATCAGAAAAGAACACAGAACACCACATCATATTAGTGTACAGGCATGGTGAATTATTGTCATTTCCGGCCAAGGAGAGCTTCTCTATTTTGTGACATTCTCTAGCTTTAATGAGCAACTCCGTAATATGTAAGTTGTTCTGGAAGACTTAACATTTACAAAAAAAAAAAAAAAAAAAACAGCATGATATTACTTAGCATAATGTAAATTTGGAATTTTAAAGAAATCTGAGAACTGGAAACGGACGTCCCTTCCACACTGGTCTCTCTATCTCAAATTTTTAGGTGAGGAGGTGAGTATTGGCAATATGATTTGATCAGTGCTAAATCCAAATTTATGTAATAAAGAAATCATTATAATAAAATTATACTAGGTGGACCCCTGTGAAACTGCCAGTGTCTGGGTATGTTCAACTCATAAAAATGACAATATCATAAGATTCAGCTTAATAACAAAGTGCCTTACTTTCTTAATCTATTAAATAATTCTAATAATAATTATTTCACAGGATTGCTGTGAGAAATCAATGAGATACTATATATAAAGAGCTTAACACAGCGCTTGACACATGGTAAGCATTTAGTAAATTAATGGAGTAGGAAAAGGAGGAGTTATAAACCTATAAATATTGTTCACTTTGAACATTCTAATAATTTAGGTTATTACCACTTACATAAACATAAATTATTTATCAATAGCTTACAATTTAAGAAATGTAATCAAAATTCTTAGTGAATATTAACTGTTTTCACTCTTAAATCATTAAAAGTCAATTGTATTTGAGGCTCAGATAATATTCCTCTTTTGTAAAAAAACAATTCTACCAAATCAAGATAAATATCATATATATATACATTTATACCTTTGAGTTCTTATTTTTTATATTCAAATAACAATAGAGCCCATTTTTTCATCTGGAGAGAATTACATCTGATGACTATCAGAGTCACTGAAATATTAATGACTTAAAAAAAAAATTCACAGCTATCCAATATTTCCCAGCAATTTTCTGAATTGTGCCAGGTGATTCTAATAATCTGCTATTCTCCCCAAAAATAACATGGATTGTTCTAAGTCCATGAAGAAGAGGCAGAGCTCATATTTCATCGAAATATCTTTTGTGCAAAAAAGTGTATCTACAAAATTATTAATTTCCAAACAACGGAGGGACTGGAATCTGTGACTGAGGTAGTCTAGGACTCTGAAATGGGCTAAGCCGAATCATGAGACTTGGGTTCCCCAACTCCAAACTATGTACACCATAGCCACTCCACTCATACTGAGGAAGATCCCCCAAACTCTGCCTCTTCTCATTTCATGCTTTTCCAGAAGTTCATCCTTCTCAGAACCACTTCTTCTTTGACAGGTATCACCAAAGGTGAGGGGCAGACCAATGAGGAGGAAGGCTTGCTGCCACCCTGCAGAGACCCCCAGTGGCCCTATCTTTGGCAATGTTCTAACTTTTACAGATGCCTGTCCCCATTTTACAACTTTCTGACTTAGATTTCCTTGTCTTCTAGGACGTTGCTAGCCTACACACCAAGGGCTGGCGTTCAGACAAGGTGGGTCATATCTGTAGCCAAAAAAATCCAGCCATTTAATATAAGGAAGTGTGGATATTGGATCTTTCCCCTCTTCTTATTACACATTAAAAGCCAAACCAACTCCCTGCAAAAAGCTCAAACTGTGTAACGTTTTCCAAGAAGGTTACGGTGGGTTTATGTCAATGAACGTGAATGGATCAAATACAGTCTTCAGTAAGGTCTCTACCAACAAATAAGGCTTAAGCATATTAAAAGAGAGTCCATTTTGGGAATTCAAAACACTTGGATTGCTAAGGTGAGGGCTAACTGCTAAATTCCACCAGATAAGGTGGTTTTTCCTTTTTCTTTTTAGATTACAGACTCTGACTGATTCTTGATATTTTTAGTTCTTTGCAGAGGAATTTTAATTTGGAATAAATTTTTACTCCTTGACAATTAAGCCAAACCTCAGAAGCAACTCTGTTTTATGACATTTCAGGCTCCCCCAGTTTACCTATCTGTAAAATTCCTCCTTTTGTACCAATCCAACAAAGCATAAATTAAAGCACATTGCAAATGGTATTCTAAAGGAAACAGACAATCCCTGAATTGGTGTATTGCTGTGCCATTTCTTCTTGTCATTTTGAAAATTACAATCATCTTACAATTTTAAAAAACAGCTTTCTAGATTCTTCACAAATACAATAATATGACTGCTCCACAGTTCACTTAAATCACTTGGGTTTTACTTCAACTTCTCCATATTTGCACAGGAAGAAGTGTTCGCTATTGTCTCCTCCCCCTCTCTGGGAGTCAGACCAGCTGGGACTTTTTAAGTCTCTTTCATTAACAAAAAAAAAAAAAAAAAAAAAAAAAAGGTTAAGGTCAAAATAAGTATGATAAACATGGTAGTTTCTATTCTCAATATTCAAGGACGAAAGACTAAACAACAACAAAAAAATGTAACATTAAAATTCACTGAAGTATGATGAAGATTGTTTTTTTCTTCCCTTGCAACATAATCATGGAGAAAAAAAGGGTTTTGGAAAACAGGTTTTAACTTTAGTAAATCTAGTCTTTCAAATGAGTCCAGTAGTTAATTTTACAGCTGCACATTCCTTAAATTTATATGTTTCCAATTATCTGAATGACTGACACTTTCAAGTTTTACGGTTGATTTTGAAGAGCAGGGCACTTAAACTTACATGAAGTATATTTTTACACACATGAGTAATTAAATTGTGCTTAACGAGCTCTTCTTTGTACTTGTGAAGTTTTAGCATTTTGGTTGAAGTTTCTTTAAAAGTTAGTAAATTCCAACACTGGACTTTTCATAATACACACTTTGCTATTGGGCTTAACCTTTTTTACTTACAGAGTGTCAGCACCCCTCTGTGACATAAACCCCCTACCAAACAGTAGCCAGTGTCAAGGTTATCACATGAAAACAGACCGTAGGTTTCAGTCTCATACTTTTCTAATGGCTGAAAAAGGCAAATTCACAGCATGGACAGAGTAACACATTGACATCAAAGAACCTGTAATATCACAGGTAAATTAATGTGCTTCCCACTGCCTATAGTCAAGGAGCAAACTGGATTCTTCAGAAACACATTCTGAAGCCGTTTTATCTTCCCATCCCCTTCTTCCTTAAATGTAATCGTCTACTGTCTGTAATGTAAGCAAATACTTTAGTGAGGTTGTGAAAAATTGATTAGGAGCACCTTGAAGACCCTACCTCGGTGATTTTTTTTTTGTAATAGTTACATGGGTCAGCTCTTTGATATTTGCTGCATATAGAAGCAGAAGTATTCCTTCACTTTAGTTCAGAAACACTTGAAATACACTAAGTAGTAAAAATTAGTTATATATTCCAGTTGCTGCTTAATGCATTATTAAAGAATTTTCACATATACATTGGTGAGAAAGATGGGTGAACTATAATGTACAATTAATATGTTGCTTTGCCAAGAGATGACTGGATCACAACAGTAGAGAAAGTCAGAAGATCACCCTGAGGACATCCCAACTAAATGCTCACTCATCACTGAATCTGGCTTTCCACGGGGTGTCTCTGCTAGTCTGCATGGAGGTGGTTTAGTGCACGTGAACACGCCATGTACAAATAATGCTCAGATAAAATAATCTAGAAATAATACAATTTTTGACACATATAATAAGCATATGGAGTCAGTTAACCGAGAAATGAAATACAGCAAATGTTAGTGGGTCAGGGGTGCCTTGATTTGTTTCTAGAATAGGAGAGCCTAAAGGGCATGACATAAACCTGTGGAAAAAGAAAATGGTAAGATGCAAATCTCCCTCTGAAAAGAGTAGGTGGGCCCAGGGTAGATTGGGATGTGCCAAATGAAGACACAGAGATGTCCTCTTAAGCATCACCACTTGTTCATTCTGTAATGCAGAGCCTGTGTCAACATTAAGACAGATGCTTTGAGGATCAAATCATCCAATGCATTGACACTGATAATACAAACAAAAGGAGAGTGGCTGCTGTTATGATGTTTAGTCTTATTCCTTGCTATTCCTACCATCATCATTGCTATTACTACTGGAGCTCAGGTCCCAGCGAACTTTCTATAAAAGGCCAGAGAGTAAACATTTTAAGCTTTACATGTGCAGTTGTTTCATTTATGCAAATAAAAATACAGGAGTTCAGTTACATTTGAAGTTCAGATAAACAGTAAATATTTTCTTTTAATACAAGTATGTCCTGCTCAATATTTGAGATGTGCTTATACTAAAAATGTATTCACTGTTTATCTGTTTTTTTTTTTTTTCTTAATTTTATCTCAGGCTTTCCATGTGTTATCTGGCAACCCTATTTATAGGCCATGGGTTTTCTGTTGCAACTACTTGACTCCGCTGTTGTAGCGTGAAAGCAGCCATGACAGCACATAAACAAATGTATGTGGCTGTGTCCTAATGAAACTTTATTTACAAAAACAGATGACAGATGAGGTGATATGGTTTGGCAATGTGTCCCCACCCAAATCTCATCTATATAATTGTAATCCCCAGGGAGGGACCTGGAGGGGTGATTGGATCATGAAGGACACATGGTAGTGAGTGAGTTTTCACAAATCTGGTGGTTTTGTGGCTGGCGCCTGTAGTCCCAGCTACTCGGGAGGCTGAGGCAGGAGAATGGCGTGAACCCAGGAGTCAGAGTTTGCAGTGAGCCGAGATTGCGCCACTGCACTCTGGCCTGGGCAAAAGAGCGAGACTCCATCTCAAAAAAAAAAAAAAAAAAGTGTGTGGCTTTCTTTTTTTTTTTTTCTCTCTCTCTCTCCCCCTCCCTCCTTCCCTTCCTCTCTCTCTCCCAGCTCCCTCCCTCCCTTCCTCTCTCTCTCCCCCTCCCTCCCTCCCTTCCCCTCTCTCTCTCTCTCTCTCTCTCTCCTGCCACCATGTAGGACGTGCCTTGCTTTCCCTTCACCTTCTGCCATAATTTTAAGTTTCCTGAGGGCTTCCCAGCCATGTGGAACTGTGAGTCAATTAAACCTCTTTCCTTATAAATTACCCAGTCTCAGGTAGTTCTTTATAGCAGTGTGAAAACAGACTAACACATGAAGGTAGGAGTTGGCCCATGGGCCATACTTTCCTGACTCATGCCAAAGGTCAAAATTAAGCCTACACTGAGTAAAATAATCGGATTTAATGTAAGGATGGACTATTCTAAACATTTGAAGGGAGGATTTTCTTTCATTTGGACTAATAGGGTAAATTTTCACCACTGCCTGGCCACAATTCCTGGGTCTTCCTGTCTGCTACCTTGCCTAGGAAAATGTTTCTGACACTGCAATGCACCTGATATTGAAGCCACTGAAAATCAACATTTGACACATGTGTGTTCCAATATCATACCACAACAGACACACAAATGAATGAGACTTTGTGCCTGCCTTCAAGGATCTCCAGGTCATGAGGGTCCTTATTTTTATTTTTTTTAAAAAGTAATATTAAAGGTAATACATATTGTAAGCTAGTTAGTTGGGTCAAGCAAACCCTTGGCCAAAGCTGGTAGAAGAAACTAAGGGACCCAGACTTTGGCCGACTTGAAACTTGAAGGCAGTGTGGCTCAGTCTTAGTGACAGACCTGTGCACTCAGATGGTTAACCTGTATCACAAATACGGTAAAAAAGCAGAGTCAAACTGGGGATATTTATTCAAGGAAGAAAAGCCTACAAAAGAGAGAAGCAAGGAAGAATGGCTGAATATTTGATTGTGTGGAGGAGAGACCTAACTTATTCCATATAGTTTGCAAGGATCTGAATTATTTCACATAGCTCAAGATGACAGAACCAGTGTCCAGTTCAGTTCAACTTAACAACTGTCTACAGAACACATACTAAGTAGGTAGGTGAAAGCCTGGCCCCACATGTAGATTACAATCTAGTTGGAATGATAGAGGTAAATACATAATTAAACAAAGAATCAAGAAAGAGATTCCTAAGAAAATGGCATTATTGGGGACTTGAGGAATGACTTGGATTTGGTCTAGAAGAAAAGGGTGAGAGGCAGCCTGTAGGCAGATAGGAAAGCACTGGCAGATGCTCAAAGCATAGAGCTTGGCATGTGGCAGGAACAATGAGAAGTTCAATGTGGTTACACAGTAGGACCAGAGGAAGAATTAATTGTCTCCCAGGGATGGTGATGAGACACGAAAGCATTTAAACTAATTAGTAAATAGTATTGATTTTAGAGAGGTGGAATGTGGCTCAACTTATGGAACAGATGTCTAGTATTGCTAGAATGCTGCCCATTCACAGAATTCTCCAACAAGGAAGCAAATAGCTATCTTAAAATTCCTGCTCTAGAGAGGAGGTTGCATTAGTGAGATAGATGCATCGGGTGTGTCTCGCATTAAACAAACCCAGATTCAGATAGGGACTCTGCCTCCTGCCAATTGGTGACCCTGAGCTTCAGTTCTGCCATCTTTAAAGGGGGATAGTTTTACTGATTTTGCAGGGTTGTTGTGAAATTTAGAAATGAGTACCAAGTATAACTGTCCAGCACACAGAAGGTATTCAGTAAATAGTATAGACACAGAATTTCTGACTTTAAATTGTGGACATTTTCAAATATACAGAAAAGGAGAAGCATATAATGAATGCCCACAAGCCCAGTACCAAAATTTAATAAATGTGTCTTATTTTCTCACCTTTTACTTCTGAAGTATTTTTAAAGTTGGACATCAAGACATTCCACCCCTAAATATGTCAGTCTGTTTCTAAAAATTATGGATTTTCCCTATATAATAGTATCTAATAAAATAAAGCACAATATTACAGATATTTTATGCCTCTTTTTAAAATAAGTGTTGGCTTCTCACGACGTATTTCTATGAATATTATTTTAGTGCATTCACTAACTCTCATGCAGATCTACCCTTTTCAATGTTTTAAAGTCCCCCAAACAAGTTCCCAAATACTAACATTCTCAGAAATACTTCCACTGTTTGCCTATCTGTATTTAGTTCAGAATAAGGTTTTGCAATTTTTCTTTTTGTGGATACAGCATGGGCTGCACTGTTCAGCTACAAGAGTTCTGCAGTGTTCTCCAAATTTTAAAAAAGTGTTTACCTCTCTGAAGATGGACAATTTTAACTTAAATTATTTCTCTGCAACAGCCATAACAGATGAAAAGCACATTTGCAATTACTTGCCCCATTTTTAAACCATTTTCTTCTTAGGCAATTTTTGCTTCCAGGTGAGCATAGGCCATTCTCTACTCCTCTTAGAAATGGCTTCCGTCACACCTGCTGCAACACTTGCATCGCATTTACTTACTAACGGGATATTTTACCTTGGACTGTGCACACAGGGCCTGTGTCAATCCCAGTCCCCAGTCCCCAGCCCAGATCCTGGCAATTGCTAAGCCCTCAGTTAGGTGTTGGCTGAATGACTACACAAATGAAGGAGATACCTTATGGCTTTGGTTGTGCTCTTATTTTGCTCATCAAACCTTCCTTTTGCAGACAGAGAAAAAGCAAAATTCTGCTTAGGTCGTAGGATCTTAAAGTCTGAATTAACAATTTCTAAACAAATAGGGTTTTCTGATAGTTTTCTATGCATCCTTAAGATATTTGACAGTTGTTGAATGAATCCCCACTTGTATTTACTCTCATACCTCCCAAGAATTCATGAGGCCAACTGACACTCAAGGAAATCTGAGGCTAAATGTTTCTAAATCTAGAGGCTAAATGTTTCTTAAATGAGAACGTTCACTTCCATTGCATGTAGCCCAATGTGACTACAGCAAACAACGGAATATGCAGCAGTGAGGCTCATTTTTGGTGGGGATTTTCTTCTTTTTTTGGCAATACATAGGGTGAGATTTCAGCTGCCAAATTATACAGTTCTTCAACTCTGTGCCAAACTTTATCAATTTCAAGAGTCACCTATTAGAACAATTTCTAAGAGATTAGTTTTAATCCAACAGGAGATCGCTTCTTGTCTTCCAATGTCAGAAAAATAGGTCAAAATTGAGTCTCCTACAAGTCCACATGATCTATTTCTTTCTTTTCATTTATTTATTTTTTGACAGAATAAAACTGGCATTCCTAAGACAGAGAATTCAGACCAGGGCCCATATGTGACTGTAATATCCTCATAAATCAAATTATGCAAAATACATGCAATTATCTACATTACCTACTTGAATAAAAGGAGACTTTTTTCTCTCCAAGACACAAGAATGATCTGAAGTCTACTTTTCTTGGCAGATTAAATTGCCCATCCATCTCCAGCCATTGGTGCTCGTTCAAACAAGTAATAGCTCTACAAAGGCTGATCCTAAAGGGTCCCCAAATTCATATTTAATCTAGAGATAAGTGCAGCAATCAATCTTTCCCGGGGTCTAAGAGAGCTATTGTATTCCACCCAGTGATGTAGCATGTGCAACTATTGTTATGGCTTTCTGCCCTAATGACTCAAAACGAACATTTTTAGACAATCCAAACTGGCAGAGCTATCCTCAACAGAGGGAACATGCTTCAGAGAGTTGAGTGGGTCATTACTTGAGGCTTTTTCCCTGAGGTTGAGGGAGCAGCTGTTACCGGGGCTATTACATCATGCAGATACGATATTAATACGAAACACTGCAAAGGTTATCTTTAAAGACAGGGACTGCAGACCAGACTAAAAACCTGAGGAAATCTTGTCCACGTCTGTAACACCTCTATTCCCTGCCTGCTCAGGTGAGTTTGACTTTCCTGCATTTTGCTGAATAAAATGATTAAGTGATCTCACTGTCTGTTTTATTCTTCTTCAGTCTCAAAAGAAAAAAAGAAATCCTAATAGAATGAGAGTGAGAGGGCAGTAGAGTAGGGTGCAGTCTTTTAAAGAGAAGTCTTTAAAACATGGCTCAAGGATACTGTACGCCAAACTGGGGGAAGAATCTGCTGAGGCTCAGAACCCCTGTAGGGTATGCCTAGGCCAAGTCCCAGAACACTAAGAGAACTGTGTGAAGCTACCAACGCTGCCAGGAGGAGCAGCTGAATTCAAAGCCCAGGCCACACACAGAAGCACTAAATGCCAGCAGATCGCCAAAACCTGCTGTGGCCAAGGGCTGGCAACAGAAGGAAAGCTGCCCATTTGGAGAGGGGGCATCTGCCCACATTTAAAGGCTAGAACACACCTCTTGGCTCGCTCCACAAAAAAAAAAGAAAAAAAAAAGGATCAAGGACCCAAATAAAATAATAGGGGAATAGACGTATGAGTTTTTAGGTGATTGATTGATTAATTGATTGATTTTAATTTTGTTGATTTATTTTTTAGATGGAGTCTTGCTCTGTCGCCCAGGCTGGAGTACAATGGCGCAATCTCAGCTCACTGCAACCTCCGCCTCCCAGAGAGTGATTTTAATTGAATCCAACAACAGTATGCAAGCTTTCCTGCCCAGCCTTGGAAATGACCCAAGGAGACTGGGCAGGTTTGGCATTTCAGGTAGATGTAGAAGAAACCAGACTGGAGCTCACCTCTAAAATAATGATGGGGGAAGACGGTGAGTGGAGCTTGTGGGATAGACTGAAGACCCAAAAAGGAGGGTATCTAGTAGGGGGCACTCACCCTCTGGCCCCACCTCTTATGTCTGGCACAGGTTGGGAAGGGCTGGCAATCTTGAAGACACCAGGAACACTGAGATGCAGTTATGGACACAGCTCTAGGACTATAACCCAGAAATCACCTTCTCTGAAAGCCCAAATGTCTGAGAAAAAAGAGCTGCCAAAAGTCACATTGCATTCCTCCTTCACCTTCACACCTCCACTTCCTGGAACAGGAATCTTGAGGGTGATTACTTGCCTGATTTCCCACGCTACCTAGTTTATCTTCCCTCTTATCATGTTCTTCCTGCCACCTGTGTTTCCCAGGTCATATCAGCTTGGGGGTTAGAGAAGCCTAATTCATTCAACTAACAAATATTTATTGAGTGCCTACTGTGTGCCAGGTCCTGTAGTGGGCATCAGGGATAAAATGGTGAACAAAACTAGGCAAGGGTCTTCCTGCATTCATGGATTTATGACTTAAATGGGGGGGGGGTTGCTGATACCAGTTGGAGAGGTGCTAATTCACTAGTCATGCAGATAAAACGTAACTTTAGTGTTCCAGTGGCATAATTAGTTAGCATGCAGTGCTTATAAAATGTAAATTGCTCAGAGGGCTTAGGTTTTTGCCAAGGGTGCCAGCTTCCAACTCACTACCACCTTTTTGCATTGCTAACATATCTGCCAGCTCCAAAGTGGCAGGTTTCAGATGTTCTCAAAGACCCCAGAGGCTTCAGCAAGGCCACCTATTCAGTTTTCACTGGCTATCTTAACTGTGGGCCCTTTGCTTTCAGGCCAAGTATGAGGGAAGTAAAACAGAAACCCCTCTGTGGACAGATGCCCAGCTCCACTCGGAGTTACTCCTTCTCTCTCAACCCAGTTTCCCTAAGGTGCTTTAATTCCCAGGAGACAAGGTGGTCCTTCACGAGTATAGACCTCTAAGAAGCCCGCCTAATCAGACATGCCCAGGTAGATCAAGACTCAGCTTAAACTAGAGATGGCACAGAGACTCTCCTGCCAGCTCTGATCTGTAGGTGATATTCTCCAGGAGTACACTAAAGGGCATCAGGGATGAACAACAAATAACTGAAGTGAATGAGTGATGTCTGATGTAGACATGAAAAATGAAGTGTTGGCCCTATGTTCAAGTTAAGCTATGAACGTTCTCATTACTTATTCAACAAACAATTGGGGGTCTACTGAGTACCAAATGTAGGATGGTGATATGGTTTGGATTTGTGTCCCTGCCCAAATCTCATGTCAAACTGTACTCCCCAGTGTTGGAGGAAGGGCCTGGTGGGAGGCGATTGGATCATGGGGGCAGATTTCCCCTTTGCTGTTCTCATAATAGTGAGTTCTCACAAGATCTGGTTGTTTAAAAGTGTGTAGCACCTCCTTCTTCACTCTCTTCCTCCTTTTTCTGGCCATGTAAGATGTGCCTACTTCCCCTTCACCTTCTACTATGATTGTAAGTTTCCTGAGGTCTCCCCAGCCGTGCTTCTGGTACAGCCTGTGAAACCATGAGCCAATTAAACCTCTTTTCTTTATAAATTACCTAGTTTTAGGTATTTGTTTATAGCAATGTGAGAATGGACTAATACAGATGGAAAGAAGAAAGAAGGCTGGTTTGCAAACCAGAACATCAATCCTGGAATAAAGCACTATCTGGGAATCCATAAATCAGTGCCTTCACATCCATCGCTCATTCTTCCACTCAAGAACTACTTAATGATCACCAACTCTGTAATAGGCACTGTGCTTTGTGATGGGGATACAGCGGTGAACACAAAGGACTAGGTTTTGCCTTCCTGAAATTCAAAGTCTCATAAGAGAGAAGAACAATAAACAAGTAAAAAAATGGAACTTCAGATAAAGACAATCTGAAGGAATAAAGGGACAAAGAGTTACAGGGGAGAGGGTATACTTTAGCTAGGCCTTCCTGTGAAGGAGATGTTTGAACTGAGACCTGAGGGATGGAGGACATGGGGCCAGCTATGGGAAGATCACAAGGAAGCGCAGACCAGATGGGAGAACGCTAAGTGTAAACGCTGTGAGGCAAGTATGAGCTTAGAAGAAGCAAGCCAATGGGGCTGGAGCTTAGGAAGACAGAAGAAGGTGACATCAGATGGGTTTGGGAGGTAGGCAGTGGGCAGAGCAGGTTACACACCCTAGTTGGGGGTTGGGTTTTACTTTAGTTTTATGCTTTAATATTATTTTTGCCTCTGAGTATGCACTAGAGGGAACAGACATGATCAAACTCATACCCCAAGATTATCCCCGTGGCTACTGTGTGGATGGATCTTAGGACTGGAGAAAAATCAGTACCACAGTGTCCTCATCTGTAAAATGGGATGTTGGATTGCATGGGCTCTAAGTCCCTTTGGCTCTGAAATTTTAACATCTATAATGAACTGGGATGAGTGTTAGGATCACAGTGAGCCTGTCTGCCTGGTTCACTGCTATCTCGCTTGGAGGCCTGTGAAGGCTCCAGCATACAAAGGTGGCTGGTAAATATATAACAAATGAATGACTCTGATTTTCATTTACATAAGACTTGCCCTCTTAACATGAAAGAAGTCTGTCTTTTTAGACCTAGGTGGTCATCATCACTGCTGACGAGGTCAAGTCATTCGACATTTATTTGGGGGCAGTTTGGGGGCTGATAGTGAGCCAGCCTGGATTAAGAGCTCTGGGGCACAACAGGTTCTTCTCCAGTAGTTTTACGTTCTTCAGGGATGGCCTCTTTTCCCTCCTTGCTGATCCTATTTCTGAGCACATCTTAGGGGAAACATCACAGGGTCTCTCTCTGGGTTGGGCAGAAGGTAGAAAAGGTATATACAAGCAGAGGGTGCAAAGGTTTGCAGGTGGAAAATGCGGGATATTGTCAGACAATGTTAGATAGTGAATTTTTCAGTTCTCAGGGGATAAAAATTATAAATATATTTGGTTGAACAATTAGAAATTTCTATCTTTTCAGATAAAAAATGTTGAATATCAGCAATTTCATTGGGTTCAATCTAATGTATAGTAACCAATATACATTACATATTGGTTACTATACCTGAGTGCCATAAAAGACTGCATTCATCCACAAGCCACAGAGTGTCACACTTCATCTTAAGGAAATCTAAAAACACTTCACTCCAGGTTTTGGAAAATAACTCTGAAAACAGTTAAATAAAACTCTGGAAAGGCAAGTGAATGGAAGGAGGGGGATATGGCAGAAGGTTCTTGTGGCAGATCATGTTGTCATTCACAATTATTTGCTCCCTGCTTCCCTCTAATAGCAGCCAACATCCCCTCCCTTTGCCAGGTGATTTGCAGGCCTTCCTGTAGGAAAAGTACACTTCCTACATCATCAAGCTTGGCCCCATCATCAAGCTTGGCCATGTGATCTGCCTTGACGAATGGGATATAAGAGAAAGTAACGCGTGCAAACTGCAAGCAGACACTTTAAGAGCCATTGTATGCTTCTTCTAACTCTTTTTTCTCTGCCAGGAGAATGGCATATCCCAAACAGAGGCTGCTACCTCATCCTGGATCCTAGAGTGATGGTGACATGTAGAGCACAAGCATAGACCCCAGTGACCCATGGCTGACATGCAACCACTGAGCTGTAGGGGTCACTTGTTATCCTCCAAAGCCCACTAATATAGCTTATAAACTTGCAGCCTCCAGGCCACATCGGAACCATAGGAATATTGTGTTTGACTTGCATGGAATTTTAAAAATTTATTTTATTAGTCGGTTGCCAAAATATTAAAAAATCCCAGTTTGAGGCTTTCTCTAACAATTGGAAGAATTGGTAATATCAGAGCTGTATTCCTGCATGACAGAAATCAACTGGAACGGAGGAGTGACTGCCCCCTTCCCCCTTTGATGGTCAGATGCTCTCCAGCCCTCACTATCTCCTACCATCTTTCCAACTCTGAATCTAAGAGTTGGTTGCAATTTATCATCACTGTTAAACTGTTGGTTTTTAATTTTTTTATTATTTTTTTAAAATTATACTTTAAGTTCTGGGATACATGTGCAGAATGTGCAGGATTGTTACATAGGTACACACGTGCCATGGTGGTTTGCTGCACTCCTCAACCCGTCATCTACATTAGGTATTTCTCCTAATGCTATCCCTCCCCTTGCCCCCCACCCCTGACAGGACTCACTGTGTGATGTTCCCCTCCCTGTGTCCATGTGTTCTCATTGTTCAACTCCCACTTATGAGTGAGAACATGCAGTATTTGGTTTTCTGTTCCTGTGTTAGTTTGCTGAGAATGGTTTCTAGCTTCATGCATGCCCCTGCAAAGGACATGAACTCATTGTTTTTTATGGCTGTATAGCATTCTATGGTGCCACATTTTCTTTATCCAGTCTATCATTGATGGGCATTTGGGTTGGTTCCAAGTCTTTGCTATTGTAAATACTGCTGCAATAAACATACATTTGTATGTGTCTTTATAGTAGATTGATTTCTAATCCTTTGGGTATATACCCAGTAATGGGATTGCTGGGTCAAATGGTATTTCTGGTTCTAGATCCTTGAGGAATCACCACACTGTCTTCCACAATGGTTGAACTCATTTACACTCCCACCAACTGTTGGTTTTTTAATACTTGATTCAATATAGATCATTCAGATTGCAAATTATCCTGATTTACCTTAAAGATAAAATGGAGAATGACATTAGCAACATCCATTATGCTAGGTACTAGGTACCTTATGTGCATTATCTCACTGAGTCTTCATGTCCACCCTGATACCATTGCACAGAAGGGGAAACTGAGTCTGGGAGCCCAGAGTTAGACAAAAGTTAGTAAGAAGTAAAGCTAGGACTTGAACCCAGGTCTGTTTATCTCCAAATCCCACGCTCTTAACCTCTCTTGTGACTTGTTCATGGTGGAAAAATTAGAAGATGAAAATAAGTGGAAATGCTGAGGTATAAACCCTACTAGGCTGGCTGACTGTGCAGGCACAAAGCATGAGCCTCCTAATCAAAATGGGCTTTCAATTAACACAATCTGTCAAAACAGCAGTAACTCTTGCTCCCATTGCACTGAGACGAGATAATTAACCCTGCACACCTGATGAGACTGTGCCTTCTTCAGTACCCACTCTGCCCTACAGCAGGCCTGAGGAGGCAGGCTCTCCACCTGTAATGGGAAATAACCTTTGCACAGAGCACACAGGATGTCTGTAATTATGGGTTTTCTCAGAAATCTCAACTGTGTCTCACCTTTTGCTCCTATCCAGTTGTAAGCTTCACAAACAACCACTCTCTTGGGGGGTGAAATGTCCGTCAGTGACCTGGGAGCAACTCATAAAGGATCTGGGCTCCAAGACCTCACATCTGTGGGCCTCTCCGCCCATCAGGACTGTTGTTGAGTATTAAATAAGAAAATCCATGCCCAAAGGTTAGTATGGTACTCTAGGCATACAGTAAGGCATTAATACCTATTCTTAGAATTACCATTTATTTTATTGATTTATTTATTTTTGAGACAAAGTCTCACTCTGTCACCCAGGCTAGAGTGCAGTGGTGTGATCTTGGCTCACTGCAACTTCAGCCTCCCAGGTTCAAGCAATTCTCCTGTCTCAGCTTCCCAAGTAGCTGGGACTACAGGCATGCACCACCATGCCTGGCTACTTTTTGTATTCCTTTTTTTTTTTTTTTGAGACGGAGTCTTGCTCTGTAGCCCAGGCTGGAGTGCAGTGGCGCGATCTCGGCTCACTGCAAGCTCAGCCTCTAGGGTTCACGCCATTCTCCTACCTCGGCCCCCCAAGTACCTGGGACTACAGACGCCCGCCACCACGCTCGGCTAAATTTTTTGTATTTTTAGTAGAGACGAGGTTTCACCGCGTTAGCCAGGATGGTCTCGATCTCCCGACCTCGTGATCCGCCCGCCTCGGCCTCCAAAAGTGCTGGGATTACAGGCATGAGCCACCGTGCCTGGCCCTACTTTTTGTATTCTTAGTAGAGATGGGGTTTCACCATATTGGTCAGGCTGGTCTCAAACTCTTGACCGCAGGTGATCCACCCTCCTCGGCCTCCCAAAGTGTTGGTATTACAGGCGTAAGCCACCGTGCCTGGCCTATTTTATTTTATTTTAATTTTTGAAAAAGGTATTTCAGGTTATCACCCATCCTTTCCATCCCTAAGCTTTTATATTCATCAGCACTGAGCCCAGCATGCTGGAATTGTCAAATTTGCCAAGATGAAGAGGGTCCCTTGGGCCTGAACCAACTCCTGCTATAGTTACCCTATCTTAGCTAAGGGTAATTCTATTCTCCCCATTTCTCAGACCCAAAACTTTAGTGTCAAGATTAATAGCACCACAACCTGCTCCCTGCCCCTGTACCCACATCCAATCCTTCAGCATTTCCTGTTGGCCCTACCTTCAAAATAGGTCCAAAGTGGACCATGACGCACCACCCCACTGCCAAGACCTGGTGGGGCTTGCCGTCATCTCATGCCTGGATTATTGCAGTGGCCTCCTAGCTGGTCCCCTGCTTCTTTTCTCAACACAGTAGCCAGGGATCCTGTTAAAATGTTACATTGGAGCAAGTGATTCCTCTGCTCAAAACCTTCCCAAAGGTCTCTGCATTTTTCTCAGAGCCAAGCCAAAGTCATCCCAATGGCTACCAGTCCCATGTGACCTGGCTCCTAATTACTTGCCTAACATTATTTCTACTCATCCTCCAACCATCACACAGGCTTCCTGGCTGGTCCCACCTTAGGGCCTTTGCACTGGCCGTGCCCTCTGCCTGGAGCGCTCTTCCCTCCCGGACATGCACTTGGCTGGCTTCCTTACTCCTTCCAAACTTTGTTCAAATCTTGCCTTCTCTATAAGGTCTTTTCATAATTAAAAATTTGTGATCCCAACATTTCAGATTCCCTTTTCTGACTTCAAATCTTTCTCTTTAACACTTATCACTATCAAAATATCATATGCTAGGTTAAATCATACACAATTTCCCATTTTTAAACTTTTTGACTTATCCACAAGCCAGTTTCATATGAGACAAGCTAATACTTATCTTGCCTGTCTTATGGATTATTTCTCTCTTGTTGAGAATATCAGCTCCATGAGGCAGGAATGTTGGTTTCGTTCCCACCACCCAGAATGGTGCTGGGCACAAAGTAGGCCCCCAGTCAATGGTTATTCAATGAATATGGAATATGGCACAGTGCTTCCATTTCAATTTGTTTTTTAAAAAAATCATTGCTGACAGGTGTTCCTGGGAAAGGCTATTTTGGTTAGAAGTATCCTGGCCTTCTTGCAAGTGCACAGAGAAAAACTGTAAGTATATTTTCTGGTTCACTGAACACCCAGGATATACTGAAAGGAACAGAGATTATAGAGGGAAAGAAGGCGGCTTTTGTGTATATACTTATCCAATTTGAGATTCTTGTCATTTTATTCTCCTCCTTCCCCAAATTTGGGTTGCTACCCCTGTCTGATGCCCAAAGTATTCTAACCAGAAGGCCCATAATCATAATCTTTTTGAAAAACATCCTTCTGGCTGCCCTGCTTAAGTTCAGAGCAGTAATTAACCCCACCGCCTTCTGAGACCTGGAGCACCCTCATTCAACACACACTTTTAATAGGATACATTCAGTCTCAGGCTAGACTGGGTAAAACATGGTCCTTACTGAAAGGAAAGAGGAGACAATGGGCCATAACCACATGGTTCCTAGTGGTCCAAGGACCACCTAGCAGGGTTGGGAAGAAAGCTCATGGGATCTCGGGCAGTGAGGCATTATGTCAACATCGGTTCAACTAACAAGCTAAGATGGATTCTGCAGTCCAAGCTCAAGTCTGCATGTGCATTTAGATACTGGGGAAATGAACTTCCCTGAGCTGTCGCCTGGAGCAGGATACAAAGCACTCAGGGACCCCCTGACTTCGTGCTGTCTCATCAATGTCATGATGCTGCAGTCTTCCCCCTTTCCTTGGCTCTCCTGTTACCCTGGTCTGGTTCTCTGGGTCCTGCTCCCTAGGTGTTCCAGTGGTTTCCCAAAGACCTGGTTTACAAAAGGAGGCATTTGTATTCATTCTGCAGGTTTGGCTTTGCAGAGCCAAACCTTCAGAGGCTCGGATCTCCTTCAGAGCCTTGGATCTCCTTCAGAGCCTTGGCTATCAGCCTGGGAGAACCCACCAGATTACCCACCAGGTAAACAGGACGGCCTGGCCCATTTGGGTGACCCAGGCAGGCTTTCCTTAGCCTTGGCCAGCCACGGGGAACATAATATGCCTTTCCAGTCAATTTGCTTTATTTTCCATTTAAAAAGAAAGTCCTTCATCAAAATAACAAACCATTAATATTACCTAATTACTAATATTTATTTTAACATGGTTAGGAGAATGGCACGTTTTACAAGTATTAGAGACATAAAACACAAGCCCAATTTGGTTCTTGCCTCATTAAATTTTAAATTGTTACAGTTCACTGCTTACAACAACACTGATTCTCACTCCCGGGTCTAAGTAAAGAACAAATTTTAATTCAATGGACATTTTAGGAGAGACAACAGCCTTGTGGGAGTCTTTCCACAGCAGAAGCAGGAGCCCAGCTGGCATCAAATGTCCCCACACATGTCCTCCTGCCTTTAATCTCCTTAATCGGCTTTCCAATTACCCATCTTCAGGGGAAAGGCCTTCTTTGTCTTCAATTTTCTGTTTCCTTTTTCCTTGCTTGCTTGATGATGATAAAGACATGAGAGACAGAGAAAGAAAGAGAGAGCAGGGGTCGGGTGTGGTAGCTCACACCTGTAATCCCAGCATTTTGTAAGGCCTAGGCGGAAGGATCACTTGAGGTCAGGAGTTTGAGGCCAGCCTGATCAACATGGTAAAACCTTGTCTCTACTAAAAATACAAAAATTAGCCTGGCGTGGTTGTGCATGCCTGTGGTTCCAGCTCTCAGGAGGATGAGGTGGGAAGATCACTTGAACCCAGGAGGATGAGGCTGCAGCGAAGTATAGCAGTGTCATGGCACTCTAGCCTGGGCGACTCTGGCAGAATGAGACCCTGCCTCAAAATAAATAAATAAATAAATAAATGAATGAATAAATAAATAGAAAAGGAAAAAGTGAGACAGACAGAGAGAGTAAGGAGAGACAGATACTAGACAGACAGAGAGAGCAAGGAGAGAAAGATAATATGAACAAATGAGAGAGGATGAGACAGAAAAGATACTGAGAGGGTCCTGCCCTGTCTTGGCCAGAAAAATCCAGTGAGAAAATACTTTCCCTTCCTAATCCTCTGATTGTTACAACTGCAGACAATTAGTTATGAGTCCAAACCAACTTTTCCTGCCAACCTCTGCCAGTTTTGAGATAATTTGCTTTGCTTGGTGTGCAGCAGGGGTGGACCCAGTTGGCTTCCCCAGGGGCAGTCTGTATGTCAGCATCATTTGCATAATCCATCTCCTCATCTGGCCATGAGCTGTGCGCCACAGGAGAAGAAGGATAAAGAAAGCAGTTTGGCGGTGATCCCCAGACCAGTCTCACTGAGCTGAGACAGAACCTATCCTCACCTTTAGGCTGGGCAAGAGGGGGCCCTACTGTGAAGGCCTGCATATCAAAACACCAACACATACTTTTTTTTTTCTTTTCTGGCTCTTTAGAATGTTATTTGTTGTTGTTGTTGTTGTTCTTGTTGTTGTTGAAAGTTTAGTAACTGACCAAGTGAACTGGAATTATAACGGGCACACAAGCCACACGGGGCCTCAATTTGTCCTATTGTCCTAGGTCCTGGAAATCTCAAGAAGCGGGTCTGTCTGCACACCATGGAGAGAAGATAAGGGCAGAAATGATGGGGGAGATTGTCATGGAGAGCACAACGGAGTAAGAACAGACTAAGGATTTAAATCCTTAGGTACAAAATGTGACTAAGGATGGAGCAGGTATAAGTGAGAGAGAAGGTTAACGCCATTTCAGGGATGGAGCAGGGAAGCTGCTGAGTGGAAACGATGGGACTAAGAAGGAGCAGGTCCAGGGATTTGCTAGGAACATTCTTGGGAACTCGAGACCAGAGGAGCTTAGGAAAAGGATAAAGACCTACACAAAGAAATAGGCATGAGTCACTCATGTGAGCCTGGGGGGACAGAAAGGGGCTGGGAAGGGTCAAGCTGTGGGGCAGCTAGACCTGGGTTGAAATATTAACTCCAGAACATCCTGGAGATTGGGAGCTGGAGCTGGTGGCCTCAGGCCTTTGACCTAGATCTCTATAATCCTTGGGTCCTTGTAAATGGTAGCCATCCCATAGGGCTGCTGTGAGAAGAAAATGAGAAAGCTCATACAGAGGAGTAACATAGCACCCAACACGGCAAACACGCACAAACGCTAGGTAGTGTGGTTGGCATTAGCATTCATTTTAGTATTACTATTCATTGCAGTTTTTCCGTGAATGTGATTCCATTTGTCTGCTCATGCCTGAAAAAACACGGGAGACATCTACAACTTCCTCAACCCCATCTTTTCTGGAATTCTCTTGGGAAGAGTCTCTTCTTGCTTATAGAACCAAGTGTCTCCCTCCTCTCTTTCTCCTTCTCACCCCAAAGGCAGTTAAAAATACATAAAAAAAATAACAGCAATATCTGGCATCTCAAAAAGGAACATACGATTTCTCCTCAGGGACAAATGGCCTTGCCAGGCAGAGGCACCTGGCACCCTGTGGATCATACCTGGTGTCAATATTCCAGTTAGTGTCAGGGACATCTAGCTTCAGTGTGGCATCTGAGGGCCCATGTAGCACCAGGTTCTGGGGTAACACCCTGCAGAAAGGCAGAAGTGTACCCAGCTAGAGCAGGAAAAAGCTGCAACTATGTTACAGTGAAAACGAAATTTCATGCGGTGCTCTACAGAAGGGCTAAAGATAGGTGTCCTTCACCTTCATCCAAGGACCTACCCCTCAGACCATCTCTGAATAGAAAGTCCAGAAACAAAAGTGGGCATACAGGCACTCCTGTGGGCTGGCGGAAGGTGGGAAAAGGGAGGCTTTGTGTCTAATCTGAACTTATTTATTGTCAGCCTCCAGCTCCATTAGAAATGCTGTTCATTACCCAAAAAGCCAAATTTGTGTGAGTTAATTTACAACTGAAAGACGTAATGTTATGGAGTAATCTAGACTTTGATTTATTGTAAATTTCCTACTGGCATGAATTTTTATACACCAGGCTTTAGCTGATCCCCCTAACCAACAAATAATGCTTGACAATTACACACTATCAGGCAAACATGCTGGAACATACACTTTTACCCCTAATCCTGTATATAAATTTTACTTTTTACACTTGTGTGGCTCTCTTCCACATGTGAACTTCAGAATACTGTGCCCATTTAGTGTACTGTTTATCAAGATGAAATGTGACTGAATTGACTATTTCCTCAAGGAGGCAATTCTAAAAAATTCAATTTTGTTAGGTTTTTTATTTTCTAAAGAGAAACAAAACTTTCAGACCATAGGAAATTTCCTTGATGATGCTTCATATCAGATTAGGTAAGATTTCTGATGCCTACTGTTGGCTGACATGATCCTTTTTCAATGAAGTAAATCCAAATACTCATGAAAAAAATAAATTAAAAAAATTTTTTTTCACAAAAGGAATTTTGTTAGAGTAGTACCTATGATGTAAATGCATATGCTTATATATAACTAAATGAATACACATGTGTATGTATATATGTAAATGCACACAAGATTGGAAAAATGCAGGTGTTCCTTAAATCCTCAGAGGGCTACTGGAGAAATCAGGTTCTCTGGAAACATGACTTGGGTAAGTCTGGCTGTTTCTAAGACTCTACTTTTGGCACTTTTATACCACATTCAGAGTGGTGTGGTAAGAAGACAGAGGAAGGAAAGGGGGAGGAAGAAGAGGTTATTCTGTGTGTCTACTACATTTCATGTATTTCACTAGACATAATACCTAATTATTTCATTTCTCAATTTTATTTTCAAACTCTTGGCATGGGGAGGTCTTTTCAAAAGACATGAAATCCAGATGCTATAAAGGAAAAGACTGAGATTCATATAATTATGAAAGCTCTGTGTGGCAAAAAACAACTACAACAGCAACTCCCTACCTGAGGAAAGCTGTAAGATAAATGTCAATTAGATAAGCACATTTCAGAAAAACAATTTGCATCCACAATATGACACACTAATAAGAAAAAGGTCTATCAGCCCAGCAGAAAGGTACAAAGGGTATGTATCATTAGCCCATGCAAAGGATATGAATATACAAAGCTCTGAAGAGAGACATGCAAATGACTAGTTGATAAAGGATGTTCATGCACACAAATAATTAGGAAAATGAAAAGTAAAACAACAACAAGTAAAACAATTAAACTTCTTGGAAAGTTTAATCAAGGAGAAAAAGGGTGGAGACAGAATTTAAAGAAATAACTATAAAATGACAAAAAGGCAAGGGAATAGAACAGATAAAGAAGAGATTGGAATAATGACAATAGACATATAAGTAGATGAAATGGACAATACTCTAGCAAAACAAAAATAATAGGGAAGAGGCAGATAATCTAAATGGGCCAATAACCCAATAACCAGGAAATAAATAAAAAATGTTGCCAAAAAATTATCTCCAAAAATGGCCCTGGGTTTGGAGCATTTAATAGAAGAATACTTTCATACTTTCAAGAACAGACCAATGTTTTTGGCTGCTTAAAATATTCTGGAAATAGGCCGGGTGCGGTGGCTCACGCCTGTAATCCTAGCACTTTGGGAGGCCGAGGAGGGCAGATCACTTGAGGTCAGGAGTTCAAAACCAGCCTGGCCAACATGGTGAAACCCCATCTCTACTAAAAATACAAAAAAAAAAAAATTAGCTGGGTGTGGTGGCGGTGCCTGTAATCCTAACTGCTCAGGAGGCTGAGGCGGGAGAATCACTTAAACCCAGGAGGTGGAGGTTGCAGTGAGCCGAGATTGCGCTACTGCACTCCAGCCTGGGTGACACAGTGAGACTCTCTCAAAAAAAAAAAGTTCTGGAAATATAGACTGCTTCACAATTTAATTTTCAAAGCTGACATATCTTGGATACATAAAAGAAGAAACTGTAGGTCAATTCTACTTGTGACTATGATATAAAAACTGTAAGCTGCAACACTTGCAAAAAAACCCCAGCAGCACATTGCAGAAAGAATACAAACATGGCCAAGTAGTGTTTATTTAAGGAAAGTAATGATGATTTAATAGTAGGAATTCCATAATCTAACACATTATGTTAATAAGTCAAGAGACGTAAATACATATGAGATCATTCAAAGCAGTTCTTCTTTATCAGTGGTACACATCAGAATCCTGGGTCTGATTCCCACCACGGCAAATTATCTTACAGTGTAACTGGAGAAAGTCTTAGTTTTTTTTTTTCTAAGTGCTCTTTGGGAATTCTTAAATATACCTTTGTTTGAGAACCACTGATTTAGAAAAAAAGTTCATGAGGCATTTAATAAAAATTCAACAATTCTTGATACAAAATCACAGGAAACTAAGAATAAGAGCATATCTCTTTAATAAGGACTATCTCATCTGAATAACAAACAAAGAAATAGTGAACTACAGGCAACATTCCCATGAAATCCAGAGGTAAGACAAGGATGCTCACTATAACCACTAGTATTTAGTATTGTTTTAGATATTCCACCTAAAACAATAAGACAAGGAAAAGATATTAAAACAGCTATTGTAAAAAAGAAGCTTACCTGGGATTATTAACATATGATATGATAATCTATTCAGAAAGTACATAAAATCATGAAAAAGATTCCATTTCTTTTGTGGAAAAGAGTCAACTAAAAAACTACTTGAACAAAAAATAATGCAGGAATGTGTCAGGTTAAAAATTCACTAAGCTCTATGTCAACCTGCACTGCCAGCTAAAAAGACAATGGAAAAAGTTTCCATTCATAATAGCCAATAGGTGTACCAAAAAAACCCACAATAAATAGACACAACAAAAAATTATGAGTTCCAATTTTATAAATATCAAAAAGGAAAAAAAAAATCTTAGAATTAAAACCATGCAATAAATCAATACAAATAACATTTTTAAAAATCTCCATCATAACAACTGTTATTTACTGAGTATGTGACATATGCCAGTCTTTATGTGGAAATGAGCATTTTACAAGTGCATTTCATTTTCTATTCAGAAAAGTTCACTCCTCTGTGGCACACACCAATATTATACTGAATTTACAGATGTGCCTTTTGCCCAAGGTCATAAAGTTGGCAGGTGGCAAATCCTGTATTTAAATTCAGCCAAATCTGCCATGCTCTCGACCACAGCTCTGTAGCAAATATCTCCTCCCAACAGGGCATCTGATTCTGTAGCCCTGTGTTATGTGACAGTAAATGATACACCAAGAAGAGCTCACTCAGCTTCATAGGGTCAAAACCTTTCCACATCACTGTTTATTAAAATGTCCTAAATGAAGAATAGCAATAAAAGGCTCTGAAGGAAGCTATCAGTGACATCCGGGGCCTCAGCGTGTGGAATGTCACCCAAATACATTTGGACATTATATCGTGGCTGTTGTTTTGGGCAAGAGCCCAAAACTCTGTGTGAGACCTTGGACAAGGAAGGCTGTCTCTGCTGTACTGAGCACTCTGTCAACACTCAAAATAATGCTGAGGCAGCCACAGCACAGTGCAGGAAGGGATGTCCGGGGCCATGACATCTTGCAGAGGACACCCCATATTTATCACTGTTTCAAGTTCAGATCTGCATGAGCAACTGAAAGCAATACTTGGACTGTTGGCAGAACAAGCACTGGGATGGGAATGAGACCCTCCAGCCCTGAAACCACAGGCCCTGCCCACCAGCCCTGCTCTCCAGGGTAGGTGCTCAGAAAACATTCCCGGACTTCTCCATATGATCCTAATGGAAGCCTGGGGGAAGAAACGTTTGTTTTCTGAACTTTCAAGTTCATAGTGTACTCATTTAATTTTTTAAAAATGGTTTTTTTGTCATGGCTTAATTCCTTGCTCCCTTTTCTTCTCCCAGAAAGTCTGAGGAGATGAAACAACTCATATGAAAAAGGAAGAGAGAGCCAGGCACGGTGGCTCACACCTGTAATCCCAGCACTTTGGGAGGCCGAGGGGGGTGGATCACCTGAGGTCAGGAGTTCAAGACCATCCTGGCCAACAGGGTGAAACCCTGTCTCTACTAAAAATACAAAAAATTAGTCGGGTGCTGTGGCAAGCGCCTGTAATCCCAGCTACTCGGGAGGCAAAGGCAGGAGAATCACTTGAACCTAGGATGCGGAAGTTGCAGTGAGCCAAGTTCGCCCCACTACACTCCCGCCTGGGCAACAAGAGCAAAACTCGGCCTCACAGAAAAAAAAAAAAAAGAAAAAGGAAGAGGGATATAAAGTATGAAGAACCAGAACGGAAAAGCAGCCTGTGAGAACCTTCCTTAACTCCACGTTGTTTCCCTGTGGACTGGGAACGATGGAGTTGTAGAGAGAAGGGGATCTGAGGGACATTTTACCACTCCTCTCCCACCAGGGTGTACCACACAGATACCTGCCAGGGGCATCTCACATTGGTTCCCACTGTGTGCTCTGAGACACTCAGGCTTTCTCACACCTTGGCTAGAATTCTTTTCCTTTCCACCTGTGCAAGAGAGACAGCCCACTGAGAAGGTTCTGCATGTGTCAGGCCGACATTCTTGCTGTCATCAAAGACCACAGGGGTCTTACCTACAGGGTGATGCTAGCATTTTCCTGGGTACATTGGGTTGCTGAGTCCCATTAGCTTTTCTGCTTATCCCAAGTCCCCATACCCTCACCTCTTCCCCCTGCATCCTTTTGCATTTCAGCAAAAAGCACCATCATCTGGTCATTTAATCTGACCAGAAATCCTGTTTCCTATCCACCAGGTTCACTCCATTTCTTTGCCTTGAATCAGTACCTGTCTCTCCATTTCATAGGGCAGGCTGCCATCACCTTATATGTTACAACCCCAACAAGTTACTTACTGGCTATCCTACTTTGATCTATTTACTCAACAAATACAGAGTCCCTCCTATGTTCCAAGAACTATTTTAAGTGCTGGGAACACAGCAGTAAGAAAATAAAAACAAGCAAACAAAAGAACACCAGGGAAAATGGAATAGGGAGCAAGGATCATATCACTGCCATGAACAGGTTAAGCAAGGCCAACTGACAACATGATAGACTCTCCTTTTCCTACCCTCTGTAAGCTTCCCCCTCTCCCCCACATTCAGCCAGGATCATCTTCTCAAGATGCAAATCAGGTCAAGTCACCTTCCAGCTTGGAAATAGCAACTGACAGTTTAAATAGCAGAGGCATCAAATTAGTATTTGACAAATAAATGTGTAAGTTTTATCATCACAGTGAATATTTGCAATGACTCCCATTTTACAAAAGAATACAGTGACATTCCACAGATGGTAAATAGCAGAGCCAGAATTCACACCTCTGACTCCAGAGCCGGAAACACCTGGTGTGGCCAGCCACAGCAGGAAGTGCCACAGAATGGGGCACTTTCCTTACAGTTGTCCCCGGAGGTGTGCATTTCACCCACATCATCTAATAATTCTCACCAAATGCTCCCTGGAAGGATGCAAGGAATACTTACCGAAGCCTGAAATGAATAATTTAGGTTTTTACAAATGCCTGTCCTTCACCTGGAGGAAGTGTGCACAGTACAAAGGTGCATGGGCTCTGCAGGCTGACTGCCTGGACTCAAATGCCAGCTTAGCCACTCCCTGGCACAGTAACCAGCCTGGGCCTCAGTTTCTCCATTAATAAAAAGAAGCAAATACTTGTAGTACCAAGATCACAAGGCTAAGGTAAGGTCCAAGGTAAGCACTCAGCAATGTGCCTAGATTGTTATTTTTTAAACTACTCTATGAACAAATGTTATTTCTCTGAATCCAACAGTCCACCTGTCATTGTTACATTTACTAGCACTGAATTGATTCAATCTCAAGAAATGAAAAATGTGGATTTAGTTTTAAAATATTTCACTCTTTACTCTAGAATGACAACCCTAAAATAAAAAACTTTCCTGCTGCTGCCATTTAAAAATATTATTATCTATAAGCTAAATTCAGAGAGATTGATGGCATGGTCTTGATGTGCCTATCATTTGGGCTTACTGAGGCTAGAGAATGCCCATCCTTGAGAATATAGAAAAAAAATAGTCGACTGCCTTGGGTGACAAAGTCTCATCACTTGCCCCAACAGGTGATAACGTGAGGATCACCAAACACCCATCCCCAAGGCAAGGTCCCAACACTGAAAGCCAAAGGTGGCTTTAAAAGGACAGGACAATAACCAAGAAACCAGGGTTAGCTGTTGAATATCTAAAATGGTATTGGCTTCCATGACATCTCTCTATCTTTCACCCCTAACTACTCTACAGGTTACCAGATTAATGTTTTTAAATATAAAATTTCTAAAAAGTAATTTCAGATGACTAAGATATTACCTTAAACTAGGACATTTTCATTCTAGAAGGGGGAGGGGTACTTGTTATAGTAGATGAAATTATGTTTGAACAGACAGAAATGGGCTAAGGCTTTTTAGGAATAATTTCTCACAGGTTAGATATGTAAAAAGAGGCAAAATCCTTTGTCTTTTGGATTTTTCTTTTTCTTTACAAAACCTCAATTTGTCTTCTCTGTCTTCTCTATCTTTTTTTTCCCCTATACCTCCACAGAAGGATGGAATGAAGATTGTGAGAGAAACAAAGGTAATTCATTTTACAGGAGATTTAATATTTACAGAAATGCCAGAAGTTCATCATTTTTCATCTTTTCTAAAAAACAGAGAACTTCAAGAGAGTTTCTATAGGACTTATCAAGTTTCTTGATTTTGGTTACCAATTTAGGGGACTGTGTAAAAAAGGCTGCCTAGTGAGGTCATAGGACCCAAACCAGTCATATCAACAACATGACCTTGTGACTCTGAAATTCTTTATAGGAACTCATAAATTATGCCTGTAGGTAAAACAGCCTCAACATGGTTTGGCCAGTGTTTTGAGTACCTCTCTTAACGTCAACAGTTTAGAGATCTTTCTTCTTCCTTTATGTTTTGTCATCTACTAATCCCACCCCCACCCCATTTTTCTGGGTTTTGTGTATTCTTCTTAATAAGTCTGTACAAATCACTATAATGTAGCTGAAATCTTAATTTTCAAGTTGTGCTTCAATCACCATCTACATGAAGCCAACTGGGAGACATGCCTTTGTCTCTTGGAATTTGTCAGGAGTTAGTTCTTTGCATGTGCTGGATGGAAGTTGTTGCCAAAGCTAGAGTTTCCACAAATGCCAACAAAGCAAACAGTTGCTTATTTATGCATCCATTGTATTACTTACCCCCTAATATGTGTGGTAATTGTGGCCTTAAGGAAAGCAAAGGAGATAAGAAAGACATTTAAAGGGATAACCGAAGATTCATGATAGCCTCACGAAGGAAGGAAGGACACCATGGTTCAATACTGTGGAGGGTTCAGAAAGGGCAAAGGATACTTCCAGCTTCAGGAAAGACTTCTTGCAAAACACATCATTAGATGTAGGCCTTGAAGGACATTTGACCCAAAGGGAATGACTGAAAGAATTACCTGAAGGCAAGATAATTCAGGGTACACAAGGAAAACCTAAAAATAGGTCCTGATCAGAAGTCTTTGTCTTAATCTTCCTGCTTAGCCTTTGAGTGTTGAGATGGCAAATATGTGTTTGACAAATTAACCAGCACCATCCTTTGATTTCTCACTAAGTCCCACTTCAAATTATTTCAGAAAACAGATGCTGTTGAATTCATAAGGTTTCAAGGTTTCTGCCATCACTTCTCTCAGTTCCTTCTTTTAGCTAACCTCCATCCCTTGCTGTAATTTTGAGCCTGTTTCTTCTTTCTGCATCCATGGGCAATAGGTGGTTATCATGGTTCTTACTATGCCACTATCTTCCCTTTTTGCCCAACTCTCCAATGCCCTGCATTCCTCAACTTCAACTCTCCCCCACACTGAGGACCTCACATGGCAATGCAGGGTGCTCTGCTTCATGCCAATGAAAAGCCAGCAAGGGCTGCCTCCTGAGGCTTGTGCTGTCCACATCTTCTCATTCATGCTGTCTGGAAGTGCCTTTGACTTTTCAGCAATGCCTCTAATTGGGGTTGATTCTTTTGACTAGATCTATACAAAGCCAGATCTGCACCATCTTCAGCTCACAGTTTTTTTCTCCTGCCCCACTGAGTTCAAATAATTGTTACTGATAACTTCTTTAACATATCAAGGTCATAAGGAATTCTAATCCTTTCCTGTAAGATGCCAGCTACTTCTGAGTGGGTTGTGTTCCAACTCAGTGGTTACAGGGACTTTGAAATTGGCCATGTGTTTAACATATTGAACAAAGACTTAGATCTTGAAATGTGCATTTATCCTTTCACTTATTTTCTTAATTCATGAATTGACTACCACTTATGGATCATGCCTGTATATCTGTTTTAGATGTGGGATTTTTTTTCAATTCCTTCGTCGTTTGAATTAAACTCTACATAGTATGTCACACATAGCTTGCAATATGCCAGCATACAGTAGAACAATTATCTTTTCCTTTGCAAATCTGATTAAAAATGAGCCAAGTCCTGTCATTCTGTGGAATGTGTACATGTAATGGGGCAGAGGGGTAGGGAGTTCTTTTGAAAAAACCAAAGCGTGGCTTAACTGTGTATTTTAGAAGATATTATAGAGCCTTCTACCCATTGAATCTAATGCCATGGAAATTATTCAAGTGCTGACTCGATGCCAAGGGCCATGTCCATTGAGCTCATTCCAGAGGAACAAAAAAGTCTGATCTCTGGCTCTCCATGCTAGAGTCAAGCCTCACAATTAATTCCATGCATGTAACTGTGTGTGCAGGTGTGTACATGAGGCTCCCTTATTACCACTGCTAATTATATATAATTGTATCTACAGTGTTGTGACACTTACTATGAACCAGGCACTGTGCCAAGTACTTTACATAAATGTTTCATTTCACCTTCCCAATAAGCCTATTGTATTGGGTACGTACTATTATTATCCCCATTTAACAGATGAATAAACTGAGGCTTGGAAAGGTAAAACTCACATGAACCCAACTCTGTCAACTCCAAAGTTCAGGTTCTTGACTGCATTGCCATTCTAAATGTGTACATCTAAGTCAGAGGTCCCTGGAGTATTGGTTCCAGGTTTTGGCCATGGCCGGAATGGAGGATGAGTTGAGTGAGCTCTACCCAAGGACAACGATAGCATCTCCCTCAAGGTGGTGAATAATGAAAAAATGTCCCCTGGCCTGAGTTCAACAGGAAAGGTCTACTCAGCTAGTGCCCCAGCCCTTAGAAACGTCGCTCCCAGTACTTCACAGGAAGAACTATACTACTACGAGTCCCTGCCCTGAAATATATATGGCTGCATTATGAACTGTGGGACAGATAGGACCTAGTTTTAATACCAGCTTTCCTAATTACTATCTGCACAATCTTAGGCAAGGTAATTGGTGTCCTTGAGCACCAACTTACTCATCTGCAAGAAAAGAATAAAAACAGTATGTGTCGGCTGGGGACGATGGCTCACACCTGTAATCCCAGCACTTTGGGAGGCTAACGTGGGTGGATGGCTTAGGCCTGGGAGTTTGAGACCAGCCCGGGAAATATGGTGAAACCCTCTCTACCAAAAATACAAAAATTAGCTGGGTGTAGTGGTGCGCGCCTGTAGTCCCAGCTACTAGGGAAGCTGAAGAAGGAGGATAGCTTGAGCCCAGGGAGTTGGAAGATGTGGTAAGTTGTGATTGTGCCACTGCACTCCAGCCTGGGTAACAGAGTGAGACCCTGTCTCAAAGATAAAAAAGAATAGTATTTATTTATTAATACCTAGTAGGTTGTTATGAAAAATGTGTTGGTTAAGCCCAGTATGTGATCTCCATTCAGATACAGGGCTAGACATGGCATCTCAATTATTTCTTATATGGCAGGATTTTTCACTAGTAACTTTTCATACATTTTACCTCTTTAGAGCTTTTAGTTACTAATACTCCATTTTATTTTATTTTAAATGGGAAATAGGAACAAGGGATATAAGAAGCATTCTTCTCTCCAATAAATCTACAAAGACCCAAAACAGATCCCTATTGATCCATCAGAACTCACTAAAGAAAATTTACTACTCCATATCTGATACTACTACTCCCGCAGGCTTAAAACAGCTTCAAAGTCAAATTCTCCAGAAGATATCATATCTCAAGCCCAAAGAAGTGGCATCCTTCTGAAACACATGGGCTTTCTAATTCCTGGGACCTGTTAGTCCCTATAAGAAGAAATCCATGTCCTGGAAGCCACCTCTTTGATGGTTAGAGATTTTTGATGTGTACCCAGGCCATAGTATTATTGACTAAGAAGCCAGCAGCAAATTTATCCTCACAATCTTAAGTAATCCACATAAAATGACCCAGTGGTTCCAGAATCTTCCAAATCAGACATACTAAAAGGGAGAGATTTTTAACTAATCCCTCACAGAACCAGTTAAACTCATTCACCTTAATTACTATTTAGGCCAAGTGTTATCACCTCTCTTCTCTCATCTGAAAGCTAAGGAGTATGTGGCAGGGCTTGGGCCAGTTCCAATTGGGATGAAGAGATACATGTCTGACTTAAAACATGGCCCAGAATCTCCCCTGATAATCTCAGAGTTCTTTAAACACTGGACAGCTAGGGCATTCCTTGACCACAGCAGGAGCCACTCTGCAAAGGGTATCTTGAGTCCTGGCCATGTGCTGGGAAAGGGCCCATGAACTCTCCCCTGTCTCTCCCCAAGAGAATGATCATCAGCTACAATGGGAGGACAACAGGCAATTCAAAACCAAAACCACAGCATAAAAGGACCTTGATCTTTTTGTCCTATGAATCTTTCCTTAAGAATTCAGCCCCATTCCTCAATTCTCACCTGGATACACTGAGTCAAACATATAATTCGGATGATATAGAGGCAGCAATGGCCTAGGAGAGGGTCCCTTTGGGTACTGCAACAATTCTGTAGCTGGTTGGTCAGCTGATGGTCTTTGAACACACCCTACCTCTCCCCAAGGTCTTGGTTTCCCAGATGTCAACATAAATAGGCTGGAGGTGATGGCCATCGAAGGCCAGCTCTGTTCAGTTCTGGTGGCCTACAGTTCTATTTTTATTTATTTTTAAAAATAAGCTTATTTATTGAGGGATAACATGCATACAGAAAATTTCACACATCACAAATGGATAGCTCCATGAATTTTCACAAAGTGCTCATACATGTGCAACCAGTGCCATTCTCCAAAACTAGAACATAACCAGCACCCAAAAGCCTTCTTGTGTAGCTTCCCAGTCACCTCCCAACAGGGGTAACCACTGTCATGAGTTCTCTAACACCATAGACTAGTTTTTCCAATTCAGACTTTATGGGATTGAATGTCCTCTCCTTTATTGTTTCTTTCTCTCTCTCAGCATGTTGGTGAGATTCATCTTTGTCGTCATGTTACAATAGTTCATGCTCATCGTTCTAGAGCATTTCATTGCCTGAATATACCAGCCTAAGGCTTAATATTTGCAGATATTACAAGATGTCCCCCACCAATTTTACCTTATAATGCATGATCCACTGTGACTGTCCTGCAAAAAGGCAGAAAAGCAGAACCCCCTAAAAGAGAGACTTTCTTTACTGCTTCCTAGGGCCATGGATGCCGTGTTTTTTCCAAGTCCATAGAGAAGCTGAGAGTCTTCTAAGTGGCCAGAGATGCTGAAAGCAAAGTATCAACACCACCAGCCTTGTTTAAGCAGCACCTTTCTGTGCTTGCTATTACTCCATGAGATTTACACAGATAAGATCCCAAGTCTCTTAGCAATTTTCAAGATAAGATCCCAAGTCTCTTAGCAAATTTCAAGCTAAAAAGACAACACTGATGCATAGAGAGATTACGGATGCAGACAAGAGACCCAATACATAATCTAATTTAAAGAAACCATTAAATGCAAATGAAAGAAAATACTTCATGTGCAAAAGGAAGAATAATGACATTTTGTGGGGTTATGTCAGGTACAATTGCTATCATTTCTCCCAAACAATTGGTCTGAGAAGAAGTCACATGGTATGCTGGAAGAGAAAGGCACTACAGAAAGAAACAGAAACTTTAAATGAACTTTCCTATTTAAGCAAACATAGAGGGTAATAAGCCTACTAGTGATACAAAAAGGCAGAAGAGTTCCAGAGCCATCATCTGCATCCCTTGACAAGGCCAGGGGACTTTTTGGCATCAATGTGATGTGATTTGGCAGCCAGCATCGACACCGTTGGGAAATGTCAGCCTGAAAAGAGGCTGTTCTATTGGACAGATGTAAGGCCACGACTTAGCCTCACAGGCCTGGATTACTGCAGCATACTCTTAACTGGGCTTCCTGTCTCCAACTGTCAGTCCTTCCCTCCATTCTTTGAACTGAAGTCTAAAGGCTCTTCCCCAAACATAAACCTGATCATGATACACTCTCACTTGAAATCTTTTCATGATTCTTTATTCCCTGCAGGATAAAGTCCAACTTCTTTGTAGCTTTTGGGACTTTGGGGAGCTGACCTCTAATTGCTTTACCTTGCTCATCTCTCAACATGCTCCAGCCATATGGAACTTCTTGTGGTTCCTTCTGCCTAGAGCACCTCCCTCATGGCCTTCATTGGGCTACTTCTGTTCCTTGCAGGTGTCAGGGAGCTGCCAGTTTCTCTGGAAGCGCTTCCCTGAGGGCCCCTCTATTCTCCTGTAGCCCCCCACAATTCAGTAATCATAGTCAAGATCTCATTCCCTGTCTTAGCAGCCCTGGCCAGTGCCTCACCCTCATCCTCTCAGCACTCAATAGCACAGAACTTGTCAACAGAGTCCTACCGTTGACACCGGCAATTCTACTTGTGAGCTTCTTCTTGGCATGCCCTGCACATACAGGCCAGGAGCACCAGAAGTTAATGTTCCTAGGAGCATCCCTCAGATAACAGTGGAAGGAAAATGGAGGGTGAATAAAAACCCTGCTATCCCCCACCTCCAGATAAGCTACTTGTATTCAAATCCTTGTCTGAAGGCCAGCTTCTGGGGAAACCCAACCCAGACAATGGCCCATCCCCCAGCCAGACTGTGAATTCAGTGAAGCTTGGGACTAATGTCTTTCATTTATCAGTGGACAGAAGCCATGCCTACCGTATGTCTGGCACATAGTACATAAATGTTTATTGAATGAATGGTAAACATTCAAGGAACTCTTGTTTCATTCCTGGTTTTCTACTCAAAGGCAATACAGAGCTCAGCAAAGAGCATCGGCTCTGGAGTCAAAAGACCAAGTTCACTTCAAAAGGTGGAATCCTCCATTCCTGATGGGTGTGAGTTTGGGCAGGGGTGGGTAACCCACCTGGGCCTCAGCTTCCTCTTCTTGTCAACCAGGGTCATCATGAGACTCAAGGAGAGCTGTTTAAAATTGCAGGGAGTTACACAAATTAAATAGTGTTTATTTTAGGCATTCATGTAATTCTTTGTGACTAAATATGGGGAAAGAGATTTTGTTCTAGATAACACAAGCACTTGTGGTGGGAAGAGGAAGTAAATGAAAATTGGGGCTGGGTAAACAGTTAATTCCATTTGGAGAGCCTTTAGAGGCAGAGATCTCTGTTTTGATAAAGATCATTTAAATTCCAAAAAAGAAAACAGAATGGAAATGAGAAAGTAAGTTTTTAAAAGTCCAGAAATAATTGCTAACTATAAACAGACATAAAAGATAGGTACATATCTCTACGTATGTAGAGATATGCATGTGTATATATACGTATATATATATAAAAAACAGCAGACATGTAATGAACTACATTAAATATGAAAATCTTACTATGTTTTTCCACTTTGTTTTTCTCCTTTAACAGCTTCAGAATTCCAAAACGCAAACACGTGTATGCTGAGAAATGTCTGAGATGTTTTTAGGTCAAGCTAAAATCAAATGTCATCTCATAATCTTATAATCTTCATAAAACTGCTTTTATTTTCAAGGCATGCAAAAATCCATATTAACCCATCAGGCACAATTTTGAATATAGGACTTGAATGAATAATTACAGTATAGTCAAAACCAGTGAAATTCTTATTTGTGATCAATACTGAATGAGTTAAATGTCTTTTGACATCTTTTTAATTTAAGGACCAGCTTTAAGAACAAAAATTCAGAAATACAAGGAACCCAGATTCATTTTTCTGCCCTTTATTTAACTGTTTTGTATTCTAGTGGGGGAAAAACATGGAAAAATCTGATCCACCTTCCTATTGATTAGCACTCTGCAAGAGTAAGGAGTATGTGAAAATTTGTACTCCAGAGTTCTGAAAGTTAATCTTCCAAGGCTGGGCTTTCTCTCCAGACCCTCACCCACGACTGTGTATCTTATGTATTCATGCACATGGAGGACATAAAATACATGTCAAACAAAATGAAGCAAGTTATTAAGTACAACAAACCCCTAAATCTTGGTGGAAGTCAACAGATAAACAGACTATAACAGACTATAATAGTCTAAGTACACAATGCATAATTCATGGCTAAACCAAGGCTAGGCTTGTGCAATATTTCACCAGCTCCCCTTTGCAATCTTTGAGGTTAAGACTGGGTAAATTGCACTGACTTTGCTAACTCAGCAAAACTGAAAAATTAGAAAAGAAACCCCTAACCTTTCCAATAATGGGAACAGGCAAGAAGGCAGAGGGTGGAGAAAGGCATTGTTCAGCTCTCGAAGCTAGGCATTTAAAAGTCACTGTGTACTAGGCTACCCATTATCTTATTAATATATAATTTTATTGTTGACAAATGTTTATTTTTCTGCTAAAATTAAGAGAGCAGATCACTTCCCTTCTTACACCTAATCACCAGCCCCTGTGCTCAGTTCACAATAGGCCTTCAATAAACATTTGTTTAAAGAACTTCCTTTTGATTTCCATTTGTTGTCTATGGAATGCAGCAATGAAATGTGAAGGTGAATATGCAATGACCAACAACAGTAATGGAAAGGTGAATAAAATTAAGCACCTCAATGCAATCTGGATCCTGGACAACTTTTCCATTTATTATTTCCCAAAATGTAGAACAAATGAATGTGCATGAATTTCCCAAAGCTAAGAAGGTGAAACCAAGTCCTTGGCAGCACTTCAATAGCCACAAATGAGGCTCTATTCCATTAAGGACCACCATGTCTTCCAGGGACTAGAGAGCTGGTGGATTCTGGGTGTAGAGTACAGTGTCATTTTAAGCAACTAAGAAATGAGAGAGGGAAGACAAATGTCAAGTCAGCACCAGCAGAAATTATTGTGTTTCCTGACAACGGGTGAACCATGCCTGGTGATGCTATAACCCTGAGCCCTGGGGAGTATATAGATTGGTCCAAATAGCAATATTTGTGCTAAGATAACTGTGGATGCAATTTATTTACTTATTTTATTTTATTTTATTTCATTTTGAGACAGGGTCTTCCTCTGTCATCCAGGGTGGAGTGCAGCGCAATCTCTGCTCACTGCGAACGCCGCCTCCCAGGTTTAAGGGATTCTCCCGCCTTAGCCGCCTGATGTAGATGCAATTTAATTATTTCAAGGTACTCTGCAAATATTTTTAATAATAGAAATTGAAAGAATGCTATAAACACAAAAAGGTGAGAACTCCTGGTTTAGCCTTCTAAACAAACAGATTTAACTAGTCATTAATATCCTCTTTTGAATGTGTTGAGGTTGATGGTTATTTGCTGATCGAAAAAGCCAGGTGAACATTCTAATTACAGAATGTCTGTGACTTATAGTCACTGCAGGACTGTTTTTGCCTAAGAGTAAGCAGAAAAGATACTGGTTCTGCAAAGTTTTTATTCAGTGCTATAGGGAAGGTTTCTTTCACTGTTTAAAGTTTAGAGGGGCAGTGGGAGACTCAAAAAAGGGTTATGTTTTGATTATTTCACAACTCATGTTATTTTGACATATTGACGATATAAATATAATAGCAGATTGCACTGTTAATAAGAAAATTAAAATTAAAAACAGAAAAGCCTAGATAAAGCAGAAATAATTTACACTGAATCTGTTAAAAGGGACAACACTTCACTTCCTAAGAAAAATCGTATTATTTAGGGCCCCCGTCTACACCTAATCAAGTTACCTAAAACCTCAGTACATCACTAATGAACAAAGAGAGACAGAGAGCAATAGAAAAACTTGAATGGTAGCTCAAGGCTTTCATGAAATTTAAAAGATGATGGTGAGTGGAAATTTAAAAAATTTGGATATGTTCAAGTAAAATCCCTGTGTAATTGCCTAGATATAGAAATAGTGCCAGATCTCTGCAACATAGGCACACAGATTAGAATTTCTTTCTGGACCTTTAAAATAAGCATTAAAGGCAAAACCATGTACCTTTCACAATATGGAAATAAAAACTAGTACTCTCACAAAATGTCCCTTCTCTGAGTTGCACTTTAATGTTATGGCACCCTCTTTTATTGGGAGTCATTACAGGAAACAGTGATATGAAAACCACATCTGCATTTGCTGGAAAGGGCTGTCAAAGGAATTATCCATTATCTATAGAAAATCACACATAAGAAACTCCTTTTGCTATCTGGTGCCAGGAAAATCTTTATCTCTAGAAACTAATCTGTTTCCTCCTTTCTAATAACAAGAATGATACAACTTTTATCCTGTTTCCCTTTTTGCTCTGGTTGCCAGGGAGTTCAGGGCCAAACTTGATGATCAGTCATAGTAATTATAATGGACTTTGTGACTAGAGGAATTATTTCCTCAGGTTTTCATGGCTTTTATTTTCAATTTTTAGTTGTATTAATCATGTTTTATGTGTCCATGTGTGCACACATGTGAAGACTTGGTTTTAATTGTAACTTACTTCAAGTACTTTTTGGAAAACAATGGATTATGTTTATCTCAGAAAAGTAAAAAATACAAGAGATGTATGTCAAAATATGCTTCTTCTTGGTACAAATAGCTTTCATACCTGTGTGTAAGCATATGCATTTTGTCTTTCTCTTTGGGGATAACTACTTCTAAACAAGTTATATGTTAGTCAACATTATACCCAGACAAGCTTTCTTCTGCTTATGGATCATTTCTTTGACAAAATAATACATCCTTATTTACAGTTGATACCTTCCAGAAAATTGACACCACAATTTTGCAAAACTTTGTTAAACTCACAGTTATCATGAGGTCCTTAAAGTTGGTTCTGATGGTTTGGCTGAATTCACAGAATCACTGTAGAGGATTCATTTACATTACATTTACCAAATGTTTGAAATGGACCATCATGTCATTTTCACTTTGCTTCAATGTTTTCTTTTTTCTTAGGTAATGCATATGAAATAAATGGTTGATTTGCTTCAAATGGTCTATTTTCCTTCCCTGAGCCTGTTATATTAGCCAGCTTACATTTAAACATATTTTAGTCATATAGATTTTCCACTGACTAATAAGCAAAACACAGCTTTTTTTAAATCCTAAAAAAAGTACATTAACGTTCTTTCAAATTATTGTTTTAAAATAATGTTCCACATTAAATTCCCAAGCTTGGGACAAACCGGAAAGATCCCCTGAGTTTTTAAACCATATTCATTTCCCTGAGCACAGGGGCTCTGCATCCTGGATGGTACAATGCCTTCAGTGCCCCTGTCAGTTGGAATTTAGGAAGTCATTTCTCTTTAATGGTTGCCAGACCTCCTGGATAAGCTGGGGCACTTTGCTTTGCCCCAGATCTCCATTGAGAATGGAACCTTCCTACTTATTTTCCCTTCACCATCATAAGAACACTGGGATCCTGCTGGCATAAAACCGTTTTGACCCCTGAATCATAAAGCTGTACATTAACAGTGGGATTGTTTGCAATTAGGTAACCGATCCTTTTCCCCGTTTAACTTGAGTCAGCTCATTCGATACTAACATAGTGCTTCTGTAACTCCACCTCTCCACCCGCTGCCTTTCACTCCCCTGACAGGTCTCCAAAAATAGCTGGGTGGCTTTGTTCTTCAACTCTGTACGTAACCAAGAAACCAAGACCATAGAGGGACTGGATATCAGCTCAGGGCCTAGAATCAGACAAAGCCACCTCAGATTGAATCTGGGGTCTGTCACTTCCTAGCTGCATGACCTTGGATAAGTGACTTAATTCTGTGAAACCTGAGTCTCCTCATCTGTAAATGTGGATACCAATAACAGTACCTGCCTTATAGGGTTGCTTCATCATTCAGCAAATAATTACCCAGAGTACCTACTATTGGCCAGGAACTGTGCCAGGGACCAGAATACAGTCAGAGCACACAGGGTTCTACCTTCATGGAGCTCTCATTATAGTTGAGGAGTCACATACTAAGCAAACAAATGAAAAATGCGTAGTTACATGTTTTGAGAAGTGCTCCAAGTGAGACAGAATTCTTTGGTGAGCAACAGTGAGAAGTTGTGGCAGGGGGCAGGGTAGAAAGAAATCAAGGCAGGCCTCTTAAGCAGGAAGCATTTAAATTATACCTGCAAGGCTATAGCAGAGGAAGCCAGACACAGGACACGTGGAAGGGAATTTCAGGAAGGCGGAACAGCACATGCAAAAGGTCCTAAGCAGGCAAGGCCTGGCTTTGTTTGAGAAGAAAAGTGAACTATTGTGCCTTCGGTGGACTGCGTGAGAAGCAGAAATCTCAAAAGTGAGGTTGGTGAAGCTCATTTAGTGATCCAAGACACAAAAAGACTTGATCCAGAGTTTAGAGCCGATCAGAAGTCGAGGAACTACAGAACTGCAGTCCATGGGCCCACTGCCTGTTTCTTTTTCTTTCTCTTTTTTTTTTTTTTTTTAAGATGGAGTCTCACTCTTTCGCCCAGGCTGGAGTGGAGTAGTGTGATCTTGGCTCACTGCAACCTCTGCCCCCTGGGTTCAAGCGATTCTCCTGCCTCAGCCTCCCAAGTAGCTAGGATTATAGGCTTGTGCCACTACGCCCAGCTAACTTTTGTATTTTTAGTAGAGATGGGGTTTCACCATGTTGGCCAGGCTGGTCTTGAACTCCTGACCTCAAGTGATCTTCCTGCCTCAGCCTCCCGAAGTGCTGGGATTACAGGCATGAGCCACCCCGCCCAGCCCCACTGCCTGTTTCTATAATAAAAATTGTACTGGAACACAGCCACACCCATTTGTTTATGAACTGTCTCTGGCTGCGTTCACACTACTCGCAAGCCTAATATATTTACTATCTGGCCTTTTAAGAAAAAGCTTGTCAACTCCGAAACAGTAAACTTCAATAACTGTTTAAATAAAACAACAACCAAAAGGGGAAACAAAAAAGCCATTTCTTTCCCACATATGTGAGAGCAAGTAACAGGCTTTAATTCAAACACCTTTGAGAAATGGTGTAAATGAAAATCCTGAAAACATCTAGAATGTTAAGACTATTGGAAAATTAAGATGAACAAACTTAAAATATTTTAAGACTTTTCAGAAATTATTTCTATTCATAGTGTGTACACATTAAGCATATGAAATAAGACACTTCCACTTCCAGCATTGTGGCTGACTCGATGCTAGGAAAGGCCCTCTCAAAACATTTTTTTATTGCATTGCTGGGCTCATAGGAAATAGGAAAACCCTCAAATGAACTAAAACAAACAAATAAACAAAATTCCAAAACTGAGTTGAAACAAGAATGGTATGCTGAAAGCCCACATAAATAGCAGAGGTTGCTCTGAGCACAAACACCATGGTCATTTGTACAACTGAGAGACTCAGCCAGTGGCAAGTTGAAAGGGCTTAACATGAAAGCCCTTATCCAGGATAAACCAGGATTCTTAAAGGAGCTAGGTGATCCTAGATTGATAGCAGCTCCCTGCTCCCAGAAGAAGCAAAAGTAAATTTTCTCTGCAGAAAAATATCTCCATTTCAGTCACTTGTGGTTCCCACTAAGATTTGTCAAATACAAATTCCCCCAGATCACCAAGCATATAAGGAAACCAGTCACCAATGAGGGAAAGATAGTGGAACAGACGAGAATAAGTGCAAATTTAGATATACATCCCCAATGGCTTTGGATATTAGAATTATTAACTATAGAATATAAAATGGCTATTTTCAAAATTCTTATAAATAACATGCATATTATGTATATATACATTACATACATATACATAATAAGTGTGTATTGCATATTGAAATTTTGCTGAGAGAGTAGATTTTAGGTGCTCTTTCTACAAAAAAGATTGGAAATAAAATAATTAAATGAAAAATGAGCACGCAACAACAGACTATCAAAAGTTACTAGAAAGATTTGAAGAATCCAAATTAAACTTTGGGGAATGAAAAAATATAATTGTTAATCTAAAATAATAAATGGGTTTAGCCACATAGTAGACACAGGTGAAGAGAGAATGAGTGAACCAGAAGATAAAACTAGAGAAACTAGCCAGAATGCAGCTCACAGAGATCAGGGGAGGGAAAATGTGAATAGGACATCAAGCAATATGGAGGACAGACAAGGAAAGTCTAGCACATTCATAATTAGAGCCCACCGACAAGGAAAGTCTAGCACATTCATAATTAGAGCCCACAAAGATAGACTAAAGACACAGAGGGAAGGTAATAGATATTTGCAAAGATAATGGCTGATAATTAAACAGAACTGGTGAAAGATATAAATTTATACATGTGTGAAGCAGGATAAAATAAAATTAATACCAATACCTTGCAGTAAGACCACAGAGCATTAAAGAAAAAAGATCTTAGAAATAATCACAGAGGGCCGGGTGCGGTGGCTCATGCCTGTAATCCCAGCACTTTCGGAGGCCAAGGCGGGCAGATCACGCGGTCAGGAGATCGAGACCATCCTGGCTAACATGGTGAAACCCCATCTTTACTAAAAATACAAAAAATTAGCCGGGCGTGGTGGCATGCGCCTGTAGTCCCAGCTACTCGGGCAGCTGAGGCAGGATAATCACTTGAACTCAGGAGGCGGAGGTTGCAGTGAGCCAAGACCGTGCCACTGCACTATAGTATGGGTGACAGAGTGAGACTTCGTTTCAAAAAAATAAAAAATAAAAGAAGGAATCACAGAGGAAAGATAACCACTTACAATTAGCCCAACAGCCAAGTTTTCCACAGCAACAGTGGAAGCCAGACATGAGTGGAATAACATGTTACTGAGAGAAAATAACTATCAACCCCAAATTGGGTGAATCAAGGATGAGGGTAAAAGAAGGACATTTTCAGAGAAACAAAAATTGAAATGGTTTATCACCAACAGACCTACACTAAAAGAATTTGTAAACGCACAAAGAATTATAAGCCAAGAAGAAAAGTTTAAGATGTAAGAAGGTATGGTAAACCAAGAACATTATTTTTAAAAAATAATTTTATAAATGGTTTAGAATTAACTATACGTTTTAAAAAATAATGTCCAATTTATTGCTCAAAAAATAAATAATGAAGTACTAGACAAGAAGCGCATGTACGTAAGAGGGTGGTACACAGAGTTAATGTGTGTTCTCATCTCTATATAATATGGAAGGGGAATTCATTGGTCACAGTAGCAGGACTAGTAGGGGCCATGTACAGCTCAATCACACAGCTTTTTACTCACCAAAGCTGATCCAGCAACCACCATGGCTCAATGTATAAAGTGCTACTGCAAAGGCCAATGCTGAGTCCCTGTGTGGGACTAACTGACTACCTAGTGACACACTGATGACACTTGACTTCTCTGACTTCGAAGAGGGCAGTACCTTGATTTACATAGGATAGAAACATTCTGTGTGTGGATTTTCCTTCTTTTCCTTCTGTATTCTTCCAGAACCACAATTCTTAGATGTACAAAATGCCTTATCTATCACATGGCATCCTACACAACATCACCTCCAATCATGGGACACATTTTACCACATGCAGTGCATCAAAGGATCCACTCCACAGAAGTTCTGGTTTAGTAACAGCTGAGTGACAACACACAAAGAGGTTAGGATACTTTCCTATAGGAATGGAGTATGTGCCTTAAATCAGAGGCCACTGTATGGTGCCATCTCTCCCATAGTAAGGATGCATGACTGGAAAAACTGAGGAGGATGTGGGAGTGGCCCCTCTCACGAAAACACCTAATACCTTGTTGGAATAATATTTGCTTCCACCAGAGAACATTATCATGATGTGATGAATTAGAAACAGAGACTGTCCTTTGGCCATTTTGGGCTCTTTGTTCCATTGACCCAACAGTCAGAGTAGGGGTCACCATTATTGCTATATAATAGGGATAAGGAAGGCAATATGCATAACCCAGGGATTCACTGGGGTGCCCTTAAACAAAAGCCCTGGTCGGTGAAAACAGTGGTAATCCTATCAAGTTAAAGCCATCAAGGACCGAGATGACTTCCATTATTGAAACATGATGGAAGACGGAAATGTGATTACTAGTGAGACCTTGTAGTCAGTTATAGAGACAGGGGCTACAGCAGCTTTCTTTCTTTCTCTTTCTTTCTCTCTCTTTCTCTCTTTCTTTCTTTGTTTCATGGAGTCTTGCTCTGTTGCCCAGGCTGGAGTGCAATGGCGTGATGTCAGCTCACTGCAACCTCCGCCTCCTGGGTTCAAGCGATTCTCCTGCCTCAGCCTCCCCCTGAGTAGCTGGGATTACAGGCACATGCTACCACGCCCAGCTAATTTTTGTATTTTTAGTAGAAATGGGGTTTCACCCTGTTGGTCAGGTTGGTCTCGAACTCCTGACCTCGTGATCCACCCGCCTCAGCCTACCAAAGTGCTGGGATTACAGGTGTGAGCCACCATGCCCAGCCAGCAGTTATGTTTTAAGTCACCACTAAGTGACTTTTTTCTCCCCTTCCCCCCAACTTCTACCATATAAAAAAAGACAATGCCCATGATAGCTCGTGTTTTAGATGTATGGCCAAACTGACATTATCTCACAATGACACAAGACCTAAGGTGACTCCACACCTCCCTCACGTTGGGAGCACCAACTTTTCATCTTTATGAAAAACAAGAGTAGAGGCCAAGAGGCAAATGAGTGAACAGCACTAGATATTGTCCATTTGCCCTTCTAGATCCATCTCCACTTTTCTCTCCTTGCTTTCTTCCCCACAGGGTGATATATACAAATGGCAGCAGAGAGCTCTGCATCCTCAGGCTTCCAGCAGAGTTGAACTAATAGCAGGAGATAGATGTAGGAAGGAAAGTGAGGTCAGCATATTTATTCCCCTGGTTCCCTCCCAGTAAGTTCACCTCAGACTGGCTGTGTCCCTCAAAAGAGGGTTACTATCCTTCTTAATGCAGCTCTAGGGGACTCTCTCTTCTTCAAGGGTCTGAAAACTTCTCCTTCTTTTGTCCTTTTGGGCCTAGAAGCAGTGACATTTCTGCTGCTGTAGCACTAGGTTCTTGAACAAACTGTAACATTCCCCTATATCGTGCCCACACCTTTGGAATTAATCCCTTTGTACAAAACTGTTTCTTGAATTATCTCAAGTTGAAATATCTGTTTCTATTGGGAACTGACTGACCCATTCACTGTGATTACATATTACTTAATACAATGTCTATGAACCAACACCCATACAAAGAGATTTTCTTAAGACGCCCATAAACTGAGAGACCTGGGTAATTCCCAGACCTGGGTAAGGTCCCAGGAAATTCCTTGTGGACTCAAAACTGGTTAACTGTTTGGAAGCACCTGACGGGCTCAGAAAAACTTTTTATAAGAATATTTTCTGGTAACCAGGGAGAAGGAGGTCCAAGAGGGATGTGAAAAGTCAGGTGCATGCTTCTTCTGGTTGCAACTCTTGAACAATTTCTACGGAAAACCAAGAGAGAGCCAAAGGTTTGTCTAAAAACCAGGTTATTGAGTTAAGAGAAATATTAATCCAGCTTAGTGTTACCTTCTCACAGGACCAATTTCCTTAGAACAATTTGAATCATTTGAATGGGTGTGGATTTATAATCAAATGACCAACTGACCAGATACCAGAGGGAATCATAATATTTCTGGAAGAAAGAGGTTCTCTAAGTGAGCTTAGGAGCATCACCTGGAAGTAGGACTGGCTATAATTTGGCAGGGCCCAGGGCAAAATGAAAATGTGGGACCCTTGTTAAGAAATTATTAAGAATTCCAAGATGGTGATAGCAGAACCATTAAACCAAGCACAAGGCTCTTCTAAGTGCAGGGCCCTGTGTGACCACACAAGTAGCCCACCCATGAAGCCTGCCCTGCCTGGAGGGTTTGTTACAACACAGACTGGGAGCCCTGCTCCCAGAGCTTCCAATCCAGTGGGTCTGGGGTAAGGCCCAAAAATTTACATTCCTAACAAGTTCCTGGGTGCTACTGATGCTGCTGGTCCCGGGACCACACTCTGAGAACCACCACCCTAGATAACATAGAAGACAGGGAAAAAGAAAACCTCAGAATAAAATGAACACATGACCAATGTATTTAGAGCTTAAGCTGACCAATCTATATGGATTTTGTACTGAATATCACAGTGTATATCTACAATTCATAAAAAGGTAAATGTACTCAATTACAAATTTATAGATACAAATTTAATATCCTGAACGTTATTAACTGCCTATATCACATTTAATTATTCCTTTTCCCAACAAATGCTTTTTGTCTACTTTATGCCAGGGTACCGTGCTTGCTCACGCATTATGTATTGAATAGGTCATAAATAAATGGAGATATTATTTAGAATAGTGATCTTGAGTACAGGGGAAGGGGAGGTATGAAGTTCAGATAGGGAGAACACCCAGATAGGGAAACTAAAATGTGGGAATGCTATGTCATTTTTTATAAGCACAAACCTATTAGAAACCTATTAAGAAAATACACCTTGACAAGTATTTTGATTTTGATAAAACTGATACATAAAATAGAACAAGCATCATATCTCAGTGCTTTTTAAATGGTAGACAACTCATTTCAAGTAAGGAAGAAATATTTGGTTTTCACGGTTACCTACAAAAGTTTATTGAGAATTTTAAACTCCTGTCCGATATTGAAATACTCAGTATATAAACACACAAAATCTTCAGAAGTTTTCAAATACTGCACTTGGAATAACCCAAGTTATTTGTTAAGAAAATCAGCAAGTTTAGGGGGAATTTTTTTTTTCTGAAGGATTAACAGAAAGTTAGATATCCTTCTATGAAGATGACACTACCCCACTGTCACTTACAAGGTCTTACAAAGACACTGACTGTTTTCACAAACATCTCCAGCATCACAGCCTGCAAGAGTCCATTCCAGCTTTAGTGTTCTGGTTTCTCTTCCTGAATATACGGTGTGGTTAGCTATTGACCATACATCATTACGATTTCAAAGAATGAAAAGTTCGCTCATGTGGAATGTAGGTATTCTTGACCTCTGAACTCCATTGTTCTGAAGCCGGGGAAAAATATGAGTATGGCGGTGATACTAAACAAATCTGATAAGGTCATGCTTGGCTTCAAAGGAAGACCAGTAACCAAGTGCACAATAGCGTGCAATTTCCAGTATATTCTTCTCTCTAAGCCTTGAGTGTTGATAATTAACTTCCTACTATTCTAAACTGAATTTATTGCTTTTTCAATTGCAATTTTAGTAAAATTAAATAATTAAAATTTTAAAACTTATTATATGACATTCAAAAAATTAAATAAGTGATATTTTTCTCCCATGGCCTCCCTACCTCACACTTAAACATAACGATGAAAATATATGTACCATATTACAAGGGTTTACTGGGAAGAACATTAATGAAGAATACCAAGAAAACTTTATGCTAGACTTCTAAAACATAAAAATAAACAGAGGAACTCCAATTTCCAATAAAAATGCTCAAATCAAGGGCATTTCAACTGATGAATATTTACTATGAGTTTCTGGTAATTTTTTTTTTTTGTAAAGACATCATTTTTTTTTTCAAGCAAAGATCAAAGAATATTTTGTATCTGGTCCCCTGTTGATTTATATCAGTTTAACTGCCAATATTTCTTAATTCAGAATGAAATTGCACAGAGCTCAATTTATAAATATTTATGTATAAAGTTAACAACTGTGAACTGTAGTGGTGTGTCAAACTGTAAACACAGTCATGGAATATTGGTTCATTTTGAGAACAGATGTTATGCTATCTCCATCATGGGACTGATTGCAGGAGAAACAAGTCATGATTTAGTCTCTTGCTTTTTAGCAACTTTCAAAACAACAGGTAAATCTAGGGAGAGCAAAACCTGACACTTCAGTCCCCACTTTCCATGCCTGCCACAGTGACAGACATCACTAATTTATCCTAGAACTTCCTCAGAGCTCAGATTACCCTTGGTATAATTTTCAACATGTGCTCCGGCAGTCACTATCTATTGACTGGAAGTTATACAAGATTCAAGCTATTTTCTCTGTATTTAATTCTCGTACCTTGCACTGGTTCTCAAAATTTTTTTATGTGTAGTATATTTTCAAATATTAGAAAGTCTGTAGCATTCTCAAAGGGATTAAGAGATTGAAAACAATTATAAATAAATTTCACCAACAATAATAATCGAATCCCTCTCACATCCTCTTGGTCTAGTAAAGTGACCACAATTATCTGGTTCATTTTGTATCCAAGTTACCCTCAAAGGGTAACTTTACAGCTTTGGCTACATGCCTGCACTGACTCACAGAGTAAAGCTCTCGTGTACCCATTAAACACATTCCTTTAGGTCCTCCTGGTGGTCTGCTTAGGAGAGTAAACTCTACTGTTAAGAGAATGGGGTGAGATGCTGTCGGTTTGCCTTAGAAAGAACATTTTGGTCAATGAGTGTTAGCCTAATCCCAGAGACAAAGAGGATGATTAGTAGTCTACTGGTTGTTTGCTGTGAAAAACAATTAGGTATCCCTGTTTTATTTGCATTATTTCCTTTAATCCTCTCAGCACTGCTGTGAGAGAACTGAGGTTCAGCAAAGTGAGTTCCTTGCCTTGTGACCCCAGGAAGAACTGACAGAGCCAGGACTCTAATCAGGAGATATGGCTGACTTCAAAGCCAGTGTGCTAAGCCTGTCTGTAATTCTGCCCTCCGGTGACTAACAGAATCCAGGGGCCTTCCATAGCAGGAATGGATCTTAAAAACCAACAGCCATACCCCAAAATGAAATAGCCACCATCATTCTTTTCACTGCTTCAGTCCAAGTTGGTTTTATTGAGGGCAGGGAATCCACTTCCTGCTTGGACCAGGTGCCTGAAAGCAACTGTTCTTCTGCTTGCTTCAGGAAGTCTTTCTGAATCACTGGTCTTCCACTTGAAGTGTGGCAAATCATAGGAGATAAAGCAGATGAGAGGGCTTTATAAACATTAAAAGCCACAGTGCCACACAATATGAATTAATGTCAGAATTACTTAAATTTAGCCCTCTACCTTCAAACAGGAGCTATATTTTTATTCTCACTTTATAGGTGAAGCAATGGAGGAAGGAAGACAGGGACCCTACTACCCTCTATTGAGTACTTACATGCCAGTGCTCTTCTAGACTTGACATACATGAGATCATTTAATTCTCACAACAGGCACCAAGTATATGTTTTTAATTCCTTCTGTTTAATTTTTATTACCATGTCACCTACTATATGTTTTACTTATTTAATTTACTTATCATCTGTGCCCTCCCCATCCCATTAGACTCTTCCTTAAGTGATTCAGATTTTGGTCTGTTTCATTTACTGCTCTATCTCTAATAGTGCCTGACATAGAGCAGATGTTCAATAAATATTAGTTGAGTAACTAAATGGAGGCTCAGAGAGATTCAGCACCTTCCCTGAGGTCACACACTTGGAACTGAGCCCTGTGTCATCTGTATCCAATCACCACATGAACACTCCCAGCTCTGAACTTGGGATGTCCCACCAGCAAACAGAAGACTGAGGACAGTACAGTCACACTTGGATATCACTTGGCATTGCATTTCACAGGAAAAAATTGTGACATTTGTCACAGGTAGGGAGGGGTGCTACCAGATGTGCTCTGAAATTATTGCTTATTCAGAACAACAACAACCAAGAAAGAAGTTTAGTCCAGAGATAGCAGACAGATCTCTAGATTTGGAAAACCCTAAAATAAATGGTCCTGATCAGATTACACACTCAGAAACCCAGCTCACAATTCCTCTTTGATACTTTCCTCCTAGTCTTTGGCCCCTGTCTAGTTCAAATGCCTGTAATTAAACTCAACAGAAACTGACCAATGGCCTACTCAGGGCCACTTTGTGGGAACTGGGGAAAATGTTCTGAAATATTCAGTCTACTATGAGGAGAAAGGCAATGAGACACTAAAGTTCATATGAAGCATTACGAAAATGATAGCTCATACAATAGAGTGCTGAGGAAGGAAAGTCTGTTATCTAAAAGCTTAAGGAAGATATGAGGGGCTGGGTGTGGTGGTTCACACCATAATCCCAGCACTTTGGGATGCCAAGGTGGGCAGATCAACTGAGGTCAGGAGATCGACACCAGTCTGACCAACATGGTGAAACCCTGTCTCTACTAAAAACACAAAAATTAGCTGGGCATGGTGGCATGTGCCTGTAATCCCAGCTACTCAGGAGGCTGAAGCAGGAGAATTGTTTGAACCCAGGAGGCGGAGGTTGCAGTGAGCTGAGATTGCGCCACTGCACTCCAGCCTGGGAGCAAAACTCTGTCTCAAAAAAAAAAAAAAAAAAAAAAAAAGAGAAGAAGAAAAAAGAAGGAAGAAGAAGAAAGAAGAAGAAATGAGAGAGGAGGGAGCTTGTGACCTGGGCTAGGAAGAGAGTCACTGTCCAAAGGAAGGAAGAATCACAAGGTCACCACCAAGCTGAAGCAGAGGAATCATAGATTCTAGAGGTCTAAGCAAAACTCGGAAGCAATAGAATTGAGCCCCGGGATTCTCATCCAGGGGTGATTTTGCTACACAGGTGACATTTGGCAATGTCTGGAGACATTTTTCACAACTAGGGAGGGGTGCTACTGGTATCCAATGGGCAGAGGCCAGGGATGCTACTAAGCATCCTACAAGACAAAGAACAGACCCTACAACAAAGAATTGTCCAGCCCAAAATGCCAATAGTGGCAAGGCTGAGAAAGCTGGACTCGAAAATCATGAGCTTTGAAGACCAACACACCTGAGTTCGGGTCCCAGCTCTACCCCTAAGTAGCCAACTGATGTTGGGCAAATGACTTATCCTCACTCAGCTTCAGTGTGTTTATCTGTTAAATGGCAAATGCTAGTGGTAACTACTCCACAATGATCACTCCTTCATTCAGCAGGTATGCCTAAGGGGTCTCCTAAGTGTGGAGCTAAACATGGAATTTGGGCATAAAAGCAATCAATGATACTAAAGAGGTAGAGGTGCTACTGAAGAGATACATGATGGCTAAAGAAGATCCAAGAAGGATCATCTACCCTACACAAGAGAGATCAAAGACTTCCTGGAAGAAGTAGCATTTAATTCAACATGTGAAGGACGGTGAAGGATGACTCAGATAAAGAAGAGTGGATTAAATGAGATAATAAATGATACACATCATGAGATGTGTACATTGCACCAGGCACTAGAGTAAAAGTTTCTCTTCTTCCTAGGTACTTGGCTCCTTGTTTAGACATTTTCTAAACTTCATTACAGTTAATATGGCTATGAGACTATGTTCATGCCAATATAATTGAGAAGTGATGTGTTGATTTCTGGGCCTGGGATTTTAGGTCATTGATTTCCCAATGACTTCTTTTTGTTCCTTCCTGAATGCAAAATAGGGAAGTGGCCCAGACCCAACTTCAACTATGCTAGGGCAGGGGTAAGCAGAGTTCTTCTGTAAAGGGTTATATAGTAAATATTTTCAGCTTTGTGGGTCATATGAACACTGTTGCAATTACTCAGCTCTGCTACTATAGCACAAAAGTATCTACAATACTCAAGTGGGCATGGCTGAGTTCCAATAAAACTTTGTTTGTAAAAAAAAAAGTAAAGGACTGGATTTGGCCAGCCACAGTTTTCTAATCCATCTGCTAGAGATGGAGGAGCAATAAGATGGAAGGAACCTGGATTTATGACAGATAACGTGATCTAGAATTTCCCTATCAACCTAGACTCCTTCCTTTGGAATTGTTAGGAGAGAAAGAAGTAAATATATGCTTTAAGCCTTATAACTTAGCCTTGCCTTAACTAACACATGGGCTTTTCAGGCTTCTTTGGGCTTATTTAGACTGTGCTTGGAACCCAATAATTATGTACATATAATAGAGTCTTCTGCTAAAATGACCTCTGAGCATGAGGCTTTTGGAAGTAAGGCTGCCTTCAGGCTGGAGGGAGCTCATGCTTTAGCATCAAGGGTTGAGGGTTAAATTCTCAGCACTCATTCCCCATCCAGCTGAGTGAAGCAAATTGGAGACATCACCATCATTTCAAAATTCAAGGTTTATAGAAAACCTAATAAATCGTCTAAGTCTGGCTTCCTGACACCTATTGGTGTCCTCCTGGAAACTCCCCTCTAAGTAAGTGGATGGTGAGTGCATCAAACGAGGTGAAACAGCAGACAAACTCTGGGTGCTTGCCGGCAGGCCATGCTGGCTCAATGGGGCCTCAGTGACCTAAAATAAGATGAAAGTAGAATTTCTTGTGGGCCTCTGGACCAAACTCAATGATGGTGTTAATTATTTCTGGTTTGCCTATAGCTGTTTTTGTTGAGAAAGTAGGAATGCAAAAGTATCCCAGGCAGATCTTTTTCCAAGAGTTTGAAACAAAATGATCACAATTCTTTTTACAGTCACAATCCATTTACATCTGTATCTATTTTAGGTAACCCCACCTTCAACAGAAAGTAATCATTGCCAATTCTAAATCTCTAGACTATGACAAAAGAGAGCTAAACCAGTCAGAGGCACTGGGAGAGGAGGGAGGGATGGCAGTGCCAAGATGTTTCCATTAGAGGGAACTTAAAAAGTATCCAGTTTAGTTTGATTCTCCCATTTCACAGATGAAAAAATTTTGACTCAGAGAGGGTAAATGTTCAAGGTCAAAAAACTAAAATATTATTATACCATAATTATATATATATAATGTCTAACTAAACATATATATATATAAAATTGTGAGAGAATATGACTCTACTGGTCCTTTTCCCCTCTTGTTTTCTATATTGAAAAGATCCAGAGGTAAATGTGGATCTCAACTTTTAATCAATTTTTATGACCAAATCACAAACTCTTATAAAACTTGGAGTTAATAAAACCTCCAGAATGTTGATTTATTTATTAACTTCACTTAGTTGTCTACTAAGAAAAATGGTATGAACAAGTAAGATATTTATACCTGGTCTGGTCAAATAGCAGCTGTGTCCCCCAGTGCAGTCTTTTTAAAAAAATCCTACAGAATTCTATGGCTTTCAAAAATGAGATGGAAAAGAAAGGAAGTGCTAGTTACATTTAGAGTCAAATGTAAAGATGCATCACAAACAAAATTCACTTTTCTGTTTCGAATATCCCTGTACCTTTTAAAATTGATTCATAATATATGTACAGTGTTTTGGAATACATGTGGTGTTTCGTGGCATGCATAGAATGTGTAACGATCCAGTCACAGCATTTAGGGTATCCATCACCTGGGAATTTATCATTTGAGGACATCATTCTAGGCAAGGATTATATGGCTAGTATCTGAAAAACACAGGCAACAAAAACAAAAGTAGACAAATGGGACTACATCAAACTAAAAAGCTTATGCACAATCAACAGAGTGAAGAGACAACCTGTTGAATGAGATAAAGTATTTGCAAACTATTCATCTGACAAGGGACTGATATCCAGAGCATACAAGGAACTCAAACAACTCAACAGCATAAAAATTTTAACTTGATTACCTCCGTAAAAAAATAAGAAATAAAATAAAATAATAACCCCATTAAAAAGTGGACAAAGAACATAAAAGCACATTCCCCTGCACCTTTGAATAGGTTCTCACCCGGTTTCCAGAGTCCTGTGGCACACACCCTAAGGGTAGCGAAAGATAAGAGATTCCAACACAGCTCTGCACGGCAGGGCCCCTGCACCAGGCTGCCACTTATCACCCCGTTGTAAGTCTAGGAACAGTTCCTCCCTGCCTTACTTACAGTGGCACAGACACTCACAAAGTCAGAAATACTTGGCCCCCAATCTCAATAGGCCATGACTTCTTTGAAAAGCCAGAGCTGGGACATGAAAATGTTCAGTACATGGTACTGTACTGTTGATTTCCACCTAAGCCGTATATTTTACAGTACCTAAATAGTGAAAATATGTATAAATTCTCCAGCCTGGTATTCAGAAAGATCAGGTTGGCTGGGAAGTTCTGGGATCACAATCCAATCTCCAGGAAATCACACCAGGGCCATTTGTCTATCAACACAACTAAAGTATCAAAGTCCCCACTGGGCTCGCCTACAAGCTGGTTGGCATCCGTGCCTCAAATCACAGAGGCTTTGTGGTAAGAAATTAACTGGAACAACTGCTGACCGCATTTTTTATCCCCCAAACTGCAGGGAAAATGCACATATCAAGTCTTTTCAACACATTTTCAGATACACCAAATATGTTACAATAAAGAGCATCTCAGGTAGAGGAAAACAGTTTTGTTAGTTCTTGAGTCTAGTGTCAAAGGGGCCGGGAAGGCTTACACATGAAGAGCAAAGATGTACTTCACATTAAATAACCCAAGATGATAAGATTTTAAGGAGATAAATCCTTTTCTTCACAAGATATGTGTAACTCACTGGCATTTCTACAAATCATCAGGCAACTATTGTACATTTTAAAAATCCATCTTAGTCCTCCATTCATGAAAACATTTTCATATTCTGACATGTGCAAATATTTCTGCTCCTTTTTTTCTTTTTTGGTTACACACAGAATTCATATCATAGAAGAAAATCCAGAAGATAAAGATAAGGAAAAATAAAAACAACAAACTATAATGTCATCAACCCAAAATAAATAATTTTCAGACACTGGTAAATGTCCCTCCAAGTATTTCTATCTTTTTCTCTCATGTCTTATTTCCCTCCTCTCTCCTCCAAGTACATAACACACAGACATACACATCCTAAAATGAATGCACACTCTACATAGTAACCGGAGTTTTTTTTTCACTCAGTTATATGTGTAGAATGTCTTTCTCTCTCTCTCTCTTTTTTTTTTTTTTTTTTTTTGAGACGGAGTTTTGGTCTTGTTGTCCAGCCGAAGTGCAATGGCATGATCTCAGCTCACTGCAACCTCCGCCTCCCAGGTTCAAGTGATTTTCCTGCTTCAGCCTCCCAAGTAGCTGGGATCACAGGCATGTTCCACCACACCCAGCCAGTTTTGAACTTTTAGTAGAGAGAGGGTTTCACCATGTTGGTTAGGCTGGTCTCGAACTCCTGACCTCAGGTGATCCACTTGCGTCGGCCTCCCAAAGTGGTGAGATTACAGGCGTGAGACACCACACTTGGCCTAGAATATCTCTTAATGAAAATAAATGCATATCTATATGATATCTTAATGGGTATATTGTTGTTGAACAAATAAGAGATGTCTCTCCTTCCCTCTAGTATCATAAATGATTATTTAATAGATGTGGATATCCATGTGCCTAGATCTTTATGTATCTGTCTAGTAGTTTCCACAGGCTAAATTCATAAAAGAATAGTCACACCAAATTATAAATATTTTAATGTTTCAGAAGCCTACAATTCCCATGTTAGGACGAGTACTTTTCAGAGCTGTCAGAAAGAACTTGGTGATATGGATAGGTTCTATATCTGTACTATCTGATACAGGAGCCACTATCCACATGTGGCTAGCATGTATTTAAAATGCCGTTAGGATTAATTTTTAATTTTAATTTAAATAGCAATACATGGCTAGGGGCTACCATATTAACATCACAGATTCTAGATCAAGTCAGTATTACTTGAACTTTTAAGAGTAAATGTGCTATATCAAGCATGTCTTTTCTTAATTAATCCCAAATGCAACCTTGACATTAAAGAACATCATCTTTCCTATCAAAGAGCTTTTAGGTACTCTCTCTCAAGTGGTCTTCACAGTACCTTCTGAGAAAACAAGGGCAGGCGTTATTTTTTTCCATTTCATACATAATGAAAACTGGAGATCACAGAGGCAAAGTAATTCAGAGTAAGTTAAAAGAGGCAAATGGCACACAGTCCATGTTTTCAGCCCTTTGTCCAATGTTCTTTGCTTATAAAATTAGTCTACATTACCTGAGCCTTACACAATCGGAGTTCTGCCAAAACTGAGCTCAATTTCTTGCCACCTAGCCTTTGCCTATGTGGTTCCCACTGCCAGGGATACTGGTCTTGTTCCTACTCCTTTGCCTACCTACCTGCTCTTTATCCTCCAGAAATCAGCTTAGATATCACCTTGCTTCCTCCAGCAACCTTTCCCTGACGATGCACCCCCAAGGCCTGTGTTATGTATTCCATTCGCAAAATCCTGTAGCATTCTATACTCACCCTAGGCATAATACATTTCTTCCTTCCTCACAATTGCCTATTTCTTTTTTTTAAATTTAATTTAATTTTATTTTAAGTTCCAGGATACATGCACAGGATATGAAGCTTAGTTACATAGGTAAACGTTACACAGGCCATGGTGGTTTGCTGCACCTATCAGCCCATCACCTAGGTATTCAGCTACACATGCATTAGCTGCTTATCCTGGTGCTCTCCTTCCCCTGCCCACCCCACAGGCCCCACTGTATGTTGTTCCCTTCCCTGTGTCCATGTGTTCTCATTGTTCAGCGCCCACTTATAAGTGAGAACATGCGGTGTTTGGTTTTCTGTTTCTGAGTTAGTTTGCTGAGCATAATAATTGCCTATTTCTTTATCTGAAATCAGAAGCTGTGCTAAAGCAGGGGCCACGCCATTCTTGTTTACTTCAAGACCTTCAGCAGCTAGCAAGGTACCTTCTCCCATGTAGTGGACCTCGACAACCACTTGCTGAAGCAGTAAATAAAAGTATAATAGAAGAAGGGATCCCCACAGCGTGTTTGTTATCAAAGAGCAAGTATTCTGAGGTTGGAAAAATAACTTCAAATAATCCATTAATGTGATACTCAAAATAATACATAATCAATTATAAATATAAACTAATCCATCAAGCAAATACTTGTTATGTATCCATGATGTTCCAGACATTGGATTCCAGATTCCAAAGATACAACAGAGAATAAGAGAGTCACAATTACTGCTATAATCTGATGAAACAGGCAATCCACAGGGCACCCAACTACAAGTGGGAGGAGGTATGATGAACGAGGTTGAGAGGGCAATCAAAGAGAACAGGAGGGAGGATCTACTTAAAAGGTGGGGAAGGGAGCATTCCGAGCACAGGGAGTTTGACTATTTTATTAAAAGCATGGTAATAATAAACACAAAACCCAGGGTCATGGGTGTATCTCAGGGCAAGGCACACAATAGGAGAGGGGGAAACCCCACACAGATATAATGTTATAATTAATCTGCTGACTCATGGTGTGATGGTCAGTTTGTGTTTGTTGTGTACGTGTGTGCATGCATGTGTGTACGTGTGTGCATGCATGTGTGTGCGTGTGCATGTGTCTTGCATGCTGCCTGGACCAATGATGACACTACGGCATGAATCAAGTATCATGGTTAAATTAACTCCATAACCTAAGGTCCATTTGAAAGACGAATGAGTGCCAGGCACTGTGTTAAGCACTGTACACTTTCTTATTTCAATTCTCATAAAAGTCCAATGAGAAAATACTGTCATTATCCCTATTTTGCCTATTAAGAAACCGAAGCACAGAAAAATCAAGTACCTTGCTAATGTCCTATGGAAAGCAAATGTTAGGAGTTGTACCAAGGCAGCTTGACTCCAGAGCCACAGTCTTCTAAAGCACTGCTATACAAACCTTCTCAGGCTATACTGGTTCGGTTACCTATGCATCCAATACAGTATAGCTAGGTTCCTCCTAGCCACACTGGGCTATTTAAATTTGAATTAATTAAAACTGAATACAATTTAAAATTCAGTTGCAGCAGCCATATTGCAAGCACTCAGTGGCCACGTGGAGCAAGTGGTTACCCTCCTGGAGAGTGCAGATGGAGAACTCATCACCACAGAAAGTTCTACTGGACAGCCCTGGCCTAGATGATTGCAGAATCAAGAACATAGCTCAGGTCAGCTCATTCCCCGGTTCTGTGCTTGTTCCCTTACTCCACACTGCTTCTCAGTGATCTTGAGAGTCCTTACAGAATCTGTGCTCAGGAAGGTCCTTTGAAAATCTGCCCTGCACTGAGCTGGAAAGGTACAAGGTGACCGGGAACTGTCTGACCAGGTAGCCAGCTTTCTATGCTAGCCTTCTTCTCAGTACTGGCTATTTTTTCTCTAACAAATGAAGAAACAAAAATTAGGTAACACAAAAATGTTCAGCATGTGTAAATAGTTACACAAGAGAAAATAAAAGGCTTGCCACAACACCTTCGAAGAGCCAGCCTTAATATGAATGCCAAATTTTTATCATTCCTTCAAAATTATTTCTCCCATTAAATGCAAGTCCCTCCATTAAAGCCACATTGGCTCATTTAGTCAACCACTCTCCTAGCCTTGGGCAGCACACACTTTTCCACTTCTTCTCATGTAACCCTCTTGGCTACTGGAAATGCTACAAAACCTACTTCAAAGTATGTGAAAGGCGGGAACAGGATCTACATGGCCGAAAGGAAAAGATTCCAGGGATGGGGTAAGATATGAAGTTTGGAGAGGAAGATGAAAGCATTTATAAACATTTTTGCAAATGCATTAGTACCAGCAAATTGAAGATGAAACAGAATGAAAAACAAAAATCAAAGTGTATCTCTGGCATTCCAATCAAAAACTCTTTCCAGGAACCTGATTATTCAAGGGTCCCAAAATTCAGGCAGATTTAAATTAGAAGATTTTGGTTGCTAGACATGCATAATCCAACCTTCAGGGTTATTTCATGTACATTTTCTCCTTTTGATTTTCATGACAATCCTATATGATACACAAAGATAGTGGTAATATGTTCATTTTGCAGGTAAGAAAACCAAGACGAGTCAAGTTTATAAACTGCTGGAGAATCCCCATATGATCTAGGATCAAACCAAGATTTCCTGCTGCCAACTCTGAAGAGATTTTGCTCTGCTGTACTGCATTTTAACTTTATTGTTACATTTTGAAGCATGAATCACATTCTCTACTCTTCCCTTTCTGTTCAAATAGGGATTATGTAAAGAAAGCCTTTGAAAACCATAGCCCGGGCATAAAATAACTAGGGAAATAGAAATGTTGGCTGAGGTGGTCAATCTTTCTATAGAAGTAGTTACATGATAGATGACAAGTTGTAAGATATATGTGGGGTGGTAAATGTGGGCTATTTATTTACAAGCCTGCATGAAAGCTGGATGAATATATGGCTCTAGTCACTCTTCTCCATGTTCCACATGAAAGCGTTTTTCCTGACCCTCTCCTCCTTGTCAAACTCACAATCGTGTGGTACATGCTGGAACTCAATGGATCCCATGCAATGCCAAAGTCATCTAAAATAGGCATGGTGTTTGGCAAGAAGTCTGCTCTTTACCCCTCTGTCTGGTTAAATCCTTCTCATCCTTTAAGTCTATGGTCTAGACAAGATACTCCATCCAGAATCCTCCCTTGATTCCTTAGCACTCTGACCCCTATTGTAGCAGCTACCCATCCCATCTTACTGGGGCAGTCCACTTGCTGTAATCCCCTGTTTAGTCTGTCTCCACCAACAGACTGTCAGCTCCAAAAGGCAAACTCTTTAAATACTGGAATGGGGCCTAACATAGAGCAGCCACCAGTAATGCTTGCTGAACAATTATTTCAATAACTTCAATTAGGGTTCAAATATGCCAAAGATGCCCATTTAGAAATGCACTGAGACAACATCTACTCTTAGTAGGGTGTCATAGGCAGAATCTTGGCCCCTGTTATTTTGTTCCCTAGTGTTACACCCATTAATATATTACGTTACCTGGCAAAAGGGACTTTGCAAACATAATTAAGGTCACTGACGAGCTTTGCCTTTAAAACAGGCAAATTATCCTGGATTATTCTGGCGGGGCTAACATAATCACCTGAGCTCTTAAAAGCAGAAAAGGAAGTGAGAGCGATGTGAAGCATAAGAATGCAGTCTGCCATTGCTGAGTTGAAAATGGAGGGGCCACGTGAAAAACACAAGAAGGCAATCAATTCTGCCAACAACCAGGAGCTTGGAAGGGGACCCTGGGTCCTGGATAAGGACTGCAGCCTCAGCTGCTAACCGAATTTCAACCTGTGAGACCCTGAGCAGAGAATCTAGCTAGAATTCTAACCTACAGAAACTGAGATAATAAACATGTGATATTTTTAGCTGCCACCTCTGTGTAATTCATTATGGCAGCAATAGAAAACTAACGCGGGGGATTCCGCAGATGTAGCAGGCTCTAACACACGATTTGACTGAAAGGCTTCAATTGGAAAGTTGACTGCCTTGTCAAAACTGGTAAGGGGGTAAAGAAGTGAGCCAGAAAAGGAAAGGAAGCCAATACAAAATGCATTCATGAGTGAGCAGGTTACCACTCTAGGAAACGGAGCTCAGTTCCACTGGGAGCCTCTGGAAAACCTACCAGACTGCCTCAGTTATCTTCTTAGAGGGTAGGCAGCTGGGACTCTGCTCCACCAGTTCTCACCAGACATTGGTGGAGGACTGCTCCCAGGGACTTTAACTCTGCAGGACTCTAGCCTTTCTATATTTTCTTCTCCCTTGCACTCTCTCCTCTAGGAGAGGAAAGCAATCTGATAACATAATACCTCAGAAAGTATTAATATGACTTAGAGAAAATGTACAATGGTTAACCTTCTCAACAGTGAATCCCAAATGGGGGAATTTTAAGTGTGTATTGGATGGGAGAGGCTTTCCTAGTCTCCCTACTACATCTCCCTACTCCCAAGTCTCCATCCCTACTTGTTGCTGCATCTGCTGGCAAGGCTTGTCTGCCCTGAAAGCTGCTGAAAGTTAGCATTTACTAGTGACATCACTTAGTGAATACAAGTGTGGGCCTTATCAAAACTGTGACCCATGTGGTCCCACTCCATACCAATATGCACATCTTTAACCACTTTGGGCATCTTGAATGAAAGCCACATAGATACAAAGCATTATTCCCATTTACTAGGAATGATGGTAATAAATCCAAAGAACAAGAGCAAAACCTGATGCTTGGGGACATTCCGAGGATATAGCAGACTCCTTGGAGGACCTCATTTCTTAGCCACAAGCATAATTGCACTTATGCCAGATGCAATCTCATTTCCCCACATAATTCCCATTGTTTTAAGACAATTCAAATCCCATCTTTCCTCAGAGGAAAGGCTGCGATTGCAAAACAAGGAGTTTTTTACAGCAGGGATAAATTGGGTTATTCTACAGAACTATTTTATCCGGGAAAAAAACAAAAACACCCCAACCAGGCAAAGCAGGCCTAAAGGAGACTCCTGTAGGTTGCTATGGACAATCAGACCTGGCCAGGTAGAAATTCCTTACATAAATCCTGAAAGAGACTTGAAAAGATTTTCTGCTATCTGGCATGTGCAGCAGTGCAGAGAAAGTCATGAGTGAGCTACCCGACTGTCAAATGTGCCAAGATTCCTCAGAATAGTCATATCAGAGGCTAGTCTCAGGCTCCACTGAGCACACAATGCTTCAAATAACCACTTTCAAAGGTAAGGCTTGTAGGACAGGAGGGGGTTTCTACCCATCTCCAATAAGGTGGGTTATTCACTACTTTCTAGACCCTGATTTAAGCACCATTCATGCAATAACCCACAACCACCTTCTACTACTATTCTTATCCCCATTTCACTCCCAAGTGAGGCTCTTGGTCAGGTCACTTTCCCAAGGTCAAAACAACTGAGATCTGAACCCAGCTCTGACTTGCTACTCTGGTCCCTGTTGCAATCATTTCCAAGCTTTTAGTGTTTCACATCCAATGTGCACAGGTTCAGGAAACAAATGGCTGAGCCTTTCCAGCAGTGAGGTGGGCAGCCCTCTGCTGCCTCTCAGCCTTGACTTGTGCCACAGCATCCCCAATTGGGCACTCCTGAGAGTTCACCCAAGGGATGGGTGGTCTTCAGCTCATCACGTCTAACCTCTCCTCTTTCATTCTAGAAAGCATTTCAGGTTGCAAATAAGCGATACTTATATTGTTATAAGAATAACTCTGAATTGACTCTCATATATTTACTAAAAAGTCAACTACTCTCAAACCTCGGTTGAGGCACTGATGTGTAGGGGTTATCTCCTTGGGCTCAGGGGCCAAAAGAACTTCTGAATTCACCTGCTTTATTCACAAGTCACTTGCAAGGCAAAGCAGTTAAGTTATCTGAGTCTCAGTTTCTTCATCTGTCAGGTAGACCATTTTATAGTATCCGTTCATGGTGAGGAACAAATGAAATAATGCACGTAAAGAGCTCTGAACCATGTCTGGAACATAAACAGCCTTCAGTAAATGTTGGTCTCATTATCACCATTATCATCTTATTATTTTCTGTAGTGGCAAACCTACAGCTGATGAGGACAGAGCAGCTCCAGGTAAGTTAAAGGAACAGCTTTCCAGTTCTCTGACTGGATGAAGTCTCAAACTTGGCCTCTCCTTATTGACCTTTCAAGCCAGCCATTTGACTGCTTGTCTTCACCTCTTTCATGGGGCACCACACTTCTGGGGGATCACAAGTAAGATTTAAGGTCTGAACGATGGGACTGTCAAGTGAAATTCCTCCTTTCTTTTGGCAAAACAGCCAAGACCTTCCAGAGCTGTCCTGGAAAGAGACCATACCCTGAATGTTTCAATCCATTATGGTGACATTTATGCAACACAGATTCTGTGTGCCAAGCTCCACACTCAGAGCTGGGGCCTCACAGCCAAATCAGCCTAGTCCCTGCCGTGGGGGAAAGCATAGTGAAGTGCCTTTCATTTCATCAGAATACAGTAGGAGTCTGAAAGAGTCAATAAATCCTAAAAGTCAGAATTAAAAAACAGTACAGTACTACTAACTTTTGTACCTCAATGAATGATATCAACGTATATCTCACTCCAGATCAAATATTCAGCAATTATCAAATGCTACTACACTGATAAGATTTCTACGAAACACACAGTACAACAGTACAAGAATGTTTCTTCTTTCAAAAGAAAAACAGAAACACAGAAGCTGACCTTCTGCTCAGATGAATCTAGGTGTAAACTCTCACTGGCTACTTGCAAGCTGGGATACTTAGCAAGTGACCTAACTATCTTGACTTTGTTCTCCACTTCTGCAAGATGGAGGCATTGAGATCACCAACCACAGAGGGCTGCTATGTGTGTGCAATGTGACAAGGCAGCTGAAGCACTTAGCACAATGCCTAGCATTCATCAATTGTTAGAAATGCTTCTTATTTTTAAAGTGCCTCCAAACTCACTACATAGATTCACTGGCAACAATTCAGCAAAGAAACTTCTAATGGACTCAGAGAAGGAATAGGTTTAATATTTTCTAACAGAAAGCATTTCAGAGTTAATGTACATAACTTGTTTCCACAATTCCACAAGTGTCTCTATGTCTACTTGGGCACATGGGAAGGAACAAGCTTTTACAGATACCAGAGTACCTTGTGAGATTGGCTGGCACTGGTGCCAGCTAGTGTGGGTCACCCCATAGAAATTCATTTTTCTGCACTAGCTCTTAATGGTCCTTCTCTGCTGGGCATTTTGGGCTATGGTTTAAAGTAAATGCATTCAAATAAACATCTTTCGGTGTCAGAAATGCCATGGGCACATACTTTTCTTTCAATGGTCTTGGGAAGTGGTTTGTTAAACTATTGTTCTCAATTAAAAACTCATGTGTTTGTTCAGTCCAATATGGGTCACCGCTCTGAGTGAAAGATCCCTTGACATGGCAAAACCTCGACTTGTGACAAGCCAGTGCCAAGTATGTCTTAACCAGATGCAGGCCCGAGTTTGATTAGCAGCCACTGAATTCCATGTAAAATCAGATAATGATGGTTTTTCTCCTTTCTGTTGAGCAAATATCCTCAGCTTTTAATCAAGTCTATACATGAAAAACTCCTATATAAATAACTCTATGCAGTACAATGGTTTTAAAACTATGGTTCATCTCAACTTTCCTGACCTTTGACTGCTTAATCTGAGAAGAACCTGTGCAATACCAACTAAAAATAAAGGAACTACACTATTTATTTTGGCAGATTCCATAAAGATATAATAGAGGAACATGTGGTGAGTGGAAATTCTCTACCACACACAGAGAGAAGAGAAAGGAAAGGCTCTGGAGCCCATTTTTGTTTTCCCATTTGTGGGATAGCATCTATTGGATAATGATGATATTAGGACAGCAGAGACACGTGCCACTTTGGAATGCTGCACCAGACTCCACGGCCATGCACAGAAGCCTTCTCTGCCCCATTTGATGTTCAAAGGGTCCAACTCAAACCTGAGAAACATGAACCTTTTCAGAGAGGCTGGGGTCTCAGCCTGGGTTTCCTCTCCTTTCTTGTGGGTACAATATGGGCATCTGAAGCTAATTATTTGCAGGTGCATTTTGACTGCATGCAATGGAGGGGGGTTCCCAATTAGCCTCTTGCAGGTGTAATTAGCAATTTCACCTCACTTTGAGGGGGCAAGTAGATAATTGTGCCCATGAGGTGGTTCCTAAAGGGGTCCAGCAGAATGCCCATTGCAGACTGCTGTCTGGAGAATAAGCTCCATGAAATGGGGATGCTGAGCATTCAGGGGTAAGTGTCAGGTGTCCATGTGGGGTCTAGAAGTGGAGCCCCACATGGAGGGTGGTGTTAGGAGTTCCTTCTGGTTCTTCACATCCATAAAAGAGAGTGGAGCCACAAAACAGCACTGAGAAACAAGGACCTCAGGCAGACTCTCTGAGGCATAAGGGAGTAAATACTTCAGCCTGATGACATTCAGTAATGCAAGAAAAACTAGCTCAGAATGGGAGTGGACCAGAACTACAGAATTAACATTTTGTAGAACAAAAAAAGCAAAGCAACTCAGTGAAAAGAAATTATTATTAACTTTGCCATAAGCCTTACACTTAAAGTGTTGTCACAGAAATCATCTCACATGAGCTCATATACTTAGTTATAATATTCAAAATTTTAATAACAACACTGAGCACTTACGGTGTCTGACATTATTCTAAAAGCATGTGTATATTCAATCGATGCTCTTAACAGACTGCTTTAAAGACTCGCTCTACCCATTTTAAAGAAGATAAATTAAGGCACAGGGAGATCAAGTAGCATACCCAAGGTTACACAGCTATTAAGTAGTGGAGCCAGATCTCCAAGCCAGGCAGGGAACCAGATAGGTTACTGCTCTGGTTGAGAAAATGTTCAAACAAGAAGATGGAATCAGGGAGTTGAGGCTTGCTCTGCAGGATACATCTATACAGGATCATTCATTGCATCATTCATTTGTTCAATCATCTAATCACTGAAGGAACATGTAGTGAGTCCTGGGCCCAGCCACTCTGCTGGCTTAAGTGTAAAGGAGAGGGAGACAGCCTTCTTGGCATCAATGTCAGGTGAATGTTTTATAACTTGAAGGTTTCCTTGGCTGCTTGTTCAATGTTGGGAAGAAAAATGGGAGAGAGCAAGAGAAGAAGGAAGGAAACAGAATGAGGAAAAGAGAGAGGTATGAAGGGTGCTAGAGAGTGTGAAGAAGAGGTAAAAAAGGAATCCTTCAAAATGAGTTTTTCTTCTGAAAATGAATCCTTTTATGAGGGGGAGACGAGAAATCACATCAACTGAACAGTGAGATTAGACTGATGAATGTGGAGAAGAAACCCTGCTGTACCTCCAGATGATTGTCTGCTTGCTTTAACAAGAATAGGTGTGCAATAGGACTGCCAAAAGTTATTCCCCATGTTAAAGTCTGAAAACCAAAACGACCCCATCTCCGGCTTGCCAGCCACTGTGGTCTGTAGAGGCGCTAATTCTGAACCCTTGAGTTCTGGGAAACCCATCAAATACGTGGAAATGAGCTTGATGAGAATTGCTAGATGTGAAGGGGCTGAGTGCTACTAAGACAAATTCCACTGCCTCATTCCCTTACTGACCAACCATCTGTATTTTATCATTTTTATTGAAGCACACTTTAGCAGCATCATTACATATTAACCTGTGTTGAGATTGAAATAGAAGATTCACAGTGATGCACCCTAAAGGATGTGCAAAACTTGGGAGAGCGCCAGGACCAAAAGAAACCTAACTATTGTTTTCTGACAAAGCTGATGGTCATTCTAATGAGAGCTGATGTAGCATGCATGCAAATGTCTCACAGGGACCACCATTCAGTCCTCATGATGAACTTATGAACAGCTATGATTCCATTAACCTAATAACACCTAATACATACATATTGAAAGCTTCTGTGCGTCCCACACTGTGCAAAGCCCTTTATGGAGACTATCTGATAATGGAGAATATCTCTCAATAATCAGTAGATTACCATAGGCTAGGGCTCAGAGAAGTCCCATACCTTGCCTAAGGTCACACAGCTGGCAGGTGTCAGGACAGAGAGAGAATGTGTACACTCAGGTGTGTTCATGCTATGCTCCCAGCATTCACATGGAGTTGGTTAAAAAATGATCTTTCCTTTGATGTTTCCTAAGACTTCATTTAAAACTTCAAATTTTCTTTTTCTTTTTCTGAGACGGTGTAAAGGATATTTTTCACTGTAAAAGTCCCCTTTGCTTTACTGGTTTCATTAAGTAGCTGGGCATTTATTCTATTGGCTTATTAAAGCCTTGCAAGTGTACATTTTTAAATGTCCTGAGATTTGAAATTGACATGGTGCAGTTGTTCAAGAGACTGTGAACTTGGCATAGTGTTAGTCATCAAAGAAGTTTTGACTTTGGCATGGTGATAGTCATCCAAAATATTTCCTTTCAAGATCCTCACTTATTCTAAAAAGATTTAAAATCAACTAACACATGGGGCCTGTTTCTGAAATTTATGTTGCTACAATATAATCTTCAAGTTAGTCCCTTAGGGTTAAGACCTGTTACACCCCTTAATTAAATAATCTTGTTTTACTATGTACAGCAATGAAAGTAGGGACTCAGTGCCCCACTCAGTGAGCATGCTTAATTGGTTTTTTCATCCTCATCATGGTTCTTATCACCAGCTGGACTGTTCTGACTTACAAGAATTTTTTTTTTTTTTTTTTTTTTTGAGACGTAGTCTCGCTCTGTCGCCCAGGCTGGAGTGCAGTGGCGCAATCTCGGCTCACTGCAAGCTCTGCCTCCCGGGTTCACGCCATTCTCCTACCTCAGCCTCCCGAGTAGCTGGGACTACAGGCGCCTGCCACCACGCCCAGCTAATTTTTTGTATTTTTAGTAGAGACGGGGTTTCACTGTGTTAGCCAGGATGGTCTCGATCTCCTGACCTCGTGATCCGCCCGCCTCAGCCTCCCAAAGTGCTGGGATTACAGGCGTGAGCCGCCGCACCTGGCCCCAAGAATTTTTAATAGCCATCATGCTGCCTAGAATCGTCATGGCAAACCCCTTCTTCCTTTTCTTCATTCGCCAATCACACATGGCTTTGCCAGTATCATCTGGGCTAAACTAATGAGGTCAGGAATTGTGCAGTGCCTTTCATTTCTATTTTAAAAGACATGAAGGAGTCATTTGGCCTCTTTGTGCTGAGTTAGTAAAGCAAAACTGGGTCCACTCAATTACATTTTATGTCCATTGTAATTGAGCTGGCTTCATGAGAGAGCTGGCCTCATGAGAAAGCTGGCCATGGGCAGTCACCCATCTGAGTGATTTGAAGTGACCTCAGAGAGTTCACTTGCTCCAAGGCTTTAAATTCCCATCATTCAAGCTGGACCACATGCAATGTTCTTTGAAAATCCCAATATCCTCCCAGAGGGAGTACATTTTCTGCCTTCACAGTGTTCACCTGTTGTCTTTGTTATCCCAGTACCCTTCATACTTTGGCAAATGGCCTTCCTACCATACCCTGCTGTCCTGGTAAACATCTTAGGCATGGGTCCCCCTCCTCCCTGTCTCAGGGTGGGCATTTTACCCAGCCTGAGTCATTCATAGTGCACGCCCCTCCTCCTCCTCACCCCCACAACAAATGATTGGTTTAGACATGGGCTTTGAGAGGGATGGAGGAGGAAGTCAATGACCTAGTCTACTGGAATTGAGAAGCTTTCTCTAAACCTATATAGATGAGTAGCCCAAATGCAAAACAGGGGACACAGGGTATGGCAGATATTATACCATACTACTTACTAAACTCATTTTTTCTTCTTTCTGGTGTGTAGCTAACGTTTCATTTTCCAGATCCCATCGCACATAGGGAGCCATATGACTGACTTCTGTTTAATGAAGAGTGAGTGAAAATTATGTGCCCTACTTCTAGTACAGCCCTCAAATTCCCAATTGTATTAGTTTACTTGGGCTGCCATAACAAGATACCACAGACTAGGGGACTTGAACAGCAGAAACTTATTTCTTCACAGTCTGGAGGCTAGATGTCCAAGATCAAGGTGTCAGCAGATTTGGTTTCTCCTGAGGCCTCTCTCCTTTGGCTTGCAGATGGCGACCTTCTTGCTGTGTCCTCACATGGTCTTTTCTCTGTGTACATGTAACCCTGCTACCTCTATGCATGTCCCATTTTCTTCCTCTTCTAAGGATGTCAGTCATATGGGATTAGGGCCCTCCTGAACAAGCTAATTTTAACTTAATTTTCTCTTTAAAGACCTAACCTCTAAACACAGTCATAGTCTGAGAGACCAGGAGTTGGGCCTACAACATAGAATTGAGGGGGCAGCCAAAATTTTGCCTCTAATACTATTCGTGATTCTCCAGGCTCTCTCCATTTCTATCATCTGGATATCAACACACAAGTGGAACTGGAAGCTGTGAGTTGAAGATGGCCAACCTTCCATCATCCTGGCCCCCGTAACACCCATGTCAGAACAGAGACTCCTGTTAACCTGGACCTTCCTTGGACTGTTTATTTGAGCAAAAATAAACTCCCATGAGAGTAAGAAACAAACTCCTGTATGTTTTAGCATTTATACATTTTTGGGTCTATGTGTTAAAGCAGTTAGTTGACTCCAACTAATATACAGGGCAAAGCATTTTTTGACATTTTGCCAAAAGTCGGCGTAGATGGAATGATTATTTATGTTGAGGATTCTGAGAGTTCCCACTACACTTTATCACTTCTAGTGTTATCACATGGTTTATATCAGCGTTTCTCAAAGTGTTGTAAAAGTATGGATTCCTGAGCCTCAACCCACATCTGCTAATCAAAATCTCAGTGCATTTTGGGGGCCCTGCATTTTTAATAAGCCTATATGTCACTCAGACACACATTAAACTTTAAGAAGCATTGGCTTACACTGTGGACCCCGTTCTAAATTTAAACGAACATTGAATGGGTATAGCAAAGCTTCTCTTGCCCAAATGTGGTTAGCTGTTGAGAGAAGCGTTTAGATTTTCTCCACAAATTACAGAACATGTTCATTCATTTTTATTTCCTCCCTATTTTAGATAAGCCAAATAACTCATTTTTCCCCTTAATCATCACTATTTTATGATGATTTACGATTAGATTGAGGTCTCAGGTAGAGCCACCATTTTTTTATCATGATGTATTTTAGTAACTTTCAATTAAAACTAGATTCACAATTGACAAAGAAGTTCACCCAGGGAGTACCACAGGGCAAGAACCTGGAATTCTTCCTTGTGTCTTCATTTCAAACTGTGAGCAGGGTTGCTTAGTTCTCAGTGTTAACAATTTCAGATCCAGGCTGAGGAAGAGCAGTAAATTACCCTGAAAAATACTCCTCCTCCATTTTATACCTGAGTCTTGGGCTGGCATTTTCCAATGTGTGACAGTAACTCCTTAGGGTTTTAATTACTAACAAATAAAATGGTTATATGGTCAAAGTAATTGAGAAATACAATATACAGTTTAACAGATTTCTTTATCTAATGATTATGATCTGAACCTCCAAGGGTACACCACAACGTCCAAATTTTCCAGACTTGCCACAAAGAATTTGCGTGTGCATATGTTTGTATATCTGGATGTCTGCATAACTATTTAAAATATCACTATTCTTCAGTACACAAATATCCATCTAAAAAATCACTAATAATTTTTATTTCAGATCATATCATGGCTGTTTTTTTCAATGTCATAGTTACTTCTGAAATTTTTCTAACATTAGAACCATTATTAATGCATAATCATCCTTTTAGTCCTGTGATAATTTCAGCCATCTCTCAAAAGTATTTTACCCTCTGCGAGAAATTTATATCTCATCTGTGGTGATATTACACTAAAGTTAATATAAAGTTATGAAAACTGAAAAACTACTATATTTGCTAGTATTAGTATCATTATTGTGTTTGTTTTTGTTTTAATTATTATTATTTATAACATCATTATTCCTATCTCTACACCTCTTTTGCATGTTGGATTCTGAACATTTTTCTTTCTGGGGAAGTTGAAGTTAAAAAAACAAAACAAAAGAAGGAAGGAAGAAGGAAGGAAGGAAGGAAAGAGAGTGGGAGGAAAGGAGGGAGGGAGGGAAGGAGGGAGGGAGGGAAGGAAGGAGGAAGAGAGGAAGGAAGGGAGGAAGGGAGGGAGGGAGGACATATTGCTACAGAAACCACAGAGCTTCACAGAGTCCTTGGTATCTCATGAGTATAAAGGTGGTTGTGAACAGTAATAAAAGCTACTTTAACTGAAGCAATACTGGCTAATTACAAAGTTGGAAGTGCCCTCAGTTGCTGGGTGGATGGCAAACACCAGCACACTTGTCTTCATTCTGTCCTCTTGTGCCATAGCAGGAAAGAACAATCAATCCAGGACAGCTCTAGTGTACTTGGCCTCAAAATGACTGTGAATGCAGTACTCCAGGAAGCCACTACAGAACAGTCAGAATTAGGGCTCCAGCTGACCTCTATTACTGAGTAGTTGTAATTTCCAGGAGGCTACCAGAATCTGGACTCAGAATACCTTAAGTTGAAGCCTATTTGACACTGGCAAATGAAGTAACTTCCCTAAGCCTGAATTGCCCATCTAACAAAAAGGAATGTTAATAGTGTATATTTTATAGGTTGTTGTGAGGTTAAGTGAACCAGTTCTTGTAATGCACATAATGCAAAGCCTGACAATAATCATTGTTTAACAATTTCCATTCATTGTTTACTCTATCAGATATACCACCCTCCCCATTTTACAAAAGGCTAAAACAGACCCAGAGAGTGTCTTAAACCATGCCAAATTAATGAAGTCTAAATTCCTGATTTCCACTTCAGTTTTTTCTCCCCCATATTCATTCTGTAGAAAGTCTTTATTACACTTATTTATCTATTTAGAAGTGTATTTATTTTCTTACTTTGTCATAACTATTTGGATAATTCCAAAAAGATTTAAAATAGCTTTCAAATGGAAGACTGGTGAGGCACATTCTGCTCTGGGAGGGGTTCCAACTCTCCTGCCCAATTCTCCTGGAGGGCAGTGGTTATCACTGAAGAGCCGGCTGAAGTGAGAGGCCACCGAGCAGAGCACAGCCTGTTTCATTTTAATAGCAGCCTCACTTTACTTGTTACTGACAATGCCCTCCTTTACATTAGCTATAACCTCAGATGGCTGCCTTAACAAAAGGAAGTAACACAGTCTAATTGTTCTGGATTTATCTGTAACAACTCCCTCTTGAGTAAGGAGCATTCTTTCTGTATTCCTGTTGCATGTGATTCCTGGCCTTTTTCCAGTATATTTAGTCATTCCCTCATTGTAAGGAAAGAAAAGAAAGGAAGAAGAAAAGAAAAGAAAGAAAGAGGGAAAAAGAGAAAGAAATGGAGAGAAAGAAAGAAAGAGAGGGAGAAAAAGTAAAAAAGGAAGAGAGAGAGAAAGAGAGAAAGAAAGAAAGAAAGAAGAAAGAAAAAAGAGAGAGGGAGGGAGGGGGAGATGGAAGAAGAAAGAGACAGAAAGAAAGAAAAAGACAGAGAAGAGGGAAAAAGAAAAGAGAGAAAGAGGGAGGAAAAGAGAGGGAGGAAAAAGAGGGAGGAAGAAAGGAAGAGAAGGGGGGGAAAAAAAAGAAATGATAGTCACATGGTCATAAGAAACCCCTACCTTGCTTCTACAAACGCTATATCTGGTAATTCATAAATGCCACTGCACATGTGGGTAAAGATGTTGATTGAATAATCACTATACAAATTTAATCAGTCTGTTTTTCATGGGGAAAACTTGGGCACAATGTAAATCAAGTTGTTTGTTGTTTTAATATGTCTATTTCCCATATAATGAGCAGAAATCTTCCCTGAAACCATGATCCTACCTTTCCCATGGTACCTGGGTCCCTATGAATTCCACATCTCTTCATCCTCCACACTGACAAACGCTAGGACTTAGGCCTTCAAAAATGCCAGTAACTGTATGACTAGTAAACCAGACACAGAAAAGTACTAGAACCCATGATAAATACAAAGCCCCTCATGAAAGACTGTCATTTGGGATATTCACAAAACTGTTCCACTCAGCAGCAATGTTGAGAAGCCAGACAACATCGCCTGTGTTCAGCAAGTCCATCACCACTGCGGCCAAGCCGATGGAAACCAGCTGGAAAGTTGTCAGCCATTTTAAACACTCAGCTAGAGTCACTGTCGTGCTACCAACTGTGACCGTCTGGAAAAATCACGTAAGTACAAAGAGGCATGAAAGAATAAATTCTGAACTCCACTTATATAAAGAACACAGGGAAAGCTGCCCAATGGCAGGCAGCATTTAACTCTTTAGGTCCTGAGACTTCCATTGCTGGCCATGGTGGAGTGGCCCGCCACAGACCAGCTCTCTTACTCATTACAGCTAAACATTCCAGACAAAATACAAACGCAAATTCCTGAAGGCTCCAAAAGTGATGTGCCAGGAGCAACCACAAAATAAAAATTCCTGGGGAAACCTGTCTTTCTGGCCATAGACCTGGGGAAAGAGGCCCCTGAGGTCCAAAGAGTAGGTGAGAAAATCCCTATTTTGTTCTTCCTTTTTTCTCCTCCAGCTTTGCCTAAAGGCGGAGTGTAGTCACAGGGCTGTGCTGGGGCAGCAGGGGCAGCAGGGGCAGTAGGGGCAGCAGGGGCAGCAGGGGCAGCAGGGGCAGCAGGTGCAGCAGGCAGTTAAACCCCCCCCAAAAAAATCCCGTCCTTCTAACAGAGGACTGCAAAAGAGGGCCTTGTGGGCTGCAGACTGTGAAGTGAATCCTGGAGGGAAAAGAGCTGAAGATGAAAATTTCAAAAGTTTGTGTATGAGCTTGCAAAATTATCAGTCTCATCCCTAAGCTGTGCATGTGTACGATAGATCCAAAGACTTGAAAACTTAACGTACACTGAGACAACTTACACCAAAGGTAAGACAGACTTGTGGTAGGAACCTAACCAGGTTGACTGCTAAGAAAAAAAAAAATTCAATATTCTCTACAGGATTTTAGCAGGACCAAGAGTCTAAACTGCACAATGTTCAAAATATTCAGGCCTGGTGAGGTGGCTCATTCCTGTAATCCCAGCACTTTGGGAGGCTGAGGTAGGCAAATTACTTGAGTCAAGAATTCCAGACCAGCCTGGTCAACATAGTGAGATCCTGTCTCTATAAAAAAATTAGCTGAGTGTGATGGGACATGCCTGTAGTCCCAGCTACTCAGGAGGCTAATGTGGGAGGATCGACTGAGCCCAGGAAGTTGAGGCTGCAGTGAGGCATGATTGTGCCACTGTACTCAAGCCTGGGCAACAGAGCAAGACCCTCTCTCAAAAAAAAAATTTAGAATCCTTGACGTATAAAAAATAGGAAAGTGTAACCAATTTTGACAGGAAAAGACAATCAATAGATGCCAACCCCAAGATTACTCAGATATTGACAATATCAGACAAAGACTTTAAAGCAACTATTATAACTATGCTCCTAAGATAAAGGTTGATACATTTCAAATGAATGGAAAGATCGATCTCAGAAGAGAAATAAAAATAAAATATACAAATTTTAAAAAATCATTGGATATCTCAATAGCAGAATGGAAATGGCCATGAAGTCATGAAACTTGAAGACAGATCAACAGAAATCATCCAATCCAAAAAATAAAAGTGGAGAAAAAAATTAACAAAACATAAATAGAGCCTCAGAAACCTGTAGAATAATATCAAAATATATTTTTTCTTTAATGAGACGGAGTCTCCCTCTGTCACCTAGAGTGCAGTGCACAATTATGTCTTACTGAAGCTTCAACCTCCTGGACTCAAGCTATCCTCCCATTTCAGCCATCAAAGTGGCCAGGACCACAGGTGTGCACCACCACATGCAGCTCATTTTTTTTTAAACTTTTTGTAAAGATGGGGTCTCATTATATTGCCCAGGCTGGTCTCATCTCAAACTCCTGGGCTCAAGTGATCCTCCTGCCTCGGCCTCCCAAAGTACTGAGATTACAGGTATAATCCACCACACCTGCCCCAAAATATCGAACATTTGCGTCATTGGAATCACAGAAGAAGAAAAAGAGTGCAGTGCTGAAAAAATATTTGAAGAAAAAATAATAACTGAAACTTCTGAAATTTGGTAACAGACATAAATATACAACTTAAGAAGTAGCGCCAACTTCAAACAGCAGAAACTAAAAAAAAAAAAAAAAAAAAAAAAAAACCCACCTGCAGCTACATCCAAATCAAACTGCTAAAAACCAAAGGTCAAACATACAAATAGCAAACAAAAACAGGCTTCAAAGCAGTTAGAGAAAAATGACATGTTACATAGAAGAAAACAATGACTGAAATGACTGTGTACCTCTCTCAGAAATCACTGAAGACAGAAAACAACGGAACAATTTTCTAAAATCCTGACATAAAGAAACTGTCAACTGAGAATTCTACAGCCAGCAAAAATATACTTCAGGACTGAAGATGAAACATGATAAAGGCAAATTCAGAGAATTTATCAATGGCAGACCTATTCTAAAAAAAAGATGTTAAAAAGTTGCTCAGACTAAAGAGAAATGCAGAAATTCAGAAATGAAGGACATTCAACAGCAACTGCAAATATCTTGGAAATATAATAGACTATTTTTCTCCTTTTAGGGCCTTCAAACTATGTATGATTGCTAAATGTAAAAATGATAATGTTGTCTTGGGAGGGAGTTTCAATGTACATATATAATACATTTGACAAATAGGAAAGTGAAGATAATTATAAGGTTGTGAGGTTTCTCAATTTACTTGAAGTAGTAAAATATTAACTCTAACTAGACTATGAAAGGTTAGGTACCTGTATAGTAATCTCTAAAGTAATCATTAAAAATGCAAAGAGGCTGGGTACAGTGACTCACACCTATAATCCCAGAACTTTGGGAGTCTGAGGTGGGAGGATGACTTGAACCCAGGAGTCTGAAATCAGCTTGGGCAACATAGCAAGACCCCATTTCTACAAAAATTATAAAAAACTAGCCAGGTATGATGCTATGTGCCTGTAGCCTCAGCTACTTGAGAGGCTGAGGCAGTAGGATCCCTTGACACCAGGAATTTGAGGCTGCAGTGAGCTAGGATTGCACCACTGAACTCCAGTCTGAGTGGCAGAGCGACACTCCGTTTCTTTAAAAACTAAAATAAAACAAATAGATATAGTCAAAAGCCAATAGATAAATTAAAATAGAATATTAAAAATAATAAAATAAGCTAGCTGCAGTGGTTCACACTTGTAATCTCAGTACTTTGGGAGGCCAAGGCAGGAAGGTTGTTTGAAGCCAGGAGTTCAAGACCAGCCTAGGCAACATGATAAGACCCCTCTCTACAAAAAAAAAAAAAAATTTAATTAGCCAGGCAGGGTGGCACACAGCTGTAGTCCTAGCTACTTAGGAGGCTAAGGTGGGAGAACTGCTCAAGCCCAGAAGTGTAAGACTGCAGTGAGTTGTGATGGTGCCACTGTACTTCAGACTGGGTGACAGAGCAAGAGCTCAACTTGGAAGGAAAGAAGAGGGGAGGGGAAGGAAGGGGAGGGGAGGGGAGGGAAGGGGAGGGGAAGAGAGGGAAGGGGAGGGGATGGGAGGGGAAGGGAGGGAAAGGGAGGGGATGGGTGGGGAGGGAAGAGGAGGGGAGAGAAGGGGAAGGGAGGGAAGGGGAGGGGAGAGGAGGGAAGGGGAGGAAATCCAAATAATCTAAAATAAGTCTCAAAGGGGAGAAAGAGGAACAAAATTAAAGGAGGCAGGGGAAAACACATACTACAATGGTAAACCTAAATAAAATCATATCAAGGATTATAATAGTCTAAACATATTAAAAGACAGAACCTGTCAGAGTAAATTAAAAAAACAAAACCCTACTGTGTGCTGTCTATGAGAAACCCACTTCAAATATAAAGATATACACAGATTAAATGTAATAAAAATGGGAAACATATACCATACAAAAACTGAAGGGAAAAAAAGCTGCAGTGGCTATGTTAATATCAGACAAAGTCAATTTCAGAACAAACAGTATTACCAGGAATTTAAAAAAAAAGAGTCCCTAGTAATAAAAGATAATCATTACATAATAATGAGGTTACAATAATATTACACATTTATGTACTTAATAATAGAGCTTCAGGATACATCAAGCAGAAACAGAACTGGAAAAAAACATTATTTTACTTTGGACTTTCACACTTCTCTCTTGATAATCAACAGAATAAGTAGAAAGAAAATCAATAACGGGATAGAAGATCTGTGCTTTATTAACCACTTTGACTTAATTGACATTTTAGAACACTCTACTCAACAACAGCGGAATACACATTCCTTTCTAGTGCACATGGAACACTGACAAAACAGACAAATTCTGTGTCATAGAGCAAACCTCAAGAAATTTAAAAGAATAAAGATTATAAAAAGTACATTTTCTGACCATAATAGAATAAAACTAAACATCTACACCAAAAATATATCAAGGAAAATCCCCAAATATTTGAAAATCAAATAACACACTTTTATATAATCCACAGACTAAAAAGGAAGTCACAAGGGAAATTAGAAAATATTTTGGCAGGGAGGAGCCAAGATGGCCGAATAGCAACAGCTCCCGTCTACAGCTCCCAGCATGAGCGACACAGAAGACAGGTGATTTCTGCATTTCCATCAGAGGTACCAGGTTCATCTCACTAGGGAGTGCCAGACAGTGGGCGCAGGACAGTGAGGGCAGTGCACCGTGCGCCAGCCAAAGCAGGGCGAGGCATTGCCTCACTCAGGAAGTGCAAGGGGTCAGGGAGTTCCCTTTCCTGGTCAAGGAAAGGGGCGACAGACGGCACCTGGAAAATCAGGCCACTCCCACCCGAATACTGCGCTTTTCTGACGGGCTTAGGAAATGGCACACCAGGAGATTATATCCCGCACCTGGCTTGGAGGGTCCTATGCCCACAGAGTCTCACTGATTGCTAGCACAGCAGTCTGAGATCAAACTGCAAGGCAGCAGCGAGGCTGGGGGAGGGGCGCCCGCCATTGCCCAGGCTCGCTTAGGTAAACAAAGCAGCTGGGAAGCTCGTACTGGGTGGAGCCCCCCACAGCTCAAGGAGGCCTGCCTGCCTCTGTAGGCTCCACCTCTGGGGGCAGGGCACAGACAAACAAAAAGACAACGATAACCTCTGCAGACTTAAATGTCCCTGTCTGACAGCTTTGAGGAGAGCAGTGGTTCTGCCAGCACACAGCTGGAGATCTGAGAACGGGCAGACTGCCTCCTCAAGTGGGTCCCTGACCCCTGACCCCCGAGCAGCCTAACTGGGAGGCACCCCCCAGTAGGGGCAGACTGACACCTCACACAGCCGGGTACTCCCCTGAGACAAAACTTCCAGAGGAACGATCAGACAGCAGCATTCGCAGATCACAAAAATCCGCGGTTCTGCAGACACCGCTGCTGATACGCAGGCAAATAGGTCTGGAGTGGACCTCTAGCAAACTCCAACAGACCTGCAGCTGAGGGTCCTCTCTGTTAGAAGGAAAACTAACAAACAGAAAGGACATCCACACCAAAAACCCATCTGTACAACACCATCATCAAAGACCAAAAGTAGATAAAACCACAAAGATGGGGAAAAAACAGAGCAGAAAAACTGGAAACTCTAAAAAGCAGAGTGCCTCTCCTCCTCCAAAGGAATGCAGTTCCTGACCAGCAATGGAACAAAGCTGGTCGGAGAATGACTTTGATGAGTTGAGAGAAGAAGGCTTCAGACGATCAAACTACTCCGAGCTACAGGAGGAAATTCAAACCAAAGGCAAAGAAGTTGAAAACTTTGAGAAAACTTTAGACGAATGTATAACTAGAATAACCAATAGAGAGAAGTGCTTAAAGGAGCTGATGGAGCTGAAAGCCAAGGCTCGAGAACTACATGAAGAATGCAGAAGCCTCAGGAGCCGACGCGACAAACTGGAAGAAAGGGTATCAGTGATGGAAGATGAAATGAATGAAATGAAGCGAGAAGGGAAGTTTAGAGAAAAAAGAATAAAAAGAAATGAACAAAGCCTCCAAGAAATGTGGGACTATGTGAAAAGACCAAATCTACATCTGATTGGTGTACCTGAAAGTGACGGGGAGAATGGAACCAAGTTGGAAAACACTCTGCAGGATATTATCCAGGAGAACTTCCCCAATGGCAAGGCAGGCCAACATTCAGATTCAGGAAATACAGAGAACGCCACAAAGATACTCCTCGAGAAGAGCAACTCCAAGACACATAATTGTCAGATTCACCAAAGTTGAAATGAAGGAAAAAATGTTAAGGGCAGCCAGAGAGAAAGGTCGGGTTACCCACAAAGGGAAGCCCATCAGACTAACAGCTGATCTCTCGGCAGAAACTCTACAAGCCAGAAGAGAGTGGGGGCCAATATTCAACATTCTTAAAGAAAAGAATTTTCAACCCAGAATTTCATATCCAGCCAAACTAAGCTTCATAAGTGAAGGAGAAATAAAATACTTTACAGGCAGACAAATGCTGAGAGATTTTGTCACCACCAGGCCTGCCCTAAAAGAGCTCCTGCAGGAAGCACTAAACATGGAAAGGCACAACCAGTACCAGCCACTGAAAAATCATGCCAAAATGTAAAGACCATCAAGACTAGGAAGAAACTGCATCAACTAACGAGCAAAATAACCAGCTAACATCATAATGACAGGATCAAATTCACACATAACAATATTAACTTTAAATGTAAATGGACTAAATGCTCCAATTAAAAGACACAGACTGGCAAATTGGATAAAGAGTCAAGACGCATCAGTGTGCTGTATTCAGGAAACCCATCTCATGTGTAGAGACACACATAGGCTCAAAATAAAAGGATGGAGGAAGATCTACCAAGCAAATGGAAAACAAAAAAAGGCAGGGATTGCAATCCTAGTCTCTGATAAAACAGACTTGAAACCAACAAAGATCAAAAGAGACAAAGAAGGCCATTACATAATGATAAAGGGACCAATTCAACAAGAAGAGCTAACTATCCTAAATATACACCCAATACAGGAGCTCCCAGATTCATAAAGCAAGTCCTTAGACAAATAACAGGATCTGAAACTGTGGCAATAATCAATAGCTTACCAACCAAAAAGAGTCCAGGACCAGATGGATTCACAGCCGAATTCTACCAGAGGTACAAGGAGGAATTGGTACCATTCCTTCTGAAACTATTCCAATCAATAGAAAAAGAGGGAATCCTCCCTAGCTCATTTTATGAGGCCAGCATCATCCTGACACCAAAGCCGGGCAGAGACACAACCAAAAAAGAGAATTTTAGACCAATGTCCTTGATGAACATTGATGCAAAAATCCTCAATAAAATACTGGCAAACTGAACCAGCAGCACATCAAAAACCTTATCCACCATGATCAAGTGGGCTTCATCCCTGGGTTGCAAGGCTGGTTCAATATATGCAAATCAATAAATGTAATCCAGCATATAAACAGAACCAAAGACAAAAACCACATGATTATCGCAATAGATGCAGAAAAGGCCTTTGACAAAATTCAACAACCCTTCATGCTAAAAACTCTCAATAAATTAGGTATTGATGGGACGTATCTCAAAATAATAAGAGCTATCTATGACAAACCCACAGCCAATATCATACTGAATGGGCAAAAACTGGAAGCATTCCCTTTGAAAACTGGCACAAGACAGGGATGCCCTCTCTCACCACTCCTATTCAACATAGTGTTGGAAGTTCTGGCCAGGGCAATTAGGCAGGAGAAGGAAATCAAGGGTATTCAATTAGGAAAATAGGAAGTCAATTTGTCCCTGTTTGCAGATGACATGATTGTATATCTAGAAAACCCCATTGTCTCAGCCCACAATCTCCTTAAGCTGATAAGCAACTTCAGCAAAGTCTCAGGATACAAAATCAATGTACAAAAATCACAAGCATTCTTATACAGCAATAACACACAAACAGAGAGCCAAATCATGAGTGAACTCCCATTCACAACTGCTTCAAAGAGAATAAAATACTTAGGAATCCAACTTACAAGGGACGTGAAGGACCTCTTCAAGGAGACCTACAAACCACTGCTCAAGGAAATAAAAGAGGATACAGACAAATGGAAGAACATTCCATGCTCATGGGTAGGAAGAATCAATATCGTGAAAATGGCCATACTGCCCAAGGTAATTTATAGATTCATTGCCATCCCCATCAAGCTACCAATGACTTTCTTCACAGAATTGGAAAAAACTACCTTAAAGTTCATATGGAACCAAAAAACAGCCCGCATTGCCAAGTCAATCCTAAGACAAAAGAACGAAACTGGAGGCATCACGTTACCTGACTTCAAACTATACTACAAGGCTACAGTAACCAGAACAGCATGGTACTGGTACCAAAACAGAGATATAGATCAATGGAACAGAACAGAGCCTTCAGAAATAATGCCACATATCTACAACTATCTGATCTTTGACAAACCTGAGAAAAACAAGCAATGGGGAAAGGATTCCCTATTTAATAAATGGTGCTGGGAAAACTGGCTAGCCATATGGAGAAAGCTGAAACTGGATCCCTTCCTTACACCTTATACAAAAATTAATTCAAGATGGATTAAAGACTTAAACGTTAGAACTAAAACCATAAAAACCCTAGAAGAAAACCTAGGCATTACCATTCAGGACATAGGCATGGGCAAGGACTTCATGTCTAAAACACCAAAAGCAATGGCAACAAAAGCCAAAATTGACAAATGGGATCTAATTAAACTCAAGAGCTTCTGCACAGCAAAAGAAACTACCATCAGAGTGAACAGGCAACCTACAAAATGGGAGAAAATTTTTGCAATCTACTCATCTGACAAAGGGCTAATATCCAGAATCTACAATGAACTCAAACAAATTTACAAGAAAAAAACAAACAACCCTATCAACAAGTGGGCGAAGTATATGAACAGACACTTCTCAAAAGAAGACATTTATGCAGCCAAAAGACACATGAAAAAATGCTCACCATCACTGGCCATCAGAGAAATGCAAATCAAAACCACAATGAGATACCATCTCACACCAGCTAGAATGGCGATCATTAAAAAGTCAGGAAACAACAGGTACTGGAGAGGATGTGGAGAAATAGGAACACTTTTACACTGTTGGTGGGACTGTAAACTAGTTCAACCATTGTGGAAGTCAGTGTGGCGATTCCTCAGGGATCTAGAACTAGAAATACCATTTGACCCAGCCATCCCATTACCGGGTATATACCCAAAGGACTATAAATCATGCTGCTATAAAGACACATGCACACATATGTTTATTGCGGCACTATTCACAATAGCAAAGACTTGGAACAAACCCAAATGTCCAACAATGATAGACTGGATTAAGAAAATGTGGCACATATACACCATGGAATACTATGCAGCCATAAAAAATGATGAGTTCATGTCCTTTGTAGGGATATGGATGAAATTGGAAATCATCATTCTCAGTACACTATCACAAGGACAAAAACCAAATAGCGCATGTTCTCACTCATAGATGGGAATTGAACAATGAGAACACATGGACACAGGAAGGGGAACATCACACTCTGGGGACTGTTGTGGGGTGGGGGGAGGGGGGAGGGATAGCATTAGGAGATATACCTAATGCTAAATGGCAAGTTAATGGGTGCAGCGCACCAACATGGCACATGTATACATATGTAACTAACCTGCACATTGTGCACATGTACCCTAAAACTTAAAGTATAATAACAATAAAAAAAAGAAAATATTTTGAACTGAATGAAAACACAACATATTAAAGCATACAGAATGTAGATAAAACAGCAATTAGAGAGAAAGTAATAGCACTAAATGTTTTATTAGGAAACAAGAAAGGTCTATCAATCAAATTGATATTAGAAAATCAATACTAAAATCAAGGAAATAAAAAGTTTGTTCTTTGAAAAGATCACTTAAGTTGATAAATCTCTAGGCATACTGACCAAGAAAAAAGGAAGGAAGACAGAAATTACTTGTATCAGAAAGGAAAAGACACCATCATCATTAGAAACCCTCAAACATAAATAGGGAATACTACCTACGATTCTATGTCCATAAATCTGACATTGATGAAATAAACCAGTTTCTTAAAAGAAATAAACTACAAAAGCTCACTCAAAAATAAATAGATAACCAGAATAATGTATTAAATAATACCCTGATACTCATGAAGCTACCATAAAATGGCAGCAACAGAAATTATAAACCCACAGATCCAAGAAGTACAATAAACACCAAGCTCAAGAAACATGTGAAAAATTAAGGCAAGGAACATCATAACCAAATTACTTAAAACTAATGATAAAGAGAAATTTTAAAAGGAGTCAGAAAAAAACTTACAAAGAAACAAAGATAAGGATAACAGAAGATTTCCCACCAGAAACAATAAAAGTTAGAACAGAGTGGAGCAACATTTTTAATATACCAAAAAGAAAAAAAAATCAGCCAAACTAGGATACTCTTACTACAAAAAACTACCTTCAAACTAAAGATGAAATAAAGACTTCTTCAGATAAAAAAAGCTTACAGAATTCTTCACTAGTAGATCTGCACCACAAAAAAAATGTTAAAGTCTTTAAGCACAAGGAATATAATACCAAATGGATATTCTGATCCACCAAAAGGAATAAAGAGCACCAAAAATATTAACTACATGGGTAAACATAAAGATATTTTATCTCATCATTTAAACTTCTAATTAGCCATTTAAAACAAACCTAATAAAAATGTATTGTGGGGTTAATAACAAAAATTAAAATAAAATATATTACAGCAAAAGCACAAAAGCCAGAAAGAAAAAAATGGAAATATAATAAGATTCTTATACTCTACATGAAATGGTATAATATTATTTGAAGATAGAGTTTAATAAGTTAAAGATATATATTATAAATCCTAAAGCAACCACCAAAATAACAAAACAAAGAGCTATGGTGAATAAATTGCCAAGATAAAAGTGAATCAATTAAAAATCCTCAATTAATCCAAATCAAGACAGATGATTAATTAACGAAAAGATGGGGCAAATAAAAAATTAACGAAAAGATGGGGCAAATAAAAAACAAATAGCAAGATGATAGATTTAAATCTGACCATAACAAAGAATCACATTAAATGTATTTGGTCTAAGTACCTCAATTAAAATGCAAAGATTTTCATACTGGATAAAAAAGCAAGACTCAAATATATGCAGCCTACAAGTAATCCATTGTAAATATAAAGACAGAAATAGGAAAAAAAGTAAAAAGCTGGAAAAATAAATATACTAACACTAATTAATCAAAAGAAAATTGGAGTGGCTCTATTAGTATCAAAGTTGATTTCCAAATAAAGAATATAAGCAGAGATAGGGAGGATCATTTTATATTGATAAAAGAATCATTTAACCAAGAGGACATAACAATCCTAAATGTTTATGCTCCTATTAAAAGAGCTTCAAAATAAGTAAAGCAGTCCCCACACTAGGTGAAAAGATTTGCAAATCACATGTGTAATAAAGGAATCAAATATTGAATATATAAAGACCTCTCAAAACTCCAAAACAAGTAAACAAACAATACAAAATGGGTAAATATATGAACAAACATTTCACCAAAGAATCTAACACAGGTGACAATTAGGCACATGAAAAAATGTTCAAGTTCATTAGTCTTTAGGGAAAGGCAAAATAAAACCACAATTAGATACTTCAAATCTTCACCAACACTTGGTATGGCTAAATTAAAAGGATTGACCATACTAAGTGTTGGTTAAGATTTGAAGAAACTGGAACTCTCATACACTAATGGTGGGAAAGTAAAATGGTACAATTACTTTGGAAAACAGTCAACGATTTCTTAAAAAAGTCCAGCATACCCTACCATATGACTCAGTTATTCCTCTCTCAGGTATTTACACAAAAGTAAAGAAAACATTTGTGCATAAAAAGGCTTATACAGGAATGGTCATAGTTATTTTATTTAAAATAGCCCCAAACCAGAAACAATCCAAACATGCAGCAACAAATGAACAGACAAATGATATGCCAAACCTACTGGCATACTAGTAGGCAATAAAAAGGTATAACTATTGATTCATGTAACATGGATGAGTGAAAATAAGCAAGTCAAAAAAGAGTACATTGACGATTCCATTTATATAAAATTCTAGGAATTGCAAACTACTATATAGCATAAGTGACATAAAGCAGATCAGTGCTTGCCTAAAGATAGAGATAGAGGGGTCATGGAGAGGTAGGAGGAATAGATTACAAAGCGGAATTAGGAAATTTGGGGGAGTAATGGATATGTTCATTATCCTGACTGCTTTACACGTGCATCCATATGTCAAAATGTATCAAGTTGTACACATGAAATATGTACAATTTATTGTATGTCAATCATACCTAAATAAATTTGTTAAAACTTCAAATAATAAGCTTAAATAAACCAAATCTGGCTGATATGGTTTGGCTGTGTTCCCACCCAAATGTCATCTTGAATTGTAGCTCCCATAATTCCCATGTGTCCCATGTGAGGGACCTGGTGGGAGGAAATTGAATCATGGGGGCGGATCTTTCCTATGCTGTTCTCATGATGGTGAATAAGTCTCACGAGATCTGATGGTTTCATAAATGGGACTTCCCCTGCCCATGCTCTCTTGCCTGCTGCCATGTATGACATGCCTTTGCTTCTTGTTTGCCTTCTGCCATGATTGTGAGGCCTCCCCAGCCATGTAGAACTGTGAGTCCATTAAATGTCTTTCCTTTATAAATTACCCAGTCTCTGGTATGTCTTTATTAGCAGAGTGACAACAGAGTAATACACTGGCAACAACCAAAACAATACAGCAGATACCTTTTACTAGGCATTTGCTATGTTCTCGGTGCCATACTAAATGCTTTTCATATCATCTAATTCTTTCAAAAAACATAAGGCAAGTGCTATTATGGTTTCTACATTTAAAGAGACTAAGGTAGAGAAAGGTTAAATAATTTGCCTAAGGTCACAAAATTAGAAAGGGATAAAGCTGGAATTTGATTCTAGAGTCAACAATCTTAACAAAAACACCATGATGAAACTGAAACTCAAGGAAGGCCACACAGTGTTGGGGATCCATCCTAGATCTGTCCAACTTCAGAGCCCAACCTCTTAATTGCTTCATTGTACTACATCCCGTCTTGAAAACATCCTGGCAAAAACCTAATAGTCAGCCTAGCCTGAACACACCTGTGCTAATTAAATGTGTATTTCCTGGTTCCCATATTCAGCAAAAAGGGGACTCACACTCAGCCTTTCTCAGTTTTCATGTAACCAACAACTGTTGCGTGAATGAATGAAGTGAAGTAACTTAAGGTTACTAGCAAAATGGCCTCATGTTAAAAAAAAATTAAATAAAACTGGGGGAATTTGAAGCTCAGAAAAATATTAAGAAACTGCCTAAAGCCAAACAGTGAGTTAGCAGTGGTGAAAGTGGAAGTCAAACTCAGGTTGGCTAATTCCAGAGCTAGATGAATGACTCTGTCTCTCCAAAAAAAAGATGATCAAAATCTGCCTGCCAAAAAATTGCACCCTTTTAGACAACCATGAGTGGCTCAGAAGTGTTGAAGGGCTGCAGATGAGCTGAGACAAGCTTACAAAGGAATGTGGGTGTCCTGTTCCAGGGACACACAATGAATGCTCAGCTCTCCTTGTCTCTGAAGACAATGCATTCCAGGCTCCCAGCCCTATTTAAGAGTGGAGGGGTTCTGCTATTCAGCTGTCCGGCACCCCTGCTATCTCAAGTTTAACTAATTATTTTCCTTTATAATTCACTGTAGACTGATAACTATTATTTCCCTGTCTAACACATACTGACAAGTGCTCTGGTTAAATATAGGTTGCTAGGAATTGGGGTGGAAATTTTTTTTTTAGCTCAACTTTATCAAGGGTCTGTAGACTCAGAATTCCAGAACAATCCCATTACCTCAGTGAAATTAACACATAGACTCAGTAAAAAAGAGAACAATTTTTGTTTTCCCAGATCTTGAGAAAGATATAGAAAGGACTGCTTGGCTTTCTGTCCTGCTATTTCTTGGTTAGAACCTCTAATGATCAAAAGTGAGTTGAGGAGCTTTAAGAGATTAGTTCTATGTAGAAGGAAAGCAGGTAAGAAGGACAAGGAGTGTGTGAGAGAGAGAAGGAGAGATCAGAGTCCATGAATAAAAATATGCAATGTATTTATCAAGGCTCCAAATCCACATAGGACTGCTGGTTACTGTCCAATCTTCCCTTCTATAATTACGGACATTTAGCTGGCCTGTGGTACACAACTAAACACTAAATTTTCCATTTCCCCACAACACAGGATGTAGCCATGTGACTAAGTTTGGGCCAAGGTATGAGCACAGTAGTGATATACAAAGCATCCAGCCTGTGCCTTTGAAGGAGAGGAATATGGTCTCCATTACTTCTTTCTCTTCTCATGGTTGGAGCACAGACTGGATAGAGGGAGCTGGAACAGCCATTTTGGATGAAGAGATGGAAACTGTCATGTTTTTAGGGTGGCAGAGGGATAGGATAGAAGGAACCTGTTCCCTGTCAAACCATTTAGTCTGTCCTAGATGGCCTACACAGACTTTGATGTAGGAGGAAACTAATACATCAGATCATATGAGACTGATAATAAGGATAAAAATATTGAATGATATTGATAGAAAGGAGAATTTTATTTCATTGCCACAAACTCTTCTGGAACACTCTTCCCCAACCACCCAACGGTGCAAGTTCAAGAAGAGATCAAAAGTGTGATTTATTGTCATGGACTTAAAATCTAGAAAATATAGTCAAGTTGTTGAGCTATTTCAATTTTCCTTTGTAGCTTCTTTCTGAAGGCTTGAAATATTTTACTTTAAATGTGGAATGTTTGCAGGGAGGACTTTCCAATGCTGAAAAGCACAAGTTCTCCCATTCCTTAATCCCACTGCAAAAATGTGTGGCCCCAATGTTTCATGTCAGACCTGTTGGCTCCTTCCTTTGCAAAGGCTCCAGTTGTTACACTAAAATCACACTGGATCATATTAGCTCTCTCCTCCCAATTTCCTGTTCATAAAGCTTGGAGCCTCATCACAATGAATGTATTGTAAAAATATAGGGTAACAATGTTTTCTGCTGGGCTTGGTAAATTGGAATGAGACAAGGATTGGGCATTTACACCCAATTTACTTCAGACTGTATTACCTATAGAATAACTTGTGAGTTCTTAGATAAAAGCAAATAATGGAAACCATGCCAAAGTAAACGAACATTTTTCAATGCCTTTCAAATATTAAATACTGATATTTTCCTCCAGAAATACAAAAATGCATAGCTGTGAGGTCCACTTTCATGCAATATGTGGCATATGCTCTCTACCACTATTTTTGAAAGGTTGAACATATGCATTCTACATATGCCTTTCTACTCCTTGGCATATCTGCAATAGAAATGTATGCAAATGTTCATCAAAACACAGTTAGTAGAATGTCACAGCAACACTATTCATTATAGTCCCCAAATGGAAACATACATGAAAAACAGAACGGTTTAAAATAAACATTATATAATTGAAAAATGGAATACAACAAGGAGAATGAATTGACTAGAAGTACACACAACCAGATGGATGAATCTCACAAACACAATGTGTAAAATAATCTAGAAAGGAAAAAATGTTTACTGTATGATTTCATTAACATCCAGTTCAAAGCCAGGCAAAATTAATCTATAGTGTGAGAAATCATAATAATAATTATCTTTGAGAGAAAAAAATGACTAGGAAGGGAAGACTTCTACAGTGCTCAAGATGTTCTGTTTTTTAATCTAGATACTAGTTACATGGGTGTGTTCACTTTGTGAAAATGTACAAAGGTGTAGTCATATGATTTGTACACTTTCATGCATGCATGCTATATCTCAATTTAAAATAATTAAAGGGATACATGAATTCAAAATATCACAATTGTTATAATATCAAAATAAAAGTGTGAAAAGATTGCTACTACCCTTCATCTAAGACATTTACACTAAAAAATACTATGGGCATATCTATGAAAATGAATAAGCTATATCAGAGGATAAAAAGAGACCCTACAGGGCAGCAGTCCCCAACTTTTTTGGCACCAGGGACTGGTTTCACGGAAGACAAGTTTTCCACAGACCAGTGAGGGGGTAGTTTCAGAATGAAAGTGTTCTACCTCAGATCATCAGGCATTAGATTCTTATAAGGAGCACTCAACCCAGATCCTTCATGAGACAGTTCACAATAGGGTTCACACTCCTATGAGAATCTAACGCCACCACTGATCTGATAGGAGGCGGAGCTCAGGCGGTAATGCTCGCTCACCTGCCACTCATCTCCTGCTGTGCAACCTGGTTCCTAACAGGACACAGATCAGTATAGATCCAGCCCAGGGCTTGGGGACTCCTGTTATTAAAAATAGGCAAAAATGGAAAAGTAGGACTTCTTTTTTTAGGAAAATCTGCTAACAACGTTTGGGTCTAATTCTAAAAACATAATTCAATGCCAACTGTTTTACTTACAAGTAGCAATTTTCACTCTTAAACCTTACCATTTGAATTATTTAGAATCCATTTTTTGCAATGAGTCTGAATCTATAAGCCAGAATCCATTGGCTTATAATGAATGCCTGGAACACCAGATTCAAGAAGCTACTTGCCTGTAAAGGCAAGACAATAACTCAGCTCACAGGAGACCAACTAAATTTTTCAATATGGCAGCCATGTACACCAAAGGTTGTGCAAATAGAGCAAGCAACTGATGAAGTTCAGACTAAACACAAATATATTAGCGAACACCACTGGGGACAGAAAGTTGTAAGGAATATCCCAGAAAGAAGGGCAGCCTCTGAGTTGGAAATGACTTCTTACAAGGATTGATATTATATCATTCTTTTTTTAACTTTTAAGTTTGGCGGTACATGTGCAATTTCGTTATATAGGTAACCTCATGTCACAGGGGTTTATTGTACAGATTATTTCATCACCCAAGTACTAAGCCTAATACCCAATAGCTATTTTTTCTGCTGCTCTCCCTCATCCTACACTCTACCTGCAAGTAGGTTCCAGAGTCTGTTGTTTCCTTCTTTGTATCAATGTGTTCTCATCATTTGGCTCCCTCTTATAAGTGAGAACATATAGTGTTTGGTTTTCTCTTCCTGCCTTAGTTTGCTAAGAATAATGGCCTCTAGCTCTATCCATATTCCTGCAAAGGATATGATCTCATTCTTTTTTATGGCTACATAGTATTCCATGGTGAATAGTTACCACATTCTGTTTATCCAGTCTACCACTGATGGGCATCTAGGTTGATTCCATGTCTTTGCTATTGTGTACAGTGCTGGAATGAACATTTGTGTGCACATGTCTCTACGGTAGAAAGATTTATATTCTTTTGGATATATACCCAGTAATGAGATTGCTGGGTCAAATGGTAGTTCTGTTTTTAGCTCTTTGAGGAATTGCCATACTGCTTTCCACAATGACTGAACTAATTTTTACTCCCACCAACAGCGTATAAGTGTTCCCCTTCCTCTGATATAAGTGTTATTTCATCCTTATTCATTCTCTCTCTCTCTCTCTCTGCATTGGTTCTGATTTCAGGTTACGTTTGCATGATGTGTTTTGTCAGGAGAAGGGATTTCAGAGAGATGGCAGGCTTCCATTTCAAGATATTCAAAGCTCTTAATGATATCTTCGCCTGCCCTGCCACTAAGAAACTCAGCAGAAAGCTTGAGCAGTTTGTATGGTAAATGGCAAAGCTCAAGTGAGCAAATTCCAGACCCACTGCTTCATACATCTGCCTGTTATTTGTGGAGGTAATAGAAGGTCTTCTTAGGCCTGACCTGGAAACCAGAAACCATGAAGAAATGATTGGCAGATGGGAAAACATAAATGTCAAAAAGGCAAATGTACATACACCCACAACACAAACACGCTGGGAAAATATTTTCAATGTTTCTAACAAAGGATATATATCTTTAATATACAAGTAGATTTATCAGATGTGCCATTGGATCAAAGATTAAAGGGGAAAATGAGGCAATTCATAAAGGAAAAAGTATAAATGCGAGAACTTTACAGGCTTATAGGTTATAAACCTATAAAGCTTTTCCCATTGGACATAAATTAATTAAATGAGGATTTTCACCCTCCTTTTTATTGAGAGGGAGGGGAGCCTTCCACATTAAAATGATTTTGAAAATTGCCAAAGTCACTATTGGCAAAACGTTTAGGAATGGACTACCTCATATGAATTCACAGTCATATGCAAGGGCTTGAAATGTGTGATCTCTAACAGCAAGACCTGGAGATAAACTTGACATCCATTCACAGGGAGTAGTTGAATAAATCACGATGCCACAGATAAAAGTAGAGTGCTCCACAGCTATTAAAAACAATGAGGTAAAGCTGTGCATCATCACCAGCACTGAAACTAATGCTATGCTGGGAACCAAGCTGACTATAGTAGCAAGTACTATTTTACCACTTTCATATAAAATTATATATACATGGTGCTGGGAGAACAGATGAAAAAAAGGGGGAAGAAAGGAAAGAGAAAGAGAAAGGAAGTTTCAATTATTAAAATATTAACAATGATTATCTCTGCATGGTGGCAATTTGGGTGATTCTTACTTCATTGCTTATACATTTCTGAATTACTACTATTATTATTATTTTTGAGACAGAATCTCACTGTAGCACAGGCTGGAGTGCAGTGGTGCGATCACAGCTCACTGCAGCCTTGACCTCCTGGGCTCAAGTGATCCTCCTGCCTCAGCCTCCCATTTAGCTGTGACCACAGATGGGCCACCACGCCTGGCTAATTATTTTATTTTTTGTAGAGATAGGGTCTCACTATGTTGCCCAGGCTGGTCTCCAACCTCTAGGCTCAAGCAATTTTCCCACCTCGGCCTCCCAAAGTGCTGGGATTATAGGCATGAGCCACCAAGCCCCAGCTAGGATGTTATCACTTTGAAAAAAAACAAAATGTAACCAAAAATAACAAGACAAAGTAACTGAAAAAACTTCAGACTCCCTAGGAGCTCATATTTATGACATCATCTGAAGCCGTCTTCTCCTCCTTCTGCCTTTTCTTCCAAAGCCAATCTGTTTCCATATCCTATTAACTGTACTCAACACTCAACAGGCATTTTATGAAGCTCCTGTGTTCTCTCTCCTCCCTCTTTTTCCTAATTCTTCTCCTCCACCAGGATCTATCTCCACCACTGCCCACTTGGGCCATCGCCTAAGCCTCTTAACTTATGCCTGTGTTTCTACTGACTTCTGCTCCCATTCATCCTTCACACCACAGAGGCATCCTCACATTACGCTTTTAAAAGCCTTCCATGTTTCCCTGGGGCTCCAAATTCCTTATGGTGGCATTCCAACTTGCTGGCCCATACTGGCACCTCCACCCTCATCTCCCCTGCATTCACTCCTATCAATTCTCAACTCCCAATAATTGCTTGCTCCGAGGATGACTCACCATTCTCTAAGCTCACCACATATGTTTTTATATTTCTATATAGTTGGTCATCTTGTCTTCTAAGAAGCTAATGCCTGATTTCCCTGATTATGGAAGGGAAGTTTCCTGATTATGGAAACTCTGATTATTTTCCAAGAGTCAGATCAAACTGAATCTCCTCTAATAGCCCTTGCTCAATCTTTTTGTTTTTGTTTGGGAAAACAAAACAAAACAAAAAACAATCACCTTTCTTAGTCACTATTTCATTCTTCTAAGTGTGCCCACATCTTCTTCACTACAGTGTGGAGCTTTTGTGAGTGGAGGCAGTTTTTTTGTTGTTGTTGTTCAACTTTTTGATACCCTAACATGCCTAGCACCAGTTTTTCACATCTTAGGCACTTAAATATTTTTTTTTCAAAAAACAGAGAGAGTGCCTGCCATCTGCCAGGCTCTACGGTAGGTGAGTCCACAATCAACTGTTCTCAAAACATGGTCTGCATGCTGGGCACCATCACTCTCATTTTCTCTGTGGACAAAACTGAGGCCAAGAGATTCAGTAACTTGCCACAGACCACACAGTAATGGCAGATCTGAGATAAGAGTCCTGGACCGCCATATGAATCCAGATTCCTTTGATCTGTGCTTCTGCACATATGTACATGGAGCTGGACTGATCTGAACATGTAGGAAGTGCTGGCTCCTAAAATCCATTTTTCTAACTCAGAAAGTGATCAATGTATTCCCAGGTTATAAAAATGTCCATTTGCTTTAGGCCAGCTGAAGTATCATCTATGCCCTGGACCTGTGGTTTCTCTAAGCTTCTATCACCCCAAGAACATCAGTGCTTGGGGGTCTGTCTCCAGGTTAACATTCTCTTTGCACATTTTAAGATTTTTTTCCCCGAGCTCACTTTTTCTAGAATTCAACTCCCTGCCTTCTCTCAAATTTGGATGTAATAGCTGGCACCGATACAGGAGGATGCCTTGTCCATTCTACTGTCAGCCATTCTATCTCCATATCAATAAATGCCCATGCCTCTCTTCAATTTTTACATTCTAATGATTTCAAATTTAAACCTTCCAAGGACTAAGTTGAGGGGAAAATAGTCCAAAGAACAAGCCACTTGCCACCATCAGAGGTAACGGTGCTTCTGGGTAGCCTGAGATTCTGTTCGACTTCATCAAAGTCGACAAATTCCAGGACTGCCCAAATTAGGAGACAGCCAAGGAATTGATCTTCACCTTAAAGACAACAACAATAATAATGCCAATACTCAACTGTATTAGTTTCCTAGGATCGCCATAACAAATTACTGCCATGGTAACTTAAAACAACAAAAGTTTATCATCTTACAGTTCTGGAGGCCAGAAGTCCAAAATCAAGACGTCAGCAGATTTGGTTCCTTCTGGAGGCCCTGATGGAGAAACCATTCCATGCTCTTTCCTAATTTCTGGTGATGGCCAGCAATCCTTGACATTGTTTGACTTACAGATGCATTACTTCTCTGCCTCCACAATCTCTGCCTCTATCTTCATGTGAACTTCTGGTCTGTATCTCTATGTATCTTCTTTTCTGTCTCATAAGAACATCTGTCATTGGATTTAGGGCCCATCCAAATCTAAGATGTTCTCATCTTGAGGTACTTACATTAATTACATCTGAAAAGACCCTTATTCCGAATAAAGTCCATTCTGAGGTTCCAGGTGGACATATCTTTTAAAGGCTTTCATTCAACTCATAAACCAACGCTGGCTGAAAGTTCACTGTGTAACAGGCACCATTCTAAATAATGTGTATTAACTCATTTTATCTTTACAATAACTGGAAGAAGTAAGTAACTATTTATAGAGGAAGAAGATAAAGACATAGGAAGGCCTCCCAATCTTCCTAAGAGCTCATGGGTGGTAAAAGACAGAGCTAGTACTTAGGCGTTCATCTTCTTCATACCAGGGTCAACTGTCTTAGATGCATTTACCAGAATCAAAGTGTCTAAATAACAGCCAAGACCACTCCTAGAGAGTCACACTGTTAATCTAAAATCCCTGAACTAGAGAATGTTGGAAAATATATAACATATGGGCCATTGCAGCGTCTACCCAATCATGTCAGACATCACTAATTGATCACAGAGTTGTTCCCTATGGCGCCTTAAGTGTTTACAACATTCATTAGCCATCAGTTCAAGGTAGCACTCTGAATGAAACCTCCTGACCATCCTGTTTCTAGACATTGTTTTTCAAACACATACACACACACACGAGAGAACCAAAGGGCAACACTTGGTCTCTTCCTGTCAAGTTCCTGTCCTGCCTTCTAGCCTGACTTCCCCTGGGACTTGTATTTGCCTTCCAAGTCTGATTGACAGAGCAAGACTGGATCCCATCAAATAGCCTGGAGAACCAGACAGAAGTCCATACTCAAAATCCAGACCCCATCAGACACTGTTTGAAATTCAGAGACTGCAGAGACTGCTGGCACATTCTTGGAAAAGCTCTGACCTTGGGAAGAAACCTTACTTCCATCTCTAAGAAAAAATACTAGATAATGATTTTTTTAAGCCCATGCTGGGAGTTGGCGGCAGGATGAGAATGCACATGGTAACAGGACAACAGTGGGTACTGGCCTGGAGCAGGCTCTGGGTACGTGGCCTCCCCAGAGTCCAGGCTTTATTCTCAGCATTCTCTATGATCCAGCCTCTCTCCACTTAAACTACACTTCAGATAATGGTGTTTGCTACAATTCTTTACAATCATTTTGTCATTGTCTTTATTTAAACATGTACACACACACACAACTAGAGGGAATGCACTGGAGAATGACACACAATGCATTCCAAGGAAATAACAAAATTTTTTCTGGGTTGCGTGCCCAACCCACAAACTTGAGGATCACCAGGGCTTTATTTAGTTCGGTTCCCATTATCATTATGTGAGGCATGTTAATAACTGGACTCCAGAGCTTTGGTTTTAGATACTTGTTCCTCACCTCTCCCATCTAGAGTTTTAAAAAATAGTTTTTATTATATATACATATTTTTTGCTTTTCCTGGCCACCTAACTTTTAAAAAATCCAAAAATCCCATCTACTCTCATTAGAGCTGACCACAACAAAACTGCATGAGAAAAAAAAAAAGAATCCTTTGGATCACATGGGTATCACACCATTGTTGGCCATGGGAGCTCATCCTAATAAGGAGAAGATATGACAACAGAAAGAGCCCAGGGTCTTGAGCCCTTTGCACAGAACATGGTGTCCTTACTGGCAGTTTGTTTTAGGCTTAACATATTAATTTAATGCTAGAACAGGCCGGGTACAGTGGCTCACGCCTGTAACCCCAGCATTTTGGGAGGCCAGGTGGGTGGATCACTTGAGGTCAGGAGTTTGAGACCAGCCTGACCAACATGGTGAAACCTCATCTCTACTAAAAATACAAAATTAGCCGGCGTGGTGGCGCATTCTTCTAATCCCAGCTACTCGGGAGGCTGAGGCAGGAGAATCACTTGTACCCGGGAGGCGGAGGAGGCAGTGAACCGAGATCGCACCACTACACTCCAGCCTGGGTGACAGGGTGAGTCTCTGTCTCGAAAACAAAACAAAACAAAACAAAACAAAACAAAACAAAAAAACTGATGTAGTAAAATGTGCTTGACAGTAATTACACCACAAGAATAAACTACTAGCTTAGAATTACTTATTGTATTTCACTAATGCCAAAGACATAGATTTTTATATGTAATACAAATCCCTTATTTTATAGGTGAGATAAATATGGCCCAGAGAGATAATCAGAACTGCCAAATGTCACATAGCCACTTAGTAACAGAAGAGGCACAACAGCAAGTTCTCCTAGTTACAGCTCTACACCTCATGACCTCCATGGAGCCATCCAACCTGATCACCAGGTTATCTACAAGGGAATTTTAAAAATTAAAAAAATTCCCTTGTAGATAATCTGGTGATCAGGTTAAAAATTCCTTTAAAAAAATCTTGCAGCAGAATTAATGAAGATAAAAGTACATGGATTCTTTTCTTTTGACTCCTTCCATTTTTATACCTGAAGTTACTCCATAAGAGGAGGAACTCAGTCTGCATTTACTCATAACTGAACTCTCAACATTTAAGACATTTCACTAAATTAGTAATAAATTGATGGCAGCATAGAAATTTGTTTCAAAATAACTCAATAAAAATATATACGGCATTTTTCTCCAGATTTTCACCCCCAAATTATTGGCATAGTCATTAGCCCTTTATAGGAGTTTTTGAATTTGGCACCTTGACATTTGGATGGGCTAATACTCTGTTGCAGGAGGCTGTCCTGTGCAGTATAGAATGTTTAGTAGCATCCCTGGCCTCTGCCCTATAGATGCCAGTAGCATACCTTCTGGTTCCTCCCTATCCCACTGTCCAGTTTTAACAACGAAAAATGTCTCCAGTTGTCAAATATTCCTGGGTCGGGTTGGGGTGGGTTGTGGAGCACAATCGCCCCTGGTTGAGAACTCCTGATCTACGGTGACAGCATACCCACCCACCCTCAACCCTCCACCATGTGATTCACGGGACATGGAAGCTTGATGAATCAACCAACTGAAAATTAAAAGATACACATAGAAAGCACTCAGGAGGCTGGGTGTGGTGGCTCATGCCTGTAATCCCAACACTTTGAGAGGCTGAGGTGGGAAGAACACTTGAGCCCAGGACTTCAAGACCCACCTGGGTAATATAGTGAGACCCTGTCTCTACAAAACATTAAAAATTAACCAGGCATGGTGGTAGCACCTATAATCCCAGCTACTTGGGAGGCTGAGAGGGGAGGATGACTTGAGCCCAGGAGGGTGAGGCTGCCATGAGTGTCATGATTATGCCACTGCACTCCAGCCTGGGAGACAGAGTGAGACCCTGTTCCAGATAAACAAAGAAAAAAAAAAGAAAGCACTAGCACTCAGGAAATATAAGTATGAATTGAATTAGATATACTCTAACCTGCTTATTTCAAACATCATCACTTTTGAAGACATTATGCTAAGTGAAATAAGCTGGTCACAAAAGGTCAAATATTGTATGATTCCACTTACTTGAAGTACTTAGAGGAGTCAAATTCATAGACAAAGTATAATGTCGGTTGCCAGGGGCCAGGGAGAAGAGGAACGTGCAGTTATTATAGAATGAGTACAGAGTTTCAGTTTGGGAACATGAAAAGAATTACAGAAGTGGGTGGTGGTGATGGCTGCACAACAATGTGAATGTACTTAACACTACTAAGCTGGACACTTGAAAACAGTTAAAATGATAAATTTTATGTTACATGCTTTGACCACAAGGCCTAAATTAGACCAAATTATCACAAGGCCTAATTCCACAAAGCACGAAGCAGGCCCAGTGCGGCGGCTCACACCTGTAATCCCAGCACTTTGGGAGACCGAAGAGGGCCGATCACCTGAGGTAAGGAGTTTGAAACCAGTCTGGCTAACATGGTAAAACCCTGTCTCTACCAAAAATACAAAAATTAGCCAGGCATGGCGGCAGGTGCCTGTAGTCCCAGCTACTCGGGAAGCTGAGGCATGAGAATCGCTTGAATCCGGGAGGCGGAGGTTGCAGTAAGCTGAGATTGCGCCACTGCACTCCAGCCCAGGTGTCAGAGTGAGACTCCATTCCAGGGGAAAAAAAAAAAAAGCACAAAGCACCAAAATAAGATTTAAAACTCCCACATTATCCCATAAACTTGAGTTTTTGTTTTTGTAGTTGTTTTGTTTTGTTTTTGTTTTGGTTTGGTTTGGTTTGGTTTGACAATAAATTCCTTAGCTAAGGAATCCAAAAGCTAAGAAAATCTTCGTTTTCATTTGTGGCTGAGAGCACAGGAGCAGCAGAGGCAACCACGGCTCTGGGGCCTGCTGCAGAGCAGCACAGGCACACACCAGGACACGGGCCCTCAGGGAGGCCCCCTGATTTAAGAGCCTTCTCGTGTGAAATGCATCCAGCCCAGATCCCCTAAGGACCTGGCCTGTGGGCCATGTCAGCCCAGAGTCCTTCTTATTGCCAGGATGCTCTTGACAAAAGACGGTCTGGCACGGAGCGGCAAGGCCATTATTTTCATTTAAACCATACATGTCATGTCCTGTTTGTGAGAAACATGTTAAACAATTCAGAAACACATTCACAATGGGCTCTGGAGTGGGATTCGCATTCCTATGGGCCTGCGTACTGTAAACTGGGGATGGGGAAGGAGGCTGGTGGGGAGGGTGGGATGGTGCCTCTGCTCTTGTTTTAACAGAGAGCTCCTCCCCGGAAGCTCAGCTGTAAATAGAGACCCTCACATCCTTGTTTGATGTGGGTCTTAAAGTTTTCCTATGGCCAAAAGCAGGATGCTCAAAGTATGATAAGCCCCCCATTATCCATGGCAGCCCAGTAACTTGAATTCCTTTAAGATTCTCTCTTACCAATTTTTATTTTAATTTTGAGAAGGAAAACAATTTCACTAAGGAAACACTCAAAAGGAGGTCAACTGCCCCATTTCCACCTAGATTGCCACAGCAGATGATCCACCTGCCATGACTAAAAGGCATCTCGGAGGTGTAAACCATACCAATATGACTGAAATCTGCAATTCTGAGCAACCCCATCACAAGAGCATCTCAGATGGAAATGTACACACCTATAACACACAAGATGAGAAATTCCTCATTCACTGATGAAAGGAATAAATAATAAACATGGAGAAAATCACATTCAGTCGAGTGTAATTTGATTTACAACGCTGTTCACTTACCGAACATACAGTATTTATATGCAAACTTCCAAGAAAAGTACATTCTAATATATTAAAATTAGACCCCAAATCTAGGCCTTTGGCCAAGTTAAATAATAAACAGTGTGATAAGTATGTCTGCTTTCTTGCCATGACATTTCTTTGGTGGTGGGGGGGGGAAGATTTATCATTTAAACCATACATATCACATCCTGTGGAAGTTTTTGAAAAATTGAACAATTTCCTCTAAATGCTTAAAGGCAGATTAACTATAAAGAAAAACAGAATCAAACAGAATAAAAGTACCGTAGAACCCATTAAAACATTAAAGGAAACTATATAGCTTATTAGAACAAAGGTGGAGCTAGCAGATTTAAACAATACCTGCAAGGATTTGTCAGAGATATAACAGCAAATGCTAGAATGCCTTATTTCCCTTCCCATGGGACTCATACTTTCTTTGTTGAAGTATACAAAAATTCTGCAGTAATTTAAATTTTACTTTGGCTTTACATAAAAAGGTGTCCCTGGCCTCTTAAATGTAACTGGTGAATAATAATATATTTGGCCATCGACCTCCAGGCTGCAACTGTCCATTCTTTCCTCTCTTGCCCCTGTATGTCAAAGTAGAAATGAACATTGGGCCTCTGAGAAAGATGGAGCTCAGGCTCTTCTTGACACCACTAAAAAGAACTTCATCTTTGCCTTTACTACAAATGCAAGAGGATTCCTGTCACAGACAGAACTGATTCTCTTGATAACAATAATCAGCATTAAAACTAAACTCAGGCCTGTGGTTGGTTAAGGCACCCCAGTTTTGTGTCTTTAGACATCAGCCAGGCAGCAGGCTTGGTAGGGCCCACCAGTGCTCCAGTGATACTAAGGAACAGCTCTCTTGCTTGAGTGATCGATCCGCTAGGGCATATTCCACCAAGAGAAGGGTTTGAAAGAGAGAAAGACCAAACAATAAACTATAGATCAGGAAGAATTGTGTGACTCATCCAATGCAGAACAGAACACCATTCATTCTTCACCAACTAATTCATTCAATCGGCGCTGTTCCGAGCACCGGAGATACAGCCTAGGCTCTCCCAGAGCTTTGATTACATAAAGAAGACTACAGACAACGAAAAAATAAACAAAACATATATATACACACACATACACATATATGTATAAAGACACACATGTATATGTCTCTGTGTGTATATATACATACACATACAATATAATGCACATATACACAATATGATACACACACATACGGTGGTGGTAAATGTTAAAAAGAAAAATATCTATACCCAAGAGAAATGAAAACACATATCCACATAAAAACTTGCACATGAATGTTCATAGTAGTATTATTCATAATAGCTAAAGAGTGGAAAAAATCCAAATGCCCATCAGCTAGTGAATAAACAAAATGTGATATATCTATTCAATAGAATATTATTTGGCAATAAAAAGAAATGAAGCATTAATACATGCTACAACATGCAGAAACCTTGAAAACATTATGCTATATGAAAGAAGACAAACACAAAAGGCCACATATTGTATGATTCCATTTATATGGAATGTCCAGTACAGGAAAACCATACAGACAGAAAGTAGATTAGTAGTTGCCAGAGACTAAGGAAAAGGGGTAATAGACAGTGATTGCTTAACGAGTATGAGTATTTTTTTTGGGGGGGGATGGTTCTAGAATTAGATAGTGGTGATGGGTTGTACTACAAAATAAATGTACCAAAAATCACTGAACTGTATACTTTATATTGGTTAAAATGGTGAATTTTATTTCAATTTTATAAATGTTAAAAAAGAAAAAAAACAGGGTACGAGGACAGAGGGTGACAGGGAAGACACTATTTAGCTAATGTGGTCAGAAAGTGTCTTGGATAAGCTGACAGTGAAGCAAAGATCAGAATGTAATAAGGTTATGAGCCAGAAAGATACCTGCATCTTTGTTCTCTGCCATTTCTGCCTTTGTCTCTCTCTCTCCCTCTCCCTCTCCCTGTATCATTTTTTTTTTATTGTGGCAAATAGATGTAACACAAAAGTTGTCACTTTAACCATTTTTAAATATACAATTCAGTGGCATCAATCACATTCATAGTGTTGTACAACCACCACCATTATCTATTTCTAAAACTTTTTATCACCTCCAATAGAAAATTGCTATTCTTCTTTTAATGCTACTGTCAGGCCACTAATACAGAAAACAAAACAAAACAAAAACCATGACTAATAACTAGCAAGAGAAAAGGTGAGCTGGGAGCATACTTTCATTGCTGTTCAGTAAAGGGTAAATGATGATGATTATAACTGTTTTACATAGGCTACTCAGGCTCCTTGTTGGAGAGAGAGAAAGCTGGGTAGGGTGGAAAAAGAGATGTCTGGCAAGATCAGCCTTGTAGTGAGAAGGTCTTCCCCTCATCATGAAACACTTGATTTTCAATGATTTGCTGATTCATCAAGTGTGGACCCTCATCTCTGAAATGGTTGGGTACCTCTTCACATCCCACCTGTTCTGTGGAATGGACAGCCATCCAACCAAATCTAGGTCTACAAATTCCCAGCCTCTCCTTCACCTGCTCCCCAAATGGTACCATAACCTCAAAAAATAGAACAGAACTATTTTGCTATAACTTGGCATTAAGCCTTAATAATTTATAGAAAGAGCAGTAATTTTTTCTCCTGAAACTTGTGACATATAAATATATGTACATACATATACATGCATACACACATAGACACATATGCCATAACTAAACCTCTATTTTAAAAAGGAGACATATGCTACTTAAAGATAAAAACATGTAAAGATGGCTAACATTTTATTAGTTTGAACTAATACGAGTTGGTTCCTATTAAACACAGCATTCTCAGCTTTATTTTCTCATAATGTCATTCTTACTCTGGGCTATAACCCTGTTTATATATTACATGTCTTTGTTACATGTAAGAAGGAATTTAAATTTACAATGCTGGCAGGAGAAATGGATATATTAACTCTAAAATATAAGCTCTTATTCAACATACTTAAAAGTACTTAAAACACTACTGATAGTAAGCTGCCACGAGGCAATGTGTGATCTAAATGACTCTGAGCAAAAATATTTAAAGGAGGCTCCGATGCCTATCACAAAAGCACACTGCTGCTCACAATGAAACAGAAGATAGGTATCACAGCCCTCTGAGAAGCATCCAAGTGCAAGCAGTAGGTGTGTCCTATCTTAAAGTGCTCTGATTTACAAAGTCAGAAGAAACATTTTGATTCAAAATACAAGTCTCTATATTGTAGAGCAAGACAAAAATACTCTGCAACACACCTAGGCTGAAAATACCAGAAACATAATTCCTAGGTGATCTCCTTTACAGCAGGCACATCACATAGCTGACAGGGTAGGCAGGGTCTGGGCTAGCCTCAACACTGCTCTCTGCTTTAGAGCTGGGCAGCTGGATTCTGTTTTCCTGGCATGCTAGGCCTATGTTCTCAATCTACTCACTCGCTGAGGTTGCACCCTGCCAGCCTTCCCTTAGCCGTTCTGCTCCCTCTGCCCAGCACCAGATGTCCTCCTGACCCCTGCACTCTATCTCTAATTTTGCAAAGAACCGACCTGGCTCCTCTTACAGCCCCAGTGCACCCTCAGCACCTTCCCATTTTGCATCCAGCAATTCTATTAGTTGGACATGGCCATGTACTTCTCCCAGCAAGCCCTCAAATACTCACCCCTCTCCAATAGTGTCCGGCGCTCGTACTCCATCTCTTCTGACTGTCCCTAGTCCAAATGGAGAGACATACAGCTCTTTTGGGGTCACTTCCTGGGCTGCTGGGGGAGGCTACTGGACTTCCTGTATGGGGGCTCACAGTGCTTAGCTCCATGGGGAAACTTTGCCCACAAAATCGTTTCTTATTTTTTTCCCCTTTCTTCTTCGCTTCCACCCACCCCTTCCCTCACCCCCTTGCAGTAACTCTAAACTGTTTACTGTTTTTGAACACCTTCATTCCTGCAGGGCTTCAACAGCAGTGTGGCCAAGTCAGTGGAGGGGCTGCTAAAGCTGTCTTCGTGTTTGTCTGTGCCACTGGGGCAGGGGTGTAGGATGACCTTAAGTCTCCAGGCTCCCTACCAGCCAGCCTGGCCAGGCTGCTCCTAATGAATAACAAATGGGCCTTCATGATGCATTTGCTTAGGACAAGCTGCCATTACAAACCGTTTTGTTTTTTTAGCATGTGGTAATGTATCATCTTGCTTGCTGGATGTCATCTTCGAGAAGGTCACCAAAGGTATGTGTGCCTTTGCCCGAGACTCTCCTCCCACCCACCCACATCCCCACCACCACCCCTTCTTTAAAGGAACAAAGTGTCTGACACCCTTGTTTGGACCTATGGAGCCAGAACATCTAGGTCTCTGCTTGTGGCCTTGCTAGGTCAGCTATGAACACTCCCCGTTTTGTAAGATGGAAGATCTTTAGTACAGACAGAAGACAAACCAGGGGGATGACACTGTGCTTTCAAAATTGATTTTGAGGAGGAAAATGCCCTCTGTCCTAAATTAAAAACTCAGATCTCAATTCAGAGAGTAGAAAAGGTTTTTTTTCCCAAGCCTCCTACTATTCATCTTCATTTCACAGATATTTAAAGCACGTATTATGTTGCTATGGACAATTAGCCTTTTATCCAATTTTACTTGAGAGTTTAACTCTCCCACCCGAAGGTTTTAATTATACCCTCAGCCCCATACTTAGGACTCGGTTCCTGCAGCTGGAAATCTGCCCCAGTGATGTTATAACCTTGTTAATGTAACAAAAGAGGAGTTTACTTAAAACTGGACTGACTATGGATTTAAGCCAAATTTACTTGAAAGAGGAAAGAGTCTGTCAAAAATCCTATAGTAAACACGGCAAAGCAGTTCTTTCATAGCCTTCCCTTAATTCATAGCGACAAGCAATTTACATGTAAGTGGATTCATATGCTCTACCAAGAGGCCACCTCTCCAAGCTGGGGCGGTGTGCAGCCCCCGCCTCATCCGCCTCCCTTTTTTCTTTTCTGTCCTCCCTTTTAGTGTTTTTTTCTCTTTTCTTTTTTGGTATGTAGAGTAGGTCATTCTCCTTGGTGAAACAGCATAAATCCACAATGTTTTGATCACCCCAAAGCATAATTAGGGCCCTCTAAACATTTACCAAGCCAGTCGCTCTGAATAAAGGCAGCTGAATTTTCAGAAAGCCACTCTCAGACCTGACTGTTGTCCTGTTAACGACGCACTTTATTTTCTGCCGAAGCCTGCTTAAAAAGCTCGAAAAACTCCCCTGCTAATGAGGTAAGAGTTGTGAGCTTTGAGTAGGAATTGCTGATCAAATACCAGAACCCAAGTTTTTCTCTGTTGCCAAAATCCTGAGGGCTTCTTACCTTCTGTTAATTAGATTACCTTTTTTAGTCCACACACTAACAAAAAGCATACATGAGACTAAACACAATATGACAGCAAGGAAGGGACTGAAGAGAGAGCCTTCGGAGAAGACATTAAAGAAAAATATCATTCTTAATATCCCTGGATAAACGGGGGTAAAAGAGACTACACAGGTAATTTCAGTCTGCAACGGGGGAAATCCCTGACGTTTTAGAAGCAAAAACCAAAAAACTGATTTCCCCCAAATAGAAAGGTAGGGGTTTGCTGCAGCTACGCTATTTTCAACTGTGCTCGTTGACAAAACCCATCCATAGCAAACAACTGGCCAGCACTCAAGTTTCTTTCATGCATTTTGAAAGTTTAATTAGTTCTAACTAGATCAAAAGTTGATTTTCCCCCTTTTGGCATGTATCTGTATCATTTCTGTGCTATTTGGAAACTGCTAGACATCAAAGGCAGATCCATCATTCTTGAGGAACCTCCACTCCTCGGAAGAGATTCAGATCTACCTTGCCTTCCTTACTACAGATCTCATGGAAGCCAGGGCAGCTGGTTGCACCCCAAGATATGCACATAGCTCATTGTCACTCCTCCTGAAGAGCACCTGGTACCAAGTAGCAGAAATGCTCCTTAGAATGCCCCTAGACAACCCAAAAGCAACCATAACATGTGGAAACATGGCAAATCCTCCAAAACAGAGAACCTGTGAAAAATATTCTAAGATGGAGAAAGTCCAGAACTTAGCATCATTTAAGCCTTTAACAGCCCATGATATAGGGGCCTGTTTTAATTACTCTAAAGTTATCCTAATTTTTTTTCATTTCTCTCTCTCTCTTTTATCCTTTTTGCTATTCATTCTAAGGTCTTTTGTTCAAAACTTCGAACTGGATTAGCAAATTACTAGGCAAATCGACTGCGTACCCAAAGCCTTCTAGTTAGGAGAGCTTAGAGGTTATAAAAGCCCCAGGCCTTGTTGGTAGAAGGCCAAGGTTGGCATCTCAGCCCTCCCCCACATCAGCTGTGTGCCTTGGGCAAATTTATCTAGCCTCTCTGGGCCTCAGTTTCCTTCCCTGTAACTTGGGGAGAATATTCTCTCTTTCATCAGGTTGTTCCAAAGAATTAGTAAGATGTAAAACACTGAGCCCAGTACTGTGTTTTATAGGCCGAATATGCCCATAGGCCATGCTCAGCCAGTGTTAAACATCACTCTAATCACAGTAACCACTTCTACTTCTAGAGGATAGAGTTGCAGTGTTCCCTGGTATGGCCTTTTAACTACAAAGGTGAGGTTGTTTTAAGCTCCAATTTTTGATTACATACTATGTGCCAAGAACTGAGCTAGAAGCTATTTAAGCAAAACACACACAAACACACACACACATATATATGTATTTTATATGTGTGTGTGTGTGTTTGTGTGTATATATATACATTCACACCTTTTTTTTGGTCTGAGTGGCAAGCTCTATGGGTTCCACATTCTAGTTGCTTCTTCATCTATGCAGAGTCTCTGGCATCTGAGAGAAGCCATATGACCCACTTCAGGCCAACGACATAGCAAAGGTCCTTGGAAGGGGGTGTCCCTTCCTAAATATGGAAAGATGTCCTTTCCTACAGGTAAGGTCATTTGGCACTTATACTTCCTCCCGTTGGGACACAGATGTGATGGCTAGAGCTGTGGCAGAAATTTTGAAACATGAAGACAAAAGCTGGCTATAACAGGATAAACTAGGATGGCCTAGTTTATCCTGGACTGCCTGTCTCCAGACTTACTGTTATGTGAGAAAACATATTATTCTATTTGTTAGGTTTTCTGTTAGAGCAGGCAAGTACATTCTTAGCTGATATCTACCCTGATTTCTCTTTGGCCTAGAAGAAGCTACACAGAAAAGAGGATTTCTGGACACTTTGTAGATTTACTTGGACCTATTTAAGAAATAATTAGAGGTCAACTTGAGATGTCGAATTCTGCTGTCCAAACCTGTCACACTTCCCTTTCTATCAGACCCACCACGTGCAGCAGGATCACACAACACAATTACTGAATTATGGTTTTATCATTGTCTGCAATATTTTGACTTCCCTTGGGTTCCAAAATATTATGTTTTAAAATCTCCAAACTTGCCCTTGGTTGGGTTCCAAAAAGAAAAGACATTACTGGAGAGCCTGTGCCTTCCTAAGAAGCACTGACAAGAGTACATCTTGAAGTGAGCACATTAATGGGTGTTCTTTAAACCCCCCACTTCCCATTTTCCCATTAGAGCCTCCTTAATTTGGCACCCCAGGATTCACTTAAATTACCGTCTTAGCTGGGATTAGGGGAGCAAAAGGAGACCACAGGGCCCTGACCCTGACAGTTCAAACTGTCAGCGCCAGGAGACTGACACTTTTCTCCTCGCTAATCCCGCACTGTATGGCATGGTCTCAATTTTGGAGAAATCTGAATGCTCATACACTTAGCCAATCCTCAAGTGATTCAGATAGACTCAGTACTGAATAAGTGAAGCACTTATGTATCTTGAATATCTCTGCTTGCTCGATGCCAGGGCCTCAATATTTTGATAAAGCGATGACAGGAAAAACACAGAGAACAAAAAGCAAAGGCAAAGAAAATACTATAAGTACATGGAAAAACTATGAGCTGGTGGAATTTATTTTGTGTGTTAGAGAGGGAATATAGTTCCCTAATGCAATTTTCAAAATGTAGATTTTAGAGGCCAGGTTGGTTTTCCTTCCTTTTTCAAGGAAACTGAAGCAGAGTTGGGCTGAGAAAATTCAAATTCAAGGGCCAATTTCTAAAAGCCACTTTGAATGGTTTTGCTCCAGAATGTGCCAAAAAAGTACACCAAAATGAACTTTGAAAACCTTCTCTGTCTGTAGCAGCACTGTCAAATAGAAATACAACACAAACCAGATTTTCTAATAGCCATATCATGAAAGTAAAAAGAAACAGATGAAATTAATATTAATATTTTATTCAACCCAAAGTATTAAACATGTAATTAATATATAAATTATTACTGAGATGCTTTATATTCCTTTTTTCACACTAAGTTTTTGAAATCGTGTGTGTTTTACACTCATAGCATGTCTCAATTGTACTAGCCGTATCTCAAAAGCTCAATAGCCACATGTGGCTCACAGCTACAGTACTGGATAGCACTAGTCTATAGTACCTATCCTCTCTGTAACACACACACATACACACTCAGAGTTAATAGCATAAAGGTTGTCATTATAGCAGGATGATATGTAGCTCTTTTTCACCCCTTCTACCTATCCCATATACTCAGTAGAGTGCAGAAGACATAAATCAGCAGCAGGTGTATATATATATATATATATATATATGTGTGTGTGTGTGTGTGTGTGTGTGTGTGTATGTATATATGTATATTATATATATATAATAGCTTAATCCAGATAAAGTTTTTGTTAGTCACCATTTTTGACTCTAAAATGGCAATCTCATATGGTTCAAATAAATATTTTAACCCAGAGATTTCAAGAGAGGAGTTACTGTGAGATTCAGAACTAGGCATATAGTAGATCTTCCAAAAAGTTACTGACATGAGTGGCTGCTAATTGCAAAGATAACAACCACTGTATTTTACATCCATGTGCAGCAATTCATTAACTATTAACACACTTGGTTCCTTCTTTTTAAGCCAACACACAGTTTCTATAAGTCTGACCAAAAGATAATATTTTATCAAAAAACAGGGCACTGGCCAATGATAGGTGCTCCTGGCCACCATGTTCAGCTTAAGGTCTATGGCTGCAAATGCCTGAAAAGATATAACTTAAATGCCTCAGAAGCCCCTCAAACTCAGTCTTTGCCAAACCATCACCATCATCATAGTCATCATCATAGTCATCATCATCAGCAGTACCACCACCACAGCCATCATCATTGGGTCATCATCACCATTATCATCACATCATTATTACTGTCATTATAACCATCATCACAACCATCATCATCATTATCACCATCACCACCATAATCATTGTCCATCACCACTACTAACACCATTATCACCATCATTACCACATCTCCTGTTTAGTAAGTCCTTACTTAGCTTCTTTTACCCACTTCTTCACCTGTTGAACTATTCAATCTTTAAGACCCAGTTTAAATACCGACTTTAAGCCACCCCTGCAACCACGTCACAGGCCAAATGAATTTCTCTCTCATTTCTTGGGAACTACTGAAAAAGCCCTTTGTATATATCTAGGTTATAACATAATGACCCAATTATATAATCTTCTCTACCTACTTTCAGCTCCTACAACTAGGCCTGGTACTTACTACAAGACTCAAAATAAATATAAGTTGATTGAATTCAAATGAGTGGGTTTCACTTCAAGCACCAGTGCCTTTCACTTGGTAATACATTCCTTCGATGCTGAGCTAAAAAATGATTTTGAGGCTGTGATCTGATATTTCCAATCATTTTATATATAGTCTCCTTTCAAACAGGCTGTACATAAACATAGGCATAGACTATAACTCGTATGTCTTTGCAGATTTCGGAGCACTCTGCAGAGACCCACTTTAATAAATATTCACATACCATACAATTCACCTACAATTCACCATTGAACTACAGTTCAATGAGTTTTTGTATATTCACAGAATTGTGAAAACATCACCACAATCAAATTTTAGGAAATTTTTTTCACCCCAAACAGAACTCTATACCCATTGCCAGTCACCTCTGTCACTCTCCTTCCACCAGCCCTAGGCAACCACTAATCCATTTTCTGTCTCTATAGATTTGCCTATTTGTCATATAAATTAGATCATACAATGTGGCATTTTTGACTGGCTTCTTTCACTTAGCATGATGTTTTCAAGGTTCTCTCATATTACAGCATCTATCAATACTTCATTTCTTTTTATTATCAAGTAATAGTGCATTGTATGGATGTACCATCTTTTGTCTATCCATTCAACATCAATTCATCCATTCGAGTTGTTTTCACTTTTTGGCTATTATACATAATGCTGCTATGACCCTTCATGTACAAGTTTCTGTGTGACAATATGTTTTCATTTCTTTTGGGTATATATCTAGAAGTTGAATTGCTGTGTCATATGGTAACTTTGTTTAACATTTTGAGGAACTGCCAAACTGTTTTCCAAAGTGGTTGCACCATTTTACAGTCCTACTGGCAAATGTATGAGGATTCCAGTTTCTCCACATCCTCACCAACACTTGTAATTGCCTGTCTTTTTTCTGATAACCATCCTAGTGGATGTAAAGTGGTATCTCGTTGTGATTTTGATTTATATTTCCCTAAAGGCTAATAACTTTAAGCATCTTTTCATATGCTTACTGGTAATTTGTATATCTTCTCTACAGAAATGTCTATTCAAATCCCTTGCCCATTATAAAATTAGGTTATTTGAGTTTTTATTGTTTAGTTAGAAGAGTTCTTATAACTCTTATAGAAGATACATATCCCTTACAAGCCACATTATGAAATATGACTTGCAAATATTTTCTCCCATATTGTAGTTTGTCTCTTCTTGATAGTATTCTTTGTAGCACAAAAGTTTCTAATTTTGATGAAGTCCAATTTATCACATTTTTCTTTAGTTATTCATGCTTTTGGTGCCATATCTAAAGCAGCTTTATATAACCCAAGTTCACCAAGATTTATGCTGATGCTTTATTGTAGGAGTGTTACAGTTTTAACTCTTACATTTAGGTCTATGATCCATTTGAGCTCATCTTTGTGCATGGTGTGAAAGAGCCCTGTACACAGCTTAGAGTTTTAACAAATCATCCATTAAGTTTTTTGTGTATTTCACAGCCACATTACCAATAATGTCTTCCTTAATGGCAACAATATTTGAGTATGCTTTCTCTTGAGTATTTTAGAGAGAGACTTAGCATTGAAGATGTCCAGAGAAATTAACACAGGAAGAACCTGGGAAAGCTTCAAAGCTTGTTCATCATCAAGTCACTGTTAATGTTGGTAAAATTCCCCCAAAATTGATTTTACATTGTCTTGGATATCTTTTATAATATAAAAGATGTTTATATAATTTTATATAATATAAAAAATGATTATACAATGATATAATTGTCTTGAATGATTTGTATATTCTGAATATTGAAAATTCATTAGGAATTTATGTTGTTGTTTTTTTTTTTTGCTTTTTGGTGTTATTTATCTTTCCTTCCTCCCTCCCTTCCCTTCCTTCCTATTTTCTTTCTCAACACTCTCTCTTCCTTCCTTCCTAAGTCCCTTCCTTTCCTTCCTTCCCAACTGCCTTTTTCCCTTATTTACTTCCAAATTTCCTTTCCTAATTCTCCTCTTAAATCAAGTGTAGGCTGACTGAAAACCTCCTCTATGTCTTGATCATCTTGGCAGGGCTTTCCCACCCACCACACCCACCTCCCACGCACAGTGCCTAGCACAGGGCCTGGCATGTGGTAGGTGTTCAATAAGTGTTTTAGGGTTTAACTCAAATAGTTAAGCCCTTTCCATGAGTTCTGAATCTAAGCTGTAAGGGTTCTAGTCATCCACAGTGACTGTACATATACACAATGCCATCTATATTCAGTTTGGGTGGTGGAGGGAGGGGAAGCATTTATTTTACAATAACTAGAGAATAATAAGCATTGCTTCATGTAGATGAAATAAAACAAGAGAAAAAATAGTAACAAAGTGCAATCACATCTATGCGAAATGTATGCATGAGAAAAGAGACTAAAGGAAAACAGAAATAAAATGTCAAGTCTTTTTCTTGAGTAAACTCGTTCTTCTTTTTGCTAGTCAATATTTCTCATAATATGTATATGTAATTTCTATTTTTTTAAAAAGGTAAAACTATTTCAAAATAAATATCCTTTACTCGATTTTCAGATATGAAAAGAGATGTAATGTCACTGCTATTGGTCACTTTAAAATGTCAAATAAGAGAAAGCACTTTTATAACTATGAAGTTTTATACAAATTTTTATTTTGTATAAGAATTATTCTTATCTTGAATGATATAATATTATTCTTATCTTGGATAATCATAAAACGATGATTTAACCTTATTCAGCCCATTATACTGTTAAAATATCTAGCACTACTAGAATTTCCGATCATCTAGCATAGATAATTTTCCATATTCATTTGGCCCTACCATGATGATAGCATACCTCCTCCTCCTCCTCTCTCCTGCTTTCCTGACCATATGTATGTTTCTACATATTAAATAAGAATTTCCTGGTCCCTTAATCTTTAAGTGAAGTAAAGTCTACACTTCCAGGACTTATTAGAAAGCACCTAAGTGGGATGAGTGGGGTGTGTGGACCATGGAACTGTGCACAAACACAAGTGCACAGTCAAGTCCTGCATCCACAACAGGCAGGCTTTTCTCCAGATGTGGAGTGAGCGGACCGACATATAATCCATGTCTAAAAAGTGGGAAAATCCACTGGATTCCTGTAAACTGTTTGTTGGCTGGATTTAGGAACCCTGGAGCCTGTAGTTAGTTATCATTTCTGTTCTGGTGCCATTGAGGCCGAAGTGAATGGTGCCAAGAGAGTTTCAGGAGACAAAGGCATAATTCAGACAGCTTACAAGAAAAAGAACAAAGACATCTCTGGTAGCAGAAGCTGGCTCTCCCTCCCTCCCAGCTGATTTGGCGAAGCCCCTGTTCTGTGGACTTCCACATCAGAGGCTGAAGCCCTCCTAGCCCTCTGCTGGCTGCTGCTCAGTAAAAACACCATACCATTCCATAATTTTGATCATTATTACTTCCTCAGTTAATGAAACTTAAAGCATGTTTTCAGAGATGCTAAGGGGCAGAGGCCCGTTTTGGCTGAGGTCAGCCTTGGCGGGAGTCAACTCTTCTTTTCCTAAGGTTTTATATTCTTTTTTAAAATCATATTATTTCAAGTATTGAAATAAGAAAACATTAGATTATGCAATGGAAAGTGGCTCATGGTTGCTGCCACAGATTTTCATGTATATACTTTTAGTTGTATTAAAAAGCTTAACCCCAAGCTGGAGTTTTAAATAATATTTTCCAGGCTCAAGATCTCCCTGAAAAATTCCAAGCCAGTTCTGGGAGCCTCCTTCATTGTATATCTTATTTTTTTCTTAATCCTTTCTTATTATAAACATATAAATTATTCCTAATGCCTTCATGAGGGAAAGGTAATGCCAAAAATTTTATATCCAGTTACAGTTGACCAACATGAATGTAAACAATGTTACTATGCATTTTGGAGATAGCCTCTCTAATGGCAGCTTGGGATAAATGACTTGGGTTAGCAGCCAGCTTTCAGTGGCTACATGTTAAGAAGAATGTGAAAATGGAGGAAAAAGGGGGTCTCTAGCTGTGCTTGGTGGGGAACCTATTTGTCTTAAGGCAAAGATAAGGTTAGGAGTCAAGGATGTTGTGGTAGAAGATTATCTATTATTGCCTACTTATGGAGATGACATTTTGGAACCTCCTCTCCTCCCCTCCCCCCATACAAATGACAGCTTTCAGCAGAACCTTCCAGAACTGTTCTGAACTTTAGTAAGACTCCATCTGTTTAATCATCAAATTCTTTTTATTCACCATTTGAATATTTTTTTGATTATGGGTTCCATATGAAACCATTCTTCTGTCCCCCCTTCTTTACCTCCCCAAATTCTTCCACCACACAGGTCGTAGTCTCAGTTGAAACGACCCTCCCTCCTGAAAGCATCCCTCAACCACATGACTCCTTCCCATCTGGAAAGCCCCATGACACCCAGGTCTTTGGTCTTTCCTTCCCAGAGCACTTACCACCCTGTATTATAATTACCAGCTTATCCCACCAACTTCCTTATTAGAGTGTGAGCTCGACTAGGCAGGGACCATGTCACTAGGGCGAGATGCAGCACCCTCCCAGAGAAGATGCCCAGTAACTATTTGTGGAATGCACAGAGAAAGAATGCACAATATCCAAAGGAGATGAATCTTCAAAACTCGTCACAAGAAGAGAAGTGGGAAACGACACTTTCACAGAGAGGCGAGAAGATTCTGCAGCATAGAGTGTATTGACAAGAGGAGAGGACAGAACTGTCCTAAACACTCAAGGGTTGTGAAAAACCGAATACTTCAGTGGCCTCAAAAAGCAAATATAAAAGAACTAAAGAACCAGGGGGTGAAATGATAAAGTTGTTATAGTATAAAAAAGAGTACACTTTTTTTTTTTTGAGACAGGGTCTCACTCTGTCGCCCAGGCTGGAGTGCAGTGGTATGATCTCAGCTCACTGCAACTTCTGCCTCCTGGGTTCAAGCAATTCTCCTGCCTCAGCCTCCTGAGTAGCTGGGACCACAGATGCCCGTCACCACGCCTGGCTAATTTTTGAATTTTTAGTAGAAATGGGGTTTCATCATGTTGGCCAGGTTGGTCTCAAACTCCTGACCTCAAGTGATCCTCCCACCTCAGCCTCCCAAAATGCTGGGATTACAGGCATGAGCCACTATACCCAGCAGGGTAGACTTTTCAAGAGACAGAGTCCTCTGAAGAAGGAATGAGTTCCCTCAATGTTAAGTAGATTTATTAAGACTTGCTACTTAGCAAGTCTTAGCAATCCATGCTAAGTGTTTTACATGTACCAACTCATTTAATGCTCAGAAGAATCCCACAGGAGAGGGAATGTGATTTACACACTTGGCCAAGGTCACAGAGCCAGCAGAGCAGGTGTAGGGCCAAGATTCAAATCCAAGTCATCTGATCTCCTGAAGCCTGGACACTTACCCTTGTGCTAATGCAACCCTCATCACCCCAGGGGTCAAGCAGATACTAAGAGACCCATTCCCAGGGAGCTAAGGAGCCCAAGGAGTTAAGGAACACCAATGGATGAGATTACAGAGCAGAAACACTGTTTCCATGACAACATTTAATTGTCACCACTCAGTCTTCCTTGGCTCAAAGCCAACTCTCAACAGAACTGTGATGGACACAAAGTCTGTTTTGGTGTGGGACTGTGGCCTTCACATTTCTCAACCCATTTCAGATACCTTCTCTCCTTAGCTTCCATTGCAGCCAGGGCTAGAATGCTGCTCAAGTTCCTGACCCAGCTGTTATGGCATTTTGAATCAATCCTCTCTAGAGCAAACAGATTTGAAAGTCAATTCAAGCCCAACACAAAAATCTAGCTCAACCCAATGATATCCCTGGTTACCTAATTGAGGGATATTTGGATATGGAAACCACCCCACTGACCCCACAAATCACCAAAGTGGTGTCAAGGTTGGATGTACAATAGACATTCAAATAATCAATACTGGAGTAAGCTCCCAGAAAGCTGGGACTGAGCCATGACTGGATCAACATCTAGTGCAGTGGGAGGTCCTCAGTTATTGCTCAATAAATGAGAGTTGAATTAATTAATGCTCCAGAGCAAGCAACCATGAAGAAGTGAATTTTTTCCCAATAAAACAGGTGGTTTTGGGGGTAAGCCAATGTGATGCTTAAGAAAAACAGTGCAAGAAGCTGAGTGGCTAATGTTCAGACCTCACCAGAGATTCAGGTGTTTAATTTCCCTACAAAGAAGGCTTAATCTCAGTTTCATTCTCTGCAGAAAAGCTACCATTAATCAGGATCCAAGAACCCTTAGGTGTAGATAATGTGACCAATGATCAGTTCAAGTCCACACTCTGAAAGTTGTTTCTTCAAAATCCGGAAGAGGCACCATTCAGCCAAGAAGTTGAAAAGAGACAGGAATTTATATGCAGAAATGTCAATAATCATAAAGAGATAACAAAACTCTAACCAAGATGTAATTATGTCAGCCCTGGGACATCAAGACTTAAGCACAATCCTCAAAGAATAGAGCCAAAATCAATTAAGGAATGTGTCAGTGGTGTAATCCTTCTGATTTCCCCATATAATGCCGCCAAATGGTCCATTTTGCTGTTTTACAGCAATATTTTTTAAAAAATTAAAATCTAAGCCTTTCATATTTGGGTGCCAGAGGGTTTCAACTCTACGGGGAAAGGTCTTCATTAGAATTCACCTCTACTTTAAAGAGTTTGTAATTTGGTATCAAGATGCTTATCTGAAAAAATAATGTTTATACTGAAATATTTACGGATGAAATGACATAATATCTTAGTTTTGTTTCAAAATAATCTAGGGATGAGACAAGGAAGTGGGGAATAGAAAGGAAACAGACTGGCAATGAGCTGATAATCGCTGAAATTGGATGGAGGTCATGTGGGGGTTCACTTTACTTTAGTATATAATTGACATTTTAAAAATTAACAGTAATTTACCCAAGCCCATTGGCCCAACAGGGAAGAGATGGTGTTCCTAGGAATACTCCACTCCATTCCACAGACGCATCTCCTGCCTTTGGAGGAAGAGAAACCACTACTCATCAACACCAGACTCATGGTCATACCTCATTTGAGGGCTTGTGTGTTTTTCTCCACATATCTGCATGGATGCCAGGCTTTCAGGCAGGCTTCTCATGGCACTTTCTAAAAAAATAGGATTTACTAGGGGATTGTTAATTAACCAAAATTACTTAAAAGTCTCTTCTCCAAATACAGGCATTTGAGAAAGTCAGCTTTGCAAATGGGCAGTTTACTTAACTTCAATAGAAAAGCCTTCTCAACAAATGAAAGCCTCAAAGGAAAGCTTCGTAGCTATTTAGGAAATAGTTCTCCAGAAATTTGAGAGGCAATGCCCAGACATGACAGCAGATTACAAAAGGTTCATATTGGAATCAGTTGCATAGAACTGAAAAGGCTTATGTCTCCAGAGAAAAGAAAATGGCTCTGAGTGATGGCCAAGTGTCCAGGCTACCCCACCAAAGGCTGAATAGTGGAAAACGCTCCTCTCTAAGCTTTCTGAATCTACCTGGTCTGGGCCCCTCTGCCTCCAGAGGTGCTGGGCATGAGCCAGTGTTAAAACTCTACTAGTGCCACTAATACACCAGCTCAAGGTCCATATTTCAGGAAAGAGCTGGGCCACAGGTCCAAGGTGAGAAACAACAGACAGACACAGGCTAGGACTAGACCAACTGTTCTCAAACAGGGGTGATTTTGCCCTCTAGAAAACTTCTGGTGGTAATGTCTGGAGTCATTTCTGATTGTCACAACTGGGGGAGGGAAATTGACACTGTCACCTAATGAGCAGAGGCCAGGAATGCCACTAAACACAGGATAGGCCCCACAAGAAAGAATTATCCAGCTCAATCTCAACACGGCTGCCCTGAGAAACCCTGGACTAGAGCAACATTTGCCAAAATAATTCCCCCACAGCTCTCCTGCATGGAACGATGAAAGTGTTGAGGGGAGCCAGTGCAGAGTGGGCAGGCAGAAAGGAAAAAGAGGGTCATCCTTCTAGTGTGCCCACATCCAAATGTATTCTCCTCACAAAAGCCAGAGGCAGGGTGGTGCCATTGTCAAACACATGGCCAAACCACAGGACAATCCTGAGAGGTTCAAATCCCACCTTTGCCGTATGACCTAGGACTAGTTACTTAACCTCTCTGAGCCTCTGTTGCCTGAAATGTAAAATAGAGATGATAACAGTACTTATCTTGGAAGGTCGTTGTGAAGATTAAATGAGTTGATATATATAAAGATCTTTACACTGTAGTTATTTGTCATTATTTTCAAAACACAATCCAGTCATGTCATTTCCATTCAATGAGTTTCTGCTTTTCTAAGGATAAACACCAATAATCTGACCATGGCCCCAAGGCCCTGGGTGGTCTGGCCTCTGCCCACCTCTCCAGCCTCAACCAATCTAGTTTTCCCCTTTGATCTCTGCTCCAGTCACACAGACCTCCACTGAGCAAACACAAGGCAAGTCAGTCCTTCTGTCACAGGGCCTTTGCACAGGCAGATCCCCTCTTATGGAACAAACTCCCCTTGACCCCACCCACCGTCCCCACCCCTTCACCTAATGTAGCTCCCAGACACATCTCAGGGTGCCTTCAGGAAGCATGGGTCCAGGGACTTCTCCTCTTTCATACACTTACCCAGCTGTCATTCTGCATTCTGATGTCTCATCCTTTGACTGGACATTAGACTGTTAACTAGGTACTCAATAAATAAATATTTGTTTATTCTCTCAAGAAATAACCGACTTCCCAGCATGATTTGTTTTATGAATGAGTCAGTGACTAAACAAATGACTGAATCCATGAGAAGGAGCGCGTAGCTTGCCTGACCTCAGTCTAGTGTGTTGCATTAGAGCAGTTGCAACAAAACGCTGCAATTGCCTTCAGCTTCCTGGAAACCAAAAATGCTCTGAGTTTGCCTCAAAGAATGCTACCCATACCTCGGAGGCAGTTGACTTGTACTTGGCCAAGGACTCCTAGAATGTTCTCTTTGCTTCTGTCTCAAGAAACTCAGTCAAAACCAACTTTCCCTAGGCTGAAGAATAAGGTGGGGAGGCTTTTCTTTGTACATGGAAGGAGTATGGGGCTGTTTTCACTTGACCCAAAACTGAGACTGGCTCTGGCAACTCCAGCCCCACATCTTTCTAAGGTAGGAGCAGCAGCAGTCATTCATGTTGAAGGGTCATTTGAAAGCCATTCTTCTTTACAAAACCACAGAATGGTGGTTTCGTTTTAGTGCTTTGACTTTACTATCAATCAGCTTATTTTCCCAGAATTACTTAATATGAGAAATGTAAACATTTTCTAGCAACATATTCTAACACTTGTTAGAATGATTTGTTAGAATCCTTGTTAAATCATTCTAACAAATCTTGTGTATCTGACCGCAGCACCATGGCCTTCCCCACTGTACTGGTCTGAGTCCTGAAGAGAACAGAATTTGCCACAGATGATTCCAATGAGGAGATTTCCATGGAGAAGCTACAGAAGGAGGGGTGGGCAGGGTTGATGAAAGAAATGAGACCTTGAGGCATCCAGATGCTAGCAACACTGGACAGCCGTTACCACGCATCAGGCTGAAGGAGCAAAGGGAGAAATGAGTCAATCCCAGCGACACTGGGAGCCATGAATGGGCACTGCTGAGAGGGAGCTATAGTCATGGAGAGAAGCTGCTATGGCCACAGATGTGGCCCCAAAGCAAGAAGGGAAGAGGGAGAAAATTCTCTAGATTTTTTTCTCTTCCATCTCTCCCATCACCTGAAGTGCCTCTTACTGGCCCCAGACCCTCCCCAGAGTCAGCCAGCAAGGGAACCCTGGTGATGCCACTCACAGCAGTCAGCTTCCAGGAAAAATGACCAGGAGAGGGGAAGCAGAGAATAACCACTGGGCCTACCCAATCCCACACTGCCTTATAATAAAGCATTAGTTGACAGGAGCCTTGAAAATACATTGAAGGGAACATTTTCCAAGAAAACTTCCAGAGGCAGAGCCAGGAAGAGAAAGAAGCTCCAAGCTCAGGGCTCAGTGAAATGAACACAAAAACACTAATTTCAAAATAGAATGGAAAGACAGCAATTGAACTGTTATCATAACTGCATGCTGGCACTGGCTGCAGTGCACTCTGCAAATGTCTTCAAGTAAGTGAAGCATCAGGGGTGAGGTAATAACAGACTCTCAGAGTTGGCCTCAGCTTCCTGCATGTTCGAATTAAGATCCCAGGGAATTGGCTTAACCAAAAGATCAAGTCAAACACTGCATTTCAATTTTCACAATCTGTTGGTTCCCAAATTCCGTGACTGGAAAACAAAAGACTCGTCCCACTTGACTGGCAGCTTGGCTTTGAGCTATAGTTCTCGATTGCTTCGCTCCTGGGAACTGAGTGGTCCCCCTTAACACACCTCATTCCCCAGGCAAAATTGCCAGAGCCAGACCCTCTTTTTCTGCCCCTAAACTCATTCACACACACACACACACACTCTCTCTCTCACCCCTCTTCCCACATATTTGGTCTACTTTGGTCTGCCTGCTGCCCAAAAGTCAAAATTAGAATCTAGCAAGACAACCATTATGCTGAGAAAATGCAGAAAGCATTTTGAACCCCTGTGCTTTGCAAGGCACCAGAACAGGAATAGGAAAGGGGGAAAAAAGACAAAGAGGAGAGAGAAAGATGGGGAAAAGTGAAGAGAAGGAAGAGAGGAAGGAAAAGAAGAAACAGGAGATGGAGTAGAAGAGAAAAGAGAGTGGGTAAGAAAGGAGGAAAGAAAAAAGAGGCAGCCAGCAAGAAAAAAAGTATAATTTTCATCAACATTCATTCATTCATTTGACAAACATTTATTGAATGTTTAGGAGGGACCAAGAACATTCAAAGCCCACCTCCATGCTATTCCTCCCTTAAAATCCTCTAAGTCTTCATTGACTTGGATCCTTTTGTAATAGCTCCTTCCAATGAGGACATAGATCTTGATGTTTACCTCTTCATCCTTAGGGTTAAGACTTCACTTGATAATATTTGGACTGGATTTTACCAAGGCAAAGAAAATGTTACAGGGAGGCAGAGAAACCCTATGAATTGGGATTCGCCCAAGACCTGCCCTTCATGGTTGAGGCAGGCATCTGGCATCCAGGCGACAGTTTGTTTCCCTTGGATGCCCACAGGCCCTGCGCTGTGTTCTCACTTCACCAGTGTTCTCATTTCTCTTCTATCCTTTCTGGTCTAAATGAACATTGTAAGAACTGCTTCCCTAGAAAAAGATCTGGCTACCCAGAGGGATGTTGTGAAGAAGGAACAAATGGAAAGGAGACACAAAAGTGGAAAGAGAGTAAAAGGGGCTGTTATAATTGTGCATCAATTTACAGGACCAGCCTAACCCTTGAGGACTGTCAAATTTCACACTCTCAATTTATAGTTGGGCACAGTGTGGACCAGAAAGAACCACAGGTTAAAGAATGATGGAATTCTGGAGCTAGACAGGATTATGTTGTCTGCCAAGCAGCAGGCATTGATGGAACAGGTCTTTTGGATCCCAGCCAGGGTTTACATCTCACAGGGAGCTCCATCCCCTGAGGATTTGAATCTGAGAACTGTGTCAATTCCACTGGGGAGCTACATAGTGAGCTGGTCTTTAATGCCAAGAAAGCAAGCTAGAATCAAGAGGTCAAAGTCATCTATACAGAATGGGAAGTCCCCAGGCCACTACAACCTCTATGCCTCATCATTGTGCTGAATGGGAAAATACATCCCGTGTGAGTTCCATGTGAAAATAAGTCAAGTTAAATCAGAGATGAGACCCTACAAAGCTCTTCTCTCTTCCCTAGTTTAAGAAACACCAGTCTAAAAAATGAGGCTAGTTACAGGTTTCTCAACCTCAGTACCACTGGTATTTCGGGCCAGAAAATTCTTTGTTGTTGGGGCTGCCTTATGTGTCATACGATGTTTAGCAGCCTCCTGGCCTCTACCTACTGGATGCCAGTGGCACCTCCCCTCCAGTTGGGATGACCAAAAATGTCTCCAGACCTCGCCAAGTGTTCCCCTGAGAGGTAAAACCACCCCCAGTTGAGAGCCATGGCCTCAGAGAATCACTGAATATTAATGAAATCATCTGAGTCCACAGGCCTGTTCACAGATGGAAAGACCAGGTCAGGTGTGCCTGGGCTCAAACAACTACAACTGGCAGAGTCAGGTGATGAACTAGAGTGCTCAGGGTTCTCCTCACTGCACCAATAATTCTTTTTCTTTTCTTTTTTTTTTTTTTTTTTTTTTTGAGACAGGGTCTCACTCTGTCACTCAGGCAGAAGTGCAGTAATGCAATCACAGTTCAATGCAGCCTCAACCTCCCAGGCTCAAGAGATCCTCCCATCTCAGCCTCCTGAGTAGCTGGGACCACAGGTACACAACACCATGCCTGGCTAACTTTTTGTATTTTTTGTAGAGACAGGGTTTTGCCATATTGCCCAAGCTGGTCTCGAACCCCTGAGCTCAAGTGATCCAACGGCCTCAGCCTCCCAAAGTGCTGAGATTACATAAATAATTCTTCCTTCAGGATTTGATGTGTGATTCCTCTGTACTCTCAGCTCCTTAGCGTTTCCTTGTGTGATGTGGCTGCCCTGTCCCTTGCATCAAGGGGTTAAATCTGGCAATGCCCCCTACAGTATTAGATCAGGTACTTGTCAGAATTCTTTCAATATGTTGTTGCTCTTGGATTGGAAGAAAGGGCCAAGACTGCCTCCTCTGACTTGCCATGTTTTAGGAGGTTGGAAGGCCTGAATATTTCTTTTCCCTTTTCTTAATGGGTGACCTTCCCTAGCCTCCATGCGGCTGCTGTGAGGATAGAGATAACATGAAGTATGGTGCTTGGAATTATTTAATCTCTATGATTCACAAGCATTTAGATTATTTAACTGCTGATTATGATTATTTAAGCTGAAAGACTATACTTCTCTAGCTCAGAAAATGTTTGTATTTCCATTAAAAACCACCAGCTGAAGGCCCTTTTGACTGACATTTTTCACTATTAAAACTATACATACAGTGCATGTTTTTGGCCAGAAGACAGTGTGTCCCTTATTTTGTTTTAAGATAAGAAAGTCAACTTCAAAGGCCTTCTCCAACTAGTTCTCCTCAGGTCCCCTTCCTCCCACCATCTCCCCATCCTGCTGTCCTCCTGCCCCAAGAAAGGGAAGAAGCACCTATCTGCCCACTGCTTTCTACTATTTAATTAAAACTGGTGCCACCATTCCCACACTTGAAATTCTTACACTGATATCTCAAGTACTTCATTGGGAGACAGTGCACTCAATGGCTAAGACTGTGAACTATAGTGTCAAACAGACTTGTATTTGAGTTCCACATATATAAGCCTCAGTGTCTCCATCCACAGAATGGGGGTAATAATACTCCCCGCCTCACAGGAGGTGACAGCACTATCTGGGTGAAGTACTTAGTCCATGGAATAAGTGCTTAATAAGTGTTCTCTGGTAATATTAATTCCATCACCCAAAGTCTGCACGCACTGAATAGTATATATATGCCCGGGCTAATTTAATTCTCTGAAGACATTTTAATCCAAGATAGTACATTCCTCAAGGCAGGGATAGTGAAGGACTCTTGATTCTACCTGACATGCAGTTTAACTCACTTTAATTATTTCTCTATAATGAGCTATGAAACACATCCCTGCTTGGCTCATATATTTAATAACCTAAGAGTTTTATGAAAAATAAATGCCTAAAAATTCAGGGAAAATTCTATTGTGGATGTATAAGAGCGGTGTCCTAAACCATGCAGTAACTTTGCTTTTTCTCTCTTTTTCTTTTCTTTTTTTTCTTTTTCTTTTTTTTAATTTTTTTTTTTTTTTTTTTTTTTTTTTTATTGGCAGAGTTTCTGCATTCAAATTAAGTTTCTCAAGGGAAGGAACGAAAAAGATCCCAGCATTTCCTAAGTTTCATCTATGTGACAGGGCATTTATTTAGTGGAATTACATACAGGAGGGTCTTGGAGATTGCCTTTGCCTTTCACTTGGGATGAAAATTTCCTCTGCAGCATGCAGAACCGGTGAGAGTGTTCCTGCTGCTACAGAGTTCTTTTGCACTAGAAGAAAAATCTTCCTCCTCTCAAATTTTGCCTATCAACTCTAGCACAGTCATCTGAGGCAGCATGAATCAAGTCCAGTTTTCTTCTTACAGTCACTTCCTTAACAGTTAAAAGAAGCATCTGTCTTCTTGGCCTTCTCTGGACCTAATACCCCTTACAGGTCAGCTATCCCCAGCACGAAGAGATATTTAGGTATACCTCAACTTGTTCACTCACTACATGCCTCCTCACAGTCTACCAACCATGGTACCCAGAAATGAACGCAGATATGCACTAAACATACATGCATACACATAAATGTCTGTTAGGAATAGACTAGAGGTGTAACTGCAAAGTTGTTTTTTACTGCTAAGTGACATAACATACCAGTTGACCTATTTTTCTTCACACTTTATTCATGTTGTCAGAGACTGCCAGTTGCCCCCAATATCTATTCTTTCCTTTCCTTCCTTGGAACTGGATTCCCAGAATGCAGCTAAAGGCTACATTTCCCTGCTTGGTCTTGAAGCTAAGTATGACCATGTGGCTTAAAACCCTGGCCAGTGGGCCCCTTCCCCCACACTTGTTCTCACATCTAGTAAAATATAAGCTCCACCAACAGGAGGATTTTTGTTCATAGAGTCCTTTCTGTTCACTAAGAACAGGGCTTAGATAAGTGCCTAGGGCTTAGAACAGTGCTTGCACCTAGCAGATGCTCAGCAATATTGAATAAACTGTGAAATGACTCAGATGTCAATGGATGGGATGTGTAACTTAAAGGACAGGGAGGTTTCTTTCTCGTGCCTCCTTTCTGCTGGTTGGAATAGGGATTGGATAGCTGGAACTGAAGCGAAAGTCTCACACTAAGAGGTGCAAGCAAATGCTAAAAATGGCAAAATGGCAAGACAGAAGGAACGTGAGTCCCTAGTGATTATAAAGATACTTGTATGAGCTTCTGGAATGTGGGGTTTTCTGATTCTTGCATTTGGAGCTAACTAGAACATTCCTCTATTCTAAAGTTATTTTCTTTATAGTTAAGTTTTACTTACTCACTATAAGTTTTATGTTCAGCATAGTTTTTTTGTTGTTTTGTTTTGTTTTTGCTATAGACTATAAGCCATCAACTTCAGAGTTAAAAGAAGGAAAAAGAAATCTGGAGTGGTAAGCAACTGTGCATTTATGTCACTGCCTGCAGCTAAAACCAAAATTGGTTTTGAATGAGTCATTTTTTGTGACATTTATTCCTTCCCTCTCTGCCATCTGTCCTGAATCACTACAGGTAACTCAGAAAGCTGCAATAGGCTTCATCAGTGTTCTAGCTGATTTAAATACCTGTTGGAACTGAGCAGGTAGTAAACAGAAACAGATGACAAACAGGACATTCTAGGACACATTACCACAGTGTTTAATATCTTTAAAATTGGACATGTTAAAGTTTTTCTCAATAAACTACTGGTTAGAGAAAGAATAGTATTATAGCAAAAAAAAAAAAAGAAAAAAAGAAAAAAAAGAAATTCTTGAATGGAGAAGGCCAAGTTGTAAATTAAAGACAGGATTAGTGTATGCTAACTGTAATGAATCTGCCTAACATATTAATATATGTATAGCCTTTTGTGGGTTAAAAGTCAATTTCTCATGAATTTATAATCTCAGTCAATCCCTATAATATCTCTGTAGGCTAGCACAACCCTCTTGTTTATTGAGTTTATCAATTTTAAGTAACAATTGGCTTCAAAACTCTTCTCCCAGACTCCATTTATCCTGTCCAAATTGCTAGGCACTTAGGATTCCTTCCTAAAGAAATGTGATTTGTCTTTTCTCATGTTGGCATGAAGTAAAAAATAAATTGATTTTATCATTTCTGCACCCTTGCTCTCCTTTGAAGGGTACTTACCTAATGAGTGGCTCTCTCAGAAAGGATCTTAGATCAAAGAGGCCAACAGGATAATGCCCTCGAATAAGCTGCTGTCTTACCTCACTGTAAATGTCCTAAAATAATCCAGTGTATACAAAGACTTGTGAGGCTATCTGGAGAAGATGTCTAAAACCCAACAATACCCAGTAAATTAAGATGAATTGCACCATATCGTCAGATGAGTTAAAAATATAGGGGCCTGCTGAAAATGTTTGTATAAGCATAGGAAATCACCACAAAAAGTCTAAAATAAACATTTCAAAATATGTGACTATTAAGCAGCTGTCAAAACCGTTATTCAACTTAGCATTTTATACTAAATGAAAAATATCAATTAGGATGCCTGTCTACCTATTAAACTACTATAGTAGTTTAAATCATCGAAGCAAATGCACACAGATTTTTAAGTACTGTATCTCATGGCCCTCAATTTCTTTTAGCCACAGATTTCAACTCCACCTGCCATAAATTAAATAACTGGGCTTTTGTTACTGGAATGTAAGCTTATTAACTGGCATTAATAAAATCAAACATAAAATGATGTTCTTAATATGCTTTTAATAAAATCCCTCTTAAATAAGAGTAAACGTAACAAAATCGAACCATTATGAAATGTTTTAGCAAGAAGTTTTGGATATATTTTAAGTAAAAGAATAATCTTATACACAAGGAAATATGAATATTATGTACTATGAAAATATATGGTTGGTAACTGTTAGTTTCTTCCAGCAGAGGAATAATAACTGGCAGTTAGAATATCAACCAATAAAGACCAGACTGAAGAAGGGTATTGCTGTGGTTTGAATATTTGTCCCCTCCAAAACTCCTATTGAAATTTGATCCCAGGTGGGGCCTAATGGGAAAACGGTGTTTCGGTTGTGGGGTGAATCCCTTGAATAGATTAATGCCCTTTCCCTTGCAGGTGAGTGAGTTCTCACTCTGCTGGTTTCCCTGAAAGAGCTGATTGTTAAAAAGAGCATGGCTCTTTCCCTCATCTCCACCTTGCTTCCTCTCTCCCCATGTGATCTCTGCACATACAGCTTTCCTTTCCCTTCTGCTATAAGTGGAAGCAGCCTGAGGCCCTCACCAGAAGCAGATGCTGGCACCAAGCTCCTTGTACAGCCTGCAGAACCATGAGCCAAATGAACCATTTTTCTTTATAAATTATCTAGCTTCAGTATTCCTTTATAGCAACACTAAACGGACTAAGGCAGGAATGTTGAGGGAAATAATCATACACATGTATACAGTTGGACTTCTGTATACATAGGTTCCACATTTGTGGATTCAATCAACCACGGATCAGAAATATTTTGGGAAAAAATGCATCTGCACTGAACATGTACAGACTTTTTTTCTTGCTATTATTTCCTAAACAATACAGGTGTAACAACTATTTTCATAGCATCTACATTGTATTAGGTATAAGTAGGCAGGAGATGATTTAAATTATACAGGAGGATGTGCGTGGGTTATATGCAAATACTATGCCATTTTATATCAGGGACTTCAGCATCTGTGGATTTTGGTATCTAAAGGAGGTCCTAGAACCAATCACCCACAGATACCAAGAGATGACTATAGAATCAAGGCTCTCCTTTTGAATCAAGTTGGCCTCAGTTCCTAAAAGTGTTCCCAGATTACAGGAAAGTACACCACACTTTCCATGTCCCTCCTTGCCCCAAATAACCAAGAGGGTCTTTACCTTTGGAAATGACTTTCTAAGTGGGATTCCAAACCTCTTTGGTTACGTAAGAAACTACTTTATCTATTTATCTATTCATTTATTTGCTTATTTGTTTATTCATTTCCTTCACTCATTTTACTAAAATGCAAGCTCAACAAGGTCAAGTTTGTGCATCTAAAACAGTACCTAGCACATAGCAGATCATCAGTGAATATTTATACATTTTTTAACTAATTCATCCTTTCATTTTTCAAATACTTTTTGAGTGCCTACCATGTGACAGATTCACAATATCCAACATTAAAAGAAAATCCCACTGTAAATAAAATAAAATCACATGGTGAGAAATCTTTACATTGGAAGAATCAGGCAATATTTACTCACTCTAAATCCAGTCGGCATTTAAAATAAGAGAAGCCGAAGAAGAATAGTAGGAGAAAATGTAGGTCAGTGTGGCACATGTCCCAAAATGATATAACACAAAACAGAACTTTGGGTAAAAATTAAACAGCCTAAGAGTGGATGTAAGTATAAAAAGATAGCAACAGAGGTCATTGTGATGATTAAACAGTTCTGCATCTTGACTGTGGTGGTGGTGACACAAATCAACACATGTAATAAGAGTGGATATAATTAAACATACACACACACACACGAGTGCATGTAAAACTGGAGAAACTGGAATAATGTTAAGGCCGGGCGCAGTGGCTCACACTTGTAAGCCCAGCACTTTGGGAGGCCGAGGCAGGCGGATCACGAGGTCAGGAGATCGAGACCATCCTGGCTAACAAGGTGAAACCCCGTCTCTACTAAAAATACAAAAATCAGCTGGGTGTGGTGGCGGGCGCCTGTGGTCCCAGCAGCTCGGGAGGCAGAGGCAGGAGAATGGTGTGAACCCAGGAGGCAGAGCTTGCAGTGAGCCAAGATTGCACCACTGCACTCCAGCCTGGGCAACAGAGCGAGACTCCGTCTCAAAACAAACAAACAAACAAACAAACAAAAAAACAAAAAACAAAAACAACAGAAAAAACAAAACTGGAGAAATTGGAATAATGTTAATAGATATGCAAAACTGGAGAAATTTGAAGAAGGCTGCTAGATTGTACCAATATCAATTTCCTCATGTGATATTGTACTTTAGTTATGCAAGATGTTACCAGTTAGAGAAATGGTTGAAGGATATGAGAACCCTCTTTGTAATATTTCTTGCAACAGCCTGACAATCCACAGGTATTTACAAATATGTTAATAAAATAAAATTAAATAAAATTAAACAGCAGAATGCTTATCAAAACACTGGAACTGAGACAGATGCCCAATAATGATGTAAACCTATATGACAGTATATTGAGTAATTAAAAATAATACAATCCTATGTTTGCAACATAGAAAGTTGTTCACATTCACAAAAGAAGAGGGACTTGCAAAATATGCAAGTACAGTCCAATTTTCTTTACAAAATAAGGAACATTTGCAAAGGTATACACCAAAATGCCATCACTGTCTCTCTCTCCATGTTAGGATCATGAATAATTTTTTCATATTGTTTCTTTATACTGCCTCTTTTTTCCCTTAAAATGAACAATATCACCTAACAAACATCTAAACAAATATCTATCTTTGGATGGGGTTAAGGTAAATTCTGTATAGCTCTGGAACAAAAACCAAGACAAATGGAAAGACATTTCAGTTCAATATAATGACAAATGAGCTACCTGTAAGAGCCATGGAACATGACACCACCTTTTGAGCCCATGGCCTGCCATGGGAATGGTATTCACCAAGGCCTGGTGAATTCCTATGAGTAATCCTGTGAATGGGAGACGGGCTTCTGCAGGCTGGGAAGTTGGACCCAGTTGCTTTCCAATTCTAAAACTCTGTGCCATTTGGTTTGCAATGAATTTAACAGATACCACCTCTCATTTCAAAAGCCCCCTTTAGGTTTCAAAGCACTTTCACATGTGCTGGTTTATATTAGTTTTAGTTTGCTGCTTAAAAAAAAATCTTATCCCTACAAGAGTTCTGTAGAGTAAGCAGGGCAGGTATTATCACCTCCATTTTACTGAAGAGAAAACTGAGGCAACCGGAGAGTGATGTTTCATGTTATGGGGTGAGACACAAATTAGTTATGAAATCACAGTTTCTTTCTCTTGACTCACGGCCTCACCCCTCTTCCCTCTAACACCACACAGCCTCTCCCTTCCCACCAGGGTTTGGAAACTGGGTAGACCTGACCTAAAGATGTCTGTCTAAAGATGATGGGTGCCGGTTGAATGAAAAACCAGCAATGCTTGGCACAGATGATAACAACTCACCAACAATGATAATACCCATCTGACTGTTCCCACGAACTTACCTGGACTCAATCAATGTCAAGTAACCAGTGTGTCAATTCAGCTTAAACACTGTGACTGAACAAACCAGTGGCAAACTAGAACAGCCCGAGAGGCTGGTGCCTCTAGTTGAGGATCTCAGTCAATATACTTGCCCTGTACCTAAAGTCCTCCCATAGTCCCAGGGCAGAAGCCCACAGGTTGGGCTTCTAGGCCAGTTAAATAGTGAATAGGGCCCATATCAGGCTTAATGAAGCAGGGCTTTGTTACTTTCACCAAAGGAATTAACACAGGAATTTTGTATTTATTTTGCAGTGGCAGCAGATTAAGCACTTCAGCAATAATGTGGCAATTCACCAAAAGAGGTCTTAGTTAGGTGCTATCTGAAACCATGAAGTTAAGTGGGAAAACATACACATGGAAAAAGTTTATATGTTTTAGAAAAATAAATCCAAATTTTAGATAAATGATACTCTTCACAAAATATACTAAACAAAGGACATATTTTCATTGGCTGATAGTGCCATTTGTATACATATATCATTTTCTGTGTGCCAAACTCTCTGCTGAGAACCCCTCCTCCCAACCACCCCCATTCAAGTCATTACAGGAGGAAACTGGAAGGTTAGTGAGGTTAAAGGCATTTCTCCCAAGTCACAGCCACCAGGTGGAAGCAACAGGATTCCACCCTGGGTCTGATGACTCACAAACCAGCATACTTCACCATTACTTGTTCTCTCAAAATGTTGAAAGTATATGCTTCTTTCATAAACAGGAAGTAATTAAAATTTCTTTATAATAGCATAATAAATCACTTCAGGAGATGGAGAGTTAACTTGAGAACAGCTGGAAAACAAGGAGAAAAACTAGGCTGGACTTGACACATAACACACAGGGAGGAAGACGAGAGACAGGTGAACAGAAAAGAATACAGGCTGATTGAATCAATGGACCTGTATTGCTAATGCACTAATACTAGTATTGGCTATTGTTAATAAATTATTTTTATTCTATACTACATTTATTATGGAAAGTAAAATGCAAAAAACATCATATGATAAATTTTTCAAGGGTAAAACAAACTTATAAGTTGAATTTCAGTATTTTTAATCTCCATTCAAAAATCAAATCCAAAATGAAGGAGGAAGCATATGTAATTCCAAAATCTTTCTCTATTCTTGTACAAATCATAATATTCCATCTTGTTTTCTAGGAAATGAAGTTTTATTGGTCAATATCAGCAAGATGGAAACTTTCTCAGATAAACCATTGTATGAACTTTGTATATAGACATTATAAAAATACATAACTTTAGATTCTAACATGAATACATTCATAAATGGACTTTCCACTTTGAATATTGCTGTTTCTTCAACTATTTAATACTACATTATATTTTTGGTCTTTCTCAGCTAAGTGTTTACACATATATTGACAGTTATAATTTTTCTGGATGTCATTTAAATTCATACACATGTTCCACAACTAATTACATAAGTTAATCTTTTAAACAACAGTAAATATTGGCAAACATCAAGATTTTATGTACGCTGTGCTTATAAACATGTATCCTTTTAACAGTGTTAATAAATTATTGATGAAGGTGATAATATCACAGATACTTAAAATACTTTTCTTCTTAGCTACATAAAATTCAATCTCCAGTATTCAATCTAGTCACTCACTCAACAAACCATTGAGCACCTATCACATTCAAGACACTGTTGTGGGCAACAAACAATCACTGAGCACCTCCCATATGCCCAGCACTGCTCTCATCTGCATGATGACTACAGTGACTCAAACAGACAAAAGTTCTAGTCTTAATGAGTTCACATAAACTCCTCGAGAAAATTAGATAGCAGAAACGGAGGTTGAGGTAGAAAACTGGTTTTGTCATGGCCAGATGGCCTTAAGCAAATTATGAATCTGTCTGAGTCTCAGCTCCCTCACTTCTGAACTGAGTATAACAATACCTGTTTTTATTATATTATCTTTTATTAGAAAAAATGCTAGTTTATATGTGGAAAAAAAAAACCTACTTATTCTTTGGTCTTGGAGAACCTGGGGTAGTTGATGAGGAATAAATGTTTTGTCCTCATTATTAAATCCATCAAAATATTTCATTCCAATATTTTCCATGATCTAAGCTTTCTGAGTTTAATGCTAACCATGTGTAAGGCTTGCTGGGTCACGATAAGGTCACTTCCATACCTAGCCACCAATTTCAAAGTCTGTGTTACAGGCTTAAGATGCCGTAATTATGTATGTTTCCCCTTATTGTGGAGGGAAGTTAGATTTAAATTATAACTTAGTGATTATTTCATTTAAAAACATAGAGAAGCTCCTTCTTGACTAGTTCTTTACAAACAGACCTATTGCAATTGATATTTATTAAAATCTCTCAGTAATTTTCTTTCCTATGTTCTTCCATGATGACGCTCTTTCATTGTGAGAATGAAACAAGAGTGAGGTGTAGGTGGGTGTGTCACAGGATGACAGGAACAACCATTTCCCAGCACTCAGCCCCACATCATTGATTAAATCAAAGGAAGCAATTGGTTCCAATCCAATCTCCCTGATTTAGCTTCCCAAGCCCCCACCTAGGTGGGGTGTGGCAGGGTGTGGGATTTCCAACCTATTTTTATAAGCCCAGCAAATCAAAGTTTCACTTTCTGAACAAAGAGGTGCCAACCTTGAGACTCTGTGTGAGAGTCAACACAAACCAGGCATTGTGCACAAGTGAAAAGAATATAATTAGCAAAGTTACAGTCACAATTAGGAAATAACTCCTCAGAAAAGTTTCCACTTAACTCTGAGCAGCGCTCAAATTACCATTGTGCTTAACGGGGCCTCCATCTCTTGGCTGGTTCAGACCTTTCCAACAGATCTATGAATCCCAGCACCATCCACAAAACACAGACACCCAAAATCTAGTGCTGGATCTATATTTTTTTCAATAACAGATGTGAGAAATGTGCAAATTGAGACACCAAAGTTACAATTAAAAAATAAGAAACATACTTTCAGAAATGACCAGGCAAGTGTGAGCTAAATTATTCTTTCTCTGAGCTCTTTCTTCATCTTCTCTAGCCCTTCCCCTTTCCCACTCTCAAGAGAGGCTAGAAGAGAGAGGCTACAAAGGCAACAATGGGTACTCACTTCATCTCCAGGATCTCCTCCAGCTGTTTCCTCCTCTCAATCCGGAGGTTGGCCAAGTGCGCTTCTTTTTCGGCCAGGGACTGCTGTGTGGAGGCGAGGCGTGCTTTGGTGGCATCCAGTTCCTGTCTGGTCTTCTCCAGTGCATTCATCAGTTCCTCTATCTGAAAGGCACATGGAGCTCTGTGTGTTATTTCTCCTTCATTCAAGCACAAGACATCCCTTGCTAGCCTGTGTTCCAACAATAAACACAAAGGAATCATAGGGATCCTTGAACTGGGCTGCTGTGTCTTGGAGCCCTTTCTTTCTTTGTCATTGAAACTATGAGGATGCAAATGCCTAAGAATGATATAATGGACTCTGGGGAGCTGTGGGGAAAGGCTGGGAGGGGGTTCAGGGATAAAAGACTACACATCGGGTTCAGTGTATACTGCTCGGGTGATGGTTGCACCAAAATCTCACAAGTCACAACTAAAGAGCTTACTCATGTAACTAAATATCACCTGTTCCCCCAAAACCTATGGAAATAAAAAATTAAAACAAAACAGAGCAAAAACCCTTAAAAAATGTTTCAAACACAAGAAATGTCCAAATTTCTCCAAGGTCCTTGTTCAATTGGATTGCCCAATAACCTTTATAAAAACTACTTAATGTGTTCACTAGAATTGGGGGTGAGTGGCTTGACCCAATTTCAACCTCTGTTTGGCAAAAGTCTCAGATACTTTCTCACCATTGAAGGAAGACAACACTCAAATGCATTTTGCCCAGCACAATATACTTTTGTGTGTAGGCCCCAGAGTACTTTGAAAGAAAGTTAATCTATGTGTTTCAGATTCAGTCACGTTTTAACCTATCAAAGCCGTGTTTGGTAAAAGCTATTCGATGTCCAGGGAGCCTCAGGAGTCCCTCTCACCTCACCTCCCAGCCTTACATTCAGGAAGCAACATTTGGCCAAAGGTAAACAGAATTCCAGCCACAAAAGGTTCAAGTTTGGTTTGCCCCTGAAGTTTGAGAGGGTTCTAAACTTGAAATAAATGACATGTAACTTTTATAGGGTGCTAATACACCATAGAAATAAGCCAGACTATCAAATATCCAGGGTTTTCAGCCAGGTCCCAAAAAATGAGACCCGGGAGCCCTGAGGCAAAGCCTTATCCTCCCTAAACCTTTGGGGACTCTTAAAAGCCAACACACAACAAAGAAGGCTGGTGTTTATGGTTCCGTTCCAAAGACTTCCATGGAGCAAGTTGGTGAAATGCCATCCCTTGCACAGATGCAGGCTGTGTCCACCCTGCTGATCCAAAATCATGATTCCAGGAAGTTTCTAGATTCCAGAGCTGATGTTTGGCTTTCTAAAACACCCCTTCCAGCTGAACTTGGCAGAATAGGCTCATCCATCACTAAAGTCAACAGAGCGCCCTTCAAAATGTGTCAATGACATGTTAAGTTCCAATTCATAAAGACTTTCTACACAATTTCTGCAGTTTTACATGGAATTTATTCAGAATAAGCATTATAGTTCACATCCAAGGTAAATTATATGCTTTTAAGATTCAGAAAACCCTTCATTTTGCCCTGATAAAAAGAGGAAACTTAATGATCATGTAATTTAAATCAAAGCCAAAACCAAAGAGTTTAAAAAGCAAGGAATATAAAGAATAACCTAGGAAAGTGACAAAACCACCCCTATGTAACTGTAGAGTAAATTGCATTATTCTTTAACTTTACAAATCTATGCAGTTTAAAAAGCATTAATAAACTTTTTAGTTTCTCATATAAGTTCACAAAACATCACAAATATGACTAGAAGCCCAAAGCAATATGTGATGAAGTTAAAGCAGAGTTTTAAGTTTTCCTCCCTTTTTCTATTTTTGATACAGTCAATAGCAGTGACCCCCAAAAAATCAGAATTATGATCGTTCCATATGCCAATTCAGATAGTCTGCCTGACTCTCCATATGAGATGGTCTGTGTCTTGATTCCTTTTCTGTCATAAATGATTCCTTTTCTGTCATAAATCGTTCTTTATTTCAAACATAATATTGATTTCAGAGGAGTGGGAGGTCTCCATTATTCTCATTTGTTCAATCTCTCTCTCATTCATCGAAGCTGATCTATCTACAATCTATAGACACAGAGCTACTCAGCTGGGTTTCCAAGTCTTAGATCACTTGCCACTGGACCGCTTAGGGTAAACACTAGCTAGTTCTACATTAACCCAACTTCAAATGACACTTTAGCATAATGATTTCAGGCTGCTCCAGCCATTTCAGCAAGAAGCACATGGAGAAACTGGGCACCTGGGAGACACAATACAGAGTTGTAACTGATGGAGATGCCACTGGCCTCCAACATCAGTAACTGCTAGTATCAGATGAAACACGAAACTGCTCCTCTCAACACCTTGGAAGCAGAGTTTTAAAATAAGTTCCCAGGCCAAGCTCCTCACTCTTCCTAATTTGTGTGGCCCTGGACAGTGAGTATTGCACACCGAGGACCATGTGGGGCACTGGCCTCAGAATACATCCTTCTAGTCTTAGCATGACCACTGTTTCTCTCTGTAACTTTTTGCAAACAATCACTGTACCCTTGGAATCTCAGTTTCCTAGATGATGGCCATGGGTTCTTCCTGCGTTTAACATTCTAGAGACCTGAAAGCTGTTTCCTTTGCTGCCAAAACAAGGGCCTTAGAAAGCAAAAAATATTTTCCCTCCTGTGGTGATCATTAGGGTGGTTTCACAATATCCTAGTTCTCTTCCTTACAGGCACATGGTAGGACCTCACATCCCCTCACCCTTTGAATTGGGTGTAGCTTTGGCCAATTAAAACCACTGTCATTTCCAGGTAGAAACATTTAAGTGGTAGCATTTAACTCCAGTGTTACCCTTTCCCTGCCATGGTGACCGTGGAAGCAAGTTTCAGATGACATCATCTTCAGCCTGAGTCCCTGAGTGACCACAATGAAGCCCAGGGCAAACCCACATCACATAGGCAAAATATAAACCTTTGTTGTGCTTTGCCTCTGAGATTGGGGGTGGTCACTCCCAGCATAACCTGGCCTATCTTCACTGGTGAACTGTCTGATTCTATTTTTTTTTTTTTTTTTTTTTTGAGACGGAGTCTCGTTCTGTCACCAGGCTAAAGTGCAGCGGCATGATCTTGGCTTACTGCAATCTCTGCCTCCCAGGTTCAAGTGATTCTCCTGCCTCAGCCTCCCAAGTAGCTGGGATTATAGACACATGCCACCACACCCAGCTAATTTTTGTATTTTTAGTAGAGACGGGGTTTCACCATGTTGGCCAGGATGGTCTGAGTCTCCTGACCTCATGATCCACCCGCCTTAGCCTCCCAAAGTGCTGGGATTACAGGCATGAGCCAACTGTCTGATTCTTATCAAGTGCCCTATGCCTGCCTCCATCTCCCCATCACAGTCATCTCTCAACCAGAGGAAAGTGCTTGTTATTCTTGCTGTCCCATGGTATTTCTACTCTTGCAGACCACAAGTAACTCCCTTCTTGCCAAATGTCTTTTCTTAATGTGTGGCTTGCACAGCTAAACACGCCCCCAAGTCTCTGTCCCTTCTTTGAAATAACATTTTAACTGATTGACTGTGTACATGAAATTTGTGTCTTCATCACCAGATTAGAACCATGGCATTATTATGGTGTGAGTGAGATGAGCTCCTTCATCTTTCTCAGCTTCCATTTCCTCATCCATATTTGCCTCAACAGGTAAATAGGGAACCCTATTGCTTTCCTATCAGATGATTATGGGCACATTAAGTGAGATGATGTAGCCCATAAAGCATTTATTCTTCTTCTTCTGATATCAAGAAATTAATTTTTTTCTGATAATAAGAATAAAGTGTGGCCAGGCACAGTGGCTCACATCTATAATCACAACACTTTGGGAGGCCAGGACCAGTGAATCATTTGATTACAAATGGTGACCCCAGGAGTTTGAGACCAAGCTGGGCAACATGGCAAAACTGCATCCCTACAAAAAGTACAAAAGAAATGTAGCCAGGTGTGGTGACACGCACCTATAGTCCCAGCTACCCTGGGGGGCTGAGGCAAGGGGATCACCTGAGCCTCGGAAGCCAAAACTGTAATGAGCTGTGATTACGCCACTGCACTCCAGGCTGGGTGACAGAGTGAGACCCTGTCTCAAAGAAAAAAAAAGAATAAAGTATATTCATTGTAAAAAATATGAAAAAACCAGGTATGAAAATGTTTTAGCTTTCTTCTGAAGATTAAATACTAACATCATTTTTAGTTAAGATCCTCCCAAATCCCACCACCTAGAAGTAAACATTATAAACATTGTTATAATTTCTCTTTATATTTGTGTATATATAATCGAGATGCTACATATAAATATATACATAATTTTGTATATAATTGATATATGATGAGAATTTTCTTTTGTAATTAAGTTGTCTTTCGGAAATACAGTTTTAATGTGTGAACAGTGCTCTATCCATTCCTCATCTTCCTGAAACTGATGCTTCTCTTAGTGTTATGGTCTCAATGTTTACGTACCCCCACAATTCATATGTTGAAATCTTAACCCCAAAGATGATGGCATTAAGGGGTGAGGGCTTTGGGAAGTGATTAGGTCATGGGGGCAGAGGCCTCCTATATGGGATTAGTGACCTTATGAAAGAAGCCCAAGGGAGTCTGTATGTCCCCTTTCACCATGTAGGGACTCAGCAAGACGTCAGCAGTTTGCAACCCAGGAGAGGGCCCTCACCAGAATCTGACCATGCTGGCACCTTGGTCTTAGACTTCCCAGCCTCCAGAATGTGAGAAATACATTTCTGTTATGTATAAGCCACCTACTCTATGGTATTTTGTTAGAGCAGCCCAAACGGACTAAGACACTTAGGAACCTATTCCCCTGTTTATTTTGCAAATTACTCATCATCCTGCAGCCCATAACTGGGTCTTTCCTCTTGTGACTCCATCCTAGAGGCATTTCCACCATCCACATAGAAATACAGGGGATGCATTGAGGTCTGTCTCCACAGTTCTCACCTCTATGTAGATGCCTCTCCAAACTTTATCTCCTTTTTCCTCACTTGACCTCTTTCACATGTACCTAACCACCTGTTGATCACTTCCATCTGGATGTCCTAACATTACTTTAAATTGAGGATGACCAAAAGCCAACTCTTGATCCATGTACACCTAAACCAAAATCCTATCACCTGTCCTCACCCTCCCAACTTGCCACTCCCTATCACATCCACCATTTTGGTCCAAGGCCCTGACCTTTTCTCAGTCATTCCTGTTTAAGACCTCAGAGCCACATTGATCTTCTCCTTCCTCTTTTATTTTCCATTCATCACCAACTCCTAGAGCTCTATTTTGGAAATATTTCTTGGATCCATCATTCTCTTCTATCATTACTTTTGACACCCCTCCCACATATATAATAAGGTAGAACATAATTATGCATGCATACATATATGTATGTATATGTGGGCTTTCACATGTGTGTGCATATGCTCATGTGTGTATCCCTAGCCTCTGACTCTACTCTTACCCCTAAGTGAGGACATGGCTTTGCCTGATCATCTGTAACAATAGTACTTCTAGTATTATATGAAGCAATGATTGTAGGTCTCTTAGTGCTGAGCCTGGTAAATATGAAAACACTTAGTATATTCTTAACACAAGAGGCGGAGCAGCACAGTGGCTTAGAAACATAATTCAGGAGCTAGACTGCCACTTACTAGATGTATAAATTCACTCTAAGTGAATTATAATTTTTTTTCCCAGGTGGAAAAATTGATTTCATGTAAGAAAAATAAAATACATTTAATAAATAATATTCAATAAGCACTATTACAAAATCATAGAAATAAACTGGACTGTTTACCTTCATGAAAGAACCTAGACAAAATTTTCTAGGTTTCTCAACTTAAACTCGGAGGCAAAATTTGCTTTAAACATGTATTAACTATTACCATTGCTATGCAAAAATTAGGTTATAGTAATTTTTACTCAAATTATATTAAAATGCCCAGAATAAGGATTATTTGGGGACAATATAATAATAGAATTGACTTTAAAAAAAAATGTTAGCTTTAGGGGCTATATATGTATGTTTGTTACATAGGTATATTGCATGTGGGAATTGGGCTTCTACGTGTACCCATCACCCAAATATTGAACATTATACCCAACAGGTACTTCTTCAAACTTCATCCCCCTTCTTCCCTCCCCCCTTTATAAAAAAAGAAGGAAATCATGTCCTTTGCAGCAACATGGATGGAGCTGGAGGCCATTATCCTACATGAACTAACTCAGAAGGAGAAAATCAAGTATCACATGTTCTCACATGTACGTGGCAGCTGAACAATGAATTACAAAATTCTGAGCCTCAAGTACCTCTTGTGAAGTGGAGCTAATAACATAACTTAGCTCAAAGGGTTTTTATGATGATTAAATGGGTTCACATGGGCAATGTTCTCAGCACAATGCCTAGTACTCAGTAGTGCCACAGAAGTGTCAACTCTTTCTAATACAGTGCCTAGTAAGTATTCAGCCTATCTATGTCTGCATATTGCTCCATTCACCAATGCTCAACCACACACACACATGCACATATACCCCTGGACTGCCCTACATTCACTCCTCTGCTTACCAAAACTGCCCATTCTTTAAGGCCCTGTCTACACCTGACCTCCTTCACAGCTTGCAGTGATCAAAAGCTGGAGCTCTAGAAGCAGTCAGATATGAGTCAAGTTTGGGTTCCACCTATAAGATCTTTGACCTTAGGCCAATCTTAACCCAATGTTTCCTAAACTTGGTTTAAGATTGGTTAGGTTGCTGCATGTTAGAATCCCTTGGGAAGCTTTTAAAAATGTTGATGCCGTGGTCACACTGCTCCTAATTAAATCAAAATATTTGAGGGCAGGAGCCAGGCATCTGTATTTTATTAAAGATCCAGGTGATTCCAAAATGCAGCCAAGTCTCGGAACCCTAGATGTTACTGACCTCTCTAAGCCTACAGATCCTCCCCTTTAAAGTGAAGAGGAGGCAGAAGCAGCCACACAGGATTGACATAAGCGTAAAGTGAAATAATGCATGGAAAGTACCCTGCCTAATACCCTGGAAGGCACCAGCACATGCCCATTCCTAGCCTCACTACTTTCACCCAACCCGAGTGCCTTCAGTTTTCATTGCCTGCACCCATTCTGCACAATATGTATGCTTAGTTGCTATAATACAACTGGATTGTAATCCCTGGAGGGCAGAGACTGTGTCTCCATCTTCTTTGCAAGCCCCTTCAGCACCTGACATAGCACCAGTATCCACACTCAATAAATACCTATGCAATGGGAGGAAGGGGAGCACAAAGACGTGATTCTGAAACACCCTCCTTTGACCCACTTAGTGCAATGATGGATGAAGTGTAAGTCCAAACTTGATACTTTCCTACCCCATAAATCAGTGGTCCCTTCGCCATCCTCAACAAATACCCTTCAAGTTCTTGCTCTCTGTTTGCTTCAAGCACCTTCTCTTTGCTATGGGGATGAGGGGGCTCAGTTACTTGGCTCCTGAAAGGATGGAGGCCCTATGTTCGCTGACACCCCAGCAGCCACCTGGAGAACCCAGGAACCTGTGAGTTTCACAGAGACACAATAAAGATGTCTCAGGTTCTGCGCTGGTGTAGAAGCATGTGGCTTTTAGTTCTGCTATGCATTCCACATGCTCTGTCCTGGGACCTGGGAGATACACACTCCTTTCCTTCATTCCACCACCTCGCTAGGCATCTCCCACATGCCAGGCACTCTGCTGGACACTAGCCACAGGTCTGTCTTCAGAAGGGTTTCCACAGGGAAGTTGGGAATCAACAAATTACTTAATCACAATTGTGATTTTAAAGAAAAGTACTGGGTGGTGCAAAAGAGTAAAACAGCAGCCCATCCTGCACTAGGCACTGTGGCTGGCCTCCCTAAGGCAGGCAAGCGGAGTAGCCTGGGGAAGCGCAGGTGGTGGCCCAGCTGGAAGAGGCCCTGTGGTCCCATTCTTTAGAAAAATGCTAGTTGGAGAATCACAGTAATTAAGAGACAATAAAAGCTTTTGACAGTCCAGCAAGAAAGCAACCCATTTGTCTCTATTTAACACAGCATGTGCTTCTTTTAGAAGTACATCTATTAGTAATTCACCAGACAATAATATTTCCTGGGGAAAAAAGTTTTAGAAAAGGTGTTTAATTGCTAAAATGTCATTTTCAGTGAAAACAGGATTCACAGCCACCTCAGAAGTCTTCTAGAATATTCCAGATGTTTCACTTAAAATAATTTCCTAAAAGGTCCTCAAATGTGGCAAGACTGGAATTCTGATTTTATATCTAATATTACATTTTTAAAATACATTGGCTTGGTGTTACATATCTAGAACATAATAATTAAAGGTTTCTTCAAGCTAGATGTTGATTTGGCCTAATCAATTACAAAAAAAGAAAAAAAACCTGAATAATTGTGTGCTATTTCTGATTGTATTAGTCATTCTATGTTGCAGATCATCAAAACTCTCTTTTAAAATAGTTGTTACCAGGAAATATTCAACTGTATTTACTGTATTTGAATAATTCATAACTGTTCACTTTCAGAATAATGAAGTCATCACCTGGCTTTCTAAAAAGTCCAGTGTTTACGCATGGCTCTGGAGAAATCGTTGGATCTTTTAAAGTGAACAGTGGAGCCTTAAAACAATAAAATAAAAAACCCGTTTAAGACCTTAAATCATTAACATGTGTCGACTTAAACTTACACATACATTTGTGTTGTTTAACTAAATATTTGAAAACCAGCCTCTCTCTCAGTTATCTGCCAGGACCCCACTCCGGGTTCCATGCGTCTCTTCCTGACGCGTGGCAGCTTCCCGTGCTTTTCAAGAGGCTTGCTTGGCAAGAGCTGATACTCAAATATTTTGATAAAGCTATTTTTTTCCCTTAAATTATATGTCAGCATGGAGTTGGTGTGTATTTTGTGTTAACGATTTGGAATTTTTAAAGCCATATTTCAAAAACAGACAGGCTCTTCTGAGTTAGGCTCTGCCATCCATCCTGGTTTCCTGTCTTCATTCCATCCTGAGGGCAAGAGGATGGCAGTTTTCAGTTTGCACCAGAACACAGAACCAATGAAATCCCCATATCCCAGGTTGCAGCAAATCTGGAATGTGAATTGGTCCTGTGGGAATAGCTGGACTTGGCCCAGCTCAACTCTGGGCACAGAAGGTCACCCTGAGATCAGAAGGTGAAGATAAACGCTTAAACCTCCCCCGTCAGCAGCAGCAACTCCTCCGACAGTGATGCTGGAGGCTGAAGGATCTGTTAAAACAAGGACTACTAATCTTATTTTTCCAATTACCCTTATCTGACATTTCTATCTCTTCCACCTTCCCACCTCCCCACTGCTGCCTTAGAGTGACACCTTTTGGAAAAGGTTGAAACTGAAAATCCCCAGACTGCTTTCAGCCTGGACCTGACCATCCCTAAGACTGTGTTTGTGATTTGTTTTCTCCTCATTGAAGTTTAAGCATCAAGGAGCTTTGCTTACATTGGTTGCCTCTGATCCTTCTCCTGCAAACAAATGCCCACATCAAGAACATTTGTTTGGGCTCAAACTCTTTGATTTTGACAACATTTCACATTCTCCCTTTCCTCTTCTCTTCTCAGGCTTATTAACAAAACTTCACACCATAATAAAAGACGGATAGAGAAGAAATGTGCAAAAATACATACATCTGACTTAACAGAGTCTGTTAAATGAGAAAGTGTCAGAGCACAAATGAATGACACTTTCTCCAAAATGCCCTTGGGCGCTCTTCATTCCAGATGGGATTGGGCTCAGTGGAAGTTCCTCAAGAAAAAGGCTGTGGGGGTGTGCTTCTGGGTATGTGGTGTAGGGGTATATCTCGAGCAACTGGGAGGCTTTATTATACGTGTGTCACAGTTCTGCAGTGTGGCAAAGAGATGGCCTTCTCTCTAACAGCCTGGGACATTCTTGAGAAGCAGTATAGGGATAGTAAAAGATGTGGACTCTGAAGTCAGAAATCCTGGGTCCCCATCAGGCCCCAGCTACATGCTGACAGTGTGATTTTAGGAAAGGAGCTTGACCTCTATGTACATCAGTTTCCTCTTCTGCAAAATGTGAATAATAACTGCACCTTCCGGAGACCTTGTGAGGAATATGGGCACTACAACAGCAACACACTTGGCACATAGTAAGCATGCAACCACCCGAGATTGTCATCAACAGTGGTATTAGCTTAAACACTAGTACTTCATTTTCAGCCTATAAGAGGATGCATAAGCAAGAAAAAGTGTTGGATTTCCATTTTTTTTACATTTTCCAAAAGATGCATCATATTTTTCATCTTCAATGGAAAGGTGAAAATTTTCACCATGAAACCCGCTTTGTAACAAACCAAATTAATCATACACGAAATATGCATTGTTCATATTTTAATCTTACTTAGGCTAAATTCCAAACATAAAGATGAAGGAACTGGAGAAGAAAATAGAGAAGCATTGCCCAATAGAACTTCCTGCAATGCTGGCAATGTTGTAACTTTTTCTGCCCAATATGTATGCCATTAACTACATGTGGCACTTCCAATGTGTCTGATGCAAACCAGGAAATGAACTCTTAACTTAATTTAACATTAATTAAAATTTAAATGTAAATAGTCACAGGTCTGTTGGCTACTGCATTAGAAAGAGCAATATCAGAACATTCCATTTTCACAACTTTGTTGCCCAATGGTGATGTTCAGAAATTATTTCGGTCTTTGTGGAACGTTTACCTTTCTTGGTCATGGGAAACAAACATTTCAATTCTTTTAAATTCAATATAACTAATGAATTACTATTTGATCTGGTGATTCTACTTTCTGGATTTATTCTAAGGATATATAATGAGGGATTTTCCCAGAGGAATTTACTCTAAGGATCTAATAAGCATATTCATCACAATGTTATTTATAAAAATCAGAATATAAGTTTGTATGTGTATGGATATATTTACATATATACACAATACATACATATACAAACATATATATGTATACATATCTTCAAAAAAATTAGTTACAAAAATTACGGAATACGTGTGTGAGTGTGTGTGTGAGAGAGAGAAATTGTGTGTGTGGTTTAAAAGTGTTACAAAGAAATTAAATAATAAATTATGGGCACCCAATTGTGGAGATGTTGGTCAGATACTAAACACTAAGCAAAAAGATTTAACGTAAAGGAAAGATGTCCATGAAATCTTAAGTGAGGAGAGCAGGTGGTAAAGAGTAGATATAATACAATCTCAACTATGTGTTGGGATTTTTTTGTATATTTGTAGGAGAAATGACTAGAGGGAAATGTATCAAAATATTCATTATGGGTTTGTTTCTAGGTTTAGGGATTTAGCATACTGTATTATATATTTCTTTGTACTTATTGATAAAAATATGTATTACGAATGTTTACAAAAAGAGTAATTAAACCAATTTCAACTAAGAAAGATCTGTCTAGGAAATATTTCTGATCCCACAGAAAAAGCAGTTGCAGGTAAACCATAGTCTCTAAAGGAGAGGTATGAAGCAGGCCTCCAGAAAAAGATGGGGCCCTCTGGCGGCAGTTACAACGGCAGCTAACTTTAGCCAAAATGACCTTAAGATGGGCTACTCTTTAAGGCAGGGGTACTTTGGTTCTGAGAGTCCCTTAGATTATACTAGTTATAATCCGGGTTCACTAGGGAGAGCCCAAGTGTTGGTGACTCTAGAGCTGTCAACAGTAATTCCTGCCACGTCCACCCTGTCCCACAATGCACTTTACTCATTTCACTTTGTTCTCTAATAAAGTTCCAATGGGTTTTGGAAGTCCAATGTGTTCATTTTCTTTCTTGTTTTGTTTGGTGCTTTGTTTAGTATTGTCTGATTTTGTTATTATCATTTTGTTTCTCCAGGGCTCAAAATAAGCTGTGAGGCCCTAGAAAATCAAAACCATTTGTCCAGCCTACTTGGCCACCTCCATTAGCAGAGTCTGTTCATTCCCATTCAACAAATCAGGGTGGTGTTCTCAAACAAACCGACTTTCTTATTATGCAAGGATCAGTGCTGGGACAATTCCAAGGAAGGAGAAGAAAATGAGTTTCCTTTACTTTGAGTTCCCCTACTGACTTGGCTCTGGAAGAGATACCTATTGATGATGACAAATTTCTATCAGCTCAAATCAAGCCTGACTCCAAGCCTGATACCTCAGGATCCTTGCATCACAAGATCTACCTTGAGCAATAGGGAGTGGCTTCCCTGTATGTCACCTTGCTCTTTTAAACACATAAAGTCCAATGCACCCTTGCATCCTCCACCTGGCACAGCCTCTTCTCAAACACACAGTAGATAGTCAACAGATGTGGGAGGGAGGTTGGAAGGGAGAAAAGAAGAAAAGGAGCCATACTGTAGAAAGGTAATCATTACTGGTGATTTAGATAATATCCTATTTGATTCTCACATATTCCCAAAGAAGCAGACCATTTAAATGATGGATAACTTAAGCTCAGAAAGGGTAAACGATTTTCAGCTGGTTTCCTTTTTACCAGGATGTGAGACTGATTGTTGAATACAAATATAATGGGAGAATTGTTAGAGGGGACTCTACTGAGAGGCTCTGGGAGGAAACTCTGGACCACAAGACCCTCAAGAGCAAGAAAATCCCTGGCTCATTTTCTATCACATAGTCAAGACCCACAAATGCATGGATGAACATAAATTAGTGATGGATCTTGGGTCTCTTTTGTTTCACTGGAGTAGAATAGTCATTATCTGCTTTGATCCCAGCACTGTTCCAAAATGCCTTAGTTGACTTTTGTATTCTATTTCAGTTTTCCATTATTGTACAACAAATTATCGTAAACTTGGCTGCTCATAGTTCTACAGGTCAGAAGTCTAGGCAAGGTGTGACTGGGTTCTCCACTCAGAGTCTCATAAGGTTGCTATCAAGATATTGGCAGGCTGCTTTCTCATCTGGAGCTCAGGGTCCTCTTCCAAGCTCATGGAGTTGAAAGATTATTCAATTCCTTGCAGATGTGGGTCTGAGGTCACCTTGTCATGTCCAGCTCATAGAGGCCACCTGTATTCTTTGCTGCACAGTCCCCTCAAATCTTTAAAGCCAGCAAATGGAGAATCTCCCTCACATCAAATCCATCTCATGCTTTAACTCTCCTTCTTCAGTAAAAGCCCAGTCCCATTTAAGGGCTCACCTTAAGGATTAATTAAGTCAGGCCTACCAAAGATAATGTCCATTTGTTAGAGTCAACTGTGCCAAATAATACACTTAATCATGTGAGTGACATCCCATCACATCCACAGTCACTATCCATAAGGTCGATGAGGCCATTCCCATACTCTGAAGGAAGAATCCCTCCACAAAATATCATAGCTTTGAAGATTTCAGCAGATAATTTTCATGTTGTAAATGCCGTCTAGTCCCAAGGATGACTACACACTAGGTGAAGCAATATTCGAATCAATGACTTGATACCGACTGAATCAGGATATGAAATTGACATTCTTAAGAGTCATGACATAAAAATGTCATAACTGTGTTCCCTTTTTATAAAACAAACCATCATACACAAACACAGACATGCATTTTAAGTGTCATGTTCAGCAATAGCTACCAGTGCATCTTATGTTAACCCATAGATACCACCAGCAGGTACTGGTTTCCTTATTATTATAATCCAGGTAAGTAAAAAAATCACAGTAAAGCTTCATCATCCTCCAACTAAATATATCCTCCAGACTGCTGGCTTGGTTAGCTCCTCAGTGGGAGGAAAGCAAAAACCAGACATAACGTGCCAGAATGAAGTCTTCCACTTCAATTTCTCCTTTATTTAAAGCATTTTATAGGGGCTTTATGTTGACCCTATTGCTTCAGGAGAAGGAAATCCTCCCAAATGCGTCCCTAGGGCACAGCATCCCCCACAGTGACTTGGCTCCCTCCTCTCAGTGATTACTGCGACATGGAAAAAATTCTTAATTGGTTAACCTTGGGAAAAATCACTTCATACAGGGAAGACGCAGAACAAAGACGCCCACCCAAACAGTCAGTTCTCCCCACGTACAAAGCGGCTGGTGAGGAGTATGAGAGGCACCACATGAGCAAGGCTGACCGACAGAACTTAGCTGCATTTTAAAGCTAAATAGAGGGTTCCTATGCTTTCCTTTCATCTCCAAATGGAATAAGTATTCACACAATCACAACAGCAGATCCGCTAAACCATGCCTCTCTTCCAGTCATCAGCGTGCTGCTCAGCATCCTCCTTGAACCCCAGGGAAGGAGACTGCCTTCTGGCCATCCAGCTGAACTAATGAGAGTGGGGTTTTGACACTGGGCTCCCAGGACCAGTTACTCTGCTTCTCACCTGGCTCCACACCAGAGATTATCCCCTAGCCCCTGCCAGGGGCTGTGTATTGGTCCCAAGGGAGCCTGGCAGAGAATGGGTGGATGGCAAAGGTCAAATTCAGCCCACTCCTATAAAAACAACCAAAGTACACATCCTGCTGTGCATAATTTTCATGCTTAAAATCAGCAACTTTTGTCTTTCTGGATTATCTTGATTCATAGAAACATTCACTGTTCATCTGGGCAGAAACAAAACATACTCACATCTTAACGTGTGACACTTTCACAACTGGAATGAAAAGCTATATGCCAGATTGCACCATTTATATTCACCTATTAAACTCCAAGCTTCACCAAATACCTGTATCACGCTTTGGAAATAGACATCTATGTTTTCCCAAAAGACACATTTTCTACGATGTATGTCTTCAAACTATATTTTCAAAATAAATGATTTTTCCCTAGTAGCTCTTCTCTGATTAAAAAAAAATCACCATTTTCATTACCAATATGAGATTATAGTTTAGTATCCTATAAAGTGATTAAACATAACTCTGCATCAAATGTAACTCTGGTATCAAATAGTCTCAAGACAAATAAAAGTGAAAACATTGGATTCCTTGCTTTTTAAATGCCAAATGTTCACTCAAGGACCTGATTGCTTCAGCTGGGACTTTTTCTTTCTCGTACAGCTTCTGAAATATTTAAATTGCTTTGTTTAAAAATATTTCTTCTTATTTTTCCTCTCATTTCTTCAAGAATATATAGCTATAATAAAACCATGATACCCAGAGTTCAAGAGGAAAAACAGCCTCAATATTTAAAATAAGTAATAATTATACATATATCGAAATGAATACCCCATTTTGATGGGTCACATTCAGAAACCTTAAAGGCGCCTCTATCTGGGCAATAGTTCCTTTTGGACTAACAACAATTAGGCTGTGTAATTTTGTGCTGAATCCCTTCAGATAACTGTGTGCGCACAGCCAGGCCACTTTCTCACTGGTGTGGAGGCCAGGGCTGTCAGGCCCACTCCTCTGGTTAATGTCAGTAGCACTATGTATAAAAGGTGACTCGAGTGTGTACAAATGTTGATCTTTAGAGAAGTCATGCCTAGACTCACACACACATCCACTCTTTCGCCCACTAGGTCAACAGCAGGAACAGAGGGCAGCCCAGGAAGGGACTTGCCAAGAGCAGAGGCTTATTTGTTAGGTTACATAGCCCTCGGGGACTTTCTTGCCTGAGATTAATCCATAATCCTGTTTTGTGTTTAAAAATTCAGGTTCTAAAAGCTTTGCCTATGAGACATTTTCAGAGGTGATGGAGAAATTTTCTCATGTACAGCAACAAATTAAGTGCCAGTGCAAGTGAGCACTGACAAGAAAGGAACTGTGTGGAATAGGTGGCACAACATTTTTGCCCTCATCCAAAATCATTTCTTTAAAGTTCCAAAATGGATACAGATCATATTTTAATGGCCAGAGTACCTGTAGGTAAAAATAGAATAAACACACACACACACAAGTTGAAACCATCTATGGCTTTTCTGACTGCTGCACAAGTAAAGCAAAATCAAGATGCCCCCTGATCGAAAATACAGCAGAGGTTCTGAAGAAATATAATATTCGCTGATGTGGCTTCCAAACTAAATTTCATCTGAATACCAAATAGTAAGAAAGCCCTCATCTCAGCTTTGAACAATCCTATTTTTATTACATCAAAATTGTTTCTTCCCTTGCCAACTTCATTCTACCCCTTTTTGCTACAAACTTAATGTCCAGAAAGCTTCCTTTTACAACTCTAGCAGACCCAACCAAAAAAAGCAGGAATTCCTAATGCTGCAGAAACCATCATGAACATGTTCTCATCTGGATGAGTCTAATAAAGTATAACTCACTCCACTCTTCAGTGAAGAAAGAAAGTGTCTGGGGGGGAACACGTTTCTGAACAAGAGGGCCATGTGAACTCCTCAACACCCTAGACCACCGAGGTGTGGACAGAGCCAGCTGGCCTCGTGGCATCTTCTGCTTCAATTTAGAGAGAAAGAAAAGCACAACAGTTAATAATCCACACTGCCATTTCAATGTGTGACTCAGCCCGTGTTCACAGTCATTCCTGCTAAGGTTTAACTTAACAATGTTTGGCAACAGAGCTGACCTTTTAAAAGCCAAAGGTGAGCATGGGAAGAGCATTTTCTCCCCGGATGCAACTTCTCTAGTCTAACAAAAGCAGCTCCAGTTTCCAAATATGAACAAAAAAGGAGACAAATCACCAAGCTTGTTGCCTATGTCTTGATGTGTTGCACATTCTTCTTTTTGAGACAGTCTCACTCTGTTGCCCAAGCTGCAGTGCAGTGGCTCAATCTCGGCTCACTGCAACCTCTGCCTCCTGGGTTCAAGCAATTCTCCTGCCTCAGCCTCCTGAGTAGCTAGGACTACAGGCATGCACCACCACACCCAGCTAATTTTTGTATTTTTAGTAGAGATGGGGTTTCACCACGTTAGCCAGGTTGGTCTCGAACTCCTGACCTCAAGCAATCTGCCCGCCTCAGCCTCCCAAAGTGCTGGGATTACAGGCATGAGCCACCATGCACATTCTTCTTTTTACTTTTTTTGTGGACCTCACAGTTTGGAGTAGTGGTGGTGGTGGTGGTGGTGGTGGTGTGTGTGTGTGCAGCATCCCTCCTGCTCCCTCCCTCCATAGGCCCTAGCACAGGCTTTTCCACTTAACAATAACTCCGAGGGTAAGCCACCATTTGTATAGGTGGAGGAAGCCAAAACCCTACAACAGAGCAGTCTAAGGAATTTCACACCTATAAGCATTGATTTCCAAAATCAAAATATAATTTTGAAAGAGGCAGTATAGTATCTATTGCCTTGCAAATAAAACCCCAACTCCTTTCTGCAGCTGACAAGGGCCCTGTATTGTCAAGACCCCTACTCAACTACATCCCATGCAACCCTGGCCCTTGTAGAATCTGTTCTTTCTTACCATGCCTTGTTTCCAGCCCCCTTCTCCCAAACTCTTCAAATAGCAGGCATCTTCTCAACTGTCAGATCTTGGCATAAATGTCACCACCTCCCAAAGGCCCTTCTACGTCCCTTTAGATAAAGGAGCTGCCTGCCTCCCACCTGTCCCTGGTATTCTTCATCTCAGCTCCAAGTTGGTTTTCCTCATAGCATGTGTCACAATTTTAAATGACTTTACTTAAAAATTTCCTTCTACGTACCTACCCATTTCCTTCACAAGGCTTTTTGCTCCATGTCTAACATACTCCTCCTGTATTTGTAATACCCATCCTGAGGCCTGGCACATGGCTGACACTTAGTAAGTACTCACCTGACTCATAACTAGAATTAGCAAAAACTATACCTGATGTTTATGCCAGTGGTTGTCAAAGTAGTGGCAGGGGTCCGGGCACAGTGGCTCACGCCTGTAATCCCAGCACTTTGGGAGGCCAAGGCGGGTGGATCACGAGGTCAGGAGATCGAGACCACCCTGGCTAACACGGTGAAACCCCGTCTCTACTAAAAATATGAAAAATTAGCCGGGCGTGGTGGCGGGCACCTGTAGTCCCAGCTACTCGGGAGGCTGAGGCAGGAGGCAGGAGAATGGCGTGAATCCAGGAGGCAGAGCTTGCAGTGAGCTGAGATCACGCCACTGCACTCCAGCCTGGGTGACAGAGCAAGACTCTGTCTCAGAAAACAAAACAAAACAAAAAAAAGCAGTGGCAGGGGTTCTCCAACCAGCGGCAGCAGCATCACCTGGAAATGTATTTGAATGTACATTCTCAGCATCCTCCCATCCCACGTTTCTACCTATTGAATCAGAAACTGAGGATGCAGCCCAACAATATGTGTTTTAACAACCCTTCTGATTGATTCTGATTCTGATGCATGTTCAAGTTCGAGAACTACTGCTTCACACAATATTGCCCACTTTCCAAAGGGCATTCAAACACATATATTGTAGGCCTGCCTCTAATAGGGAAAGGAAGAGTGAGCATGATTTTGCAGGAGACTTATCTTTACAGGCAAAGAGGCTGTGAACATTCAGCCTGGAAAATACCCCATATTGATGAGTGTTTCTGTGTTTGGGGGAGGCTCTGTGAAAGGAACCAACTTATGCAAAGGATTCCCTGGCTCATTTCTATTCAATCAGAGGGTGATCAGGCTAAGTATGATGATGCCGCAGCCATATCACTGGCATGGGAATCCTGCCTTTTCTGTAGTGATAGCCCAGATGATAGGGGTGCTTGCCTCCCAGTCTTCATCTTGAGGGTAAGGTTTCCTGAAAACAGATACTGCCTTGTCATGTATGCACCCTGGCCTTCACCCAACACCTAGCACACAGTGGTAAATCAGAAAGTGTCTGCAAAAGAACCAGTAGCTGAAGTAGTGGTGATGTCACCTGTATTGCTAGGAGAAAACATGCAAGAGGGCTTTGCTTGCTGGATTTATCAGTGGGCTAGTAGCTTTTATATGGGAAAGTGGTTCAAAAACATGCTGCGTAGAGAAAGAATGCAGGACTTAGAGTTAAGAAAGATCCCAGTTCAAATCCCGGCCACTTGCTCCTTTGTGTCTTTGGCCAAGGTAGCTGGCCTTGCTGAGCCTCTGATTCCTTAACTGTAAATGGAGATATCATGCCCTGCCACACAGGGCTCTTGTGAGGATTATGTGAGATTACAGGATAAAGTGTCTAGACTAGCATCAGGTACGTACTCAGTGCTCAAGATGCTGTAATGACCCATATTAGCATTATTGCTTAATTGTTTGACTGGAGAAAATGAATCAGAGGTCTTTGTCTCTGATGTAATGTGTATTCTGTAATTTGATGTAACAGAGTTAGAGAAGGGCATTCCTGCCCACCCCATAGTTTTCAGTGTGATGGGAGAGATCCATCAGTATAAAACATGAGGAAACACAGGTGCTGAGTTTGGACTGATGAAGGCTCAGATCCCTTGTCTGCCACTTACCAGCTGTGTGACCTTGAGCAAGCCACTTACACTCTCTGGGCTTCTGCATTTGTAGATTGGAGATAATAACACACTTCACTCAGGGTCATAGTGAGGACTGGAGATTAAAATATCCATGAAACACTCAGCCCTGTGCCTAGCCCTTAGTAAGCACTTGATAAATGACGAGTATTATTTACTAAAACCAACAACAAGCAGGGCAGAATTCCATCTCTGCTACAGAAGAGGCAGACAGGGAGGAGCAGAGTGTTAGAGGCAAAAACAAAGAGGGGATGATACACTGGTAAAAGCAACACACAGGGAGAGGAGGCTTCCCAGAAGTGATAGCGTTTAAATGACAGGGGTCACCAACTCAAAGGCTGGTAGGGCAAAGCAGTTATTGTCAAGGCCTGATGCTGGCCAGGAAGGGAAATGCCCTTTAGCTGCTGCTAATTTCCACCATGTAAACATACAGGTTCTACATGGCCAGATTCCCTGATTTATCAAAAGAAGCAAACATATCTGAATTTTCCTGAAAAAAATCTTATTTTTTAAGTAGTGCTTCAATCAAAGAGAAAAATATCCTACCAGAATTGAACAACACACATTATAGGCCACATCTGGATCATGAACGATCAGTTTTGAGGCCTTATTTTAAAGCATGAGTAGAATTTTGTCAAGCAGGGATGGTGGAAAGAGCATTCTAGCAAGGAAACAGTATGGGCTGGGACAGGGAGGCAGGAAAGGCCAGGAAATGTTCAGAAAGCAGAATTCTGCTCCAGGGGAGTGAAAGTGAACAGAGGAGGAAAGGAAGAGTCAGGGAGCAACGCTCAGAGGGAGAAGCCTTCCAGGGAGAGATGTGGGCTGGGCTGGCAGGTAAGTCCAAGAATGCTGACATGGAGAAGGAAGGAGTTAGAAATGATAGAAGAGCAGCCAGCTGGCCGGTCACTCTCCTCCCCTCTTTGGGACTCAGTTTTCCTTGCTATAAACTGAGCTCATGAATTAGATAAGCTTTAAGCCCTCTTCTAGCCCCATCCATAACACTCAGGGGGGTCACCACAACTCTTACACGTAGGGTTGCCATATGCAGCTCCTGTGCTCTAGGTTCTAGGGGATGCTGTTCTAGCTTACCATCAAGGAAGAAAAGGGTCACGTGCCTGCCCCAAGGACCACCTTTTCTAGCCATAGGGGACAAGCTAACTTAAGTAATGCAGAAAAAACTGTGGGCCATAAGCACAGAGTCAATCCCAACATGAAGTAGTCCCTCAAATAACAACACATTCACCTTCATCGAATACCGATTTTGAGCCAGACTCTGGCCCACTTACCGGACAGAACAATGTCTAAGGTCCCACTATTATTTCCATGTTACAGATCAGGCACAGGATGGTTAAACAGGTCTACAGCCAAAAAGCTGGAAAATGGTAGGACAAGCAGTCAAACAAGAAGTGAGTCTAATGCCAGCCCCTTCCATCTCAGCCCCTCTGCCAAGCTGCCTTCCTCTAGATCCTTTCATATCTGTGTTTCGGTGCTGCACTTCTTTCACAATGGCATCTGAAATTACATGTTGGTATAACTCAACTGGGAACATTCCTTGGCCACATCAGGACAGAGTAAAAACCAGAGTTCCCTCTCCTGCTCCAGAGGGTGGCCAAAAGTTTGAGTCCTGGGGAGTTTTGTACTTCTCTGGATACAGAGGAGAGATAAAAGGTCTTTGTTCCCAAGAACCTGGGATCTTGGTCCAAGGAGTCAAATTGTCAGAATGAGTTTGAAAAAGCGGGGAGTAGCTGGGCTTGCAGAGATGTGGATTTCTGCCTGCAGTGGCTGTGTAGATCTCACAGACAGAAGGGGTTTGAAGTACATTCCATTCCAAGAAGCTCCCCAGAGCAGGGAGACAAGAAGCAGAGGACTGAAACCTAAGGGTAAAGGTTCAGGCAGCCATGGGAGGGAGTGTGTCAGCAACTATCTTTGGCACGGACCCTGAGCATCCCAGAGGCAGCCACCCTGGGACAAAGACCACAGGCCTTCCCTCAAGCACTCTGGGCAAATTAAGAGAACCCTGAGGGACAGAGAGGGACCCTCATAAAGTCTGAGATTTAATTTTCTACTAAACATGACAGATGAGGTGAGGGGTTGTGAATTAACATTTAATTTGACTTAGAAAACACAAAATATTAGGTTTTTGCATCCAAATATCATGGGATAAATTTGGCCAATGATAATTATTTACGTGGAAAAATATTTATATTGAGAAGGCCTCATTTGTTTGAGGAATTTTGTCCATGTGAATACAAAAAGCCTTCCCTCTCTCACGTACATATACATTATGTATTCAAGTTTTTTTTTCTCTAAATATTCTATGTTTAGGTTGAATCAATGGCCAGTCTATAAGATAAAGGTAAAACTCTATTTTAAGAAAACACTGGGCTGGCCACAGTGGCTCACACCTGTAATCTTAGCACTTTGGGAGGCAGATGGGGGCAGATCACTTGAAGCCAAGAGTTGGAGACCAGCCTGGCCAACATGTTGAAACCTGGTCTCTGCTAAAAAATACAAAAAAACTAGCTGGCATGGTGGTGCACGCCTGCAATCCCAGCTACCCCGGGGGCTGAGGCACAAAAATCCCTTGAACCTGGGAGGTGGAGGTTGTAGTGAGCCAAGGTCACACCACTGCATTCTAGCCCGGGTGACAGAGCAAGACTCTGTCTCAACAAAAAAACAAAAAACAAACAAACAAACAAAAAAAGCAAGAAAAACAAAACATTAATGTGTGCATATATATATGTAGACATATAAATATGTGTTTCTAACTCTGCTGGAAATGAGAGATAAACCAAATATTCTAGGGGTTTCCCTAAGACTCAACATCAATACCCCAAAACTAATTAACTAATAAGTATTAATACTAATTAAAAATTGCATGGCATTAATTTTGTGCCAGGCATGGATCTAAATCTTGTGTGAACAATTGTCTGTAATACGATTTATTTATCACAACACCCTGTTGAGTTATCATTATCATTTTACAGATGATGAAACTGAGACACAAAGAGGTTAAGCAACTTGCCCACAGTCACACAGCTAGTGAGTGGCACAGCTGGGATTTGAACCCAGGCTGTCAGGCTCTACAGTCTGATAACCACTAGAATATTTTGCTTTGTAACATCTGTTGTAAGGATTGAAGGTAAAAATGTATCACGTTTCAAGCTTTCTAGAAATTCTTTCACTAATTCAACACACTTATTGTGGCACTATGCCAGGGATGAGGGACGCAATCTCTGCACTCATGGTGCTCACAGTCTAGCAAAGAACTTCTCTTCTTCCCCTTTCACTCCCTCCCTGCGCTCTGTCCCTCTCTTTGTCCCCAGGAAATTATCCACATGAACAGACTTTATTTCACAACTTCATCTAAAAACTCACATGCACATACCCTGATGATGTAACTTAACAGGTCTAACAAAACCCCAAATTTACAAATTTAAAAAAGAAAATCACCAACCCAAAGACAGGAGGACATGGCCCAATGGGAAATAAACCCAAATTGCTAAGACACATACAGCACTAAAATCTAGAAGGCTTGAAAGATAACGTTTGCCACTATTGAGAGATTTCTTGTGCTTTCAAAGTCCACAAGCAGAGTGGTTCATAAACATCCTGTCTAAATGCAATATTGGAGGCCTGTCTCAAGGTAATATTCTAGTAAGGGAAAGAGCATTGACTTCATCGTAAGCGGCTAGTCTGCCGCTGATGGCAGACTAAGACTGGAATGTGCAGATAATTATCTTTAAGGCCAGTCAACGGCTATATGTCTCCTATAATATCACCTTTAAGATCAAGCCAAGACATTCCAGTCTGAATCAAGGTTTATTTGTGAAAGGATTTAACACTTTTAGATCCCATATTGCTTGGAGGACTACCAATTTGCATTCCCAAATATCCAATTTCTTCAATTTCACAGAGCATGAATGAGATTTCAGGTTCTCATATGTTAGAGGAAAAAATTTAAGACACTAAAATTCCTTTTCTTCAATGAGGTGAATTTCTTTGCTAACGCCTCCACAAAATAAAATCACCACTAGGGACTGAAAGTAGCAAATATCATAAGTCATAATGCCACATTCATGTAGATATAAACAAATTTTCAGGTATTTCCAGCTGAATGGTCTCCCTTGTTCCACTCAAACTTGAAAGGTCAAAGGAGCAATTTGATTGTGGGTGCTCTATACAGACCACAGACAGGAGGAGGAATGGCCCTTCTACCAGCAAGGACACAACACTTAAAGGGGCATGCAGACAGCTGAAATCCAAATGAACCCCCATACATCGGAGTGATCTACCAAAGGGAACCAGTTAATCAGGAAGGCTGTACAAGGTTCCTCATTGGTGGTGGTAGGGATTGATCAAACATCTGTTTTAAAGAACCGGTATAAATATTGGCTTAAACTAGACCAGAACCAGCATAGTATGGGGTGTGGAGAGAGAGGTGGTGGTACCTACCCACAGGTGAGGAGAGAGAGAAGAAATCTCAGAAGAGATATCCCAGAGCTGGTATTTCAGCCCTACAATGCTACTTGATGGTTGCCAGTGCGAGTGAGAAAGATAATGATGACCATGAAGGTTGCCAACGGATATTAAATCAACCCATCATTTTATAGGGAACATAGTAGCATTCATTTGATAACATCAGCACACTGAAATAGTTTAAAAATGAAGCAAGAAAAAATGAAAAGTGACTCCAGTTGAAGAACAGTCAAATGCCTTGTCTTTGTTATTACCCTACTGTGTGTATGTGTGTGCATGTGTAAGTGTATATTTACTTTTATATGAAAATCCAACCCTCTTGATGGTCATATTTATCACTCTAAACTAATAAACAGCCATTCTAATTTTCTAAGACAAAATTAAATGTACATATACATATATTTGTACACATAGTAGAGAAGGCTGTTTGGAAAGAAATATATCAGGGAATTAACAGTGGTTTTCCTTGATTATGAATCATGGGCTTTTTTTTTCTATTTCTCATTACTCAAACCCAAAATAGCTTTACTGATACTTTGACCCCAATTATAAAAATAATGCGTATTTATGTCTTGTTAATATTAAACATACAGTAAAGTATGAAAGAGAGAAAGAAAAGCAAAACAAAATCACAAGCACAAACCCAGGACCCAGAGGAATACTGAGGGCCATTTTTATAGACTTCCAAATTTTTTCCATCAGTACCTCTTCTTTTAACAAGTCAATCATGCTACACATACTGTTTTATGGCTTTTTTTTATTGTATTTATTTATTTAGAGATGGGGTCTTGCTCTGTTGCCCAGGCTGGAGGATAGTGGTGTGATCATAGCTCACTGCAGCCTTGAACTCCTGGGCTCAAGCAATCCTCCCACTTCAGCCTCCTAAGTAGCTAAGACTATGGGTGCATGCCACCACACCTGGCTATTTTTCTTTTTTTAGAGACTGGTCTTGCTACGTTATCCAGTCTGGTCCTTCCTTTTAGCTCGACAAAATAACATGGATGTCTTCTCTATCGATAAATATTGATCTAGTTCATTTTTTCATGGTTGCAGTGTAATCTATAAGAATCACCTCCTGGGGGTCTTGTGGTTATTTCCAAATTTTTTAATTTATAAATAAGAGTAGATAAATCACATCTAAATATTTTCTTTGCCAACGATCTGGTGATTACTTAAGAGAAATTCCCAGAAAGGTACTTGCTGGTTTGAAGGACATGTATGTCTTTATGGTTTAGTGCACATACCTATAAATTGGTCTCCTGAAAAACCACACAAATCCAGAAACAGAAGTATATTTTATTTTCTTCTTTTTGTTTTTCTGTATTTTTTGTAACTTACTTTTTTGCTGACATTATACTTAAAAATTGCTTCTACAAAAGGAAAAAAAAAATATGTTATGGAAAAAGAAAAGGGACAATTGGAAGATGACTTTTTCCAATGGAGAATTTTGATCTATGGGACAGGACTTTCCCAGAAAGAAGATGGGGACACAAGACTTGACACTACTGTCCATTAAACTCACCACCTCACCTCCCTTGCTCACACCCATCATCCAGACTTTTCACACACGGTCATCTACAGGAAGAAATGCAGTGATGAGCAAGCCTCAGTATTCACTCTTTACATGGTTCTAGCTAACACTGGTGCATCAGTAAAAGACCATTCTGTACCCTTTTTCTAGTAGTATCTCCCTTGAAGGTAGAGATTCAAAAGAATCCACCTTAGATTGAAGCAGGACTTTCCAATTTCCTTCCCTTATTCTTAAGCTAATAAAATATTCTTGCCCCTTTATGACAAATTTTTTTTTAAAGATAACACAGCCCAGCTGAACCAGGAGTGGGGAACAAGGAGACTGGATACTCATCTTGAGAAAAGTCTCCAAAAGTGATCAATTTAAAAAATATTTTCAGTTATTATTTTCATGAAGTTTGTTAACTCTGATGCAAAGATGTCTCTGAAATCTCTAGATACACACAGAAATTAGTCAACAACTGATGTTTTTTCTGTATGGGCTAGTTTCCCACCAACCAGAGCCACGGGCTCCCAAACCCCTTCTGTTCTTAGTCTCACTCCCTCTAATGTCAAACCTGGCTAAACTAGGGGCTGGAGACTGGGTCTCTTATCTTTAAATATTACATTATTCTTAACACTCTCTATTGGCTAAAAATGAAACAGAAGTTCAGAAAACTCACAGGCCACAAATCTGCTTACTTCAGAGGTCACCTTTTAGATTTAAGAATACTGCCAACTTTTCACTTTAACATGGTACCCACTCCTACCCAAATCCTCTTTCTGTTGATACACACACAACTTGATTCTTACCACTTCTAGAAAGCCATCGCCCTACTACTCATCCTCTCCTTAGATGCAAGGTCTGAGAATTCATGAACTCCCCTGATGCAAGCAACCTACTGCTAAGCTTCACCTCAGGTCAGAAGAAACAACTGGCCCATGCATTGCACCATTTTCCAACCAGCAGATGTAAACACATGTAAATCTAGGCCCACAAAGGAAGCAGCTACTTCTTAAGTTGATTTTGATGATCACTTGAACTTTATCCCACAAAACTAGAAACCCACCATTGCAAGATGGAAGGAGAGGAGCTAGAGGTGTGCTTTATTTCTGGACATTCTTCCTTCTAAGCACTAACCATACCTGCAGTCCTCTATTTGGGAACATAGGTCATTATTCTAATGCATATAAAAAGCAAACAATTAAGATAGAACCAAAGATTTTAAAAATAATCTAATTTTGAAGCATCTTGTTTTTCAGATCCAGTCTTTTATAAAATCTATGCCGTTGTCGCATGTTCCATACACACTTTTTAATTTGATCCACCATATCATTGAAATGCTCATATCCATAGTGTCCTGAGTAAGTCTTAGGATGGACATTTGTTAGGATATTAGTAATTTCCATATTTGCCTCAACTTTACCAAGTACATAAACCCTATGCTGTTTAACATTATTTCAGCACTTTTTAAAGTAAAGATAAAATAAAGTGATTTTAAAATTCATATAATTATACGATCATTGCTGTACCAACAAAGATTATGATGCTTATGTTGGCTTACAGAAGACATTTCCACAGAACAGACAGAAAGGGTCGTTTTAGCTGATTAAAAAAAAAAGTCTGAATGCAGTACAACAAAGGGCTGTTATGGAGGTATGTAGCATATAAAATCAAACTCACAAGAACCAAGAATCACTTATATTAATTTATAATACGCCTTGGTTTCAGAAAGAAATGGCTGTGTTTTTAATATTTTAGGCCTCTTGATAAAATTCTGTCACATGACAGCTATACACTTGGTTATGAGAAAAGTGAGTTTGGATTCATGAAAGACACATGACATTTGAGCTAATGAGGATGTACAATAACATCCCACAGATCCTTATGGATGTCAATACACCTGACAAGTAACAGTTTTCCTACCTTCTGACTGGCTGAAGGACTGGAAGCAAGATAACCACCCTCATTAGTAGTACATGTACACAGAAAGACAATAGCCTCAATTAAGGTCATCGAGGGGAGCTGACTTAATTTGGGGAGGTGACTATCCAGAGGCTTGGTGATCACTTCCTAATTTATTGCTGTATTGTAGAGAGAAAGAATTCTGGATAAGCAAGGTCCTAAAATGTAAGAAGTTACCGGTGACTCCAAAATTTATTTGAATCTTTAAAAAACGATGACAGATTATAAGACAAAAAAATCACTTAAGTCCTTCCTAGTAATAAATATCTTCAAAATAGGACATGCATATTCATAGTATTTGTAATAAGGCCATCCCAACTCACACACAGCTGCTGACCCAAAGTCCCAGAGCATGAACTCTACTGTGAGGTCAAGCCAGGCCATTCTGAGAGGAGTGCTAAGTCCTTCAACCACTGCAGACCCATTCAGCTCACCGTGGCAACAGCATGGTGAGAATATTTCAGTCCCAGTGGCCTGGAAGAATGAGTGTACTTCACAACGCACCCAATTTATTCTCATAAAATGCCTGGCATGCCAATTGACTTTAGGCTCATTTTACACAAAAATCTAGGTTTTTGGAAAGATTCACTCTTGGGTTTCCAAACGTTTATTGCCTCGCTGACAGATTTTTAGACTGGTGCTTGTAACAGGTGATTTTTCACACCATAAGAAATCCAAAATGCAATTCCAGGACACTAGGCAAAAACTATCTCTAAGATTCCAGTTGGTGTCAAATCACATAGGACCTAGAATATGCAAGCAGAGAAGTAAAAATACTTCTTCGTTAATAATCACATGTGAGCTAGTATAGTATCATCAAAAGTTACACCGACTACACCTCCCACTCTCCCTCACTCTGTCAGGTCCGTGCCTACCGGTACGTTCTCTGTTCAGCAAATGCACAGAGCATGTTCCCACTGCAGGTAGCTTGCATTGGCTGTTCCTGCCACCTAGAGTTCGCCCATTCCGGTGCTTGTAGGTTGGCTCCTGACTGTTATTCAGCTTCAGGAGTAGCCCTGCTGCCTCTCCAAGCCACACTGTATATAATATGGCCTGGCTGACTTCCTTCATAGCATATATTACAATCTCCAACTCTCTTGTTCACTTTAAAAACATGTATTTTTTGTTAATGAGGACAAGACTTGGTCTTTCTTGCCTTTCCTTTCTGTTCCCAGTACCTGGAACAGTATTTAGGACAGAGGTGGGCACTCAATAAATATATGCTAAATAAATGAGTAAAAGGTTTAATTAATCAAAAGTACTAGGGGTTTTTTTGCACTAAAGTGCAAAGCCATGAGGTATGATTTGTATTGTATTGTAAGTATTCCATTATTATAAAAACAAGATATATTTGAGACAAGCCATATGAAAATTAGGTCATAATCTGAAGAATGAAGAAGATTCCATTAACTCACTAGTTCCCAAAATTCCATCATGAAGATCCCCTATTGTAGTTTTTCTTCCAAGATGCCAATGGTTTGAAATAAAATGCTTTTCAAACCCACTTGCTTCTAGTAAATCAGTTTGTACACCCTTATACAGTTTCTAACAAGATTTTTGCAAGAAAAAATAAATGGCAGGGGTAAAAACTTGTTAATGAATGTTCATAGCAACATTCCTTATAGTGGCCAAAAGCAGAAACAACCCAAATGTCATAAACCAATGAACAGATAAATAAAATATGGTAATCCATATAGCCATGCAAAGGAACATTATTCCTAACAATAAATGAAATACTAATACATGCTGCCACATGGATGAGCCTTGAAAACATTGTCCTAAGAAGAAGAAGCCAGATACAAAAGGCCATATGCTATATGATTCCCTTTATATGAAATACATGAATAGGAAGATCTATAAACTATATAATTCCATTTATATGAAATGTATGAATAGGCTAATCCATAAAGACAGAAAACAGATTAATGGTTACTGGAAGCTGGGGTTTGAGGAAGGGCAGGGGGAGTATGGAATAACTGGTTATAGGTACAGAGTCTCTTTTGAGGTAACAAAAATGTTCTAAAATTGATTGCACAACTCTGTGAATATGCTAAAAATCATTGAATGGTACACTTTAAATGGTGAATTGCATAGTATGTGAATTATATCTCAATAAGGCTGCTACATATTTTTCTAAGCGCTATGTGGATACCAGTTATATCTTTGAGAATGGAGCTAGATGATTAATTCTCATCCAGACCAAAAGTCTACAAATAAAGACACTATCTGCTAATTGAGAGTTGCCTTGATTAAGAAAATGCTAGCTGCTCTAACAGAGAAACTCTGAAATCTCGGTGACTTATTATAAGTTTACTTCTAGCTCAAATTTTTTCTGTCTAGTAGTTTCACTATCCTTTAGCCTGGGCCTCAGACTCCCAGTAGATCTTCTCTATCTAGATATCATATAGAGATAAGACAATAGATCACACCAAAGCTATTTATATGCCAGGTCTGAAAATGGAAAAGGATAAGTTACTTCCATTGACCAAAGCTTGGTCTTATGGCCATTTCTAGCTACAATGTAATCTGGAAATGTAACGTATATCTAGGAGTAAGAGGAATCAGGTTTTGTTGAAGGTATAGCAGAGACTTACTCCCTCAGGGTTTACTGTCTTAAAAAATAAAAAGGTGGGGGCAGGGTGATCTATGAGCATCTGTTTTGTCTCACTCTTCCTCCAAATATCTTCCTTCTTAACAAGTAATTGGTGCCAGTCAGGGAATAAATTGGTAAAACTACCTTACAGAGAAATTTGGCAATATGTAATAAAGTTAAAGATGTGTGAAAATTATGGCCCAAGGTGCTAGATTAGAAAAACATAACCACGAGATTTTTCAGCTTTTCATTCCTTAAATCTTGGCTGGTCTTGGGACTTGCTTAGACCAATAGAATGTGGTAGAAATGATGCACTGTGTGCATTTCAGAGTCAAAGCCTTAAAAGGCCTTGAAGCTTCTTCTTGAAACACTGTCTCAAGAATGCTGTGCTGTGAGGAAGCTGATCCACCCTATCATAGGATAAGAAGCCATATGGAGATCTGAAGTACCCTAGCTACAGGCAGCACCAACAGCCAGATATGTAAGTGGGGCCACATCAGACCATTCACTCATTCTAGACATCACCTGACTGCAACTAGATGAAGAAGACTAGCTAAAGAATCATGCCAAAATACAGCATTGTGTAAATCATTATTTTAAGCCAGTAAGTTTGGGGTGTTCTGTTATGCAGCAACAGATTCCTGATATAAACAAGAATTTTATCTTCAAATATACACTAAAGATAAATTCTCATACGTTTTCTCAAAGAGAAATGCTCAAGAATGTCCACCACAGCATTGTTTGCAAAAGGAAAAATACAAAAATAACTAATATGGCAACCATTACCAAAAAATGGATATTTAAAGTATGATGTAGGTAGGATGGAGTGGTTCACTCCTGTAATCCTAACACTTTGGGTGGCCAAAGTAGGAGGATTGCTTGAGGCCAGGAGTTCAAGACCAGCCTGGGCAACATAACAAGACCTCATCTCTACAAAAAGTTTCAAAATTAGCAAGGCACAGTGGCATATGCCTGTAGTCCTAGCTACTTGGAAGACTAAAGTGAGAGGATGGCTTCAGCCCAGGAGTTTGAGGCTGTCATGAGCTATGACCATGCCACTGCACTCCAATCTAGGCAACATAGTAAGACTGTCTCTAAAAAAAAAATTTAAAAAAGTATGATGCCAATGGAGCGCTATGCAGCAATGAAAATAAAACAGAGCTACAGGTATCAATTGGATAAACTTCAAAAACATATTATTAAGAAATTAAAATGAATTGCCCAGTAATACACATTTATTCAATCAACAAATATTTATTGAACACTTTGTAGGTATCTGGAATAAACCCCCACAACCTCACAACTTTATCTTCAATGAGCATGTATTCTAGTGGTAGGAGACAGCCAAAAAAGAAGAAAATAAGTAAAATGTGTAATAACTGAGACAGTGAAGAGTGCTAAAGAGAATAATAAAGCAGAAGAAGGAGATGACCGACTTGCAATTTTAGGTGGGGTAGCCCAGGAAAGCCCTAAGGCAGAGCCATGTAAATAAGACTTGAGGGTGTAGTAAACCAGCCAGTGGCTATCAGGGGAAGGGCATTTTAGGCAAAGGGAACTGCAAGTGCAAAAGCCCCAAGGTGGAAGGGCCTCCCGTGCGTTCAAGGAATAAGGAGGAGGCCATTGAGTAATTGGCCTAATAAGTAAAGTTAATGAATAAAGAAGAAAGTATGAAGCCATTTATGTTGCACTTAAGAATGCAGAAAATAATAGCACATATTATCTGTGAATTCATAACATCTAGTAAAATTACAAAAATAGTCTACATTGGTTGGAATACACACGTATGTCAAATAAGTATAAAAATTAATATGGCCGGATGCACATTACATTTGGGAGAGGATTCTCTTTGGGAAAAATGGAGATACATGGAATCAAGATGGAGTAAAATATTTTATCTCTTTAAAAATGTCAAGCAAATATGAAAAAATTATTTATTTATTAAGTAAAATTTAATTTGTATTGAGTGTTGGGTAAATGAATTTCTTTACACTATTTTCTGCATTTTCCAGTATGTTTGAAATATTTCATAATTGGTTTTAAAAAGGCACTAAACTAATAAATATTTCATCAACAATCAGCAACTGTTGTTTAAATGAGAAGATTTAGTTACACATACACACACGCACACTAACACCCCAAGTGAGAAGGATATTGCTAACTGTCCAAAAACTCAACAGGCATCTGGGGGATGGGCTTCACTGAAAACGACATCATCTCTCCCTTGAGGTAACAGTCAACACATTTCATGCATAATATTATATAAGATTTAATCCATATCTTGTTATCTTAATTCTATTTTAATAATGGCATACATCAACATGAATTCTACTTGAACCCTTTAGTGCTTCTTTATCTGCTTCTAATACAATTTCAAAGAAGCATTTGAATGTAAAATTCATTCTAAATAATAGAGCACGTGATTCTGCAAATCTGAAGAGGAAGTGGGGAGGTTAATAATGATAACAATAACAATAATTGTATGGCATTCATTGGATGCTCAGTATTTGTCAGTCACTTTTCCAAATTCCTATCTTGTATTAGCTCATTGTTTTTTCCTACCAGCCCTATGAGGTTATCCCATTTGACCACTGAAGAATGGAGGGGCAGAGTGAGTGACATGCCCAAGGTCACACAGCTAGAAAGTGATGATACTGGGCTTCAAACCTAGGGGGCTGTTTGATGGCAGAAACTGAATCATAACCACTCAGTTCTGGTGGGAATGCAGAAACCTCTGAGCACACCCTAAAACTTCTCTCACAATTTGCTGCTTATGTACTAAAGTAAAAACTGACTGTGAATGTGTTTGTGCAATTAGGCAATAAATTATTAACTACGTGGTTCATATTTGCTTTAATTGATGGGATTAGGGGCTTCAATTGAATCAATGTGAACCTTAATTACTCACCAACATGAATTTGAAATCTGACTGACTCATAAATAAAAATATATCAATAAAACTGCACCCAAAATAGTTATGACCCTTTAAACTCTTATAAACACTATCATCCTTATTATGGTGTTGGTGTTTGGGGAAGAGGGGGCAGGGTCCGATCGAGCTCTGAGAATTGCCTCCTGATTCTCACTGAACTCCTCATTCATTTCTTTGAAGGCTGTATTCTCACACATATCAGTCCTACAGAGTTTTATCAGGCAAGGTTTGGAGATTGCTTCTTTACTGGGAATTCTCAATTTGACAGTTCAAAATTCTGTCATCGCGAATTGAACAATCAACCTGAATACGGTTTTTAAAAAATTAGATGCTGAGACAATGAATACAATGCAATGGCTTCTAAGATCATTAAAGCCAAAGTTGGAAAATGCAAATTATTTAATTTTATTTTGAGCCACAAAAATGAAAAAAAACTAGCATATCACTTTTCTACTAGTTTTGTATTAATAGGAGATTTAAATATGAATGTAGTCCATATATGGAGAGTATTAATTTTTATAATTGAAAAATCATGTTTTCTAGGAAATATGTGCAATTGGGAACATCAAAAAAGTACTTAATGGGACATCTTAAAAACAAATTCATTGTTGGTTAATCAATTCTTTCAGATAATTTCTACTGTTAACATAACTAATAGTTTCCTAATTTAAGTGAAGCTTTGTTAAATGATATCAGACTCTCTCTACCTCTTTGCTCTTGCTAAATTCTAATGATTATATAATATCAACCCAGAGATACTGCTTTGCCCTACACATTAGCTCATACAGAGAAATGTATTCATTCAGAAGTCTTCCCAAACATACCTCCTCTAGTCACTTAGTCTTCAAACTAAGTAAGTGGACTAGAACTTTCTAGCAACTGTCTCAGAATACTTCTGACCCACATAGTTTCAAATCAGTTACTTTAAGTACATTAAAGCTTAATTTAAACTATTTTTATTACTGGAAGCAAGGTAAATTCAATGCTCCCAGAGTGACGTTTCTAACAAAACCAACTCCAACTTTGCTTCACTAAAATATAGCCACCCAGGGGAAAAACATCATAAAGATAGTAATTATGGTGAGATAATCAAAGGCCTCCACACTGAAAAAAAAAGTTGTCCTAAAAATGTCACTTGTGGGTTTTGAGGCTTTGGAGCCTTGCAAGGGGCTTATTTTAAACAGAAATCCAGCGGAAGCAACACACTTTTGGTCTCTCTGTGTCTCCCCTCCCCTTTCTCTCACTCTTGGGAAGAAGAAAAGATGCCAATAGAAAAACATCAAACAGCTCTTCTCCCCCTACCCCCTTCTTTCTTTGTCTTAATTTCTACAGTTGCTTCAAAACATCCCCATTTTACTTAGAATCTTTTTCCCCTCAGATGTTCCTGGCTTGTAATTACAATCAAACAGAGATCCTACGTAACTGTCCTCAAGACCTTCCAGGTCCCCCACAGGGAAATTCTCAGTTGAAACTGCATCTGTCTCTTGCTCTTTAAAGAAACCAGCAGTATGCATGTTCTCACTCATAGATAGGAATTGAACAATGAGAACACATGGACACAGGAAGGGGAACATCACACTCTGGGGACTGTTGTGGGGTGGGAGGGATAGCATTAGGAGATATACCTAATGCTAAATGATGAGTTAATGGGTGCAGCACACCAGCATGGCACATGTATACGTATGTAACTAACCTGCACATGGTGCACATGTACCCTAAAACTTAATGTATAATAATAATAATAAAATAAAATAAAGAAAAAAAGAAACCAGCAATATGAATTAACTATAAAAGTTGACTCAATTTGAATGGGCAGCTCTCAAAAAAAGGAAACACAATAAGCACATGAACAAGACGCTCAACACCACCAGATATTGGGGAGATGCAAATAAAACCACAGTGAGATGGCTATTGTCAAAAAATATTGGTGAGGATGTAGGGGAACTGGAGTCCTGTGCATTGCCGGTGAAAAAGCAAAATGGTATAGCTACTGTGGAAAAACAGTATGGCAGCTCCTCAAAAAATTGGGAATGGAATTACCATACAGTCCATCAATTCCACTCTGGGTAGATGCCCAAAAGAATTAAAAGCAGGGACTTGAACAGATATGTATATACCACTGTTCATAGCAGCATTATTCACAATAGCCAGGAAGTAGAAACAACCCAAGAAGTCTATTGAAGATGAATGAATAAACAAAATGTGATATATACATGCAATGGAAAATATTCCATTATTCATCCTTAAAAAGGAAAAAAAATTCTGACACATGCTACACACGGATGAACCCTGAAAACATTGAGTTAAGTGAAATAAACCAGACATAAAAATAAAAATATTGTATGACTCGGCTCATTTGAAGTACTTAGAGTAGTTAAATTCATAAAGCCAGAAAATAGAACACAGGTTGCCAGGGACCAGGGGTATGAGGTTATTGGTGAGTTACTGTTTAACAGATATAGAGTTTCAGTTCTGGAGATGGATGACAGTGACAGTTACACAACACTTTGAATGTATTTAAAGCCACTGGTAAAATGGTAAATTTTATGTTATATATATTTTGCCACAATAAAAAAAAGTTGCCTCAGAAGATATAATAGCAAACAAGGAATTATTTTCAATTTATTTATAAAAATAGCAATAGCTTTTATAAATCTGTCTCTTCAATTGCAGCCCAGGATAGGCTACAAATATAGGGATTCTGGGTTGTAGAGGCTCTCCTCTTAGTGACCTCAGATCAGAGTCTAGATTGTGGTAGACAGAATCACAACAATTCATGCCTTTACATTTTCTACTGCTTTAGAGAGAAGGCTCTAGCTTAAGACAAATGGATCTCATTTCTTCTGTGCACCAGCCCTGACAGACATCACTAATCGATTACAGCACTGCCTTGCACTGAGTCCCCTGGGACCTCATAATCTTTCCCAACATAGGGTTAAGGCAGCCACCAATTAATCAGAGCTGTCTCCCAAAATGAAATCTATTTGCTGTAGTGATCCAGGTGGCAATCTATTTATTTTAAGCCAAACTAAAATGTTACATGTTAAAAACCTCATTTTTAAGCTGGGGACACCAGATTATAGATGTAAGGGGACAGATTTGCCCTACTCTCTGTTCATGCCTTTTCAACTGTTTGGGATTCTGGCACATACCATAGAAAAGCACCTTGGATCAAACAACACAAAAAATCAGAGAGATGGAGACTCTGGTATATATAATATACTAGTAGAATTAAAGCTGTCCTTAGGAAAGGCCTCACTGTCTTCTAGAGCAGCGGTTGGCAAACTTTTTCTGCCAAGGGCCAGACAGTAAAATTTTGGCCTTTGTTGTCCATATGGCTCCTGTTGCAACTCCTCAATTCTTTCCTATGAAAACAGCTACAGACAAATGAATGGGCATGGCTGCATTCCAATGAAACTATGCATAAAAACAGGTGGCGAGAGGGATTCAGGTTTGGCCCGCAGACCATAGTTGGCCAACCAGTGTTCTAGATATTCTATCTTCAGTCCAGATCTCTGTAGGGGCCTTCTTACTCTTTCTTTTCATCTACCTTTAGATTTTTAAAGCCATTTCTAGCCCTATCTGAGCATCACCTTCTTCTCTCTGCAAAAATCCTGTGGACCCAGATATAGCTGAATGAAGACCCGGAACAGAAGGCAGAGCTCCAAGCAGAAGGTGGAGTGAGGCAGAAAGAAAGAATCCAAGAGCACAGAAATGTTGTGGGGAGAGGGAGCAGGGGGTGGAACGTACAGTTAGAACTAAAACTCAAGAACTAAGGCTTTCTCCCAGTGGGAGCCTGAAAGATGGATCAGCAGAGTAGGGGAGTCACTCCTCAATTTCTACCCACCCACAGAAGCTGGATGCTTTAAAATATAGGATTCAAATCCATTCAAAATGAACCCTGTGTGGATATGCTCTTGGATTCCATGTGTGAGCTTGATCTGACTAGGGGCCCGTTTGGTTATAGTATGCACTACCTTGCTAAGGACAGTACAGAGAATTATATTCTCACACCTCTCTGGAGACTGGTGCAAAGTAGGTTCAAAGCTTAAACAAGGTTATTTAATCTGTTGCCACTTCCAACAAACTGCTCAAACACAATTATATACAGCAGGGTAAGCGTGGAGCAGGTTGAGCCAGAAGAAACAAAGAGCAGGATATGTTTGTATAGAGAATGGATCTATTTAGTGTTACCAGATCCTAAAGCTGGAGGCAGATTCTGGTGCAAAATGGTGATGAGAGTTAAGCCAGGGCAAGACAATGGAGGGCCCTGAATGTCCCAGTAAATACCTCAGAGTTATACCTTGCATTCAATGGCAGGGTTATTGAACATTTTAGGTAGGGCAGTTATGAGAAAGTATAGAGAGTAACTCAAAACAGAATCGGGGCTTGAGGCAGAGGGATCAGTCAGGAAGCCACTGCATAATCTAAGCAAGAGAAGATGAAGATCAGAACAAAGTCAGGGTATGAAAGGGATGAGGAGGAGGTTGCAGATTCAAGAAATATTTAGAGGCTAAAATCAGCAGGACCCAGTGAGCAATTAGATGTGAGAACAGGGGTATGTTAGAGACAGAAAGGAACTAAGGGTGGCTCAGATTTCTGGCCTGGACAGCTGGGCAGATGCCTGGGCCATGTCCCTGTGAAGCCAGACCAAGCTATACCCCCAATATGATCTTCCAAATTACAGAGAGAACTATGTACCCAGCAAACAGGAAATCTGGAAAAAGTTCCAAGAAGAAAAGATTTAAAGACAAAACCAAGTTTGGAAATATCCTAGTAACAAGTACTGGAAATCATAATTACGGACGCATAAATAAAAGGCCAGCAGAGACAAATGACCATATGATGCTACTATTAAAGCTGGCTTTACTGTACACGGTAGTATTTCTACTGTGTTTCAATGTTTTGCCTGTAAAATACACAAAGCTATAAAATGTATATCACATGTGTGTCTGTGTGTTTTACAACCAGGCCATGCCTCAGATGAACACCTTCTGTCCTGTAGTATTTCATTAGATACAGCACTTTTAAACAATGGAGGGAATTTTAGTAAGTACATATTTCAAATGACCCACCCAGAAAAGAGATTTGAGTGGGTGGGCACCCATTTACTACTTAGGTTTATGAATTATTGTTATTTCTACAACTTTTAAAATATTTTCAAGTTGTCTTAAATAGTGTATACATCACTAAATAGATGTCAAATGAGTATGGGAAAATGACACAGAATTGTTGAAGATTTGAAGCATTACCAGTCATGGGTAACTAAATTCAAAAAGACATGTAGGACAGAAAAAGACAAAAATGGACAGCAAAACGTTCAGAGGCTTGGAAAAATCTGTTCCCATGGAGTAAATTCAAGGTCTACATGCTGTGCCTCAATTCAAACCAAGACCTAACATGCTGGCTTCTACATTCCACCTGCTGCCCTAAAAGAGCTTGTTTTTTTTAAGAAAAAACAAAAACAAAAACAAAAACAAAACAAAACAAAACAAAACAAAAAACTAAAAGATCGAAGTCCCACACCTTGAAGGACACACAAAGATTTTATATCATTTATCAAGGATTGAAATAAATAATATTCAGAAACAGGCTCCTGGTCTTCCAGTTTCACCCTGTGAAATGTACCTATGTTCCATGGACTATAGAACAGTTGAACACAAGTAAGATCTGGGTTTGAATCTTGGGTCTGTCACTAGCAAACTGCATTCCGTGGAATAAGGCGTCCTCCTTTATTACCTTCTGTCTCTACATCTGAAAAATTAGGAGGTGAACTCGAGCATCATGGCCCCTTCCTGCCAGGTCCTCCAGCCAGGCAGCCCCTGGAGAGTCCTCCACAGCACTCCACAAGTTTTTCATTAATTTCCTATTTCAGGTCTCTGTGGCTGGAAGGCAAGTCTGTGAAGATGGGGGTCATGTAATCTTGTTGACTTCAGAATATCCAGTGCCTAATACAGTCCCTGGCACTCAGGAGGAGCTCAATAAATATTTTTAAAGTAACTGCCTTCAAGGAACTTCCAAAGGCTTTTTTTATTCGTTTGTTTTTATGTGGTTAGTTACTAGCAATGCCAAAAATAAAATTCAGATCCCTGATACTGCCCTGAGAGTGGAGGGCAAATCAGTTCTAAGTTGGGCCCCTGTACATTCTGTTTTTGCTATCAGATCATTTGGGGACTTGCCTCATTAGAAGCTTTCCCAGTAACTGCTTGCTTGCCCATCTGAAGGTCCACATTCCTAAACTGTTCCCCAGAGCTTCCTGTTTCTTCCAAAAGGAAACATAAACCCTATTTAGGTTTGTCTTAGATTTTACATTAACAACCATAAAGAGACTGATCATGAAATCGCACATACTAGGAAAGTTGAAAAGGTAAGCAGAATCTCAGGGTAACTTCTCAAAATTAAGCCTTGTCCCACTCAATTCTTCTCCTTCCCTAAAAATCCCTAGGGAATGATCCACCCCACAAAGTTGCACCATCCTTTTGTTTTTTGCTTTTTATGGTAGGGGGTGTTCATACTTTTTACATTTTTATTTTCAATTTTTGTGGGTACATAGATGTATATATTTATGGGGTATATAAGATATTTTGATATAGACACACAATGTGCAATAATCACATCAGGGTAAATGAGGTATCTATCACCTCAAGCATTTATCCTTTCTTTGTATTACAAATAATTCTATTCTATTCTTTTAATTATTTTGAAACATACAATAAATTATTGTTGACTCTAGTCACCCTGTCGTGTTGTCAAATACTAGATCTTATTCATTCTATCTAACCATATTTTTGTACCCGTTAACCATCCCCACTCCCCAACCCCAACCCCAGTACCCTTCCCAGCCTCTGGTAACCATCCTTCTACTCTCTATCTCCATGAGTTTCACTGTTTTAATTTTTTTTAGCTCCCACAAATAAGTGAGAACATGAGAAGTTTGTCTTTCTGTGCCTGGCTTATTTTACATCACATAATAACCTCTAGTTCCACCCATGTTGTTGAAAATGACAGGATCTCATTCTGTGTTATGGCTGAATGGTACTCCATTGTGTATATGTATCACATTTTCTTTATCCACTCATCTGTTGATAGACACTTAGGTTCCTTCCAAATCTTGGCTATTGTGAATAGTACTGCAATAAACATGGCAGTGTAGATATCTCTTTGATATATGGATTTCCTTTCTTTTGGGTATATACCTAGCAGTAAGACTGCTGCATTGTATGGTAGTTCCATTTTTAGTTTTTTAAGGAACCTCCAAACTGTTCTCCATAGTGGTTGTACTAATTTACATTCCTACCAACAGTGCATGAGTGTTGCGTTTTCTCCACATCCTTGCCAGCATTTGTTACTGCCTGTCTTTTGGATAAAAGCCATTTTAGCCAGGATAAGATGATATCTCCTTGTAGTATCGATTTGCCTTTCTCTGATGATCAATAATGTTGAGTACTTTTTTCATATACCTGTTTGCCATTTGTATGTCTTCTTTTGAGAAATGTCTATTCAGATCTTTTGCCCATTTTTTAATCGAATTATTCAATTTTTTTCTTATAGAATTGTTAGAGCTCCTTATATATTCTGGTTATTAATCCCTTTTCAGATGGATAGTTTGCAAATATTTTCTCCCATTCTGTAGGCTGTCTCTTCACTTCGTTGATTGTTTCCCTTGCGTGTAGAAGTTTTTAACTTGATGTAATCCCACTTGTCCATTTTTATTTAGATGCCTGTGCTTGTGGGGTATTACTCAAGAAATCTTTGCCCAGTCCAATGTCCTGGAGAGTTTCCCCAGTGTTTTCTTTTAGGAGTGTCATAGTTTGAGAACTTAGATTTAAGTCTTTTCTACATTTTGATTTGATTTTTGTATATGGCAGAGACAGGGGGCTAGTTTCATTCTTCTGCATATGGATGTCCAGTTTTCCCAGCACCATTTATTGAAGAGACTGTCCTTTCCCCAATGTATTGTTCTCGGCAACTTTGTTGAAAACGAGTTCACTGTAGATGTCTGGATCTATTTCCAGGTTCTCTATTCTGTTCTATTGGTCCATGTATCTCTTTTTATGCCAGAACCACACTGATTTGGTTACTATCCACCATTGCTTTGTTCCTGCCATGGGGAGTTAACCTCTCTGGTGGGGAGTACTCCCCATCTCCTTGACGAAGATCCCTCTTCCTCAGCCAGTAGAGAGAGGCTCCCAGTTTGAACTTTCTCTCAATTTTTCTATCTACTGATTGCTGGGTCCCCTCCCCTAAACCACAGGGATTGGGAAAATGGCTGTGACTCCTTCAAAGGAGGAGCTCCAGAAGAGTGTAAACAGAGAGCTCCCCCAAAAACTTCCTGCTCAGCACTGCCATCCTGATATCCACTGTCTCTGAGTCTCCAAAAGAGACTCCCTCACAATGGCAGAAGTAAGGGGCGCTGAGCCAGCCACACCCCTCACAGGTACTGCCCTGCCCTCCTCAATTTCTCCAAGCAGCTTCCTCTTACCTGCTAGCCCTGGCTGAGTTCAAGTTTTGTATATTTTTTTCTCTTGACTTTTGATCTTCCTTGCATGCCCACTTTTATTTCATTCCTGTTCCTCCAATGGGAAAAATTTGAAGCTCGCTTTCAAGTAAGGAAAGAAAAAAGTGGACAAAGCTAAGTTATAATATATAGGGATAGGCAAATGGATGATAAAAATTACAAAGGAAGGTGATATAATTTGTATTTGTGTCCCCACCCAAATCACATGTCTGACTGTAATCCCCAATGTTGAAGGAAGAGCCTAAGTGGGAGGTGACTGGATCATGGGAACGGACTTCCCCCTTGCTGTTCTTGTGATAACGAGTTCTCAGGAGATCTGCTTGTTTAAAAGCATGTAGCACCGTCCCCTTTGCTCTCTTCCTCCTGCTGCAGCCATGTAAGAAGACATGCCTGCATTCCCTTCCCCTTCTGCCATGATTGAAGATTTCCTGAGACCTCTTCAGCCATGCTTCCTGTACAGCCAGTGGAACTGTGAGGCAATTAAACTTCTTTTCTTTATAAATTACCCAGTCTCGGCTGGACACCATGGCTCATGCCTGTAATCCAGCACTTTGGAAGGCCAAGGCATGTAGATCACTTGAGGTCAGGAGTTTGAGATCAGCCTGGCCAACATGGTGAAACCCAATCTCAACAAAAAATATAAAAATTAGCCAGGCATAGTGGTGGGCACCTGTAATCCCCGCCACTTGGGAGGCTGAGGCAGGAGAATTGCTTGACCCTGGGAGGCAGAGGATGCAGTGAGCTGAGATGGCACCACTGCACTCCAGCCTGGGCGACAGAATGAGACTCCATCTCAAAAAATAAATAAATAAATAACCCAGTCTCAGGTAGTTTTTTACAGCAATGCAAGAACAGACTAATAGAGAAAGTAAGGCAGAGATTACCACAAAAGTCAGCAGAGTGGTTATTCTTGAAGTCAAAACAGCATGGTACTCGTACCAAAACACATATATAGATCAATGGAACAGAACAGAGGCCTCAGAAATAACACCACACATCTACAACCATCTGATCTTTGACAAACCTGATAAAAACAAGCAATGGGGAAAGGATTCCTTATTTAATAAATGGTGCTGGGAAAACGGGCTAGCTATATGCAGAAAACTGAAACTGGACCCCTTCCTTACACCTTATACAAAAATTAGCTCAAGATGGATTAAAGACTTAAATGTAAGACCTAAAACGATAAAAACCCTAGAAGAAAACCTAGGCAATACTATTCAGGACATACGCATGGGCAAAGGCTTCATGACTAAAACACCAAAAGCAACGGCAACAAAAGCCAAAATTGACAAATGGGATCTAATTAAACTAAAGAGCTTTTGCACAGCAAAAGAAACTATCATCACAGTGAACAGGCAACCTACAGAATGGGAGAAAATTTTTGCAATCTATCCATCTGACAAAGGGCTAATATCCAGAATCTACAAAGAACTTAAACAAATTTACAAGACAAAAAAAAACCCCAACAAAAAGTGGGTGAAGGATATGAACAGACACTTCTCAAAAGAAGACATTTATGTGGCCAACAAACATATTCAAAAATGCTTATCATCACTGGTCATTAGAGAAATGCAAATCAAAACCACAATGAGATATCATCTCATGCCAGTTAGAATGGCGATCATTAAAAAGTCAGGAAACAACAGATGCTGGAGAGGACGTGGAGAAATAGGAAGGCTTTTACACTGTTGGTGGAGTGTAAATTAGTTCAACCATGGTGGAAGACAGTGTGGCAATTCCTCAAGGATCTAGAACCTGAAATAACATTTGACCCAGCAATCCCATTACTGGGTGTATACCCAAAGGATTATAGATCATTCTACTATAAAGACACTTGTACATGTATACCCAAAGGATTATAGATCATTCTACTATAAAGACACTTGTACATGTATGTTTATTGTGGCACTGTTCACAATAGCAAAGACTTGGAACCAACCCAAATGTCCATCAATGATAGACTGGATAAAGAAAACATGGCACATATACACTATGGAATACTATGCAGCCATAAAAAAGGATGAGTTCATGTCCTTTGCAGGGACATGGATGAAGCTGGAAACCATCATTCTCAGCAAACTAACACAGGAACAGAAAACCAAACACCACATGTTCTCATTCATAAATGGGAATTGAACAATGAGAACACATGGACACAGGGAGGGGAACATCACACACTGGGGCCTGTCGGGGTGTGGGGGGCTAGGGGAGGGATAGCATTAGGAAAAATAATGTAGATGATGGGTTGATGGGTGCAGCAAACCAGCATGGCACATGTATACCTATGTAATAAACCTGCATGTTCTGCACATGTATCCCAGAACTTAAAGTATAATTTAAAAAAAAAAAAAAAGAAAGGAGGAAGTGGGGTGGTTTGAGCAAGACCTCTTGGAGTGTTTCTGAGGTAACTAAAAAGTTTTAGGTCCTTACATGAGTGTTGGCTCAAAGGTGTTCATCTTATAAAAATCATTTGCTGTGCATGTGCTTAAGCTGTTTTCTGCATTTGTACTGTACTTAAAATTTTTACTTCTTTTTTCAACTCTCATCATCTTGGACTCTATAACTATGGAATAATGATCAACTGGATTTGTGTAGAATTTGTTCTGTAAACAGAGAAACTAACAAGTCTCTTCCCATGTTTTCATAAGTTCTCATTGCTGCAATAAATATTTCATATCCAACTTCCATTTGCTTGTCTCTATTCATGAATCAAAGCAGATCTGCTTGAAGACAGACAGTATGTCTAAGTAAGGAAAGCTAGGCTACAGAAAAGCTTCCATGATGGATAACCTAGTGTCTAAAAGGCCTGAGTAGTCACTAAAAATATAATGCCTCTTTCCTTTTATGTCTGTTAAAGTATTTTAAAGAATTACTATGTACAGAGAAGAACTTTAAAGCAGATGAAGGCAATAATAATGTTATTATTAAGACATCTACTGCTATTGCATGCCTGGGGCTAAGTATTTAATGCACTTCATCAAATTTAATCTTTATAACAACCCTAAGAGATGGATATCATGTTTTCTTAGTAATTCTGCCTGGTTCATACTGTTATTCCTCCAACAGGCTGTGCTCGTTCTCACCTCTGGACCTTTGTACATGCTGTTTCCTTTACCTGAAATTCACTGCCCCCAAATATTTGCATGGCTGGCTTATGCTCTGCCTTCAGATCTTAGCTTGAATACTGCACACTCCTCATTTCACAATCATCCTTCTTTTCCTTTCTGGTACCCCTTAAACTATATTCCCAATACATTCACCACTCATAAAAGCAAGTATCCAATGGATTCTTTATTCCTTGACAGAACTATAGTAAAATCTTCCAAAAGTAACAGATGACTCTGATGACTGAGCCATCCTGGAATTTTTTTTCAGCTAATACTCAGCTAGAATGAGGCAAACTATCTTGAGATACATACCTTTTAATAAGGAGCCATGAAAAAAAGAAGGCAATTAATACATAGGTCTGGCCAGCAAAAATGGTCTTGTTAATTACTTTGAAGAATAAAGAAAGCACTGGGCGTGGTGGCTCACACCTGTAATCCAACACTTTGGGAGGCCAAGGTGGGTGGATCACTTGAGGTCAGGAGTTTGAGACCAGCCTAGCCAACAAGGTGAAACCTTGCCTCTACTAAAACTACAAAAATTAACCAGGCATGGTGGTGAGTGCCTGTAATCCCACCTACTCGAGAGGCTGAGGCAGGAGAATAGCTTGAACCTGGGAGGTGGAGGCTGCAGTGAGTAGAGATCGCGCCACTGCACTCCAGCCTGGGTGAAAGAACAAGACTTTGTCTCAAAAAAAAAAGAGAGAATAAAGAAAGTAACCATGCCCAATCTCAAATGCCAACCTTCAGGCTTAGAAGTGAGAAAGGCTACCCTCTGTGCAAAAATGAAACCAAAGAAAAGAATCTTACATTCTCATTGAAACAACTGTACATGGGTTTTGGTAAGTCAAGTTTTAATTGCAAAATTTAAGCAACAATAAAGATAGCAAACACAATTCTTCAGCCATGAGAAGAAAGAATAATGATACCTGTATGCACTTAAACCAACAGGGAAGTATACAGTGTTTCTAAAATTTATTTCATAGCTAAAATTTGTGTTTAGCTTGGTTTTGTGGCTGCCTTTGCAGCCTATATGTGCAGGGCTTTATAAATACTCTTCAGGGATCCTGCCTCCCCATAGCATCAATCAAATTAACCAAGTAGCCGTCAAAGTCCGTTTGGAGAGCTCTATGTGGCTCAAACCAACTGCAGGCAAACTGCGTGGCCACAGGAGCCGTGCCATTTCCTCCTCAGTCACCTCACTCCTGTGGCCTCTGGACTGGAGACGGTGTCCAGCCTCTCAATTTACGGGAACCCCTTGCCCACCTCCAGTGCGTGGGTATGCAAGGCCATATTTAGCTCAACCTACGCATAGTTCACTTTACCCAACCAGGTGAAGCCAGACACCAAGTGAGCACAAAGAAGAAAGGGCTTTCTGTCTCAAGTATCTGTCTGTGTGAAGTCAGTGGCCACTTTGGTGCCTATGTGTCAAATTCTTTGGGTGTTTAATTTAGAGGTGGAAAATACAGCCACCTAACTCTAGCAAGCAAAATTAAGGAGGCCATGATGTTTCATGGCAAGAAAATAAAACCATTTGAAAATGGATATACATATGTGTATATATATCTATACACATGCATATATTCCATATGTGCATGTGTGCTCAATGAGGGTATGGCTTGCTGCCAAACATTAAGAAAAGTTCTAAAAATTTATGATGCTGGGAAAAAGTATACAAAGACATAAATCTTGCATTTTTCTCCCAATCAGTGCTAAAGTATCAGAACAGGCATGCAAATCTTCAATACAGTTTAACCCTAGGAATTTCGAGTTTAACAGAAAACCTAAAATTAGCAATGACCTCCACAAAACATATCAGAATATGACTGAATATTTGGTCAATGCTAAGTGTAGTAATGATATTGATGACAAAAGTAATTGTGACTGTCATTTCCAGAGTACACTCCCATGCATAAAGAACTGTGACGATGACTTCACATTGAGAGGTCATTGATTCATACAAACTGATGAGGTAGCTAGTATTCTTATCCCCATTTTAAAGATAAGAAAACTGAGGCATAGCAAGAGTAAGTAATCTCAAAATCACACAGCTGTGAAGTGCTAGAAGAAGGAATGGATTCCAGGCCTATGTAACTCTAGATTGAAGAATGAAAAGAGATGGCCACTGATATGCAGCCTCCCTTCTGAAATGGGGGATGGAAACGAAACAACATCCAGATCTAGACAAAGAAAAAAAATTGGTAAGAACTCAGGAAATTTCTGGATAATTTAGGCCTACAAGGAATCAACATCATTCACAATGTCTACATAATTTTGGCAATATGAAGTTTTTTTGTGATTACAAATGACTTTGAATTTTCTGCAATATAGAAGGAGCCATTTGAAAAGTTCAAAACCCAATCAGTATATTATTTATATGATGCTTAAAAATTAGCTTGCTTCATTTCAAATAAAAAAATCATATGGTCTGGGGGAAAAAAAGATAAGGTTACAAAACACGCCAGACTGTTCCCATCTCTGTGCACATCATCCCCATTCTAAGCAGTGACCTTGGAGGCTGTGACCTACTCCAAAGATGTAGCCTTTACTCCATGACATTTTGGGAAATAGTTTTGGAACCATCTTCAGAGTTAGGCACAGTACCCTGCCAGAAGCATAACTTTATAGCCACATGTTTTTTAGAACCAAGTCTGGAGAATAAGGCTGCTGATCAAGATAGGAAATGCTGGTTTTAGGTAAGAACATGTGATTACAAAAGAGTAAGATCTCTTGCATGGCTTTCAAGGTGGCCAGAGGAGTTCCAGAAAGCTTTTGAGTAATAGTTGTCATGCTGGGAAGTGAATACGAGTTCCACAGGGTGATAGCTGAGAAGGAAAACATTCATTTGAAATGTGAGTACCAAAAACTAGATTATTGAAGATGGTGGCTGTGATGTAGTCCTAGTGCTTACACAGGTTTAGTGTTCCCTGCATGGAGTCCGGCACACAGCAGGTGACCACTGTGCATTTGCTGAATAGCTCAATTACTCCATCCATCTGTCAATTAGACAATGAACAAACTCTTGGCTAGTGAGAAAATTCCTTGCTCACATAATTGCTATTGGTCAAGATCTAAACACTCAGAAAAAGTATGGCTTCACTTAGAGAACCAAAATATGAAGAAAAAGTTGCTCTGAGAACCTGCCGGCTCATTTTGCTACCTTTCTGAAAATTTTTCCAGTCTGCAGGCCATGTGCCCTACATGTGTGCATACAGGGTGCCTGCCACACAAGGCCATTGCTCTGAGGACAGGGTAGAAATTAGGTTTCCCCTGGCCCCTTTGTTATGCTGCCCTCCCTGCTCTCCAGACAGCCATTCCAAGCAGCTTCTAATGAGGAAGGTGCCCTCTGCAACTTCAAGGAGAAATGAAAAATCAGCTAGGGTAGCTCAACAATAATGCACATCTTCAAATGCCAACAAGAATGCCTCTTGCAGGAAATCTCTGTTCAAACAAACTTCACGACAAAATCTAGATGGTGCATTCTTTATTCATGGTTGGCCTATCTGATTATTCAGTTATTCATGTATCTCATTTTATGAATAATTAATAGTAATTATCTTATTACCTATCAGGCACTGAAAAGACACAGGTCCTCACTTCGAAGGAGGTCTCCACTGAGTCTCAGGCAGAACACACACTCCTGCTCTCTCCCGAGCTCCCTGCACGGGCTGATTGGCGTTGGCACTCTTCTCTTCCCTCACAGATACAGCCTCAGTCCTTCTCTTCTGCATGCTGAGAAGCCACTACCAATCCTCAGAGCTGCTATGGAAGCTTATTTGCAACTCTGCTCACTTATAATAATTCACATATTCAGTTAGTCAAAAAGTATTTATTGAATGTCTACCATGGGCCAACTCTGTTTTGGATACGTAGGATAGTCCTACATTCTAGGAGGAGGGACGATGGACAAAGTGCCTATGTGCTTATGGGAAAGATGGATAAGTATACAAATAACTGCACATTATTATTTTAGGCTGTGATATAAGTGATGAAGAAAGATAGAGACAGAAACATAAAGAAAGACAAGAACTATTAATTAGAAAGAGCATTCAGAGAAAGCCTGTCTGAGAAAACGACACGGCAGCAGAAACCTACATGAAATGAAGAAGTAATTCACATACATACCTGAAGAAAGAAACTTCTAGCCAAGGGACCAGCTTGTTCCAAGGACAGGGAGGGTTTGGAGACTGGAGTGCTGGAGCAGTCAGTGAGGGAAACAATGGGAGGACAACAGGGGGTCCCAAAGAGAGCCAGGGCCAATGGCACAGGGCGCTATAGGCTATGGTAAGTAAGGTCTTTACAGAGCCCTCACCAGTGTAAATGCTGAAAAACAACATGACATCATCAGCATCCTAGCAACATCATCATGGCATCAACCTGCATTTACTCTGTGCTGGATGCTGTTTTCTAAATGACCACACAACACTAGGAGGCAAGTACTGTCATCACCTGAAACTTAACAACCTTGTTGCACAACACAGAGCTAGTAAGTGACAGCATCGGGAGTCAACATAGAAGCCAATGATCTTAACCCGTGTGGTAAAAACAACCCTTAGAAAAGCAATTACAGGCCAGGCACAGTGGCTCATGCCTGTAATTCCAGCATTTTGGGAGGCCAAGTGGGGCAGATCACTTGACGTCAGGAGTTTGAGACCAGGCTGGCCAACATGGTGAAACCTTGTCTCTACTAAAAATACAAAAATTAGCCAGTTAGTAGATGAGCCAGGCTCAGGCCTCTAATACCAGATACTTGGGAGTCTGAGACAGGAGAATTACTTGAACCTGGGAGGCAGAGGTTGCAGTGAGCCAAGATCGCACTACTGCACTCTAGCCTGGGTGACAGAGTGAGACTCCGTCTCAAAAACAAAACAAAACAAAAAAGCAATTACAGCCCGGCCTGGTAAAGAGATAAAAAACATTCACACCTACTCAAAACCTGTAAAACAAGCAATGATCTGTGAGTAGATGGGTGTGGCTTTGTGCAAGACTCCAGCTACTGGGTCACACATGGGTTCCTAAGGTACTGGGGTCAAACCTCTCAGAGGGGAAGATAAGGTGCAGGGAAGGCTGCACCAGATGATGGAAAAGCACCTCCAGGGGCGTCACTGACTGTTAGGCAGAGGAGGCTTGGGGAGAGTTCAGGTGGCATTGTTCCATGCAATACAAGAGTAAAAAAAAAGCACATGTTGTGTAATAAATGATTTTGAATGTAACTAAATTGATAATATAAATGTCATAAGTAGACACCTTGATTATTTTATCTATATCTCTGTAAGTTTCTATATTGAAACTTGAAAATTTCTCTTTGAGAAACAGTAGATGAGTTTGTATTCAGGGTGGCTTACGTTTGGGTACGTGAGATTATATATACTGACTCATAAATGACGGGAAGAAGCGGTCATCAGAGCCAGGGATAGAGGCCTAGCCCTTAGCCTAGAAACACATGCAGGGAGCCCCAGCAATGCTGCAGGAGCTGACTTGGGTGGAAAAACTCAAGCTGCCTTTACTTAGAAGGTTCATCATTTAAACTTGTAGTGCTGCTTAGTCCAATCTACCAAAAAGCCCTACGCCCACATTTCCTAGTATGTCTTATGATTAGGTCTTCATGGTTCTGTCTGTCCATTAGACAGGGCATGAGAGAGAAGCAAGAACCCAGCTTCGAAAAGCCAAGAGGTTCATTCAGAGCCCAACATGATGGCTGTGGAATGAATGAATAGATCAAAACTTTCATTTCAGAAGCATTTAAAATATAGAGCTATGTCCTTATTTTTATATGGGAAACAATAAGCTTTGAGAATTAAAAACATTACAGAAAAGAAAGTCCTCGCCCAACTGCCATATATCTCCCAGACTTCATAGCTAACTATGATCTCATTCTAACTACTACCCTGGTCTTGACCATTGGACTCTAACGTACATGTGGTAATTCCTGTGAAGTGAAACTTTATTCTGGTGAACCAAGCAACAGTCAAGAACGACCTTAATCTCTCATTTCAACTAGGAGGAAAATAACCTTGCAAGATGAGTAAAAGGGAAAGCCGTCATTAAGTCAGGTTAAGAGAGGTGCAGTTCATTCAGAAATCACAGGCCGGTGTCTGAACAGACCCGGGCATCTAGGAGATGTACACTCAAGGTTATATTGTTTAACTGTTAACATTTTTAAATGTGCAGTTTTCTAATTTCTTATAAGGATCCTTTCACAGCCAAAAAAGTACAACCAAAATTAAACAAGTCTGCTGGTAATGACACAGGGATGCTCTGTGCTTCATTTTCAACCCGTATAATTGACTTTGACAGCATAACATGAGCCTAGAGCACTATATTCCATATTGCCTTAGCAGAAAAAAAGGTAAAATTGCATCCAAGTGACAATTAACAATGGATACTTAAAAATTTCAATTTCATATTTTAAACCTGGAAAAATTTCCACACCTTCCCCCAAAATAGTCATCAATTTTTTAAAAAAAATTTATCAGATTTGGATTTGGAGTATAGCATAATGTGAGCTTGTAATTAGAAATCAATGTGGATTCCGGGATCAAGAAATAATAGATGAAAATATTACTGTACCTTTCATAAACATTTTTCAATTTGCTTCATATCTGCTTTCTTAATGAGGTACAATTTTTTAAAAGTACATCAGAATTGAATTTTCTTGGTCAATCATTATAACAGAGCTGTTTTTCAACCAAGTGGCAGGGGCAATCCAGGTGAATTTTGATTCAGCAAAGACAATATTATGCTTAATAAAGTATCACTGCAGAATTTGTCCAACCTCAAACTCTAATCCAAGAAGTAATTGCATATGTCAGTTATCATCAGTAAGAATTGCCTAAATCGGCATTTGCCCAAGTTCCATAAAATGCTGATACTTTGCAATGTTAATAAATGCTCTAGTGGGAAAGAAAAGGGCTCCTTTTGTCAAGTGATTTCGAGAAATTCTGGATTGAAGAGTATCAAACATTTCTTTTGACTGCAGGACTTCTCAGAGCCTTTAACATGTTAACATGCACAGTATGCTTAACCTAAAAGAATGTGTATTATTTTCCAGAGGCATTTGACAAATGAAACCCCTTTTCCTTATAGTATTCCATAGAACCATCACTCTGATAAACATGTTTTGTGAAATGTGAACCTAGATAATATCAACCCTCTTTTAGTCAAATTAGTCTCTATTCTATTTTCCCACAGCTCACTATGACCTGAACAATTAGGAGAAAAATAGCCCCTGCTGACATAGTGGCTTATTAAAACAATAATCTACTTCACAAACAATTACATTTTAAAGCCACATAGTTCCTTCCCTTGAGAAATGTCTGTAAGCCAGGTGGCTCAATTCTGAGAAGTTCCTGCACTGTGTATCTTGTGTCCAGACTGTCAGAGTTCTAATCTATCTTGCACCAAAAAAGTAACAATTGGTGGATGTATTATTATAACTGATTGCTCTAAAGAAAACAAAATGTGTTAGTGCACACTATGATATTCTCAAAATGGCAGATCCTGCACTCCAGATGGAAAACAGAGAGAGTTCTTAGAGTGACTTACATTTAAAGCCAGGTATTCTATATTACCAGTATGGTGCCAAGAAGACTGACTTTCCTAGATTCCCAACAGGAAGACATCCCTGCTCCTGACTTGCATGTTCTATTTTGGCAGCAGCCTCACTAGTTGGCCCATGAGCCTCCCCCTTGGAAGGTGCTTTTAAATCTCCACATATATGCACCCTTCAATTAGTCCCCAGACCCCAGGATTTCAGAGTTGAAAGGGCCTTACTTCAATACAAGCCTCTCTTTTGTAGATGAGAAAACTGAGGGTTAGAGAAAAAAAAAATCACTTGAGCCTAGACTAAAACCCAGATCCCCTCCCTTCCTGCTTGATACGTTCGTCTCTCACCCACTCAGAAGCTCAGGGCCCCACGGATGACCTGAGGTCCAAAAGGCCTTCCAGAAGCTTCTGTTCTAGCTCACAAGAGCCAAGGCTCCACCTGCAGCCACAACTTCATTGTTAAATCTTTCAAATGCTCTTCTGTCTCAGAGCATGCAGCAGCCCAGTAATGCACGTTCTGGTTTACTTTCAGAAGCTACTGCAAATCAAATGCTGGGGGGAGGACATCTTTAGTCAGAAGAAAAGATCTTGAGATATTCAAATGTAAGGAATTTTGTCTTACTTGTTGCTACATCTCAGTAGGTTGCACAGTGCCTAGCACACAAAAAAGTCCTCAAAAAACATCGTTGGGAATGCTTGATGAACTGAAGGCAGAGTCTTATACACATTTAAGAAGCATTTAAGAAATAAAGCTTAATCCCTTTCCATGAAATCCATGCAAAACCCCATTACCCAAGTTTATGCCACCTAGTTTTTCTATGTTTTTGGAGGGGCCTGACCAGCATCTTCACTGTTGATACAGTTACTGTGCCCAATAAAAGGCATGCAAAGAAACAGTTCCACTCAGGAGAAAGAAAGGTGTCCAGTTTATGATTGAGACCTGAGAAACAGCATCGGCTCTTTCTCTTGCTTAACATCACTAAGTCTCAATCTTCTTATCTGTAAGATGGTTTCAAAGATAGTAACATCTTCATTATTTTGTTGGGACAATTAAACAATTCATTGTGTGTACACAGCAACTTGGCCAACTATGATTGCTTTTTTTAATGGCTGCTAATATTAAAAAGAATTATGAAGCTGGGTGGGTAAGACTTGTCTTGGGATCAGTTGTGTGTACCTGCCATGGGTGTCAATGAAGAGGGTGCAACAGACACATCAGGTATTTGCTGTACATGTAGATGCACTGCCCTGATGCCCCTCAGGACCAAGACACTCAGTCTCCAAGTGCCAGGGATGTGCTTTCCCTGAGAGCTGCCTTGTCTAAGATTACACCCTTCTCCTGACATTGCCCACCTCTATTGACTCAATTAGGGTCAAGAGCCCTCCAAATGGCTATCTCAGCTCCAGAGCAACTGATAGGGACTGCTACAGCCTTTGCTGCAACTACATTACAGTTTGACTTTTCCCTGTGCCTAAACCTGCTTCCCTCCCTTTCTGAGAGTACCCTCAATAAACTTCTTGCATGTTCATCTCAGAGTCTCAATTTCCCAGGGAACACAACTGAAGACATTATCCTTGGCCTACTTCATTGTTCAATAAAAAGCAGCTATCATTCTCTTGGTTGAATTTTCTAAAATATCCACACTTGTTTTCCATCACAAGAGACTTCCTGACTCTCTTTATGGGTGACATCCTTTTATGGATGGAGAAAAATGGCAAAGATATAAATAACTTAAACTAATTTTTATTTATTATCTAAAGAGTCCTAAACTCTGTAGTCTGTTCTCACAGTAATTATCTCCACCACCGATTTACTACTTCTTTAGTTACCCTAGTTTTAAAGACATAAGAGAGGCACAGGAAATGATAAAATATCCTGTTATAAAATATACATAAAGCTCAGTTTATTCACAATAACTAACTAATTTTATATAATTTTAGATGCTCAATCTAATAACCAATGTTGAGGGGCACAAGCCTTAAGTATAGGCTTGAAGATTTTAACCATTCAAATCCTACCAAAGGTAGTCATACCTTATGGAACCAGTGGGTTGCACAAATGGCACTGGGCAAGGATGCAGAAGGCCTGGGATCTGGTCTCCCCTCTGCCAATAACTCCCTCTAGGATCTTGGGCAGGTCATTTGCCCTTGCTGGGCCCTACTTCCTTCATCAGCAAAACAAGGAGCTTGTATTAAATGAAGTCTAAGGTTCTTTCTAGTAAGAAAAACTTATGATTGCTCAAACCTTGTAGGGCTTTTTCCAGGCAACATAAATAAGATGTAGAGGGAAAGTGTAATAGCAGAGAAGAAATTAAAAGTGTCATAAATTCAAGTTACCAACTTCCCAAATGTGTATTACAGGACAGACGATTAAGTGAATAGGAACAGATTTAATAGTTGTATTTTCCTTTTGCAAGATATCCATCTAAATCATTGCCTATGTCATTGATTGTCATTTCCTTAATCTGGAGTGTTTGAATATATAGCTTGGCAATGCTTTGGACAAGCCATAAGTCAAAGTTAACATTTTTAGAAGTTAACCATGCCCAGGTCTCTGCCTTGGGCAGCGATGTGCTGAAATACCAGCATCTATCTGAGCTATTGGAAAGAGGTTATTGATGTCAGCGTGTCATGCACTGTGATTTGCAGGTGCCCCCCTGCCTAACCTCTGGTAGCGATAACTCAGGGTAAACCTGAGGTAATTATCCTGGCCAGGGAGAGCTGGTTTAACTAGACTGGCCCTTTTGATGCATGTTGAACATGATTGCACCCTAGGGATTACACAAGTCCTGTGTGTGAGTTATTACATAAATTCTACCTTGGAAAAAGTAAGAAGGTATGCTGTCAAAATTTTTTCCTTCTCCCAGTCCCTTTGCTTTCACTGTATGGGTTCTTCAGTAATGCCTTCAACGTATTTACTTTGAAAATGATACTGCACGTGCTATGGAGTGAAATAGAATAGAAAAAGATATAGATGCTCCCAAACACACACCTCAAAGGTCTCCCTTCCCAGTGGCTTTTGAAGCTTGATTCTGGTTCAGAGTCTTTTGCCTGAGGAAGCATTTTTTTTTTTCAGTGTACGAAAGCTGATGCTTAGCCTAATCTTCACAGGAAGAACTCTCAAGCTTTTGGTACCTCCTTAAGGCTTTATCTTCAATGAGACTCACGACTGCAGACCAGTCACTGAACAATTATCTGACTCTCAGTTTCCTCATCTATAAAATAAAGATAGATAAACTGGTCCTACCAATCCTCAAGGCCAGAAAAATGATCCAGCATGAAGATCACCCCACGAAAGCATTTTAGAAAGCACACAGGACTCTGGCTTAGATGGGCTGTTGTTTTATTATTGACTAAACGAATCATCAGCAGTGGTTTTAATGAACATACAAAAATGGGGTCTCCAGTTTATAGTCCAAGCTTCACCTCAAAATAAGCCCATAGATCAGAGTCAGGGGTAAACAGAGGCAAGACAGACTCTACAAACCCAGCCCTCCTCTCTCTCTAGAACTGAGCATAGCATTTCTTTTAGGAAAGGATCCATGTCTGCTTCTAGTTTTCACTGGAGCTCACAAAAGGATGACACTTATTGATTTTCCCTTATTGATTTCTATTTCAGGGACCAAAAGGCACAAAATAGGATAACGTCTAAAAAATAGTGTGAGCTTGCTTAGAAAGCCCCCTCAAAATAAATAAGAGATGACTATACCATTCAAGCAAGATTTCTTTTTCCAAAACCCCCACCCCAAGGTTTGTCATTTCAAACTCTACTCCCATAATAACAATGATTACATTTGAGAAATATGTTGCATTTCATTCAGCAGGATCTTCAGCCTTCGGCAAACAAACATTCACTTTGCCAAGGACTGCTGAAGAGCCACTAATGGAGTGAAACCTGAAAACCCTTTGGAAAAGAATAATGAACCCCACTCTGTCTTCAGGGGGTAATTTAGTAGGTAGATTAGGCAACACTTGATTAAGGGTAAACCTCTCTTTTCCATAGAAATATATTATGTTTGTACAGAAAGGCTATATGAAGTGGAGGATTAGATCAGAAATCCACAGGAAAAAGCAGAAGACGTTTCTCAGAAGAAATATGCAAGTTACTACACATTTGGAAAACAAGTCATACTTTAGTGGGAGGCAAGAAGAAAAACTCCATACATAACAGTTTTATTTACATGATTGCACTTGGCTTCTTGGAACATTTCTAACAAAGAGTTAGTTCCCAAATACATTGCACAGGATGTCTTGTCGCCCCTGACAGTCTATGAGTTACTATAAAGAGTAATGATTTTAACTCAAGGCTACCTGAAATTGATTGTCAAATAAGATTTTCTGAGACTGCCTACAGGGGCCTGCTATAGCAAAAGTCGTTTTTTTTGGCTCGTGGGGGATTATAGTGTGAAAGGAAAACAAATGTCAAAATAAATCCCCAAGGAAAGAAAGCACTTCTGTGCTGACCGTTAGTCCTACTCGTCAACATTCCTTGTCCTCTGTAGACTAACAAATACTTGAGTATTTCTCTTTGTCTGAAACCATGAACAGAGTCTGAAAAAATTAGATGAGGGTCAGTTCACATTTCAACAATGTGATAGGATTTATCCATAACTTAATGGAACTTCCCAATCTCTACCCATCAAGGTAGAAAACTGCAAAACAAATAAACAAAACACTTCACAGCATTAAAAACAAATCATGATGTTAAATTCTAATGAAAATTTAAACAAATGTGGATTCTCTTTTAAACCTGGGTTAGGATGACCTTTCTCATCTTTTCCATATGTTGAAAATGATGGCTGAAATGGAGCCTCCCTAAATCACTCTACACCATGCCTACCAAACAGCCATGGAAAACTAGGAACTAAATAAGCTTATTTTGACAACGATGAATCTCTTAACTCTGCTGGTCAGGTTTCTTCTAATGGCAGTACTTAGGTAAGTGTACTGTAACACATGAACATAGATCACAGTTAAAGTAACAATTTTAAGCTCAGGGAATTGAAAAAGAAATGAATTTAACTTAGTGACTTGGAGAGATGAACATATAGATATGAAGCTTAAAAAATTGCTGCTTAAGATACACACGTCCTTTTGCAAAGAAACAACTTAGCAAACCTTGGGAACTCCATAATGAACTATATGTTTTGCTGAAAGCTATGCATTTTTGAGGTTTACGTTGTTTGTTACACTTCCTCTGTTAGCTGATTCCAACTCTAATTGGAGGAGGAAAGTAAAAGAAGTCCCCTTCGAAAAAAGATATTGGCTGTACAGGGTTGCACAAATTAAAAAATAAAATTGTCTTTCTAGCTTTTTTTTTTAGAATTCTATTAAAAGGACAAGAATAAATGAGAACATTCATTTGCTTTTTAAAATGATCACACTTGGGTTTAACCACGGGCAGAGAAGAAACTTTACGGTTCCCTGGGAACCTATAATTTGGAAACGGAAGCACACAAGAACAGACTTTAGTTTTCAGGCAATAAATTGAAGAGAATTCTGCAGACATATAACAGAAAAGGAGCATAAAACATTGGCTTGTGCATTTTTTAGAAAGTTAGTTTATTAACTCGATAAGCTACACACGGAAAAATGCAGCCAAAATCTACGAGGATATCCACTGGGGTTTCAAATTGGTATATTTACTCAGCGAGAAACAGCTAGAGCTTTAAAAAAAAAAAAAAAAAGGATCCCATTCTGGAAATGACGATTTAGTATGAATCTCCAGAAAGACACCTTGTTGAAAACCTCCATGTGGGCTCTGATGGGACACACAGAAGCCCAAAGCCCCAAGGTCAGACATAAATATCATGCCCAATAATCTGTGTTCTGGGAAAAGCTCTACAGAATTATACAAGAAAATCACGATCTTTCACATCCACCTTTCACACACAATTCAACATTAACTTGAAGAATGTTTTAATTTTCCTCCTTATTGCCCAAAATGTTTTTTTAATGCTTTATTGGGAATTTCCATTTACTGGTGTGTGTTCTATATCTGTATTACTCATCAGTGTAAAATAGTTGCAAAGAATTTGTTGGTTGATACTCCCAATGGTCACTGTCTTCTATGACTAAAAGCTCATTATCAGTCTCTCTGGGAGAAAACTCTAGTAACTGAAGTCCACATATGTCAGGTACTGTGCTAGATTCTTTCATAAACCTTATTTTATTTAACCCACCCAGGGAGGTAAAGATTGTAATCCCCATTTACAGATGAAAAAAGTAAAGGTCAGAGAGATTCTCTGCCATACTCAAGGCCCTAAGCTAATAATAATAAGGGCCAGTATTTGAACACTAGCCAGTTCAGCTCCATGGTTCTGCATCCTTCCCTTCCTGTTCTCCTTGTCAATGCTCCAAAAAAATGATTTGAGAAGCTAAATCAAGAACATTCTCTATTCCTGTAGATTATGGGTGATTTCCTCTGAGAAACAATAATTCAAGGTATCTTCAAACAAAACTGCGACTCAGGACAAATACTAAACTGCCACCTCTTTCCAGTGAGTCAAGTTCAGCTAACTAGGGTGTATTCTTAGTCACTTTATTTACACTATGTAGACCCACTGGGATCAGAGTGCCAGGCCATGCAGCAGAGGCCACAAGCCAATGGGCAACTCATGTGCACATGTGCTTCACAGGATCCCAGAGTGTTTAAAATTCAACTAACTTTCTAAAATCTACAGATTTCACACACAAATTCCCATTTTATGGACTGTCTTGGATAATCGGAGGTCCCACCACCCTAGGCTCACCTTTACAGCAGTGTTCAACCAGAGCTTAGTGGCCACTACTCCCTTAGATGAGTAAGGGTTCTTGAGTTCCCTATAGGTCCCCACCACCCTCAATTATATCCACACACTAAGGCCACCCACAGCTGAAATTTTTCATTATGCATATGCTATTTTTCTTATAATAGAGAAATGTTTCTCCAGGGTTTGTCTCTTTTGATAGACTGAATGATTGGCCTCAATTCTTCACCTCTCCTCATATCTACTCCCGTGCATTTTTGTCTTTGTGAGTCGAGTGTACTTTTCCAATCTGTGACTTGGCCATGTGCTTTGCTTTGGGCCAATGCAAAGGGTGAAAATCACAATATCAGTTCAAGAGTAGGCCTTATGAGGCCTAGTATGTTTTTGCTCATTCTCTTGTGCCTCAGCAACTGTCATTAGTTTTCCCTGGGTTGCTGACACCTGGCCTCAGAATGAACACATGTAACAGAGCTGCCCCAGACACCACCACAGATATGCAGTGAGTAGAAGTGCCCAGCCAAACCCACCCTAGAGCAGCTGGGCCAGTTAGTCAACCTGCAAATCTGTAAGAATAAACTATTGGTACTATAAAGCCACTGGGTTTTTGGGTGATTTGTTGCACAGCACAGCATTATTATGGCAATTGCTAACTGACACATCTCTACCAAAAATAAACAATAAAAAACAGGCAGAAAGAACCAGACATCATTATTTTTCCTACACACAAGCCTGTTTCTTATGTTAAAAGCCTAGACCCTGAAGGCATTTGAGTTTGCAATTTCTGTCAGAAAACTATAAACTTATGAAATAAAGAAGACTGGATTTGTAAAATGTTTCGTACTGTGCTATATATTCAGGTTTGACTGAGGTGACGCAGGTTTTGTCTATAGCCTTTTGTGTTCTGGTTTGAACAATAAAAAGCACAGTCACTCTATCTTTATTCAGCTTTGTTTCCGACTTTCATACCAACTAGTTGAATTTCTAGGTGCTCTTCTTTGAAGCCTGATCCACTAGCTATTATTGTTGTAGGCAATACTCTACATTATATTTTTCTGGATATAATACCTGTTGGGTTGGTTGAAATCATGAAGCCAGTGTATCCAATTGTTACCAAATGCTTGTGTAGAATAAATTAAAATTAACAAGTGCCAATGCCACAACCACCAACCAGCCAAGCTAAATCCCGGTTGACTGACACTTAAAGGCTTAACAGGCTAACTTGTAAACAGGAAATGCTCAAAGCAATAGCAATATTAAAAAAGGCAAGTGCCTCCAGAAAGTTTTGGCAGTAATTACTATATCTGAGCACATCTGCTTAACAATCCAGGAAAAGTGGGAGGTTTACTCTCTATTAACCTTAACCAGAGACATTTTCATCAAAATTAATCGTGATTACTTTTTAGTGCATTTCAAATGCTATCCTTTATTTGGGGTGGTCAGGAATGCAACTAAGCAATTCCAGACCATGCTATCTTTTATGAATAGGCTATGAGGTAGTTATCAAGGCCCCTTATGAAAATATTGCTATACAAAAGTTCATGGGCCAAAACAAGACATTACTTTCCATAACTATATGTGTCCTTAGAAAAGAAGAAATTATTATATATAAGAAAAGACAAAAACTTTGATGCTCATTGTATATCAGATTAGAACTGTAGAAATACCTCTGCATAGAGTAAACAAATCGTTTTTAATGTTTCATTCACCTTTTCCTTGTTATTATAACAACCATTAGTCATGAATGCTTATTTTTGGTATAGTCTGTACCAAGTACAATTCTAAATTATGTATATGCCTTGACTCTTTAACTCTCACAACTACTCTGGAGCAGATGCAATTATTATTCTTGTTTTACAGAATAATACACCATAGCAAGGTGAGCCCTAGGGTCAGGTCCTCTTTAAAGTTCTGGGCCCACCTGGACAGGTGCAGTGGTTCACACCTGTAATCCCAGCACTTTGGGAGGCCGAGGTGGGCGGATCATGAGGTCAGGAGATGGAGACCATCCTGGCTAACATGGTGAAACCCCGTCTCTACTAAAAATACAAAAAAAATTAGCCGGGCATGGTGGCGGGTGCCTGTAGTCCCAGCTACTTGGGAGGCTGAGGCACAAGAATGGTGTGAACCCGGGAGGTGGAGCTTGCAGTGACCCAAGATCGCGCCACTGCTTTCCAGTCTGGGTGACAGAGGGAGACTCCATCCCAAAAAAAAAAAAAAAAAAAAAGTTTTGGGCCCACCTACTATTGTCTCACTATTCAGTGAACACTCCAAATCAAGCATCATCAATGTAAAGGGCCTTCAGTGACACCAGAAGGCATGTCTAGGACACAGAGAAAGGAAAAAAAAAATACCTAATATTGACTAACTAGTCCCCATGTGCCATGCTCTATGCAAGGTATTTCCTTGTATTTCCTATGCTAGAATAATTATTGATTTCTCTTTTGGCCAATTAAAAAGATGAACTATGAGTACATATTGAAATTATCTAACTTCTCCTATCTCCAAGGAGGAAACCTAATATATAACTGGAGAAAGACACTAATTAATAACCAAAATTTAACATGAACTCCGGCCAACTTGAACTGCTCTGTTTAAAGGCACACTGGAATAAATAAACTTCAAAGCAAATGCCGTTTTAGCTTGAATGTTTTATTGAGTACATGGGGAGCACTCCTTGGCCAAAAATAAGGGTGGTTAATGAGGAAAAATTGGTGTTTCCAGTGAGTTGGTTTGTTTCTAAGATAGGGCTGTCCATTGAAAGATAACTATATTCACAGAGAAGACAGAATAATGATCTGTGTCTGAGCCTCACAGTCTTGAACAAAACAAAACTGGTTTTGTAAACTGTCTGGGATCAGCTGAACGTATCCTCACCCAAATACCTTCTGTGATAATACACACACATTTGCCTTCTTCTATTCCCAAAACAATTAAATATAAATTGAAGAGGAAGACATTTCTATGTTTTAAGTTTCTTGCCAACTATATAAATGCAGCCCTTACCTTTTAAGGTGAGGTACAGGAACCAAAAGACTCTGCCTTGTATTTCTAGGTTCTACCGTAATTGGCTTTTCATGGCCACCATTCTGAAAATGATGACCCTCCCTGGGAAAGACCTACTGGGTTCCTTGTTAGTGCTAGACCCAGGGCAAAGGCAAAGTCCACCATTTCTGTGCATATTTTCCAGCACCAATGGTGACATTTCTGAGAGAGTCCATCTCTAGTTATTTAGGGATTAAGAAGAGAAGCCTGTGCTTACCTGCAAATGCTGTGAGTTGTCAGACATGCTATCTTCTCGCCTGCGCACTTCTTCTAGTAACTGAGCATTTTTCTTCTTTTCCAACTGTTGATTGTGCTTGAGGTTGGCCACCTTCTTATTCTGATCTTTCATATGCCTGAGAAAAGTCAGCACAGCTTGGTCAAATTCTACCACTGGAAGATCATATGTTATCACAAATAGACTCAGGAAGTACTAAGCATAGGCTATCTGGATAAGGGCTCGGGAAAAAGATGATACTTCTGAATAATCCATTCATTCAACTACAAATATGTATTGAGCATCCACTTAATACGAGGTCCCAGGACGGCACTGGGGCTGCAGTGGCAAATGGGACAGGTATAATCTTCACCCTCATGGAGCTTAGAGGCCAGTGGGCAAGATGGACAAGTACCAAGGAAACAACTTAGGTTTCTTAACGTTGAAGGAAACAAATAGCATGCTGTGAGAGACAGTGATTTGCATGTGTGGACAGGTGGTGGAGTGGAAGGAGATGACTTTAGATGCTGTGGCCAGGGAAAGCCTCCCTAGCAAAGTGAGACTGTGGGTGAGACTAGAAGGAGCTAACCAAGAGAAACACCAGTGGCATAGCTCTCAAGTAGAGAGAACAATGCGTGTAATTTCCAAGACAGGAAAGAAGAAACTGGAAGGCTGCAGTGAGGCTAATCCAGGGAAAGGTGGATGTGGGTGGGAGGTGGGACTGCACAGGTAGGCAGGGCCCAGGCTCATAGGGCCTCTGGTCCATGATACGGCATTTATTTTCTTCTAATTGGTTGCTGTTCTAATTATTATTATTACTCTTTTGGATCATGTTCTTATTCTGGGATCATAATCCATTACTTTGATTTTAAAATAACAATTACGAGGCTCCAATCAAATACATTGTCATCACTTAGCTCAAACACAATAACAGTTTGGCTAATCATAATGTTAAATAAAGCTCTGGGGCTTGGAGTAAAAGTTCTTAATGAATCTACAGGATGTCAAAGTGCAAAATCATAAAGTGATCAAGTGAGTAAAAGACTAAGGACAAAGAATGGGTTCAAGAAAACAACAATGGGAATTATAAGCTTAATGTGTACTATTGCACCAGCAGCGTTTAGCAAAACATTCCACAGATTTAGGCAACCATGTCCACAGCAGCTCTCATAAATCTAATCCAACACATGAGGAGGTAGGAGGGCAGTACAGAGGGCTCGGGAGCATTGACACAAGAGGAGGGACGAGCAGCAGAATCATTTGGGGTCCTTTTGGATCCCTTTCCCCCATACCACAGCATTGCCAGGTCAACCACTGTTACTGAGCCCTGACTCAGTAAAAAACATACAGAGAATCACTGCTCTTTTGAAAATGTAAACAAGATGAGAACTAGATGATAAACAGCAAATGTGAAATTGAAACAATTAAAATCAAATGAAAACTGCTCTCCACAAGAAACTCTTATTTCTAGTCCTCATAAATTATGTACCCCACTACTCTCTCCCATTCCAAGCAAATGAAGCACAAGAGCATTGTTTAGTTAGTAGAATAATATTATCTAGCACTAACAGTGTACTCCCTGCTGATAAAAATAGTCTGAGGGTGCAGTGGCTCATGCCTGTAGTCCCAGCTACTCGGAAGTCTGAGGCAGGAGGATCGCTTGAGCCCAGGAGTTAGAGTCCAGCCTGTGCAACATAGCGAGGCCCTATCTCTAAAACACACACACACACACACACACACTATATATATATATATATTCTGAACTTATATATTCTGAACACTTTGGCTTCTTATGAATATTTACACTAACTGAGCCATGATTTAAATATTATTGGTAGCACTTATTAAGGGGACATAAAGTATGATAGAATAACCATCTCCTTAGTCTTTGAGTTGCATTAATTTTTGTCCAATATTTCTCCATTTTTACCTGATACAGCAACATACACACATGAAGCCACCAAGTCAAACTTGCATGCTAATCCACTTTGAGGAAATTATCTTTTGGTTAGTATAAAGATGTTAAGAATGACCTCTTGCTTTCTAATTGAATGAGGACACAGTATTTCCAAAGCCCATGCTAACCTAAGGCAGGCACATTTTCCAGTTCCTTAGGAAATAAGGCCAGAGCTCAGTAACAGGATGTTATGGAGAGGTCAGGATGATTAGTGTGATTATTTAATTAGAGGGTACTTTTAAAAAGAAATAATCTTATTACTTTAGAATACAGTGTTAAATAGAACCAACTGCTAAAAGTCCCCCTGCCCCAAGTATGGGTGACAAATACAGATTATTATTACAAACATCATTTGCACATGAAAGAGCTCCCACAAAGTTCTTGGAGCAGTCTGAGCACAGCGACCTTACTTTCAGGGATACTGCAATGTTTTTTCAATCCCAGAGAAAAAAGCAAATTCTAAACCCATGTGTCCCTTAAAGCTTTCCTGAATTAAGAAAGAGTGGCAGCCGGGCACAGTGGCTCATACCTGTAATCCCAGCACTTTGGGAGGCCGAGGTGGGCAGATCATGAGGTCGGGAGATCGAGACCATCCTGGCTAACACAGTGAAACCCCATCTCTACTAAAAATACAAACAAACAAACAAACAAATAGCCAGGCATGGTAGCAGGCACCTGTATTCCCAGGTACTCAGGAGGCTGAGGCAGGAGAATGGCGTGAACCCGGGAGGCAGAGGCTGCAGTGAGCTGAGATCACACCACTGCACTCCAGCCTGGGTGACAGAGTGAAACTCCATTTCAAAATAAATAAATAAATAAATAAATAAATAAATAAATAAATAAAAAGAATAAGTGGCTGAGAAAAATGGGGCACTCTAGTTTTGACATTATGATGGAGGCCTATCTCCAGCCATTCCTTCAAACACTCCCTTATTTAAGACACCACTGACTGAAAATGGAAAGTTGGGTTTTGAATGGCACTGCTTAGGATTTGGGCCAATTAGAGAGATGCAGAGCAAGGTGGATGAGAATGATCATCTTGTCTTTGTTCATGAAACTGTCAATAGCTACATATAGTGTCCACACTCTCCTGAAGTAGTTCCACAGTTTTCACAGATATTTCTAGCAGTCGAAGCCTTTCTTTTACTTAGTGCTTACTTGAAAGTCAAAAGGAAAAAGAAGGATTTCTCTGGCACAGGTGGGAAAGAAGCAAGAAGTGGGGTGGAACAGGTGAGCAGAGCCTCACTACCAGACAACCCCTCTCTCAAGTGTTTCTCAGGGAAGCCCTAAGGCTACCTGAAACACATGTTAAAATGGCAATTTATAAGGGAGACAGGCAGAGGAGTCAAGAAATTTAAAAATACTAGATCTCTTAGAGAAGAGAAAATGCCCTCACAGATGCTCAGTGAAAAAATGACCACAGTGATTTTTGCTAATAACAACTTCAGCATTTCTAAGAATAAAATCTATAAGTGACCTATTAGTCTCCACATCTTCCCCTACCTGCAGAAGTACACCTACACTGAATGAATCAAAGTGCTAAATTCAGTACAGCTTTCAAATGTCTCCACAATCTAGAAGGTAAGGCCCCTGGTTGTGGAGACTGCAATGCCTTCTTACTATCCTGTCCCAGAAGCAAGTATCACTCTTTGCCAAACCCCCAACCACTTGGCAAGGCTCTGCCAGAGACTGACTTGCTCCATTATTTAAAAAAAAAAAAAAAAAAAAAAGAAGGTTTCTTTGGGGTGAATTTTTTCTCCAGAAAAAAAAAACAGCATTACGAATATATGCAAAATGCAAATCTTAAAAAGATAAAAACAATTATGGTAAAAGAAGTATTTGGAAAATATAGTGGTAAGGTTAGTTTTCAATGTTTAATTTAAATTTACCAGTTTCATAAATCAAGGGATGTCATTATTCAAAATTCAGTTGCCATCAAGGAATTTGCATTAAATTAAAAATTTCCAACAGGTTCAAGGTCAACAATGACTGCCATTTTAAGAAAGCATGTCAGAGAGAACAGAATCCTGCCATTTTTACTAGAACCATCTGTCAAATTCTAAGAATAAAGTGTTCTCTAACTTGCTGGTGAGAACCTGTCAGACTCTGAGACCTCTAGAATTACACAGCTAGGAGTGCAGGACAGGAGATGCATATGTTTGTCCAAGGGCATGTGCATATTTGCAAAACAAGGACAAAATCAAAACTTCTTTTAAAATCTCAATAGAAACAAAAAGATGCCACTTTTTTACCCATCTGCTTTCAAAAACTTTTAAAGATTGGTAATATTCATTGTTGGAAAGAATGCAGGAATCTAGCTCTCTCACATTGGTCAGGAGGAGTATAATTCACAAAAGTATTTTTGGAAATCAATTTGGCAATTTCCACCAAAGCACGCCTTTCTTTTGCCCAAGTAAACCCTTCTTCTAGGAAAACAGCCTACAAAAGTACTTGCACATGTGTATATATATATATAAAATATTATATATATACTAACATTTCCATTACAACTGTAAAAGTAAAAATTTGAAAATTGCCTAATCATCCATCAGAAGGAAACTGAAGAAATTAAGTATATTCATAATATAAAATCAGGCTCGCTGAAAAGATTAAGGCAAAATGAAGTATGGACATGGAAAAGCCTTCAGGATATATTGTTACTCAAAAAAGCAGGTAGCAGAAATATAAATAATACATATAGTCTGATCTTATTTATGTTAAAATAGGAATGCCTATTTGGATGTATGTAGACAGACATGCATATAAATGGAAACTCCTGGAAACTCCACACCAGTCTATAAAAACAGTGGTCATGACTGAAGAAGGGAATAGGTTTGGGAGGAAATGGGACCTTCAATTTATACTGTATGGGGGTGTGTTTGTGTGTGTGTGTGTGTGTAAGTGGGGTATAAATACATCCACGAAGATGCACAAATATTAAGTGTACAAGTCAAAGGTTTTTGACCAATCAAAATATAGAGCATTGCCATCACCCTGCCTCATGGCCCTTCCCTCTTCCCAGAAGTGATCACTATTCTAATCTTTATTTATATGGATTTCTTTTGTTTGCTCTTGAACTTTATATACATGGAATCATATGGTACATAACCTTTTATATCTGTCATCTTTTGCTTAGCATAAAGGTTTGAGATTTATTATTCATATTGTTGTTTGTATTATATATTTCATTGCTTATTGCTGAGTACTATTCCATTATATGAATACACTGTAATTTGATTAGCTATTTCCTTGTTAATGGATATTTGGGCTGTTTCATTTTCTTTTACTGTTAAGAATAAAGTTGCAATGAACATTCTTATACCAGTCTTTTTGTGGATATATGCATTCATTTCTCTTGGACAAATAAGTAGATGCATGTTTAACTGCAAGTGTAAAATGCTGCAATCCCATGAAAGACTATTTCTCAGCCATATGAATCTTCTAGGGACAGCAGTGGCTAAACCTTGGAAGCAGACTGCCTGGGCTCCCATCAGAAGTCTGCCATTTCTAGCCGTGTGGCCGTGGGCAAGCTTCTTAACCTTTGTGTCTCAGCTTCCTCACATATACAATGAAAACAATAACTGTATCTAACTCATAGGGTGATTGTGAGGGCTTGATTAGTTAGTACTGGTAAAATGTTTAGAACAGACCGCAGCATGTTCACTCTTTCACTCTTGGCTTACAGTAAGAAGAATGTAATCATGTCTTGTGCAATATTGTGCACACGTATTTAGTGTCCTGTTACCCATTTCAGAAGTATTCCAAATACCTCAAACAATGGACTTTGGAATGCATTATTGAATGCTTTATGTCACACATTTAGCTCCCACTTACACTCTCCTTAATAATGAGATGAGTTACATTCCTAGCAGGTTATCCTAATGGAAGCATTGCAGGAAGCTCATGACAGCCATAGGTAAGTAAGCTGGGATCCTGAAATGACTGCTCAAGTAGATGGGCCACACACACAGGATGGAAGCTGACAATGTACATTGCATGCAGAATTTCCAATAATAGAAGCTTTAACTTGTAACCACGGAGATAATTCCATTTTTTTTTTTGAAGCTTGTAAATACCATTCAGTACTCCAGCAAGCTATAAATTTTAGGAAGCTTTCATAAATATTCTAAGGATTTTTTTTATAGCAAGCATAAATGTGCTAAATGTCGTGAGCATGATATTCTTTCCAGGAAGAGAAAGGATCTGGCCTGCTGTGGCAACTTGAACCTAACTCTCCTCCCAGCAAAGAGCCAGAAGCCAGAGCAAGGTCTGAAGACTTAGCTCCAGGATAAGCCAGATCTCGTGGACTTTTGCACCTTGTGGCAGCCTCTCAAGAACAGCCCAGCTGTTTGGCTACTAGTTTTGATCATGGTCAACTGCATAAGTCCTTGTCAAAGCCATGCAGCAGGATGCCCAAGCCCACATCCCCACATTTTCCATCTTGGCTTCCTTCCTTGCTTTATTCTTCCTCCTCTCCCTACCGATGGTCCTTGCTCCCCTGAGGTGAGTACCATCACACATTGTGTCTTCCACCTCCTCTGTGGTGCTTGGGGCTACAGAAGGGCCCAGAGACAAAGCCACCCTCGGTTAAATCTCACAACGCCAACATACTTAAAAAAGACATCATTTGTCATTTACCAGGCCAGCAGGACACACCAAGAACCTGATAACATAGCATAAGATAGCTAAAAGAAAGGTGTCAAACGGAGTGTCCAGATTTGAAAACTTGAGAAGTAGAACATCCTGGAGGGAAAGACAATTTTAGCCTCCACCTTGTAGCATCAGGCCCCACTAGCAAAACCCTCCTTCAGGAAGATGTTCCTATTCTTTGCTCAGCCTGATAAAATGGTTGAATCATATGTGACCAAGGGGGCCAAGAGGCAGTGCAGTAAGATGCCCAAGATCAAGGACTTTGTTGCCAGGTCAGCTGCATTCTTATTGCAGCAGCATCCCTTACCAAGTCTGTAACCCTGGTCAAGTTATCTTATTAGGGGATGGGGACATTAAATGATTTAATGAACCTAAGGCTCTTAAAATAGCTCCTGGCACACAGTGAGTGCTTTATAAATAACATTGTCACAGGATCCTTAGGGTGTTGCTCCACCAGCTGGAAACCTCTGTGGCTGGCTGCACCCCTGCTTGGGTTTTGCTTGAGCCCACAAGCAAAGTGGGTTCGTTCAACTCACTTGACCCAGCAGGCTGTGCTCGGCTCACACTACTGCCTCAGATGCCATGCCTGCCAAGGGCAAGCCAGGCATGGAGTGATGAGGGGTGTGTGAGCAAGCATGGGGTCTGACTACTACGCACAGCCAGGTGTGCCAGCTGCGGTGGGGGGGCAGCTCCAGGCGCCTGCTCCGTGTGAGGCTGCAGCTGGACCAGGTGTACCACAAGCGACTTCCACTGTGGGCACCAGGAAACGCGGTGGTACCTGGAAGCTTGGAGACACCAGGTACCGCAGAGCCTCAGAGAGGGTGTCACAGCCCTGGCTCCAGGAGACCCTAGGTCTGGGCTTCCCAAAGAGCTGCAGCTCTTCTCTCCTCACCACCCACTATATGGTGAGTTGGGGGTGTGTTTCAGTCCTATTTCTGTAACAGCTAATTCTGTTCCACCATTCAGTGGGTCTTAAGTTCTTGTCCCACTTCCAGGAAGAATGAAGTACATGGACAACTGGAGGGTAAGCAAGGTGGAGAGGAGCTTCACTGAGTGACAGAACAGCTCTCAGGAGACCTGAAATGGGTAGCTCCTTTCTGCAGGCAGGTCATCCTGATGAGTGTTCAGCTCTCAGCAGAGGGGAAACTCGTGGTGGGTAGCTCCTATCCACAGACAGGTTGTCCTGAAGAGTCGAGGAGACCTGAAGCAGGTAGCTCCTTCCCACAGCTGATAGTCCCAACATCTGTGTGAGTCTGCATGAGTCCAGGGTTTTTATGGGCTCAGAAGGGAGAAAGTGCATGCTGATTGTTCCATGGGCGGCCATGGGCAGGCCCAGAAAAGACATCATAAGTTCTCACTCTGGGCTTCAGACTCTACCCAGAACAGGCAGCCCAGCCCCCAGGCTTCAGTCTGTCCCTGGCTTGAAGGTGGGGCTTCACCAGGAATCTGTCCCTTTCTGCCCAGAAACCTGTCTACCTCCCGCTGCCATCAACATGCCATCCACAGTGCCCAGGATATTCATGTAGAGGGGTGCCTGCAGGCCCGTGCCAAGCCGTCCTCAGCACCCCTGGCCTCCCACCTGTGCTCATTGGCACCCAAAGTTCAGAGGGGGCAGAGGTAACAGGAAGCTGGAGTGTCAGTGCTGCCCTGAGCATGCGCACACCTGGCCAGGCTGCAGCAGCGCCCAGGCTTGGCCACAACTTTGCTCCACACAGGAGCAGGCACCAGGAGTGGGAAGAGGACAGGGAGCAGGAACAGGCACTTCTGAGCCCGTGGGCACTGGGGGCTTCCCGGCCCCTGAGAGCGCAGGGATGCATGGGTCCAGAGCCACAGCTGGGAAGCTGCAGCTGTGCCCAGGAGCGTGGAGCTTCTGCTCTGCCAACTCAGTAGGGGGCAAGGCTCCGGCCTGTTCTTGGATCCCGCTGGACCCACAGAGCATGCAACCCCAGCCGTGCCTCCCCACTGCAGCCAGTATCTTTGCAGCAGCCACTCCAGACAGTCCACTGCAGCCATCAAGAGCCTGATCCCCCTGCCCCAACCCTCTTCTAGAGCACTTATCTACTCCCCCACTACACTCACCATTGACTTTCCCACCCAAGCCAAGAAAACCTTGGGAGCAATCTTAGCAGGTGACACAGCAGAAGGTCACTATTAGCAAAAGAAGGGTTTATTTTCCTTGTAGATATTTCACTCTGGCGGAGGTTCTGAAGGGCTGATTCCTTCTAACATTCTCCCGTATTCTGATCCTGAAACCTCCCCCAAATATGGATGTAACACCACCTCAAATGTAAACAGAACCCAGTGCCTGAAAGCCAATGCTAAGAAATGATAGAGCCTATTCAGGAAGACCCCAGGGATAGAGAGCAGAGAGATCCTGGGTGACTGCAGATGCCCTCCTACCCCTCCTGATGGACTTCGTAGGACTGGCATAAGCCCATAGGAAACTCCAAGGGAAAAGGCAAGCCAACTTTCTCATCCTCCTCAGAACTCAATGTTGAACCCACAGGCATCTAATAATAAGATGCTCTTCCTTGCGAGCAGACCACACACAGATGTCAGGGCCACATGATTAACTAACGAGCCTGGCTCTGATTTACTATTTACCAAACAAATCTCTTATCACTTGGCCTCCCATCTAGGTCTGGTGAGCCAGAGAGCACAGGGTGATCACGTAGGTCTGAGAATAGTGGCCCTGGGATGGTTATTTTTCACATTGTTAAGCATTAAATATGTTGTCACAGTACATCCTTCTCACTGTAGACTGGACTATATGCTCCGGATTCCTGGTCCACATGGTCAAAGCTGGTGGCAGATGCACTTCCAGGAGGGTTCAAAGCAGGGTTCCTCTGCCATCTGTGCCCGCATGAAAATATTCCCTGCTTCAGTATGTTGTGGCTCCACATATCCACCTGGTGCCTCAAAGCCCTGCCCAGAGCCAATAGCACAGGAATGCTAACAGGGAAACTTTGCCCCTGCTTCCATGAGAGCTGAAGCCACCATCACATTTTGCCTGGACCACAGATCTCTTCTCTCCTCCCTGGTCTGCCTGCTTCCACTCTTGCTTCTCTTTTCATCCATTCTCCATCCAACAGCAAGATTGGGTGTTTCGAAGTAAGTCAGATCATGCACTTGTTGGCATACAATCTTCCAACGGCTTCCCTTTCCCAAAGAATAAAACTGCACACCAGTGAACTTTGCTGGCCAGTCTCATCCCCCACCATTCTCACCATTAGCCCCAGAATCAGGAATTTAGTCTCCTTTCAGTTGCAATAACACAGCAGCTCCTTCCCACTGGAAGGTATAGGCACAGGCTATTTTCCCTGTCTGGGATTCCTCTCCACAGCCACCACTCCTCCCACAGCTGACTTTTACCCTTTAAGTCTCAGTTGAAGTAATGCCTCCTCAGAAGGCCCTTTTCTGGGCATTATATGCAAGGGTGCCCCTCCTATCACTGAGAATCTCTGACAGCACCCCATGCACTTGTTTCACAGCACTCGGCCAATTTGTAAGCATATATTTATTTGCATTTTGAATTCCTTATGGACTATTCCACCACCAGACAAGCAGGAGTCCATCCCCAGGATATTCACTGGAGTGAAGTAATGAGTCCTACCCATGTCCTCTCTGGCCCAAGCTACCATCATCTCCAAGTTGGACGAGGATGCTGGCTCCAATTGTCCACCCAATCCACTCTCTGCTGGGCAGCAGAAAGTATACAAACAGATTATATCTTCCTCCCTCGAAAAACTTTTCATTGGATCTCCACTGCCTGTAAAAACATCCATGTGTTGGCCAGGCATGGTTTGGGAGGCCGAGAGGGGGTGGATCACCTGAGGTCAGGAGTTCGAGACAAGCTGGCCAACATGGCAAAACCCCGTCTCTATTCAAAATACAAAAATTAGCTAGCTGTGGTGGCAGGCACCTATAATCCCAGCTACTCAGGAGTCTAAGCTACTCCGCTGGGGCGGAGGTTGCAGTGAGCCAAGATCGTGCCACTTCACTCCAGCCTGAGTGAAAGAACAAAACTTTGTCTCAAAAAAAAAATCCATATGTCTTCACACTGACTTCTACCAGATCTAACTCCTACTGTGCAAGTCTTATCTCACCCTACTCCCCCCAAGCTACACTGGCCTTCCATTTGCACTCTGACATGCCAAGCCATACAGTCCTCTGCGGCTCTGAACAAGCAATTTCCTCTTCTAGAAACTGTTTACCTCACCCCCACCCCGCCCCTTCCTTCATCACTGATAACTCATATTTATTTTTTCACCCCAGTATAAGCGTGATATCCTCTGGAAGCTGTCTTGGCCTATCAAGAAATTTAGGTCCTCCTGTTACTAACTCCCAAATCACACCATGCCTGTCTTGCCATGAACTCACCACACTTCTGCTCCTTTTCTGTCTTCCTTGTTCTGCTATAGGCACCCTCTGTACAGTGATCACACCTACCTTCTTGTCTTCTCTACACTAAGGGTCGAGCACAATGCCTAGTCCATTGCCACCAACAGATTTCTGCTGGTGACAATTTAATTTAATTTATTTCTGGAACTGACCCTCACTTTGGTCAATGGATGAAACAAGTCCCCCTTTTTTGCCACATGCTTTATGTGAATTCTAAAAATTATTTAGGAATGTGTGTCTACGGATTTACATGAATTAAGTTTGCTCTCTTACATCTGTTTTTAGAAAGGCACTTTCTATTAAAAAAATTCAATTTCATAAAATGATTGTCAGCTCCTCACCGATGAAATGATACCCAGTGGGAAAAAAAAAAAAAAAGCCACAAAAAACCTGGACTGATTCTCCACATTGACTCCTACCAGATCTAACTCCTACCATCCAAGTCTTATCTTATCCTCCACCCTCAAGCCACACTGGCCTTCCATTTGTACCCCGATATGCCAAGTCCTACTGTCCTCAGGGTGGTAGGTGATGATGAATACTAGTGAGTATTATTAGCGGGTGCTAACAATGACAACCTAGAGTTATCATTCCTAGAAAGCTAATTTTCAAAATTAAACTGGAAATCTAAGAGGCCAAGGTCAAAAAAGAAAAAAAAAAGCCTGGATAACTCTTTCTGAATTTAATTTGTATTCAACAGATGATTTTTAAAATCTACATAGTTTACAGCAGACTGATGGCTTGTTCTCATTTATGCTGCTGAGAAAACCTTTCCAACGTCTGGAAAAGTGGTCAGCAATCTTTTTCTGTAAGTGGCCAGATAGCAAATATCTTAGACTTCACAGGCCATATGGCCTCTGTCAAAACTACTTAACTTTGCCTCTACTTTCTCATGTAGTACAAAAGTAGCCACAGACAATATATACACTAATATATACACTAACAATATATACACTGTGTTCCAATAAAACTTTATTTGCAAGAACAAGTAGCAGGGTCAGATTTGGCCTGTGGGCCAGAATTTGCTGAACCCTGGTCTAGAACATGAGACCAGGGTTATATAATCATCACAGCAGCAAATGCTCATATTACTTACTCCGTGACATCACATGATGTGCTCTAGGCACTTTACATATATTAACTTACTTAATTCTTGCAAAGGCCTTACTAGGTAGGTCCTATTTGTTTACTCCTTTTACAGATGAGGGAACTGTTGAAAGTTACAGAGCTAGTGAATATCAGAGCCAAGATTCTTAATCATTCTGGCTCCAGAGACTATCTCCAACTCTTAACCTCTGTGCTATGCCAACCAACTGTGCAGAATGTTGCAGAGTTCCTTCCCACCACTGTCCCACTTTCCGTTCCCCAAAGCAATCCTACAAAGCTCTATGGAGCACAAATGGGAAATCTCAGGATACTATGTCTGTTCTGTAGTTCAGCCACTTCAAGACACACCACTCCAAACTTCACAGGATGCCCCTGGCCAGTAGCTTGGTTGACTATTAGAGAACTAGATACAGATGAGGTCATTATTTGGGAACATTAGCTTTCCACCAGAAGGGCTTCAGGATGGAAGGTGAGTGCTCAGCAGCTTAAATGCCACAGGGCAGCAACAGTTATTGAAATGAGGACTCAGCTGTGAAGCAGAACACAAAACCAACAAGGGAACACTGCAATTTCCCTGTTAATTTCCATTCTCTGAACCCATTAATCTCGAGGTGATCACCTTTTGAAAAAATTATAAGGTTTTATGGATGGATATAGCCCCACAAGCAGAAATTTGTATTGTATTTCACATCCTGGAACCTAAGTGTATCATAATGAGTTTGATTCTTCTTCCTGTACAGACAGATTAAATCTGAGACAAAGAGTTTGGAGATAACAAAATAAGTGAAGATAAAAACAGAAGCTCAACAAAACATTCCCTTTTTGTAAGAGAAGGACAAAAGGGCAAGGACCATACAGATACTAGGTAACGGGTCTGAGGACAGAGCTTCAGGACCAAAGGGGCAAACCCAAGACAGGGCAAGACATAAGATGAAAACTCCTGCCCTCTTCCCACCTCATATCTCCTCTTTCCACATTATTTACCTCTTTTCAGATTAAAAAATGGAATCTGAACACTTTGAAAACAAAACATTCATTTAATTGCCACAATTCCATGGAGTACTGTATCATTCTAAAAGCCTACGACTCCACTGTTAGACACAGGCACATTAGGGCCAATTTGGTAGGGTGTCAGCTGTATTTACAGTTTGGAGCAATATAAAAACATATGGAAACTGTGAAAATTGACCCCCCGGGGGCTAATGCTGGAGGAAACCAACATTCCACAGTCTGGCCAGAGGTTGAGGGCGATTTGCCCAGACAATATACAGCCAAGACAGCCTATAAGCACAAGGGGCACTTCGTGTATGCAAGACCTACTTTTATTGCATCCAATCTGAAATTGGGCTGCAGTGGTCCAGACATAAAATAAAACGGAGGTATAAGAAGATAAAAATCTTATATGATGATTTTCCAAATGAGAGTATGGAAGTAATGTGGTGGAGTTTATATTATTTGCTATCAGAAATCAGTTTTAAAACATTGTTAAGTAATAAAAGCATCTTCCATTTTCAAATTCTGGATTCTGCATCAGATGCTGTGCTAAACACTGTAAAACTATAATCTCAGTTAAATGAAACAACATCCTTACATAGAGGGCACTTTATCCCCATTTTACAGATGAAGAAGCAGAGGCTTAGAGAGGTTATATAATATGCCCAACATCATATACTTAAAAAGTTAGGGATGCAAAATTTGAACTATTGTTTTGATGATGCCAAAGATCATGACATCTGTTATGCTATATAAAAATAATAAAATACTATCGTACATTACTGAGGCCTTTGCCACAAAAGAGAATGGAACATACTAACTAGGCCTAGACATTCCCTTTTGAAAGCTACAACCTTTTTTTTTCCTATGAGGTAGGCAAAGCACCAGCTGCAATAAAACAGGTTATACACTCTTTAGGATCTGGTCCATCTGAGGTGTGGCTTATTGGATCAACCCAAAAATAATTTAGACCAGCACTGAATTAGATTTCTATTGGTGCATAACAAATTCCTACAAACTTAGCAACCTAAAACCACATTTATTTATTATCTCACAGCTTCTGTGGGTCAGAAGTCCAGGCACAGCTTAGCTGGTCCCTCTGTTCATGGTCTTACCAGGCTGAAATCAGGGTGTCAGCCAGACTGCAATTCTCATCTGCAGGCTTAATCGGGGAATAATGTGCTTCCAAGCTCATTCAGGTTGTTGGCAGGATTCCTTTCCTTGCAGTTCTATGACTGAGGTTCCCAGCTTTTAACTGGCTATTGCTAGAGACTGGAGGCTTCTCTCAGGTCTGAAAGGCCACCCAAAGTTCCTTGCCATGTGGCCTTCTATCTAAGCAGTTCATAACATGCCTGTTTGATTCTTTGAGACTAGCAGGAGAATCTCCAGTCTGCTGAGATGAAGTTTCATATAATATAACATAATCATGGCAGTGGTACTCCATCACCTTTGCCACATGATATACCCTATTTAAGGGAATGGCAACCATCACCTTTGCCATATTCTATCAGCTAGATGCAAGTCACAAGACCTGCCCACACTCAAGTGGAGGAAATTATACAAGGGTGTGAAACCCAGGGGGTGGAGATCATGGGACCATGCCAGAATCCTGTCTCTCATATGCAATATCCAATAGAACTTTCTGCAATTATGGAAACCTTCTACTTCTACACTACCCAGTAGACTAGCCATGAGCCACATGTGGCTATTGGACACTTAAAATGCAGCCCATGCAACTGTAAAAGTGATTTTTAAATATTATTTAATTTTAACTAATTTAAATGTAAGTAGTCTCATGTGGCTAATGACTGCCTTATTGGACAGCACAGATCTGAACATTAACCAATGTCCATATTATATGTTAGTTATTTTTTAAAACTTCCTAAACCTTTGTTTTATTTTTGTGTTTGTGTTCTTCTTTCTAAATATTTCATAATCTTTTTACTGCCCATTTCAAACAGTTCTTAGGGACTATTCACATTAGTATCTACCTAACAGACTTCATTTTTCCATTGTCCAAAACTTCTTCCAAACTATTTTCATTAATGCAACTTAAGGCATCTGGAAGGCTTAACTTATGGTCAACGGGGGGTTATGGTAATTTATGCATCCTTACACTTTCCCAAGTATTAATCCCCATGACAACACACTACAAAAATAAATGGCTGATCTTTCCACTCTTCTTCTCGTAACTCAAACCTCTTCTCTTAGTCTGATGTGAATGAGTAAAACAGAATCGGTGGTGCATGGTGGATGAAGCAAAAATCAATAAAGGATAACAAAGTGGCAGTATTATCGGCAAAGAGGGTGTAAACCACTTCCCCCTGATTAAATGAGACGACAGAACAAACCACTTCCCCACACAATTGCCTCAACACAACCACTTCCAAAATCTACTGCTAAAATGTCACCTGTTTCAGTTTCACCTGATGACATATTTTTCCTAACCCAGTGGTTTCCAAATAGCGTTCTACCAGTACTAGCTCTAGGGTATGTTAATAACATTACCAAAAAACAAAAACAAAACCAAAAAACGAGGGGCTAGGGTCAAATAAGTCTTGAGAGCCCATGTACAGATTCCTGACCCCTGGAACATAAGCCTTCCCTCTTCTTGACCAAGCCTACTTCCTCAATGGACATAATCCTCCATACTAGAGTCAAGATGGGAACTTTACCTAGTGGGATTCATGAAAATCCTGGGTACCCACAGTTTTTCATGCCCTTTCTAGTTTCCACCTGGATGGCAATGTTTCTAGAGCTCCCAGGGGCAGGGTGGCCAAACATTTAGGAATGTTACCCTATCTAAAATCCACAGAGCAGCCACTAGGATCTCCAACTCAGGTGACTAAGCATGTATGCCATAGAATGTAGCATTTGATCAGCATCTCTTTGGACCAGGCAATGCTCATGTTGTATATACACCTCATTTAATCCTCATGACAATCTTATGACATAGATATTACATAGACCAGAAAAATGAGAAACAGCAGGAAAGCAACATGCTTAGAGGGCTCACCCAGCTAGAGGGAGGCAGTGCTGGAGCTCCACCCCAATCTATTAGACTCCAAAATTCATGTCATTTTCCTACCTGAATACCTCTGATTTACCACACTTGCTAATTCCCTGTTACCAGAGCTAACCATGATAATCCTACTACTAAAAAGAAAAAATTCACTGGGCAGCTGTAAGATTGTTTATCCAAAGCTACATGACTCCCACCCACCATGGGCTGTTCCAAGTGCTTTCTCTCCTTCTCACCACAGAAAACTCAGTAAATACCCATTTTTTCCCATCAGAGGACAAACACACAATCACATGCATACATATATATTTATATTTATTTCACACACACATATCCCTAAACAGTGCTTGTGAGGGCATCTCTCTTTTACATGTAGGCTCTGCCTTCTGTATAACATAGACATTGCAAAGACTGAAAACTATCTGATACTCCTTGAAAATAGACAGGAGTAAGCTTACTCTAACATTCTTCACACAGCATCTAAGGAAACTTTATCAGTGAATAGCTGAGAATTGAGAAATAACTAAAGTTTTTGAAAATTCCTATGGGATAATGTATGGATAACTCTTTATTAAATGTAGCTGTAGTATAATTTAGAAATGAGAAAAATTTAAAGTCATATTGTATAGACGGATTGTTCTATACTAGTAGGAAATAAGTCAAATTTTTTAAGAAAAACACCAATACTAATTAGATGAATATGAAAAATATTTCATTAAGATTCAAGATACAGCAGAAAAAAAGGAATTGATTTGCAAAAATTAGGTGTTTTGCTGATAATAGGGTCTCAACCTCATATTTCTCAGCCCATTCAGTGATTCTGATTACTATTAGGCCCTCTTTCTGGTATAAATCCTAAATTATTTCTTGTGGTACCTTATAAAATCAGAATTCTTCCTTCAAAGAAGAAATTTACAAGAAAAGCTTGCCCCTTTCTCAACTGAAGAAACTGAAAACCCCTATGAAATCAACATCTTCAAAGCCCATCCCATGAAGAAAGCAACATTTTATCTGCTATGGTTTAAATGTGTCCCCCAAAGTTAATGAGTAGGAAACTTGATCCCCTATGCAGCAATGCTGGAAGGTGGGGGCCTAATGGGAGGTGTTTGGGTCATGGGGGCACCGTCCTTATGAATGGACTAATGCTGTTGTCCTGGGAGTGGGTTTCTTATGAAAGGACAAGTTCAGCTGTCTCTCACTGTCTCTGTTGTACTCTCTTGCCCTCTCTTGCCTTTCTGCCTTTGACCATGGGCTGAAGCAGCAAGAAGGCCCTCACCAGATGCCAGCTTCCTGATCTTGGACTTTCCATCCTATAGAAATGTGAGAAGTAAACTTCCGTTCAGTATAAATTACCCAGTCTGTGGTATATATAGCACCACAAAACAGATACTATTCAAAAATAAAGTGTCAAATTCTTAATAACTTTTTGTTTCATAGTGAACTCAAATCTGCTTTCCTTATATTTTTAATTACTTGATTTTCTATTCTTTTCTTGTTTTTAACATTATATTTTAATATGGATCTTCTAGAAAATCAGAGTATTGGCTTATATTCCAAATGTAGAAGTGAAATGACAAGAAACAGTAATTTCTCTGGCTCTTGGTGTTTATTTTCTATGTTGCTGTTTGAAGGAAACTGATTAAAAGAAAACTCCTGGCAACACCTGAAAACACGATGATTCAGAAAAAGAATCACAGTTTTCTCACCGAACAAATTGTTGGGAGTAGAATATTTATGATATAGATTTAGAAATCTCTATGAACTGAAGGCATTTCCTGGGCAATTAATCAAGGGGAACTTTTACGTAAAAACACATCTCGATTGAGCTATTTGCGTAAGAGCCCACAAGCTGCAATGACTAATTATAAGTCTCAGACCTGTGCAGTTTGCTGAAATGCTTTTCTTCAGGCCGTCAAAAACACCATGACAACACACAAATTCAGCAAGAATAAACTAACAATGGGAAGCTACAATTACAGAGAGGAATTATTCAAAGTATGTGACCTTTGCACAAAAATGATACACGTTTATTTGATACTACTGACTCTCCTCTATTTCCCCCCTTTGATAGGTCTGTGTAATTCTCACTAACAATAATGAGAGATATGCGCTAAAAATGAATAGCTGCTAACTCCAGCCATCTGTGCATTCCTGGTACAAATAAAATTGAATGTCATCACTACCCTATTGGATTTCTCGGTAATGCTCTTTGCTGATAAGAACTTTAAAAAAATACCAATGGCTTTTTTTCTTTTTCTAACTCATAAAAACATGCCCATTCCCCTTGCTACATAAAGGGGTCTATTCTACTCAATCCAGTCAGCCACTGAGAGGTGAGGGTGAGATAAATCCTTGCTTATCAAGATAACTGTTTCCTCACTCAGTATAAATGGAGACAAAGTATACCCAGACTCGAATGATTAAAATGGCCAAATTCTTAGCAGGTTAACTCATTACTTTTCATCCTTCTCTTGCCAGCCCTGAAAGCTAAGTAGCTGTCTTAACAGCCTGCAGCAATCACTTCCAAACAACTCTCCTGCCCTACAGGAGAAATGTAAAGGTAAAATGGACTTAATTCATTTTTCCTTTATGAATTACTGGCTGTCAAAAATTTGAGAAACGTCCCAAGCTTTAATGGATACTTTTGGAAAGAGAGATCATGTGCTATAGAACCCAAGATGGTATGCTGGAGAGCCAGAAAAGCTGGAAAACTGGAAAGTCGCTGGTCAGGAATTTTATATACACACACACACCCTTCACCATTGTATATACACGAAGAGAGAAGCCAGTATGACCATCTCCAGTCCCAGCCAAATGTCTCTGCAGTGACAACTGAGGAACATACAGCATCACAGGGCCACTCGGTTCCACCTTCACTTCCCTAAGCAGCCAGTTGACCTGCAGTAAGCCAGCCTTTGCAAGGGCACCTCCATACACCCCTTTCAGGGTTGAGTGTTAAGTCGTGCTTCCGAAAACCCAAGGGTCTAATGATCAGGTGAATCGCTTCTTCCTCTAGAGCCACACAGAAGGCTGTAGTGCTTGGGATCCTCTCTTAGGTTTGATCATTAGATCTAGTTTTATATGACATACGATGACAGAACTGCTAAGAATATTTATTAGCTTGGCTCACAACTAAAGAAAAAAATGGTAATCACAGCTCTCTGGAGAGGCTTTTTAAATTTCATTTTATGGCACTATAAAATGAGGCCATACCCTGAGCATCTAAATGGGCAAATTATTTGGTTGGAAGTAGCTCAAATTTTGAAGTTCAGTCACACTGGTAGACATAAAAACTAAGCAAATATTCAAGGTAACGGTCCATTTCAGAGGTAGCTAAGACATTACCCAAAGAGAGGAAGCATTTATTTCATATAAATGGCCGCATGTGTGTTGCAGGAGCATATATGTTTGGGGTCAAGGTTTGCTTTATTTTAAAGTTTTGGCAAACTGTAGTACCTCATTGAACCATCAAAAATCAGTGCCAATATAAAACTGTCAGCTAGTAATTTATTTGTAAACAACATGTTTAATTATAATAGTACAAATCACAAATCACAAATCCACTTGCTTTCTCTGAGAGCAAAATTTTTAAAACTATTCCCTTTACAACTTATTAAAAAAAATTAGTATTGTGTATTGAACAGGATTTTAAAAGGACATATCAAATACTAATAATTACTAATTAGTAATATTACTAATTACTATAGTAATATTAGTAATAAAAATTACTAATATACAAGAAAAACTAACAGTCATATATTTAATAAGGGTCTAGCATCTAGAATATATAAATACCACAACTCAACCATAAAAAGACAAATAACCTAATTAAACATGGGCACAGAATTTGAATAGACATTTCTCCAAATAAGATATACAAATGGCCAATAAGACCATGAAAAGATCTTCAATCTCACTAGTCATTAGAAAAATGTAAATCAAAACCACAATGAGATACCACTTCACACCCAATAGGATGGCTATGGTCAAAAAGAAAAATAAGAAGAAGTGTTGGTGAGAATGTGGAGAATTTAGAACAATTATTTATTGCTAGTTGGAATGTAAAATGGCACAGCCACTTTGGAAAACAATTTGGCAGTTCCTCAACAAGCTAAACATAGTTACCATGGGACACAGCAATTCCCCTTGCAGATATACAGCCAGGAGAAGTGAAAACATATATTCACACAACAACTTGCACATGAATGTCCATAGCAATATTTTTCATATCGGCTAAAAACTGGAAACAACCTAAAAGTCAATCAACTGATGAATAGATAAACAAAATGTGGTATAGCCACACAATGGAATATTATCAATAGAAAGGAATGAGATGGTGATACATACTATAACATGGATGAAACTCAAATACATTATGCTAAGTAAAAGAAGCCAGTCACACAAAAACACATAATGTATAATCCCAATTAAATAAAAGGTCTCAAATACTCAAATACTTAGATTAGTGGTTGCCAGGGGCTGGGGGAAACAGGGAATAAGTGAGGGAGTGGGGAGTGACTGCTAATGGGTATGAGGTTTCTTTCTGGGGTGATTAAAGTTTAATTCTAGAATTAGAGGGTGGTGATGGTTGCACAACCTTGTGAATATACCAACAATCACTTAATTATACACTTTAAAAGGGTGAATTTTATGGTATGTGAATATATCTTAATTAAAAAATTACAAATGCTAGTAATAAAAAATTAAATGGCATAAAAAGGTTTATAAAAAGAAAAAGTATATTGTCCCTCCATCTTCCCCAATAAACCACTCTCACTGTTAAGGATTTTCTGTCAGTCTTTCTAGAAATTTTTTAGGCATAATGCAAGCATAGACACATCTCCTTTAAAGATACAGTGGACAATACTATACATTTTACAGTATGTCTTGGACATCTTTCCATGTCAGTAACATATAGATTGGGGCATGAAGAAGGGGGCTTCACTGATTTTATCTGGAGTAGAGGACAGAGACTGGGACAGATTGTGACTCTCTGAAGGCTACTGCAATTGTCCAAATTACCAACTGGGACAGCTACATTGAGAGTGGGGAAACAAAAGGAAAGAAATGGAATCTGTTGGATTAGATACAGTGAGGGATGAGCTACAGGCCACTTAGAGTTTTCTATCTTAGATAAGCAGGTGAATGTTGTGCCACTTCCACACCTAAGTGCCAAATATATATAGTGGGAGGATGAGTGAAAGAAGTGGTGATGAGTCCTATTTTTGTTGTATGGGAAGTAACAGGTAGACATCTTTCTAAAACACAATCCTGTTCCCCACCGCCTTCAGAATAAGCTTTTTAAAATTGTTTTTATGATGGCATGCAAGGGAATATCCATGAATGGAGCTGAAAGAAGGAATGCCAGACAGGAACTGAAATCACCCTCTGGGTGGTGGAGGAGCAAGGATCAGTACATTCCTCAAATTTTCAAATGTCTGTCGAACAATCCTGAATATCCTACATACATCTCAATATATTGAAATTAAAATCTCAACTGTGGCCTCCTCATAGCCAAAATCACCCTCCTTCTTCTGTACCTTTTATCTTCATTAAACCACCCAAGATTGGGAGTCAAAGAGGAGTGAGTCTTCCACTTCCTAGCACATCACACACAATAGATCACTGTGCTCTACCATTTTAATTTAAAATATCTATCAAAATAGTTCCCTCCTCTCAATTCTTATTGATACTAGCTCAGCTCATGCCTTTGTTTTCATTGTCCAGACACTGAAATAGCTCCCATTTGGCTTCCCTGATGCCAATCAATGTACCTATCATTCCATCCATCCTTCCATCCATCCATCCATCTAGTCATCCAACAAATATTTATGAAACATGGCCATGGGTCAGGCATTGAGAACACAAAAACAAAGAAGTTATCATCTTTATCATTAGACCATTCAAAGTTTAGTGAAAGGGAGAAACATGGAGCTGGGAAATGATAACAAAATGCTTTTTATTTGTGATTTTCTTAAAATTTTACTTTAAGTTCTGGGATACATGTGCAGAACGTGCAGGTTTGTTGCACAGGTATACATGTGCCATGGTGGTTTGCTGCACCTATCAACCCATCATCTAGTTTTTAAGCCCCACATACATTAGATATTTGTCCTAATGCTCTCCCTTCCCTTGTCCCCAACCCCCCAACAGGCCACGGTGTGTGATGTTCTCCTCCCTGTGTCCATGTGTTCTCACTATTCAACTCCCACTTATGAGTGAGAACATGGGGTGTTTGGTTTCCTGTTCCTGTGTTAGTTTGCTGAGAATGATGGCTTCCAGCTTCATCCATGCCCCTGCAAAGGATATGAACTCACTGTTTTTTATGGCTGCATAGTATTCCATGGTGTATATGTGCCACATTTTCTTTATCCAGTCTATCATTGATGGGCATTTGGTTCCAAGTCTTTGCTATTGTAAATAGTGCTGCAGTAAACATACGTGTGCATGTGTCTTTATAGCAGACCAGGTGGAACTATTGTCTTTTGAGAGAAATCAGGGAGTAACATTAAATTTGAACTTCAAAGATGTATAGAGGTTTGCAGGTATATAGAAAGAAAGGGTCATTTAGGCAATGGGAAAAGCATGCTCCAATATAGAGAGATGGGAATGGTCTGTCAAGTGCAGACAATGAGAGAACACTGGGTGAAGGCAAACACTGAATGGGGAATGAGGGGGTGGAGTGACATTTTATGTACTTAGGGTTTAAGATGAGACTTGAAAGCAACTCAGGGCCAGATTGTGAAGAGCTTATAAAGCCAGGAGGTGGAGTGGGATATTCTGCCCATCCTGTGAGGAGGAAGGAATAGGGGCCTCCAGGCACAGGGTGTTGCCTCACTGATTTTATCTGGAGTAGAGGACAGAGACTGGGACAGATTGTGACTCTCTGAAGGCTACTACAATTGTCCGAATTACCACTGGGACAGCTACATTGAGAGTGGGGAAACAAAAGGAAAGAAATGGAATCTGTTGGATTAGATACAGTGAGGGATGAGCTACAGGCCACTTAGAGTTTTCTATCTTAGATAAGCAGGTGAATGTTGTGCCACTTCCACACCTAAGTGCCAAATATATAGAGTAGTGGGAGGATGAGTGAAAGAAGTGGTGATGAGTCCTATTTTGGTTGTATGGGAAGTAACAGGTAGACATCTTTCTAAAACACAATCCTGTTCCCTACCGCCTTCAGAATAAGCTTTTTAAAATCGTTTTTATGATGGCATGCAAGGGAATATCCATGTGTGCCTGTTCCCACATGCCCCTTGCTCCTGAGATTATCTAGGTTCAAATCCAGAGTGATCTTGAGCAGATTACAAATAACCTCACTAACCTCAGTTTACTCATATGCCCATTGCAAATCATACTGCCCTTCCAGGGTTGTTGAGATTAGAAAAATCCTTGCACATCAGTGTTTTGCACAGACACTGGCCCATGAAAACTTCTTAACAAATGAGAGTGCAGTTTTCCAAGAAAGGCACTTAGAATTATTTTTCCCCCAAATTACATTAAAAATACAGAGTTAATATAGGGTTTTAGAAAGGTCTTGTGTGTTTTTAAACTTTACAAAACTTAGTTGATCGTATGATAAAAAGAGCCAACAAATAGCATTTAAAATGTAGGGAAGTTTAGTTAGTCACTCTACCCAAACATTTTAATTTTAGAAAACTATATAAAAGTAAGATGTCTATGAGAGATGAGAAGATAAACCAAACAAACCGAAAAACAAAACAAGGAAAGAAATCCCACTCTCTCTAGCAGCTGGGAGAACTGAGAAGCCAGCACAATCCTTTCTATCAGGCAAACCGACAAAGTAATCTCAGCTTAAAAGTTTAAAGTTTAAAAGTTTAAGGAAAAAAATAAAAAACACCTAAGCTCTGTAGGAGGAAGATGCTACATCTTGATGGCATGATACCTACCCTCTGACCTGACATAACGATGAGGAACGAACGATTCCACAGTGTGATTACTAGCCGGACAGGGGCTAATATGTGGTTTGAGTTCTCAGTCCTTGTCTTCGTTATGTGCTGCCAGCACTCCCACTTGTACCAGACAAGATCAAGGCAGATACAGATACTGTGCTGCAGAGAAGTCCATCTCTCCTTCAGAGAGTTGTTTTCCAAAAGGAAAACCATCATATATCAAAACAAAGGCCTTCATTTCTTTTCGGCTTTGATGCTGCTGCGGTTCTCTAATCACACTGTGTGGGGCCATGAAGAACTGTCCCAAAAAATGATTCCTGGAACAGGCAGAAAACCCCTCCTGGAAATACATCTTTTCTCTTGGCTGCTTCCCCAGAATTCCCCGCCGGGAACCATCTTAAGCAGGCAGAAGGATGGATGACCCAGGTCTTCCCCCATCTCTGCCGTCCATGATCCTTGAAGCACATCCAGAGCTGACTGTCTCCAGTCTACAAAGCCACTGCCTCCATGGAGGCCCACTCACCAGGCCCACTCAAACTCACTTCAAAAACAGGAATTTCACATTCTGGCTCAAGAGAGGGCAAAGACTCGGACCAGCAGCTCAAAAAAGCTGCTAGAACTGCCAACACAAACAGCTTCTCAACTTCCATTATAAGAGGTTTTCATCAACGCCTGGAATCCGTTGTATTATAGAAATAGCTTTCCACCCCAAAAGAAGCACATTAAAAAGTAGTCCCTATGGTCCCAGGAGTGCTTGAGCCAAACCAATTTATACTAGCACAAAAAACCTTGCTTTGGAATCAGACACAGTGTTTATGATTCTGGCCCTGGAACCGAAATGGCTGAGTTTGAATCCTGGCTCCACTACTTAATAGCTGTATAAGAGTGGACAAGTTACTTAACTTCCCTGAGCCTTGGTTTCCTGATCTCAAAAATGGGACTGAGTAATAGCACCTACTGTCTTGGAGTTGCTCTTAAAAAAACATGAATTAAATCTTGCAGAATGCATAGGACCAGGGCTAACAGCAAATAGGTACTCGACAAAGCCTGTTCTTATTTCTGCTGCAATTATAGGAACAGCAATAACTGCAAGCTACTTAGGCAAAGTTTCTTCCACCATGCCTTTATTTTCTTCCTGCTCTCTTAGTAGCTAGGTTTTTTTGTTTGTTTATTTGTTTCTTCTGTCTTGCTGGTTGTTGTGGAAACATGGCCTTGTTCTTCTGGAAACAAGGAGGATAGAGATACAGGCTGAAGATTTTTGTGTTTTGTCTTTTAAAAAAATTTCATTAATTATCCCTACATCCCCTAAACCTGTTTCTTCTTATTCATCATTATTGCTTCTAGCTTGGGCTACTCCCTATCCCTCCAGCACAGAGATGGTTCAGGATTCATCCTCCCAGAAGATACTCCTCGTTATCTCAAAAAGTTCAAAATCTTTTATCTCAGCAATCAAGGCTTTCCTCTGTCCTGACCAGCCCTTTCTGCCCTTCTTCTCCCTACTGCAGAGCCTAAGCTACAGACAGCCCCATTTCTTCTGAGCATGCCTTCTATCTTCCCACCTCTCTTGCCATTGCTTAGGCTCCCCATCTAGTTCTACATCTGGTAAAATCTTTTCCATTTTTCTAGTCCAGTACAAATACCACCACATTCATAGAAACTTCCCAACTCCTCCCTCCTCTGAATGTCCATGACATTCATATAGAATTTATCACCCTGCGCCATGGGTAATGCCTCTTTGCCAAATTTCAGATTTTCATTCCAATTTGCCTACTGGGCAGGGCTACCTAGCGATCCCAAAGCATCTAAAACACAGCCTGGCCAAGATCTCTTTGTTCTTAACTCTGGTCATATTTTCCATACTTGTTCCTACATCCTGCCACAGTTAGCCAGGGATCTCGATTATACAGGTGGGTCTCACCGAAACCAAGGAAAGCTGAGAAATTAGCCTTCCCAAGAGGAAAAAGAAGAAAATTATATTCATTCTGGGTCTCACAGAGAAGAGCACGAAAAACCCATCCTGGGTCCACGGTGACTCTGGACCCAGGGTTGTTTTATTGTCTCCTGAAGCAAGAGTTGGCTCACCTTTCACCCCCTGTTGACTTGGTTCCCCTCCATCACTGCCTTGATGACTCACATTCCACTCTGAATGCCTTTTTTACAGCTTCAAATTACTCATAATTTCTACCTCCTTATAACTCCATTTCTTTACAACTCACATTATTTCTTCATTCTGTAAATGTTTATTAAGTGTCTACTATTTTTGCAGGCACTGGTTGGATAAGACAGGTCCTTTCTAGATCAAAGTTCTACTCTAGCCTGAAAGACAGATATTGAACAAGCAAGTAAGAGTGTGCCCTATTTTCTAGTGGGAAACTACGTGAACTTACACAAACCTAACCTGGGCCTGCCTAGCTCCAGTGAAGAGCAAATGATGAAAGTGACATTTAAACTTCACTTGGCCTAGGAAAAAAAATAAAGTTATATCCATGCTTCATACCTCACACTAAGATAAATTCCAGATGGTTCAAAGACTTAAACGCAGAAAATCAGAACATGAAAATACTAAGAGACTGTGTCCCCAGAAAATTCATCCATTGAAATCCTAACCTCCAAAGTGATGGTATGAGGAGGTGGGGCCTTTTGGGAGGTGACTAGGAATGGGATGAATGCCTTTATAAAAGAAGTCAAAGGGAGCCTATTTGCCCCTTCCACCTTGTTCTCACACAGAGAGAAGGTTCTATCCATGAGTCAGAAAGCAGGCGCTTACCAGACACTGAATCTGTTGGTACCTTTGATCTTGGACTTTCCACTCTCCAGAACTGTGAGAAATACATTTCCATTGTTCAGAAGCTCCCCAGTTTATATTTTGTTATAGCAGCCTGAACAGACTAAGACACAAATCATAAAATTACTAAAAGAAACCACAGGACAATTGTTCTTATAGTCTTGTAGTGTGGAAGGGGCTTCTAAGTATGATACAAAATTCAGAAGACATAAAAGAGATAACTGAATACATTTGACTATGTAAAATAATTTTGTAAAGAAAATCTGCATAACAAAAACCACCATTAGCCAAATAAAAGAAAAGTGACAAATGGGCAGGGGGAGCATTTAAAACTCAGATCAAAGACAAATGTATCATTTTCCTAATATATAAAAAGCTCTTACAAATATATAAGAAAAAGACCAATAAAAGAATATGACAAAGTATAAACACATTTAAACATGTCTATTGTCACTTGTAATAAAATAAAAGCAAATCAAAACTGCACTTAAATGTCATTTTCCACCTACCATATTAACAAAAGATAAAGTTTGAAAAGTGCATTGCACTGGCAGAGTTTACGGAAAAAGAGGCATTCTTACATATTGTTGATGGGTCTGTAAATGGTTTAGCGTCTGTAAAGGACAAGTGGTAAAATCTAGAAAAATTATAAGCATAGTACCCTAGCAATTCCACATTTAGGAATTTATCCTACAGATATATTCACATACACTTGAAATCAAGTCTATTCAAAGTTATTAATTATAGCAGACTGCATGAGAGGAAAAGACTAGAAACAACCTAAAAGTCCTTCAAGAGGAGACAGACTCAATTAAATAGTATGCAGAGGTGAAAAAGAGTAGAAAGCCTTTAGGTATAGATATGGGAAGATCTCCAAAATAGTTTGCTAAGAAAAAAAAGCCAAGGTGTAGAACAGTGTGAATTACAGTATACCACTTGCACAGATATCATATTATAAATACTATGGATCTGCTTCTGTCTCTCACAATGCTGCTTCTGGGTGTAGTGCTAGTTACATCCCAGTGCCTGGTACAGAGCAGACATACCATCACTATTTGATGAAAGCAAATAAGTTAATGAAAAAAAGAGATAAATGTTTAAGGAACACACTTAAATACTTGGCCCATCCTCTAAATTCAATATCAGATCTGTTTATACATGAATACAGAAAGGCAGTAGCTGAATCCTCGATCTCTAGTTCCAGGAAAATTTAAAATAAGTCCTTATATAGGACAAACAAGGATTGCATGAATTAGTTTACATATTTACATATAAAGATTACTTTTCAATAAGCATAAGTTGATTTTTCTATGTTCACTTATTCATATCCCTGGGGTCAGGGGAAGCATGCAGCAGGATGCTGTTTTCTACCTTTTCCTCAAAAATCTCTCAATGGCTTGGGAGAAAATGTCTAAAGTCTTTATTCTGGCAACTCAGGTTTTTACAACTAGAAAAGCAACGGAGGCAGCCGGCTTCTCTCTCGTATCAACTCCCTACTCTCACCTGTTACTCTTGGCATGAAAATCTCTGTCACATCCATAATCACTGCCACTTACTGAGCATCTCTTATGTGCCTGGACTGTGCTCCATGCTCAGTGTGCATCTCAACTACATGCACATGAGAGGTAAGCTATAATATAATTGTCTCCACTTTACAGATACAGAGATAGGCTTAAAGACAGGAAGTACTGTGTCCCAAGTGCTATAGCAATGATGATGTTGTTTCTTAGGAGGTAGTCTATTTAATTTTCTACACTGAATGTTCTAACAATAGATAACGTCTTGAATAACTTGGACTGTGAATGAAATATTAATATAAAGTAATAATAGGTCTGTGAGAGACAACACAATTGAAATCCTAGAACAGTGCTTCTTTATCTGCTTAGGAATCCCTAAAAAGCCCCTGCTTTGCGTATTTAGGTGGCAGAAGAGCACCCACACTCAGCAAGGCGATAGGACACCTATCTGCCAATTACCCAGTGAGTGTTTCTCACCAAGGCCCATTCATCGCAGGTTATCAGAAGATTCCTCAGTTATTCATTATTATAACCAACTCATTCTCTCCACGGTAATTATCTGTGAGCAACATATCATGCTGCCCTTGGAACCAACAAACTGACATATGATTAAATAGCAGAGAGCTCTGCAGTTAAATTTAAAACCACTCTCTTACACTTCAACTCACACATCGCATCAAGATCTGTTCAGCCACAAGAATATTCCAGTTGACCAACACCAATGGCTGGTGAGAGACTATTTTGTTACTTCACGTTCCCATGTGAGACGGGTGGTGGTTATGTTCTCAAAACTTGAAAAAGGGATTTTTCCCAGGACCTAAAGTAAAAATTTGCCAAGCAATTCTACGTATGAAATCCTGCATTCATCCCAGGTTAAAATGTCTCAAGACTTGTTAATATTCATCATTATGTCTTCAAAATTATGGGTGGAATCTCACTAGAAATAGTACATTCCATCAAAACACTGTGAGAATCACATACTTTACACCTTTCACTGAAAAAAGTTACTTGAAAGCATAAATTATTGTACACACAGCTCTGTATATGCTAGTAAGAGAGGTACTTATATTAACATGGCTACCAATCTACAAAAATGCTGGATGAGAAGGTCAATCTGCAAGCTGAAGTCAAAACATGAGTCTCACTGTTCTTGGACTGGAAAAGGAGCCACACCAGGAGTTTGAGATCAGTCTGGGCAACATAGTGAGACCCCACCTCTGCAAAAAAAAAATTTCAGTTAGCTGTGCATGGTGGTAGGCCTGTAGTTCTAGCTACTTGAGAGGCTGAGGAGGGAGCATCACTGGGCCCAGGAGTTCAAGGGTGCAGCGAGCCACAATCATACCACTGTACTCCAGTCTGGGAAACAGAACGAGACCCTATCTCTTCTTTTTTTCTTTTTTTTTAAGGAACCATAGAGGCTCTTCAAGGGAAAATTTATTCCCATCCCCAAACCCAGTCTACAATTTCTAAAACTAAAGTTCTGATGCAAAAATAATTCTATAGAACCCACTATGTTTGCACGAAGTGTAAATTAGAAAAAAAAAAAAAAAGCTTTTTGTCTATCCCCAATAAAATAGTTGTACCCAAAGTAAAATCAGCCGATTTCTGGGTTCTGTTTTATTTTTCACATTTATTTAGCTTAATATTACTCTGAATCTAGAGTAAAATGAGAGAGCAGCAAATATTAAAATCATCAAAATCCTCCACAAAAAAAAACGTTGAAAGCATTTGTTATACATAACAACAATGTATTTTCCTCAGACAAACATACACAGTGCCCACTCATTTTTAAATAGGTTCCCCCAAAATGTAGACTTCACAAAAATGTGACACTACACAGTGTGGAAATTCCAAGTACCTTCGCCCAATATGGAAGAAAGTCCAGTCACAGGATGGTTGGGTTTCTCTACAACCTGAGCTAGTATTGTGCATAATGAAGTGATAGAATTCACATTTCATAAGAAAAGCCATATAAAGGAAATAAGATATTATTTTTCTAGAAAGTGATTTATAATAATACTAAGAAACTATTTTTTTAAATTCCTTCCCCTTCTCAGCATTTACAGAAAAAGCTAACACATCTTGAGAGATTTACTATTTGCTGATATTCATCCATATGGTAGTACCAACCAAAAGCCAAGAGGATGAGAGAAACAGGGAAAAGAAAAGGTTTTAGGAAAAAAAAAAAAGTACAGATGAATGATTAACTCTTACCAACTTGGTATCTCCTATTCTGAGTCATGACTTATAAGGCCTACCTGTGGCCATCCTTCAATTTTGTTGTTGTTGTTTCTCCAAGGAATCTCAGACACACACTGAACTATAAAACGTTTCAACTACAGTGCCAATTGTGTTCCTTCAGTCTTCACCATTCTAGAGGGTATAGATAGAGTGCCAGAACAGCAACTCAAGCAAAAGCTAAAGAGAAAAACCACATGCAGCATAAAGCCCCAGTTCTATAAATCGGAGCTGGCTCAGCAAAACATTAGTCATGGCAAGTCCCACCAAGGCTAGGATCGGAAAGGTGTAAGCACCAATCCCTGGCTATGCCTCAAGGGTTCAAAACCATTTCTAAATATAGAACCCACTTTATGTTTGCAGGAGTTATAAATCAGAGAAAACAACTTTTTTCTATCCCCAATAAAATATTTGCACCCAAAGCAAAATCAGCCAATTTCTGGCTTTCTACCAGTTTTGCTTGGGCATAAAATTTTCTGACACTTCACCAGAAATGTCAGCATTAGAATAAGGCAGCTTTAAAGAAGGATATAATTTTCTGACCTGTGGATAACCCCTTCAACCCCAACAGGAAAAAGGGGGAAAAGCACACCTGAAACCTGGTTTTTCCAATTATTAGTATAAATGATACAAATTATTTTTCTTAGTGGCCAAATCCTCCCTTACAGGAAGTATTGGTCTTTGAATTTGGTGAGGGGAGGGATCATGTCAGTTTTACTGCTATATCCCCAACACCCAGCCAGCACAGACTCTCACTTGGAGAAGGATTTCAATGAATAGTCAAGGAAGAAGAGGAAGGAGGAGGGGGAGGAGACGGAGAGAGAGGAAAAGAAGGAAGTAGGGATTGAAAGTGAGAGAAGTTCAGATGAAGATCTTCTCCCCTCTCCTTTTATTTCTGTCTTCATTTTTCTTGAACTTACAAGCATCCGACTTGATAGAAAACCAATGATATCTTTTCTCAGGGCCTCATGTCTGAAGCCAGACATGGCATCCAGTGTAGACAACTCAGCTTCCAGAAACAGCCCCAGCAACTCTCCATGAGGACAAAGAAAAGAAAGAGTGGGGTGAGACAAACCCAATGGGTGCTACTTTATTCAACAGCATTCAAGAGCATGGCTGCCACCTCCCATGTGTGGCACAACACACTGCACAGAGCCCACACAGTCAGTGGGCTCAGGGAAGGCTTTGGTGGAAGAGGCAACTCCTGCCCTGGCTTTGGAAGGGCAGGATCTGTACAGGAAGAACCAGAGGCATTCAATCTCAGAATGAAAGGAGAGGCTGGCTGGAGAGGGGAGATAAATCTCAGAATGAAAGGAGAGGCTGGCTGGAGAGGGGAGATAAATCTCAGAATGAAAGGAGAGGCTGGCTGCACAGGTGGCAGGACAGTTTTTCCCCAAAGTGCTTCATGGAATATATTCAATGAACACCATATTCAGAAAACCGAGGATTGAACAGAACTGCATAGGTTTCCTTGCTGCAGACCTTCTCAGTGCTTTTACTATGCAACTGGAGCAGAAGTGGCAAAAGATCCCAACTGTAAATCAAAATGGATTGATTTAGGGGGTAAAAAAACCAACGCCTTTTCTTACTAACCGTATAAATTTAGCAAAATGTTCAACTGTGATGAACACATTTCCTCTTACCTAATATGGAAAAAAAATAATAGTCCCAACCTCAGATGTTATGAGAAGTGAACATTAAAAAGAACACTAAAAAAAAAAGTGATTAATTCAGTGCTGGCACTTAACACCAAATATATTACTGTGGCTGCTTCTGCTCCTGTTGTTTCTATTATTATTATTGTCATCAACCTATGTCATGAATGTAAAAAAGAAATAACACCGTATTTCTTACATGGTTTGGTCAGTTTTTCATTAGGTATTTTTTGGAAATGCTGGGACAACACACAGTGCCTAGCCTATTACACAGTAGGCACTCACTATGTATTTGTGGAAGGAATGGGGCAAAAAACTGACCCTAGCAAAGAACAAATTGCAGGACACTAAAGGGATGCTCTGGGAAAGGTGTTTTTCATTATTTATTTGGGCAACAGGCCTCTGAGGTCTGGGAGGAGTGACTTCATCTTTTGCTAGAAGAATGAGGGATTGAAAACACAGTGTTCAGCTTTGGGGAAACATCACAAAGAGTTTATTTTGGTACAAGTGTTTGAAGTGACTCTATAATAATGAGCTCACGCCTGCTGCCAGGCACCAGCCATCAGCTTGAGCCTGCTTGCAGGGCAGTGCACGCGGTCCATCACCGACAGCCCCTTCATCAAACATGTGATGCCCATGTGCAGGCAGGATCCCAGGAGACTTGCTCCAAAGATGGCTCCCTCCTCTCCAAGAGGGGACACTGAGGCCCAAACAAGGAATCAGCTGACCCCCAGGTCCAAAGTGAGCTGAAGACTGAGAGGGCCTGGGAGAAGTCTATGTCTTCTGGTTTTACTTGGTTGATTCTCTGGCATGACTTTGAACTGAATCCCAAAGGATACTTTTTATTTTTTTAGTCAATTGCTACATACATTTTTGGAGATAACCTCATCTGTCGTAAGTCACATGCTAATCTCACAAATAGTTACTAGAAATATAAAAGTTTCATGTAAACCCTCCCCCTGAGTACAATACAGAGATCCTGACAAACCTCACCAGCTTCCCACCTGTTTGCATATGAAGACATTCTTGACAGACGTGGAGTTTACTGGAGTGGAGACCTGAACAGATTTGGAATATGACACTTGTATTTTACCAAACCCAGTACTTAATATCTGTCCACCTGAATTTAAGCATGAGAGTCTACATACAGTTTGAAGAGGAAATGAAGTCATCTGAAAAAGTATTTGGAGGGAGAACTTCCCATGGAGTCCACAGCGCACAGAAAAGTCTCAAGAGTTACTGCAGTTTCCAAACTTCAGATTAGGAGGTGGGGATGTGCAGGGCAAACCATAAACTATTGTAAGAAAGACTAGATATGATTTTTCTAAAATACATGATATGTGTATACACATACACACATATACATACATATATGCACACACATACATATGTATCTCAACCGTATGCCATATAAAGAAAGTACATAGAGATCCTGCATTCAGTTCAATTATTACATTTAATTTTATTTTAACTGGTAAACCTGGAAGTCATTGGGAATAAAGCACAGTTAATTCTAGAAACTTGTCAAAGTTGAACAAAGCTTCTAGGACTCTAAAGACTTTTTGTTTCTAAGAGGGCAGAGCTGCCCAATTCTTCCTACACTAAAAATATAACCAGAGATGATTATTCATAATGATTGCACATTTTCTTCATCATGTTCATTTGAGGCAATACGTTAAATGATATTGGAATGATATGAACCTTGATGTAACTCCTATAGTTCATGCAACTAGATTTGGCATGTACATTTTGCCACACCCTATCAACACACACTGCCCCTTGTCCAGAGAACCACTGGACACCCATCACCCCTTCCAGCCCTATCTTCTGAGAGTCAGAGTTCATGTTCATTCACTATGAAATAGGAAAAAACAAAACAAAACAAAACTACCACACAATAAAGTTCCTAGAGCATAAAAAATCACAGTAGAGTATAGGTAAAAAACTAAAGGCCCTGACAGGAAGCTTGAGGTGTGAGAGCAAAAGGGATCCCTGGATCTCAAGTGCTTCAATATTAAGAGGTACAGGTTAGGGCAGCAAAGGGAAGGCAAAAGGAGAGGGATACAGGCGGGCAAGGAGAAAAGCTTGAAGCTGCATTAAATGAGTGGATCAAACACTTGGAGAAAAGGTTTGGATGCATGTTTCCAAGCCTTCCCCATCCCACCCTTCCCTACCGCCCATTATGATGTCTGTGTTTCTGCACATAGATGCACCAGCTTTGTTCTGCTCCAGAAAGTAAATTAAGAGTCATTACATTTGAGAATAAGAGCAGTTCTCTGGGGGCCATGCTTTTAATCTCTGATCAGATCTCTAGGAACTTTTGAGAATGAGGCTTTCCTGCAGCACAATGAAGTTCAGGCAGTTCTTGGGGGATACCCAGTGTGGTATGTGAGAGTGGCAGAGAAGTATTCAAGGACTATGAGCCACCAGGATTGGAAGCCAGCAGTGGGACAAAATCAGTAGATAAGCAGGTTTGTGTATAAAGACATGCCTTGTTTTGAAATAATTTGGTACTGTAGTCAATGGATTGGTCTGGTGGTTTGGGTGATGGAGCAGAATAAAGGGTTATGGACCCTGTGTACAGAGAAGAAAATAGTATTGCTTGCCTCTTAATAGAGCAACTATACTGACTGCCACATTGATGTGATGCTTTCTTTTTTAAAGTTTAGATAGCCTCAAATCCTAGAATGGGCATCCTTTAGTAAACTCGTTGATTGAATGATAAAGAAATCACTACATATTACTATGTTTTATTGGAAAGAGAAGTTGTCCTTGACTTAAGGAAGAAGAAATTATGGGCTTGGGCCTCCTACATTAGAGGAATCAAGCCTGGGATGTGTTTTCAGACAAAACGCCCATTTCATTTCTTAATATTGGGGTACACACAGTCAACAATGAATCAGGTTTTACACTTGGTTCCATATGCTATGCCCTAGGTAATTAAAGTATGCCTTATGGCTAATAAAAATGAAGTTAGAAAATTAAAACCAAAACAATGTCAGGAAATAACAAGTGTGTACAATATGTTACTAACACATTGATAATTTTCAAAAGTGACTTTTTAAAAAGTATTATACATCTTTCAGAACACAGTGATTTATTAAGCGAAAAGTCTGAACAGTTTGCACTATTAAATTTAGCTTTTAAGCTGCTGTGTCATGGGCAGATATTTTGTTCTCCTAGGTTAAATTTAGCATCCTGCATTTTGTTTTTATCCACGGCTCCACATTGTATCATCCTGCAGTCAGTTTTCCGAACTGCTCAGGAGAAATGCACTGGGGAGTTATCATGCAAATTTCTCTCATGGATTTTATAATCCAGAAATAGAATTAAATAATCCAACAGTGACTTATTTCCACCTTTTTCCTTGCCTTTTCCCACCTATACATCCTTTTCATAAAATAAACCTTCCCAAGGCATGGAATGAAATGAGCGGGGGGAAATGCAGTGGCCAGAGGAAAACCATTTCAGAAATGTGTTTGTTAAACAAGTGCAAGCCATAAATTGAGCTTAGGAGGGAAAGGCAGTTAGAAGAAAAACTGAAATTACTGACCTGAGAGTCAAGCTGATTGGAGCAAGGGTGAAAGCAGCAATTTGGAGGATAAGCAGAAAGGAAAAGGGATAGCAAAAGAGAATAAAAGGAAGGAAATGCATTAGTTTTAAACATATAGCCAACAGATGTTATATCAGCAGGTTTATAACCAAACGAAGCAAACTTTTATCTTACATTACCCCCAAAAGCCCTGGGCACACACTGTAAGCTGTTGTATTAAATATCATACCGAAGAAACTGGTATCTGCTCTGATATGTATAATTACAAAAAGCACTGACGTGAACCAGAGGTGTGCTCCCACAGTACAATGACAGCATCAGCCCTTCTCTGGAGGAATATTTATAGAGAAAGTTCCTATCTGTGTGCATATAAAATTTTATTATTTAATAAACTGAAATGGAAACTACTAAGGTATTAGACCTGGGTAAGTGCTCATGTCAGAAAGATTTTTATTTGAACCAGTAAGTTGGATGGTTATATCCTATGAGATATTTTTCCTTCATCCCTGAAAACCAAAAGGAGCTGAGCAAATTGGCTTTTGGTTCAAAGATTTCCATTTTAGATGCTTACAGAGCACTGCACACAGCAATGATCAAAGACCCCCTGAGGAGGGCTTTTGGTGGTGTGCCACCCACCTATCAGCTTCCACAGCAAGGACACAGTAACTTCCCAAGCTGAGAGTAATTTTTTTCAGTCAGAAAAATGAAGTTCTGACTTCATTACTGAAAATATCAAGTTATAATACTTTTTAATTTGTTTGTATAAAATTATCTAGCATGCCCATCTCATTGGTTAAAACAATAATCTCTATTGTCAAGCAAAAAAAAAATAAAAAAACAAACAAACAAACAAAAAACCATGTTCATCTTCCAGGCTACTACAGGAGCACATAGTGGACATTCATTTTGTTGATCTGTAAAATGCCCTTTGCAAAAACAAAGTGGATAAACAAATACTTTTCCAGCTTTCTGCTCAATGGGGCCCCACCATTCCATACTATAAAAAAGTAGTTTTAGGTATTTCACATGGGAAGGAAAAACAAAACAAAATAAAATAAATCCTCAGGATAAAGCTTAAGCTAGAACATTTCAAATGAAAACAGTGTTGACTACAATGATACAACTGAAAGAGAAAATTTAAGATTAACCACACGGGGAAAGTGTTGATTTGATAATCCCTTGTATCTGAAATCCCCCTGCAGAGTGTTTTGTGATCATAAATGCGCAACTGATCGAAAATGAGAGTTATGTCAGGACACGATCACTGTGGGGACTTTGGCAACACTGGCCCCAGCTGCCATTTCAAATCCTTCTGGATCAAAGGTAATTAAATCAAGGTCCGTGGCCAAGCCTTAGGAAATCCTAAACTGAAATGGCAAGCACACATTTCAGATGTAGTTGCCTCTTTCAAGGGCTCCTAGTTTTCATCAAATTCTCAAAGGTGTCCGTGATGCCAATGACCTTCCCCAAAAAGTTGCTAGGAATGGCGTATAGCCATCTGCCACTTGTTTTCAAGAAATTCTTTCAAATACATTAACAAATGTAAGTGAAAATTACTCGGCAAGAAACATTTATATCAAAACAAATAAAACTGACATCAAGTTTTTTCCATGTACCATGAAACTTCTAAAACATATTATCATAATTTAAAAATAATAATAATGCTTAAGTTTACATTTTGAATGGAGCTCTGAAAGGCATCAAGGAAATTATGTTAGTACATTATTGAGCAAATCAGAAGAAAAAATAACATTCTCTTCCTCAAACTTAGATAAGGCTCTTTTAGGCATCTAAAATGATTTCTCAGTGTCCAAATGTCTGGTGATACTGTTTCTCCAACCAGATAATTAAGTGGAAGCCTGTTTTCCATTCTGATGTTATGTCTTACGAGTGGAACCCCCAGGGATCCAGCCTCCTCTCCGCATTGGGGAGGTATGTGATTGAGGGCTCAATTTGGGCATTCTCCATCCTCTAGACAAATACCAACAAAATCCCTAACATATTTAAGATAATTACATGAAAGGTCGCCCAACTGATTCCTTCCCATGGGCGGGATGTGAGAAATATAGTGACAGCAGGTCTTACTTGACAGATTCTATTAACCTCTCTCTTTCCCCTAAGTCACCAAAGGATTAATTCTGAAACTCTAAATAAAATTCAGAGACCTTGATGGGCACTGACACAGAAGCACTGCATATTTCACTGCCTCTACGGTTTAATTAGCCACTAGGTTGTGTAATATACGTGACATCTGACATCGGGGACGGAATAAAGACTTCAGCTGAATTTGGACCAACTCTCAGAGACTTGCTCAAGGCCCACCACCCACCTAGTAGCAAACTCCCCTGAGCTGCCTGCAGTCCAAGGCAGAAGCTCCCCACTGGGCCGTGCAAGAGTTTACAGGCATAACTGCACGTGGGACCACACTAGAGCAACATGCACTTTAAAAAGGAAAATCTTTAATGGCTGATGAGAAACATCACTCACATGGAATTTAAGAGGTAAATGCATTGTGTAAATGCCAGCCATGTGCTATCTGGAATGGGAAGATTAACAGAATAGAAAGTAAACACATACTGCCTTCTGAGAGAGGAGGGGGCCAGTGTCAAGGTTGTCTGAGTTATTCCTAACCCTGTACTTTTTGTTGCATACAATTGAAGTTCTGGAATATTTTAGAACATTTGCTCCTTTTAAAAGAGGTCCTTTCACTCTGGCAGGTCACATTACAAGCCAGAGACCACAAATTTATTTCAAGTTCAATTTTTCGTTTTCAAAATTACAAATTTAATTGCAAACATTTCTCCATGGCTCCAAAATGGAGATACATGTCACATTGCTAAGAACTCTTTAGTTCTCAATATTGTGAGGTATGAATTTTGTAGTTTTATCCAGCAAATGACAATATTGCCCAATTTGAAAAAGGCTGCTTGACAACTGGAAAAAGATGTTTTGGTCAGAATACACATGTAGCACAGCAGATAATGCTTCAGAAAGGCAGGCCAAGGCTGAGCCCTTTTTTTCCCAAGAAACTTCCCTTCTGAATCTCCACCCCCATCTCCTTAGGGGCCTGGGTTGGGGCTGAAGCTCAGACATTTCCCAGACAATGCTCTGCTGCTGGACGCAAGACACGGGTAGGCAGAGTACTGGGACACACTCAGGTCCCACCACACGTTTTATGAATTACAGTGCCTAGGAGGCATCAGCTTTAAGGGGAGGCAAAGGCAGAGATAAAGAAAATGTGCAGAAAGTACATAAAGATAAATGCCTGTAAAATCACTGCTGCTTTAATGCATTCCATATTGAAGAAATAAAAATCTGAATATTCTTGATGATTTAAAGGCAATAGTGTCCAGCTAAGATCTGTTTGTCCAATTAGACCATTAAGCTGTTTATATGTAAACGTTTATAGTAGCTTGTCCTGATTTTCAATTACAGTTCTGGGGGGCTGGTTTAGTATAGAAAAAATGCCATCTAAACGTGAAGCACATCACTTTCTCTCCTGTATGCTAATAAAGAGGTAGATCTCTTGCAGCCCAGCAGCAACGCCTGCTCAGGAAGGCTCTATGCTGGTCTCTTGACTGTTTAGTGCTGCTGTACTAGCTTCTTTCTTCTGGCCCATTAGTGGAAGGGATTGTTCTCAATGGCTCATCTGTCAGCCCTGAGTTTGAATCCTGACTAGATTCTTATGAGCTCTGCAACCTGGAGGAAGTTACTTAATCTGTATAAATCATAGTTTCTCATCTGTAAAATGAGAATAATGACAGTTTCTGTATTGTGGGTAAGACTAAAAGGTACACAGTATTGCACATCAAGTGCTTCGCAGAGTACCTGGCACACAGTGAGCATAGAATATACACACAATATACATACCCTAGTATTACAAATAAAACTACTATAATTTTTAATATTATTATCTAGGACATCCTCCACATAGCTCACTGCTTCTCAGAGCAGTGGACTAGGAATCAGGAAACCCACATTACAGTTTCACATCTTTCTGACTATAGGCCCAATCTCAGGAAGGTCATTTAACTTTTCTAGATCTCAGTTTCCTAATCAATGAAAGAGACATGATCATAACTTTCCTGTGATCTCATGTCAGTTTTTCTAAGAAAAATTTTGGTTCTAAAATGTAGTTCCAAAATAGATCCATCTAAAATCACAGTGCTCCCCACTTTTTAAGAACCAGCAGACTAGCAGAACATCCCCACATTTTAAAATTAAAACAAAGCCCTTTAAGGATTCTATTTGGGATAGTTACCTCAGAAAAAATGAAATCCTTGACTTTACTGCTAAAATTGGTCACAATGAATAAAAATCAGATTATCATCAAACTAATGCTAAGATTATGAAGAGAAATAGTAATTGATTTGGAATTTGAATGTACCAAATATTATACCTGAAAATGTTGAAATTTTATTGGAAATTAACCTATTTGTTTAATACAGAGACAAAGTTGAGATTTTTTTTTCTTTTCCTAGAGAGAGGAATCTTGACCCCAGGCTGGAGTGCAGTGGCTCATAGTTTACTGTAGCCTTGAACTCCTGGACTCAAGTGATCCTCCTGTCTCAGCCTTCTGAGTAGCTGGGATCACAGGCACACATTACCATACCCGGCTAATTATTGTAGATACAAGGTCTCCCTGTGTTGACCAGGCTGGCCTCAAACTCCTAGGCTCAAGCCATCCTCTCACCTTAGCCTCCGAAAGTGCTGGGATTATAGATACGAGCCACCATATCTGGCCTTGAGAATTTATTTGTTTTAGCATTTGTTCATAATGATATACACGTTCCACTTTACCTGGGGACCAATTGCTTGCAAAGCATCATTTGAATAGGTTGTTAGAGATTCACTCACTTCTAACAAGATTCAAGGCCATGAAAGGCTAAGGACAGATGATTGCTTGAGTCCAAGAATTGGAGATCAGCCTGGGTAACACGGTGAGACCTGATCTCTACAAAAGATTTTTAAAAATTAGCCAGGTGTAGTGGTGTGCACCTGTAGTCCCAGCTACTCAGGGGGCTGAGGCAGAAGGATCACTTGAGCCTAGAACTTTGAGGCTGCAGTGAGTTGTAACCATGCCACTGCACTCCAGCCTGCACAGCTGGCAAAAAGTAGAGGCGAAATTTGAACTCAGGTCTTTCTATCACTGAAGCCCATGATCTTTCCATAAGACGATAGAGAGCTACTCTGTGTATGTCTTGAAGTCCTTTAGGGCCTCACAAGTGTCTCGATCAAAGCTGGCTAACATTCACAGGTTTGTTCAAAATTTGGTGATCTCTTCCATATAGACTGAATCTGGAAAAGACAAACCCTGCCTTATTGCTGAACCAATAAGAAATCTGCAGAGGTTATGGAGTTATGTAGGATTTTTCAGAAAGTTTTTTCCTTACATGAAGTACAGGAAAAAACATTGATAGCAAGCTTATTTTTAGCATCCACACTATACATAAATACAATATGGATATGATTTATCTGAAATCTAAATACTCTGATGCAACACTCCCTGTTTTTACACAGAATTTGCTATCATGCAGGACCTATTCAAGTATATGTATTTAAAAGGTCCTCTTAAGAGATAAACCTCCAGGATGAATTTGTCATGATGCACCAAGAGACATCCAAAGGATGTGAGCTCCCTCCTTCTTCCTCTATCTTGAATGAAGAATTCCCAACTATATTCTTCGGGTTTTGTTGTTGTTGTTGTTGTTATTGTTTGATCAAGACAAAACTAAACCACAAATATTTACCTGTGATGGAAAAGAACTGAAGTTTTGGGTAGTCAAAGCCCCCATTTCTTACACACTTCGCTGGAAAAATGCTAGATCATGGACATCACTCAAGAAAGTTGACCACTATTTTCTTCACACCAAAGAAGTATATAATCCCTCGGAAGATACGCCAATTGCATTCTTAGTATTCCACAGAAACGTCATCTTTCACAGGCCATATTCCTCATTTATGACTTGTTTCTAACTTGTAATATGAACGTACAGTCCAAATCCACCACAACCAGAGATGGGCAACCACGCAGTCCATGTTCTCTCACTGCCAACAATTTACATAACTGCAAAATTTACCTCTCCAGTTCTGCAATCTTCTTGTCCTTGTCATTCTTCTCATTCTCCACCTCCTTGAGGATCTCCAGCAACCGGTCCACTTCCGCTTGGGCCTTGCCACACTCGTCGCGGTAGTAAGACGCCTCTTTATCGAGCTGTTTTATTCGGTCTGCAAACTCAGGGTTCATCCTGGAGTCATCTTCAATATTATGTGCCTTCAACATTACATTTTTAAAGAATGCAGTTAAGACAACAACTTAGAACAATAGATAGTGCTGTCACCAATGGCCCAGAAATTAACTTTGGAGAGAAAATCACCACCAAGATTTATGGGTATATTGTCAGTGAAAAGGCAAAATAGAAAAATCACACATTTCAGCTACCTTAGAACGATGCTGATTTTAAAATAATATTAGAGTTTCACAGGGGAGTTTCTTTGATTATTGATATTTTGTTCCATTAAATGTTGCTACTTTTAGCTCTTCTTTCCACCAAAAAGTAGGGTTAGATACTGTGATGTCTTTACTCCCAATCATTTGATAAGCAGACCTAAGACAACTCAACTCCTCACAGTTAGGGTGATTCATACAAAATGCTTCCATTTCCAATACAAAGACACCAAAACAACACAATATTGGATTATTTTCCAAGAACCATCAAGGGCATATATAAAGCCAGATAACATATAAGAGACTGATTGACTAATAATTGAACATGTCATTCCACTGAGAAATTTCAGCAGGAAATATAGTTTGAAAGGAGGCTTGGAGGTGAGGAAGGACTTTCCAGCTAACAGTTATACCCATAAATTCTCATTCTCTTAAATAAATTTAACCTAAACCAGGAGGAGGATGAGCTAATTCATGAACAAGTACACAGACGTGAATCTGCAAACACATGCATGGGTGGGTGGCAGCTTCACACACAAGAAAAGACACAGGCAACAACACAGCAACAACATTGCAGAATAATTTGCAGCCAAAGTATTTGTGGGTTTGTGTGTGAGAGAGTGCGTTAACAGCTTTTTTTTTTTTTCCCAAAATAAACTTTTGGCTGAAATATTCCCAGACAGATAGAAATAACACTGCACTGCAATGTTTTGCCTACCCCTTGTTTCCCATTATTCCTAATTGACTTCTTCAAAGAGCAGGCAGGGAAAAAACAAGTAGTTTATACAACAGTGCACATTCAACATAGAAAGTTCAGATAAGTCATATATGTATGTATCTCCAAAATCCATGGGTGACATAATCAAATGTTAACAATTTATAAGGACTTAAGTTATTCTGCTGTCTTGCTACATGGAGCAGATATTTATTGTGGTTTTTATATACTTTTTTGAAAATTTCAGGGAAAAAACAAGGCAAGCAAGCTACAGCTACTGTGGGGTTGAATGAAACATGCATGGTTAGAAAAATTAATACTAATACTATGGTTAGAAGGTTTGACAGTCTTTGCAATGATTTAATAGAAAAAAAATTCAAAAATTAGTATAAATAAAATAAATTTCATATGACAAAATAATCATTTTAGAAATAATATTTTTGCATGTAACATATTATTTAAGCATGAGGATAAAGGGGAAAAAGTTGCTTTCATGTTCTTAAACCTAAGATTTCCTTATTTAAGAAATAAACTCAATTATACAAAAAAAAAACAAGAAAAATACGTCAATTCAACACACTATCAGGTACTGGTTTACTCCCTTTTACCAACATTTTTCAGAAAACATTTATTTTCATTTATTTACTATGCACTCTGTGTTTCATTATAATAGATTATTAAACTTTTTCAGTACAATTAAAATAACCTGAAAGAGAATCCTGAGCTAATATACCTTTAGGAGTATATTTATCTAATAATTTCATTTTAAGCTTAAATAATGAATAAATTTCCTAATCTCCACTTTAAAAATGTAGAGCAAAAATTCTATTTTAAAAGAAAGTAACTACTCCATATACCTGCTTCTATTTGTGATAATATGAATCATTACTTTTGTTACAGAAAAGCATTTAAAATATACAGCTTTTAAACTGCTAAAGAAAAACTTCCTGTTAACCTCTCTTTCACTTTTATACTGTATTACCATTCTTTTACAGCAATTAAAAACCTTTTCATGACATTTCTTGAACTATCCAAACAATGCTATTAAGATTTTTTAAAAAGAATTAATGAACTGAGTAATGAGCAGCTGGAAGCACTCAAAACAAATGAATACATATATTTTGATTGCCTGTTTCTTATGAGAGTTAAAACTCCTTTCCTGATGCTGATTTTTAAAAGTTCACAAATAGCTAGCAGTTAGCTGCTGTGGCTTATTTTGGTTGTTTTTCTTATTGTTATTATTATTGTCTGTTTTTAATAAGTGGGTACAGGATTACTAGTAGCAAGATCAAGATTCTAAATCCAGTCCTGCATCTTATATTTACATAAGATTAGGCAAATTAATTAGCCTAAAAACCAGGAAAACTACAAAATGACAAACATGGGAGGAGATATTATTCACTTTTGTTTTTATTATAATTATTATTTCATAATGTGCATCCCAGAAATACAGCTTGTTATTCAGCTAAGTTAATAGATTTATTTGATTTTCATTGACAAGATACTACATACTCCCCCCCAAAAAACAAAACAAAACAAAAAAAAAACAAAGCCTCCCTGATAGGTTTACAGAGACAGAGACACCATAGTCTGCTAGTGATAGGTATGTACACATATTCCTTATTTTAGCTCCATGAAGAAAAGATGATTATTCAACACCACTTTTCAACAGTGGGTGAAATCAGATGAATTCATAGTCTTTTCAAACAAGTAAGTAAGTATGGTGAAAGGACTCATGGGATGTTAGAGGCACAGAAAGCCTAGGAATAAAAAGTGCCTGAATCTAGACTGTACCACTGTTGACATCATTTGATGCTGAAGTTAGGTCATGTTATCAGAATGAAGACCAGAGCCAAGTTTACGGCTGGCCTGGTATCTATTATTAATAGATCACACTTCAAGTGCTAATGAGATTTTTAAAATAAATAGACAACCTCGGCCGGGTGCAGTGGCTCACGCCTGTAAATCCAGCACTTTGGGAGGCCAAGGTGGGTGGATCACGAGGTCAAGAGATCGAGACCATCCTGGCCAATATGGTAAAACCCCATCTCTACTAAAAATACAAAAATTAGCTGGGCATTGAGGCACGCGCCTGTAGTCCCAGTTATTCAGGAGGCTGAGGCAGGAGAATTGCTTGAACCTGGGAGGCGGAGGTTGCAGTGAGCCAAGATCATGCCACTATACTCCAGCCTGGTGACAGAGCGATACTCCATCTCAATCAATCAATCAATAAAATGAATAGACAACCTCAAGAATACCTGTGAGTTAAATCTCTCTATCTCTATATCAATATCCACTGATTTCCAGGCAAAAGAACTTATGTCAAGCCACTTTCAATCTTGGTGCCAGAATTGTTGGGAGGGCTATTAAAATATCATTTAAATGTTTTTAAATCAATAGAAAGCATTAAGAAAAAGTCATATAAAGATGACAGGGAAACCGCTGCTTCTTGGATCATTACTAGGGTCCATGTAAAGACTCAATGAAAGAGAGTTTCACATGGCTGGGAAGGCTGGTGAGTCCCCAACTAAGCTTACATATTGGAGGCAAAAGCCTCTAAAGAATTTACAAAAGATATTGTACATAACCAGCTCTATTCAGCCTGAAGTCACAACTTTTCAGAGGATGGGCTGAAATTTTTAACTAGTAACCTGCATGAATGTGTTCTACCATGATCTACAGACATGAGTGATTCTATACTAAATAAAAGAGTGGAGGAAATTGAGTTTATTAAAGCCAATGCTTCCTTCAAAATTATGAGTACTGAGCTTCCTCCAAAAATGGAATGAAATAAGCACTTTATTTGTATTTAGGCAATATTCTCGCCTTTTCAAATAACAACATGAGTTCTTTCATCTGGACTAGCAGCTCCTGACAGAGATCAAAAGTAGGTAACAGACTTGGATCTAACATACTTTAGGACACTACAGCGAAAAAAGCAGATTTAAATAAATCATGATCACAGTAAATTCCTGCCATTGCATTCTAATGTATTCAAGACATAAATTGAAAATTCACAGTAATATTTTTCCTGAAGAATCTGTTGGTTTGCAATTAGCTCCCCAACAAGGTCTGGGAAGGCTTGCCCATTCTATACTTCTAAGGAACATCAACTTTGTCCTCCTATTTTCATTAGTCAGGAATTTACCTCTTAAAAACACAAATTGGTGTGAGTTTTCTTTTGATGGTTTCAGATCTTATTTACCATGAATATAGCAAGCTCATCACCACTTTCAAGGACATCCACCATCATTAAAACTAAAGGAATATCAATAAGCATTTTCATTAATATAGAGATTTAATTCTACTGATTAAACAGGTCAGTTTAAACGCAAATCCAGGTATCTGATTCTGCTCAAAAATATTTCTTAAAACATTTAGAGCAACTCTCAAGCATCTTATAGAAACACAAAAAAATGGGAAAAGGACATTTCAGAAATGTCTGCATTGCATACTACATCAGTAAGTTTTGAGGGACTCCCAATTATGTTTCTTGTATTTCCATATGTAAGGAAATTTCCCCACAAATGGGAATAATCAAAACAAATTCTGGAGCCTCACTGATGTGGGCAGCCCTCTTGGTTTTGATGTGAACTGACTTTGAAAGCCTAGATCAGGCCTTAAGAGGGCTCTGACCATAGCTTGGGATGAGCAGTATATTAACTTATAGTTATAATAACCTAGTAGTTATTTTAGTGAAAGAATTTATAACTACATCAGGAAATAAGGCAAAACTTCAGATTAATACTAATGTAAATGAAAGTTAAGAAGCCAAAAATGGCTAAAGCCAAACTATGGGGTTGTCAAGTATCAAAATCATACAAGTTTATTTACATTTAATCTTATGAAGACTGGTCATTGATTATTTCCAATAAAATGGCAGTTCATCATTCCAGATCCCTAGAAAGGAAAGTATTAACTTTGGTCCAGAAACCTGCTGTGAAACAAGGCAGGGAACATTCAATTATTACATTACATAACACGTTCCCTTTGAAATAAACCCTACCAATTTTAATTAAAAATCATTTCCCTCAAAATAAACAAATAATTAATCATGACCATAAAATAAAAGCAGAATGTTAACGAATGTATTTGATGACTTTTCTTCCTTGCTGTTTCTGGGTTTTAGCAATAATTTGCTACATTTAGGCAGTGTAGAAATACGATTCTCGATTGTGGCATGTTGGTGGTTTAATGTCCACTGACAGCGCTTTAATATTCCTTTCATATCTTAACAGCAGAACAGGGTATAGAAACGATTTTAAAAATTATGTTTGACTACAGTCTTCTAAAAGAAATTTCAATCTTCTCATAATTCTGTTATAAACAAAACATTACGTTTTAAAAGAAAATTTTTAAGGTGATTATTGAGTTATAATATTTATATTATATATTATATATTTGTTATATATAACATATTATAACTCTATAATAGACTGATATAACTCTATTATAGGCTGATGAAACACACATATTATTGTTTAGAATTAAGAACCAAGGGAAGAAAAAGAACCCAACTGAGGATAACCTGCACAGTGTTATAATAATAAGACAAAACTCCAGGAGTAGAATGATAGTTAAGCTTCAGACAGGTTATAAAAAAAAAATAACAATATCAAGGCAAAACTTTAGGTCCCTAATTTAGAAAATTAAATTTCATTTAAAATATAATGAATCAATACCAAGCATCATAGCTGAGCCTAAATAATACATTTGGAAACTAATAATGATGTATTTTGAAATGTCATATATCTTATCTCTGGTTTTTTTTTTTTTTTTGGTAGAGATGGGGTTTGCTATGTTGCCCAGCCTGGTCTCCAACTCCTGAGCTCAAGTGATCCTCCAGCCCTGACCTCCCAAAGTGCTGGGATTACAGGTACAAGCCGCCACATCCAGCCCCTATATATCTTAGTTCTAAAGGAAATTATTCACTCACAATTCAAGCTAACTGCATTCAGAATATTCAAAAATTTGCGTATTAAAACAACCATACCAAAAAAATTCTTTTCATAGATGGAACAAATAGGATATGTATAAATAAATATAAATAAATATTCTTATGTCTCTCTCTCTTTTTCTCTCTCTCTCTCTCACACACACACACATACACAAAAAAGAACAACTGTATGCTTAATACTTTTAAAGACCCTCCAAACAAAACTGTAATTATTAATGTAATCCTTTTTAATTATGGGATTTCCTAAAATTAGCAATGTAGAGAACTGAGGTAATTATCTGGATGTCCTCAAACAAAACATGTGGCTTCAAATGTTGAGTGTTATTGCAAATGTTAGTTGAGTTTTTTAGATACTGAAAGCCTGGATCAATTATAGGGTAGGTGTTTGTGTGTATGCATGTGTTTACACATGCTATGTGCATGCCTGGAATTATCTCTTAAATAGTTGTAACTTTCTACTGTGCTGGAAGATAACTGGTTTAAGAGTGAGTCGAATACTTTTCAGAAATAGGCTTTAAAAATCATAAAAAGAAACTACTATATTCAAACAATGACTGGGAAAGCATTTATAATTCAGCCCATTACGGTCCTGGGATTATACTGTCCTGTAATGACCTACAAAACAGGAAGACCTCACTGAACATTAACAAGATTTTTTTCTATCTCTCTGGAATGAAAAATGCCTCCTTTTTGGCTTTTGTTATGTTTTTTGTAAACACTTATGTAAAATGTGAGCCCTGCTAAATATGTGTTGAGAAGAGATAGGATTTCAAATGGATAACTACTAGGCACTGGGTACCTGAAGTGTGGGGAACATCAGAGGGGTTTCAAATGTGCCCTGGCCAACAGCAAGGTTGCACCCAGTGCCTCCAAATCAGTCATTTGCCTTTTAGCAACAAGGGTATTATATGAAGCACTAAATTAGGAACACAGAAGGTCTAAAAATTTATTAAAATTTTTTGAAAGACTCCTGATACCATCTCTGCATACAATGACCACAAGGGCTACAGCAAACAAGGTATTTGAGACTGATGAAACACACATATTATTTGTTTAGAATTAAGAACCAAGGGAAGAAAAAGAACCCAACTGAAGATAACCTGCACAGTGTTATAATAATAAGACAAAACTCCAGGAGTAGAATGATAGTTAAGCTGCAGAAAGGTTATAAGAAAAATAATGATATCAAGGCAAAATTTTAGGTTCCTAAGAAATGTCATTAGATATCACTTTGTGCAACAGAATGACTAAAGTAAAAGGAAATAAAAAGTAAAAGGTTCCTTTCTACTCTAGAAATAAAAATACTTGCAGAAGCACTTAAAAGCTTAATCCTTGTTTACTCGACGTAGTGTAGACTGTCAGACAAAGAATTGACTATAAAATTACCTTATTTAACAAAAAACAACTGTACTATAATTCACCAAAAATTTGTTATGTGGCCATATAGAAAATAAACATACAAGAATAAAAGAAATTTCCTAGCTATCAATAACTGATTAGAAAATAAAATAATAAGTATATCATTTACAATACCAACCTAAAAATTAAATATATATAGATATGCCTAAGACTGTCTTTAAGAAGAAATATCATGGGTCTATAACAGGAAAATATTAAAACTTCACTGTAAAAAGCCACTGGAATAAATACAAGTTGGATCAGGTTTATGAATGGAAAGAAATAATATTGGGAACATATAAATAATTCTAAAATTATTTTATAGATTAAATATAATTAAAATTAAAATCAACAATTTTGTGTTTTAATTGACAAAGTGATCCTAAAATTTACTTGGAATGATAGAAAATTAAAGGCTAAAAACTTAAAACAAGACAAAATGAAAAGCAGAAATAATTAAGGTGTAATTTGTTTTACTAGATATTTAAAAATATAATAAAGATACAATAATTAAAATTTTGACCCAACAAATTAGAGACATCAATAAAACTGAACAGATACTGAGAAACTAAGACACTCACCCAAATGAGAACTTCATATTCAATAAAATAGTATCAAGATCAGTGAATAAAGAGAAAATTGTTTGATAAATAGTGCTGGATAATTAGTTGATAATTTAGAAAAATATAATTAGAACCTCACCTCTCAACATGAATAAAAATAAACTAAAGATGGATAAAAGCCTTAACTTGATACCAAAAGCAAAATTAAAACATTTTAAATATAGGTAAGTGAAATCAGAGAATACTTTCCAGAATAAAGGCAGTGAGGAAAACCTAAAGAAAAGTACAGGTCAAGAACCTAAAAATTGTTCTCTATATACATAAAAAAATTTAGGCTAAATAAAACTGCCATAAATCTGGCAAAAATTCTATATAAAACACAGAATAACTCATATAAACCAATGAACAAAACAGTAAACTCAAAAGCAAGTGCTCAACTGATTTAAACTACTTATGTAAGAAAAAATACAAAAAGCTAATAAATGTACTGAAAAACCTCAACTTCAGTAGTAATTAAAGAAAGAAAAGTTAAAAAGGAAAAAAAAATTCCACCTAAACATGTGTCAAAGTTAGGTAAAATGACAATTCTCAATGTTGGCCAGGGTGCGGCAGAAAGGCCATCTTTAATCAGTGCTGGAAGAAGCATGCTTTGGTGGAATTCCTAGGAAACTCAAGATAGTAGGAACTATTGGGATCTTTACAAATCACTGGCGCAGGAAGGAGGTAAGCACGGTGGCACATGTTTGTAGTCTCAGCAACTCCAGAGGCTGAGGCAGGAGGATCCCTCGAGCCCAGGAGTTTGAGACCAGTCTTAGGCAACAGAGCGAGACCTCATCTTAAATTTTAAAAAAAAAAAAAAAAATGGTGTTAGGGGAAGAAATTACCAACATTAGAGGAATAAGCAAATAGAGTAGAATAGTATACAATCATTAAAATAGTATTTTGGAGGAATAGTTCATTATATGAGAAAATTCTAATAATATTAAAAAAATAGAATATAAACCCAAATAAACACTTTGAAGTAGAGTGTTAGATAAGAAAAAGAAAAAGTAACACAAGAGCAAGAGAAGGAAAGAAGGAATAAAGGGAAGGAGAAGGCAAGAAGAGGAGAGAGGAAAGAAAGAAGAAAAGAAAAAGAGAGAAAAAGAACAGCAACAACAAAAGGATGTCTAGGTGGAGAACAATCCAAATGTTCCAGCAATTATTTCTGTGCCGTGAGATGTCCTGTTATTTTTTAATTTTCCTCTATAGCCTTCCATATGGTTGCACATTCTCTACCGTGACCATATATTATTTTTATAACTAAGAAAAACATAGTCATTTTTAAAAGACAATTAAGGGTAGAAAATCCATCATGCTGCATCCCTATCAGTCCAAAAAAGAATTGGACACCGAGACAGGGGGAGTTAAAATAATGAGAGTTTGGCTATATTCCCGGGATGCCAAACCAATGGGTTAGTTTAATTAACTTGAGGAGAAAAGTCAGTCAATGACTTTTGAATTAGTCATTGAAAAGACTGAAAAGTTCATGCTAGCATATGAGAGACACACCAGTGGGGTGAAGTGAAGTAAAAGTTGATGATGCCATGTCACTGATATTTCTAGAAATGGTCTAAAAGCTAACTGAGAGTTATTTCTTTGGTCCTACCTATCCTGACAGGGAGAGTGAACTCCTAGCATGGTCCTGGTATATTTTTGCTGCTGCAGGAACAAGGCTCTCCCCATCTGTCATGCACACACCCAAAACATGACATTCTTTGGTTTTCTTCCTGTTCCTAACTAGTAAGTATGAAACAATTGCAGTGGAATTATTTCGCTTATTTTTTAAACAACTTTTTTTAAACACTCATTTTTCCCAGGGTGAGTTTTCGAGCTTGAAGATATTCCAGTCTTATTTGTCTTTCTTCACATCTCCACTGTCTTGAGCCTGCTGATTAGCACTTCTATTCAAATGTTAAGGAAAAAAGAAACTTGAGCTGATTATTTTTTGCTTCTCTGCTAAAATCCGCATTTTGAAAAAGAGGTTAACAAAGATGCTCCAGCAGGGTTTTAGGAATTCTGTTTGCAAAAATAAAATGTGTTGTAAAGAATGGAGGGTGGAGGCTGAATCTAAGTACACCTGAACATCTTGCAGATCAAGCTGTATGTATCCTGAAGAAGTGGCTTAACAAATAAAAAGTTGTGGGTGGAATTGTTTCCTTTATCCATGCTATTCATTTTCTCCATAAGGGGATTTATACATAGGAGGTGATTAGAATGCATGATAGCACAGATCACATCTGACAAATGATAAACTCTAGCCACCTTTATGAAATATTTTCCCAGTAAGCCACTTAAGTTCACTGAACAAAAAAGCTTTTCTTCTTTAATAAGTTAAAAAAACAAACTGCTTCATATATTAATAAATGCACACATGTCACTAGGATAAAAAAAAAATCTTGGTGGCACCTGGCTCATTTTACATATATTTTTACTAGTTACCTGGTTTTTTCGTACTCTATTAAGCTATAATCGGAATTGTTACTATCTGTTACTAGGAGACTATATTATGGTTTGTCCTCAGCCAAATGGCATGCTTTTAACTGTTACAAAATCCACAGTAATGTCAGGTATTTACCAATCTCAAAGAGCATAACCCTATTTTTAAATCTAAACCTGTTTTAACTTCTGTCACTTGAATAAAACAGACATTGAATTGTTTGCTATTTTACAAATGTTGTTATCCCTTTCGGCCTAGATATGCTTGTGTTTGAAGGATTTAAGGAAGAGTTCCATAAGCCTAGCTCTTCAGCTGACTTTTGTTTTTTCAATAGTCTTTGGGCTGAGGTTAAGAAGGAGGTAATATCAGAGTTGGCAATATTTTCTTGAGTTATTAATTTTTAAATTTCACATTCAAAAGAAATGGCAGTGGCTTCAGCACAGATCATTTCTTTTGACAGAATGGAAAGGGGAAGAAACTCATAAATATTTTCAAAACCTCCCCAGTATGGCACACTGTGACTGGTGATCAATGGATCCTCATGCTTTGATATGTTACAGCGGGAACTTTCAGAAATGACTTACTGGGTTGTACATCTGATTGAACAACTGCTCAGCTTGCTACATTGCAAAGTTGGGGAGGCATTGAGGCACAGACAGGGAAAGAAGGAAAGATCCAGAAAAACAGCATTAGCTCAACAAATCCAGTGCATTCGCACAGACGAGTTGGTCGTTAAAAAAGAAGAAATTTCAGTTTCTAAACATTCCACAGTGAAAGTGAGATGCTCTAGGGAAATACAAATGTTGACATTGGCTCCTAAAAAAGAATAGCTGGAATAAGAAATTTAAGGTTTGTGTTACTTTCCCTTTCTCAAGTTAAATAACCCATGAAATAAAGAAAGCTGTCCACTTTTGATGATTCATGAAGTGCTGGCCTCCAGCAATGAATCAGAAGAAGTACTTTTGGCCAAGTCTGCAATTTATTACCTGAACTTCAAAGATGGTAATAATAAAAGATTAATTAAATCTTATCATTGAATTTATAGCTCTTCTTTTATATTAACACAAGCCTGAATTTTCTATTCGGTCTATCTTCAGAAAAATACAGATTAGCAAACAGCAGGTTAGCAATAGCAAAATATCAGTCAGACTTCATTGGATTAACTTAAATGGGAAAAGAAAAAAAATTTAAATCAGCAGGACCAAAATACAGTCTTATCCATTGCCTATTACCAGTTTCTACTGTTGTCTCCGGATTAATAGAAAATATAATTTTCAAAGATATTCTATCATGTTCCAAGTGCTTTAGAATCTGTAATGTTTTCTTGTCTATTTTGTGTTGAAGATTTAAATTTTTGTGGATTTAAATGTGCTGAATATTATTTTAAACAGCACTCTCAAGTTATATTTTCTAAATACCTGCACTATTTATCTGGGGCTCAATGTCAAGGTGTAGAAGGTGAAATAGTGTAGAAACTATTACTTTGCTTTAAGCTAAGACACACTTTTTAAGAGCCTCTATTACTCTTTCCTTCAACTTGAATGAAGTAAATGACAATGTTATCATGGTTTAAAGAAACTCCCTTCTCAGGTATAATATTAATTGAAAAATTACTAAAGAGCATAAATCGTATTTTGAATTGCCATTGCTTCTCAACTGATTTCTAATCACATAGGGTAAATTTACTCCCCCATTTTGAACCTCAAATACTCTTTTGAAAGACAAAATGATCCATACGTCAATTATCAGCCTCTTCTCAACTCTTGGGTGTCTATTTAAGATTGATGAATGCACTTAATTACAAAGCACATTCATAATTTGCAATTATGCATTATTTGGTTAGTATCATTTTATCAGCCTCACTAGTATCAGTAAAAATTTCCTCACACATGAACATTTATAAGTAGTGGGATGGAATGTATAAGGGAGTTCCTTTTCTGCCTATAACCATTTGTCATCACAAAGTATTGAAGGCATCTTAAATTAACACAGTATAATAAAGGGTTAAAGTAATCAGGTGTCTGAATGTTCTCCACAAACTTTTATGTAAAAACTCCCTTTACCAATGTCAAGCATTGTTTACAAGACAAAAATAAGTTTAAATCATCGTTTGGATTTCATTGCCACTGGCAGACAAGGTTTCTGTTCAACGACACACATCTACAATGTTGTGTAGATTTTATAGGAAAAATACCTGGACACTCACAAACCTTGAGGAAAATTCCATTGGGGATTTTTGGTGCATTTATGACATAATAAAACTATTATGTTTTCAGCTTTCATTTAGTAAACTTTTATATTTAATTCACAAGTCACGTACCCTTTTATTTAAAAAGAGGCCCAGACACACTTAAGCTTTTATAGCTGCTTATTTTTCCATGAGTAAATGATGTGTTTATATGTATATTCACATACTGTTGGCTTACATTTTCAAATATTTCATGTAGATCTCAATTTTTTTAAGGTGATGGGTATTTGAGGTTTTTACGGAACTATTTATTAGCAGAAATTAAAGACTACTGAAAAAATATTTTAAACTTTTGAATTTAGTCCATGCTAGACAGCCAAAAATAAAATAGCATTTGCAGGTTAGACATAAATATATTTAAATTATAATTACCCTATTTAAACTCACTGCACTATGCATTTAGGAGATAGTGTAAGCAAAGATTATGTATATACTTAGAAATAAGTTATCTTTTCATAAATGAAATAGGTCCTTTACAGCAAGACAACCATATTTGTTACTTTAATTCTAGTGACTTGGTAGAATGTTAAAATGCTGTCAGGAATAATGCTACAATGTTTACAGGATTTGGTCTGTGAATTTCAGTGTGTGGTGTCTACCTGCTAGTCAAAGGAAACCACACACTCTGAATGATCTCAGGGGCAAACCACAGCTATGTTGAAAGAAACTATACTGAATTGCATAAATGTTGATTTATTAAACCAGTCAAGTCATTACATGAAAAGTATAAGCAACAATATGTGAATCTCTTCCTTTTAATTACTAGTGGATTTCAAATTCCCATAGATGATTTACACTAAAAAGGAGGGTGTCAAGCATGTACCTATAGAAATAATAAATGGAGCCACCTGATCTCCATAACAACGGCTCATCAGAGTAGGTGGAGGACATCTTTCATGCCCAGGTCTATTTGAGGCCATCTTTCTTCTCGACTCAGCACACTGTGACTAAGGTAAAATAGTGCAGGGAATGGAGCCAATGAATTTCTCTCTTTCACAAAGTTAGCTTAGAGCCTGCCTTATGACCACAAAACTTTTATTAAATAAAAAATATTTTTCATAAGTTCATCCCTTAATATGCATATCATAGATAATATTTTGTAGAGCACATTTAAATAGGTCAGGAATGTATGTCATATACCCAATACATCACAGCCAAGTCAATCTCCATTTAAACACCCTCAAATGGGCAATTTAAATTCTTTTATTTATTGTTCAAGATTTCTGGTTAACTAAATATTGCTTGAAATAAGTGAGATGATGAGTGGATTGGGAAATACATTTTGCAATATAGAGATTTTCTTGCTGTTTTGTTATTAAAGGATTTGATTTGTGTATTTATCTTTTTCTGTATTCGCAAGTAGACTTTCTTAGTGTAAAATTTCTCATAACAATTTCCTAAAAATCTCTCTAAAGTAAATACCATATAGTAACATTTCAGTTATATATTGCATCATACAAAATAGTATATTGAATTTTAAGATATCTAGAGTAATTCCTTCACAGATATGTGATTCCTTCACATCCTTGACCATCCATGTCATATTTTTCATAACTTTAGCCAATAAATCCCCATCCCGGTGTGTGCTATGAATTATACATAGTCAAATTGTATTATATGCTTTGTTTGATTGTTTAGATTCTTATCATCTCTTTTGAATAAGTTTATGAGTTGTCAAAGGGAAACAAAATGCTTAAACTCATAATGTTATGAGTTTTATGTGAACAATGAGTGCAGACATACCAAACAACACAGGGAAAAAGTCAAAGTAACAATGCATGACTGGAAATGCACTCCACAAAAATGTCTGGGTCAGAAAAAACATGTTAATGCTGCCATGTAAATATCCTATTTCTTTTCCAAAGCCTTCTATCTACAAAAAGTTTTCTTAGACAGTAAGGCCACTTTGCTCAAATATAAATAGTCATTCTACAGAGATGGGACTTAACAATTTTGGTGAACCTCTAGAAATTTAACAATGTCAGAAAAGCTTTTTGCAAAGTTCTAATACAAAAAAATGACCTACATCTGAAAGTAGCAAAAGTTTATTAACATCTAATGTGGCTTCTGGATTCTGTGATTTGTTGAAAACATTTCTATTTTTCTTTGTTGATAGTTGAGATTTGCCCAGAGAGTAATGGCTGGTTTTTATAATATTTTTAACTTCTGCTACTATTTTCATCTATTTTTCAAGTTTTTCTTAAACAGGAAACCCAAGATAATTTTTCAGGTTTACAGACAGACTTGATAGACTTCTTAGCAATGAAGTTAAGAGTATTTAATTAATTATTTTATCAGCAGACAGCAACAGATAAGGGGTTTGTTTCTTTTTAAAAATGTCTCTTCCTGTTCCATTTTATAAATTCATTTTTAAATGAGCATGATTTTTTTTCTTAGACTTCACTTACCTTTTTTAACTGTGCTTCCAATTTGCTACATTCCTCTTTCTTTTGTTCGATGGCTATTTCTAGAGATTTTAATTTGGAATCCCTTTTCAGCCCTGCAGAGGCTAATGAAGATGCATGTTCTTTGAGGTCAATTAAACTAGACTGAAAGAGAAAGAATGTGAGTGAGTAAAACACTGAAATTTCTACTAGCAATGCCTTCAATTTGAACACATTGATTCTATACATAGCAATAAAGTGTGCAGTAGACAGAAAGGGTAAATATAATCTTACTAAGGTAACAATAGTCAGCTCTGGTCAGGAAATTAAAGTTGGCCAGCTTACAGAATGAGTAGGATCTAATTGCCGTAGAATCAAATGTGACCCAATGGTGTGGTCAGTAAATGCATGTTTCACGTCTCAAAGTCATGCTAATGATGTAAGTCCCAAGGTGGTCTTTACATGTCATAGCAAAACAGACACCCTGAACCTTCCGTTTACATTTATTGCTGTCAGACTATGCAGACTCTGAGACAAATATGAAAGAAAATACTGACTTTAATGCATCTGCTCCCAAGAGCAAGTCAAATATAAAAGAAGCCTCCTATTACATTTTTATCAAATCCCATTTCTTTAACAGATAAATGATGAATGGTTTTACAAACATCTTCTGGAAAATCAAACATAAAATTATTTTAAAATTTAGAGTAAACTTTATGTTCACGTCCTTTGCAATCTAGATTTGACAGATATGATGAATCTTTCCAACTCAGACATGGGGTTACCTAAAGTGTTCCAGTCACTAATCATGTCCAGAAACCAACAGGTTCCACATATAGTTTGAATTCCAAAAACTACAGAAATAAATAACTTGCATATATCACTGAACATAACTTTGCAACCTAAAAGAGCAATGTTCGTCATCAAATATGAAATAGCAACATCTAACTATGTGACTCAGATGTACAGGTTTTACCCCAAAACAGACTCCATGTATTTCCTTCTTACTCATTTGCATCACCTAGGAAGATACTAAAGACACAATGGTCTCTCTGTAAACAATGTTGGCTAATAATTTACACTGGGTTGCTTCATGGACACTGGAATGACCTTGATGATAAAAGTCACCATCATCCAGCAAGGTGCTTCTAAAGCCCTCTGAGGAACAGGTGAGCCATTCTCATTCTTCACATCAGGAAACTGAGGCTCACAAGAGCTGAGCATCTTGTCAAAGATCACTTAGCTAATAAAGGCAGATACAGGTTTCAAACTCAGGTCTACAATTCCAATTTCAATGACCTTTGTCGTATCATTCCCACAGAAATAACAAAGGATATTATAATCTAGTCACTTTGTCATGGTGAAGACATATCATCACTCCAATTAAATTATAAGCTCCTTGCTTATGGCAACTGCATATTGTTTTCCTTTATAAATTTTAAACTGCCAGATGCAATAGCCAGTTTTAGTCAACTTGGCTAGGCTCTAGTCCTCAGTTATTAATCTAGGAGTTGCTAATAGAAGGCATTTTGTAGACATGACTAAAATCTACCATCAGTTGACTTTAAGTAAAGGAGATTATCCTTAGTATTCTGCATGGGACTGATCCCATCAATTGAAAGGCCTATGAGCAGAATTCAGGTTTCCCTGAGGAAGAACAAATTCCACCTATTGATTGCAGCATCAGATTCTGTCTAAGACCTTCCAGTCGGCTTTTGCTGATGGCCTGTTCTGCGAATTTTGAATTTGCCTAGCCTCTGTAACTGTGTAAGCCAATTCCTTATGATAAAGTTATTAATCTGTAGAAAACGTTTAACGTGGTTCTGTTTTTCTTGCAGAACCCTGACTGACACACCCAGCCCAATGCCAAGCACACCATGCAGAAACAACAAATGTTTACCAAAATGTCTATCTGAAAGTCATACAATGTTGGCATTATTTACAAAACTACTTTCACTTATAGCTTATGCTCCACCACTTCATCAAGATCTCTTTTCATTAGAAGTTTATACATTGATTTTAAGGTGCAAACTGACAAATAACGCTTGCAACCGGTGAAGAACGCTATAAACAAAGTCAAAGCTTCCATATCTTCTGTCGCATACAAACGACAGTCATCACAGATCCTCCAACTCAGAATCAGCAGTGGAAGCTAGGAAGAGAACTCCATTCTTTATTTTCATAACAAAGAAATAAGCTCCTTTCTAAAAAGCAAGTAGGTTTAAATTTTAGGAAATATGGATTTTGTTTCTGGGTTTCCTCAAAACTCCTCTTACTCATCCATTCTTTTCCTTCTTCATCTAGATTCCTAATTTATTCAGGACTTTAGTTTGTATGGAATTATCAGTACCACATGAGTGAGGAAATACTGCGGAGCTAGGAGATAGACAACTGTGCTGTGGTAGCGTCCAGCAGGGTGAAAGGTCTATAACAGCTCTAAAGAAGATGGACTGTTACAGCAGTCAAAAGTAAGTGTGAAGGGGCCAATTGCAGGCAATCTCCACGTATCTCAGAGTTGTGAGGATTAAATAAAATAATGTGTAATTACTGCTTCTCAAACTTCTCCACCAAACTATCCCCAAGAAAACTGAGAGGGTTACAGGGATCCCTTGAAGAATGGGGGAGTAGCCCAAAGCATCCTCTTCATAACCCCCAAGCAAGAATTTCTTTAAAGTATAAGATTTTACTTTAAAAACACAGGTGGCATTTATATTCTGTATTCATGTTTGCTATGGTATAAAAATACAGCTCTAAATTATTTACTATAATGTAAAAATAATATGCCAGAAGAGCAGCCACATTTAAGCTCTACCTTGGGGTCCAATATGGTACCACATCTCCTAATCTGGGAGTATTGGGTGGTCCCTCTGAAAAGTACAGATGTATGCAAAGCACTTGACACAAGGAATAGTACATAGCAGACATCCAATAAAGTAGAGCTATTGTTACTATCATCATCGCTGCTGTTGTTATCTCAAGCAAGGGATCATGGGCCTGTGAAAAACATAGAATCCTTTAAGCCATGCAAATGTGGTAAGACATAAAGAAAAGTTTCAAGGAGCTACATTGTATATGGTTAGCAGAGCAGAGAAGATAGGCATAGGGCATCACAGATGAAGGAAGTTACAAAAAAAAAATTCCTTTAAATTCAGGCAGCTTTACAAAAGAAAGGTTACCACATTCCCCAAGCCTTCACACAGTGCCTCCTACTAAGTCTCTAGTCTCTTGCAGCTTCATTGAATGTGGGTTTATGAGGACTGTCAATGTGGTTCATTTGTTTTTCCAGACTCACCTCTTTCTCAGTCAGTTCAGCCTGTAAAGCATTGACCTTCTCTTTCAGGTCTTTGTTCTCTTTTCGGAAGGATTCTATCTCTTCTAGTCTTTCCCGATCATCTCTTTCTCGCTGTTCTTTCAAGCGCTCAATTATTCTCTCCTGTAAGGCAATTAACAAAAAAGAAGAGGTGAGAACCCATCAGTGTATATGCCAAAGCATACCGTGAAAGAAAACAAGAGGCAGTACATCTAAGAAATGCTCTACAGAAATCAACACACACAAGAAACTCAAAATTGGATTCGTGGGGAGGCTGTGCATGACAGCACTTGGGAAGGACAACCAATAACAGCTTTTGACTTGTTAATAAAAGTTAATATCACAGGGTTGCAAAGGAACTTAATGTTCAAGTTCTGTGGCTGTCCTTGGTTCATTGTAGTATCCAGCAAATTTCTAGAGCAGCTCTAGAAGAGGGAGCTTCAGACACCAAGACTCCAGACCTACCACAGCCTTGCACAGGAAAGGGGAAGAAGTAGAACATGCCTCTTGGCTCCGCCCTCTTTGCTTAGCCTCTCCATTTGGCATCAAAGAGCCTTCATTGGTTTCTGAAGACTGTTCTCTGGCTAGATGGGAATGAAGTGGGGCAGGACCCAAACCCTCCAGGACTTAGAGCTGGGACTCATTGTGAGAACCTGAGACAAATAATCAGTCCATTGTGTATGTGATTTTCCAGTGTGTCTGAGGATGTTTACTTCTGTGTTTTTTCAATGGTTTCTTGATAGTCAGTAGAGACTCCAAAACACTGACTGAGTTTGAACAAAGTTCAGCAGCAGCTTTATTTGATTGAGGGCTTACTACACGCTAGGCACTGTGATGTGCTCTCCTCATCAGTCCTCATCACAAGCGCAAGGGCAGATCCAGTGCTCTTGGTGACAGAGTAGAGGTGAGGAAACCCAGAGCTCCGAGATGCAAGGTGGCCCAGGTCATAAACAGAAGGCCTCCCACATCCCGGGCTCTCTGACTGTCAGCCACACCCATGAGACCACACTGCCACAAACATACACCTGGAGCCATTCAAGGAGGTCTGCCTTTGACTTTCACACTGAAATGGAAACACTGCTTTGTAGACTTGTTTTCCAAAAATAGGGAACCTGCCTGATATCAAAGTAAGAAACTTAAACAAACACACACACACACACACACATACACACACGCACATGAAAATTCCATCTGCGTAAAGCTTGAGTTAGATTTCTGAAATTAGTTTGAAATTATCCAACACATATCTAAACTTCCTCTCGGATGGCCATGTTAAAAAATACTGGTGCAACAACTGTGGCCAAGGATCCTGATACTATCTTTTATATTCTTATAATTGCATAGTGCAAGACAATGCCTGATAAATAAGACAACTGTAAAATAGTATTTAATGCAGAGGGAAGTTAGTTTGAACACTTAGCCTGTGATTTAAGATCCCCCAAGGAAGTAACCGTTCTACCCCACTGACAATAATTTATGTATCTAATGCTTTCGGCGGAGGAGGTACCATTACTGTTTTCCAATTATTTAAAAACACTTTAAATGAAATATATTATTATAAGAGAGGAGGCAGAAATATAACAAATGAATCTATAAATTGCCTATATTTGTTTCTTCTTGATCCCAGACCTAGTTTACCTACCCATGACAATGGTGAGTGGATGACTATGTGATCCACAAGAGAAGGAAATGGCCACAGTACATGGTCAATCTCTCAAGGGTTTTTAATGATTTCAGCAACCAAGCCCTTGCTGCCTTTTGCCTACACTACAACCGATTACCCAGCCACCTCTCCGTCCCATCCCTTCCACTACATGGCTGTTGGAGTGACATTTCTAAAGCTCCAAAAGGACCTGTCGCCTCACTATTTGGAAACCTTCCCAGGAATCCCTCTGGCTGGATCACGTGGCATTTATTCCCACTCAGCAGCCTTCACATGGTTTCATTGCATGATCATCCTCCCAGCCTCACTTTCAAGAGGGCAGCATTAAAATCCTATGAGTCTTTTTGACCCGTAGCTGGGCAAATCATCTGGCATACAACAAGAAATTAAAAGAGCTGAAGGAAGGAAGGAGAACTCAGTTAGGGATCATCTTGGCTTCAAAGAAAAGGTAATAAAATTAAGCAGACATGTTAACAGCCAGAAGGTGTCAGAATCGTTTGGAAAGTAGGTCGATTTGCTCTAAGCACTTGTACTATTGACTGGGCATTGATGACAAAAAAAATCAACAAGCACTATAATGTTTTTAAGTGTTATTGATGATTCAATACTACAAAATATTTCTCCGTCAATCACAAAACCAATTTAACTGTCAGCCGCGCAGGGCCAGATGTCAAAAACATGTGTTAAAAGGCCCTAATATGCCATGATGTACTTGATTAACAACTAACTTGCAGAAATTCCAACAATGTGTTCTTGTTTTAGTCTTATTTGCATTGGCAAGCATTCCTTGTGCACTCATCTGGCTCTGCACAGGTCTAATCTATTTGTGCTTTATCACAGGGTGGGAACTAAATTACAGTGGCCTCCAGCTCCACTATCTGGCTTTCTCAACTGCTTATCTGCTATGTGGCTACAGCAAGGCTTGGCGAGACCAGCTTTATAAATACAGTGGGTTCCGTCTCTTGAGCTTCTGTGTGTCAATCCTAGAACCAAGTCATATTCAATCTTAACTCACGGAGAGGCATTATTCTTTGCACTCTGTTAATAGTTGAATAAGTTCCTGGAAATTAAAAGGAATAACATACTCCCTAGGATGCCATAATCCAGGGGAAATGGTGAATACTGCCTGATGGATTCTTTTCATCAGCCAAGAGACAGCAAATAATTAAATGTACTTAAAAATTCATGAGTTTTTATTAATCATTTTGTTTCACAGCATGCCTTGTTACAGGGGGATTTGTGCAATTAAATGTGGATAAAAATGGGACTTGTGAGCAAAACTCCATTTAAAGAAGATTGTGATGTTGCCAAAAGCACAAAGATCTTTGAGTTTTAGTCTTATTTTATCACCTGTGAGCTACGTGGCCTTGGGATAGTCCAGAGGAGGCAGCGAAGTCTCAACCAAGGACCAGCTTAGACAGGGTGGAAACGGCTTCCAGGAGCAGTGGGTTGAGAAGTTAGCATGTGCCATGATTAATTAATGATGTCTCTCCAGGCCCAGAAATGGGGGATGATGCTGTACATGTCAATATTTTTATTTCTGGGCAAATCATTTCACCTCATTGAGCCCATTTCCCATCTTAAAATGGAAGAGCATAGATTTAGTGTTTCTCAAAGTGTAACCTTCTGACCACTTGGATCAGAACCCTTCGGTATATTTAAAAATCAGAGGTTCCTGGGCTCCACAGCAGAGCAGCTGAATCAGAATCTCTAGGAAACAGGACCCAGGAAACTGTATTTTAAGAAACCTCCTAAATGATAAGATTATTTGGATATACACAAAGGTTTGACGCATACTGGAATACTCAAAATAAATCTTCTATTATTTGTCCTAAGATAGAGAACTTTGCCAGTCCCTATCCAACGGTTTTATCTGTGCTTTCCAAATACACTAGGCATTCTGATTTTGGCACCTTTAAAAAATTCCCTCCACATCCATTGCTCTATGTTTGCTTTTATTCTTCATCGCTATGAAAAGTTAAAAAACAGATGCAAACAGAGTTTGGAAATAAATAGCTCACAAAGCTGGTACACAGAGTTCTTTTGTTTGACTTGAGCATCATAATTTTTAAAAATCTGAACTTGAATGTTTTGAAATAGACCAGGGACCTGCAGCTTACCATAGCCACCAGTAGTCCCTACTACACTTCAGCAAAGCCACATCCCTCATTTTTGTCCCCTCCCTGGCCCTTCTAGTCGTCTAAGTTCTCAACTCCTCATCTGTAGTCCAATTCAGATGCCATGAGCCTGAGATTGCAGATCAGCAGACTGAATAATTCATCGTCAAGGGAGTTCCAGGACAGCATGAAACTTAAGAGGTCAGCTAATAAAAATGTGTATTTTGAAGATGAGGTACTGAGACCCTGAGAGAAGAGGCTTGCCCAGGTGATGCAACTATCAAGCAGTAAAGACAGTCCAAGGGGCCAGACTCCCACAGACCTCAGATTCCTTCCCAGACACCCCCTCAGCCTCAAAGGAAGTACTTAAATAAAGGGAGTAGTTTCAGATTTGGGAATTACTTTGGGATTTAAGCTAGAATAAATCAAATCTTAATAAGGTCCAGAAAAAAAATAATAAAATCCTGCCAAGAATTCATGACATGAAAAATTATATGGTATATGTTTACTTCTGTGAATTTTAAGAAAGAAATCAAGAGGTAGAAATGGGGTGATATCATACAACCCAAATATGTTAAATGAACACATAAGCATTAATAGTTTTTGAACAAACATCCCCTCATTCCAATTTTACGAATAAAACTACTACAGAGAGCTCTGGAAATAAATTATTAAAAGATGAAAAGAGAATATCTTTCCCCCAAAAGTCATCTTATTAAATATTCTTATAAGCTTTCAAGTAAAACCTTATAATTCTTATAATTTAATCCTGAAGTTATAATCTTTCAATGTTTAAATTGTTACAGGATTTATAACTTCATTAACCAGCAACTGTTTCTCCTCCATGGTTTTTTTAAGCAAAATTAATTTGGAACTACATACTAAATATGATGTCAAATAAGATAACTCAATGTCAAAATGTACATTCTTTTTCTTACAAAAGCCTCATTTTAATTGTTTGCTATATTTTATTTTATTTACATTCTGGGATACATGTGCATGATGTGCAGGTTTGTTACATAGGTAAACGTGTGTAATGGCGGTTTGCTGCACCTATCAACCCATCACCTAGGTATTAAGCCCAGCAAGCATTAGCTATTTTTCCTAATGCTCTCCCTCCCCCCACCCCTTCCAACAGGCCCCAGTGTGTGTTGTTCCCTTCCCTGTATCCATGTGTTCACATTGTTCAGCTCCCACTTATAAGTGAGAACAAGCAGTGTTTCGTTTTCTGTTCCTGCATTAGTTTGCTGAGGTTAATGGCTTCCAGTTCCATCCATGTCCCTGCAAATAACATGATCTCATTCCTTTTCATGGCTGCATAGTATTCCATGGTATATATGTACCACATTTTCTTTATTCAGTCTATCATTGATGGACATTTGGGTTGGTTCCATGCCTTTGCTATTGTGAATAGTACTGCAATGAACATATGCATGCATGTATCTTTATAATAGAATGATTTATATTCCTTTGGGTATATACCCAGTAATGGGATTGCTGGGTCAAATGGTATTTATTGTTCTAGGTCTTTGAGGAATTGCCGCACTGTCCTCCACAATGGTTGAACTAATTTAGATTCCCACCAACAGTGTAAAAGCATTCCTTTTTCTCCCCAGCCTCGCCAGCATCTGTTGTTTCTTGACATTTTAATGCCTGCCATTCTGACTGGCGTGAGATGGTATCTCACTGTGGTTTTGATTTGCATTTCTCTAATGATCAGTGATGTTGAGCTCTTTTTCATGTGTGTTGGCTGCATAAATGTCTTCTTTTGAGAAGTGTCTGTTCATGTCTTTTGACCATTTGTTAGTGGGGTTGTTCGTTTCTTGTAAACTTGTTTAAGTTTCTTGCATATTCTGGATATTAGACCTTTGTCAGATAGATAGATTGCAAAAATTTTTCTCCCATTCTGTAGGTTGTCTGTTCACTCTGATGATAGTTTCTCTTGCTGTGCAAAAGCTCTTTAGTCTAATTAGATCCTATCTGTCAATTTTTGCTTTTGTTGCAATTGCTTTAGACATTTTCATCATGAAATCTTTGCCTGTGCCTATGTCCTGAAGGGTATTGCATAGATTTTCTTCTAGAGTTTTTACAGTTCTGGGTTTTACATTTAAATCTTACAATTTTTAATAGGACCATGAAGACTAGCCCCAGAGTCATGGGTCTTTTTGTAGCTTCCTTTTTTTTCTTTTTTTTTAAATAACTTTTTAATTTAACTCCAAAAATATGCTTACCCATCTTTTTAGAGCTCCTAGGTTTTTATCATAGAGCCTTGGTTCTCAGACTAGAGTTTACATCACGATGACTTGGGGAACTTGCTAAAGTGCAGATTCCCAGGCCCTATGAGGTTCTGATTTAGTAGGTATAGATGGGGCCTAACAATAGAGACTTTCAACAGGAACTTCCTGGTAATTCTGATGTAACAGAAGAGAAGCCTTCTTTAGGATACACTGGCCTAGGAAACCCATGGGCATTTAATCTAATTCCCCCATTCATCAAATGGGAAATTTGAGGCCCTGAGAGAGACAATCACTTGCCAGGCTCACCTAGTTAATTAATGGCCCCTCAGTTAATTAGTGGCATAGGTGGGACTGGCCCCTAGGTCTCCTTCCAATTACTTCATTACCCCAGAGTTTATAGGCTACTGTAACAGGGAATATAGGAGATAATGCTATTACTCTAGTAGGGCATTCCAGACGAGAACCCTCACAACATCCCATGCATGTGTGGACAAATCCTGCAAAGTGCTGCAGGATCAAAAATGATGAGAAAGATGAAGAAAAAGAACACAATAAAATCTACTCCCACACTTTAAAAGTTAACATTTCTTTTCTTGGTTTCAAGCTAAATTTGAAAATAATGCCAATAACATGGGCCTAAAAACTGCGCCAGCACATTCCATGTCCAACAAACAAACAAGCCGTCCCTCCTGAGAATTCCTAGAGAACTTTACCTGCACTGGCTCTTTGACATTCAGGAAGCGTTGGAGGAGAGAGCATATGCAAACTCAACTCCAGGGTCTGATACCTACAATAGGTGCCCAGAGAATGAATGAACTTATTTAGCCAGAATGAAATGGACTGGAAATCATTTTAAAAGTAAGTAAACATAGAATGAGCTATTTGCCTAAAGGATTTTATTCATTCATTCATTCTTTTATTCAAAGTAATCCCCTTAAATGTAAGTCAGAAGGAAACCCTCAGGATGGCATCCCATCCCCTTCAAAGTAAAAGCCAATTTTTAAAAATCTTGTCTCACAAGGGCCTGTGAAATCTGCTGCCCTTCCTCTCACCCACACCCTTGTACTTGCTCTCCCCTCTGCCAGGGCTTTCTCCCTCCACAAGGGCTCCTGGCTCACCACTCACTTTCTTCAAGTGTTTCCTTAAATGTCACCTTCTCAGCAAGCTCCTACCTGGCCATTCTACTCCAGCACTCCCTGTACCCCTCCCTGCCTTCTTTTCTTTTATAGAAAATATTACCCTCTGAAATCCTAGGTATGTCACTTATTTATTGTCTGTCTCCCCATCACCTCCACTAGAGTCTAAACTCCATTAGAGTCAGGATTTTCACCCATTTTCTTCTCTGCTGCATCCCAAGGCTCAAAAGAGGACCTGTCACATGGTGGGGGCTCACTCCACCAGTATCCAATACTGAGTGAGCATCCCCGATGCAGGTTATGCTGGGCACAGGGAATGGAAAGATAATACACACATAGCATATGTTTCTTGGGTTTGGAGTCTAGCAGAGAAGAGAAATTAAAAACAGATAAATGAACAATTAAGAATGTGACATGAGCTCTGGAGAGTTTATAGTGTTCCTGAGACATAATGGGGATACATACCTAGGAGATGTCCCTAAGGAATGATAAAATAATAATAATAGTGATAACATTACATATACTATTCTAAACACATTTCATATTTTCATGCATTTTCTCCTCAGCATAATCCACTGAGGTGGCTACTATTATTACCCTCTTTTACAAATGAAGAAACTGAGAGGTTAAGTAATTTGTCCAAAGTAGAAAGTATCACACCTAGGATTTGATTCCAGGCAGTCTAGCTCCAAAGTCCACATTCTTGACTACTGCACAATACAACTTATCATGAAGCTGACCTCTCAGGAGAGGAAGAATTAAATTAGCAGAGAGTGAGGAATATCCTTAGCTGGGAAATAGCATCTGAGGCAGGAAGGAGTATGGTACACTTGAAAATCTAGAAGCCCCACATAACTAGGGAACAGAGAACCTGGAAAAAGAGAAATGGGGGATGAGGCTGGAAACGAAAGAAAGAATGAGGGAGGGAGCAGGCACACAGAGTGGGGGCTTGCCAGATCAGATGGGAGAAGGGACCCTGGGGGCCAGGTAGAGGATTTCAAATTATGTCATCATAAGAGCAATGGTAAGCTAGTGAAGGTTTTTAAGGAGAGCCAAGAGTGATGTAATCAGATTTGCATTTCAGAAAATGCCCCTGACTGTAGTGTGCCAAGTCCACTGAAGAGGGCTTGTGTGGGAAGAACAAGGACCAGCTGGGACTAAAGGTAGTGTTAGCAAAAGAAGAAAAGCAGGCACATTTAAATGCATTGGGATCAACTTTCCCCAACTCTGTTTCCCCATATCCTGATTCCCCAGTTTTTGAGTGCATGCTCACCTTCTCTGACAGAGCTTCCTCTAGCGTCGCCAGTGCAGTATCTGTATTACTGGAATCCGTCTGCAAGGACTTCACTCTGTCTTTCAGGTTGGTCAGTTGCTTGTCTTTATCCCTAAGTTGTTCTTGCAAGTTTTCAATCTAAAAATAAAAATCAATATTTTAATGCATATTTGATTACATATCCTGGGCCAAAATTCCTGAAGTGGATCTATTAATAAAAAAAGAAAGAAAAAGACCTGAAATGATAGAAATTGTCAGTAGCTTTGATTTAGACAAAAGGCCATTTTGATGAAATCTTCATTTCTCCATTTAGTTCAAGTCTGTCTTTAAATGGTGATACAGAGGAGCAGAGTATCTCCCTCCATACAAAGGTAAGCCCTTCTGACACATACGTAATCACTATTATTTCTTTGTATTTCTATCCCTTTTACCAGCCTTTTAGGTCTCAAGTCGATAGGCTTGAACTTGGTACACTGAACCAGGGAAATATTATGCAAGATTAATTCATTGATTAAACAGACATTTACTGGAGAGCCCATTCTGCACCAAGCACCATATCAGTATGTGGCAGATCCCATGTAGCCTATTCACTCACTCCTTTATTTCAGTATTAAAGTTTGTGATATGCCAAATGTTGTCAAGTGGCTGTTTCAAAGTAACCACATGAAAAGCCAAGTAGGTTATCACCAGCAGACTGTTAATGGGAAGAACTTGTGATATAAGTCAAATGTAACAAGTACTAAACACTCCATTTGGCAACTAAGTCATGTGCTGGCAACCAACCAGCCACTTTTATCCACTATCTGCAGCCTGAAATAAACACGCCAAATAGCCGATTACAATGCCTGTCCAGGAGCAGCAGCAAGGACTTTCTCCTGGGCGTTGAGGACATTATCATTCATGTTTTTATTCTCTGCTTTCAAACCATGTATTTCTTATCTAAGGATTTAAAAAAGCCCCACTATACAAACAATTTATTCGTATTAAGGGTTTTAAAATGACAAGGAAAAAAAGCAGTACAACTCTAAGATAAGTCCATTCAAAATATTTGCATTCTGCACCCAGCTTTCTCAGGGAATCATTCCAAAAGTATGTTTCACAATGTACACTCAAACAAATTTTTTGATTACTTTATTCCCTTAGCATGTATCTGGAATGGTAATCCAAATAATAATAGTAATCCCAGTAGTAATGAGGAGGAGGAGATGATTACAATGACAACGGAGGTGGCAGCAGTAGCAGCCTCAAAAATAGCTCTGGATGCAAAGACAATGGCTCTGCTGACCTTCAATCTGGAGGACACGGTCTTGGCTAATTTTTTCAATGGCTACAATGGAAACCTGTAAACTTTGTGGCCTAACAAAGATGAAATTTTTTCTTCATTTCCTTCCTTTCTTCCAGCCTCCTTCCATCCTTCGTTCGATCTTTCCTTCCTTCATTTTTTTTTTCTTCTGCCTTGAGATAGACAGCTTAGAAACTCAGGTTATAGGTCAAATAATTATTCTTTTCCTTCATCAAAATGTAATGTGTTCCCATCCAGCTGCCACTGTGAAAATTCATTGCTACTCCATGGAAAACACAGCAATTCAGAAAGCATAATCACCTCCAGTCAAAATAAAGGCTTCCTCCCTTCCAGACAAATGTTCACACAAAAATACACATGAGTAAGAATATGGATGGTTATATGTCAGAATAATACTGGTTATGTGGAAGAAGCCAGCAGCTGAGAGGACTGACTCTTGGAGACAGTGTATGTTATTACTTTGAATACACCCAGGGATACATTTGTGAACACAGGTGTACGCAAATCCACAGTGGTTCTGAGTAAACTGATTACACCCACTGGCCCACCCTGGGAGACAGTGCCCTGGGCATAAGAGGAGGACATCAGCCCTGGGGCAGTAGTAGGCAGCAATTTCAAAGGACTTTGGCCACGAGAAATAGAGGCCAAAGGAAAAGTGGCTGTGCACTTATGTCACAATCCCTGGGGCCTCCTCGTATAACCGGAAAGACTAGGGAGACTGAGGGTCAGGGTCCTACTGGCATGCAGGTAGGGGTTACGAGCTGCAGAAATAGGGATGGTGGAGAATGGAGACGTGCGATCTGTTTATCTCACATCTAAGAACCCAGCAGAAGAGCTAATGATACTGCAGGCGTGACTGACTAACAGAGCTGGAATTAAAGATGCATTTATTGAGCTAGGGATGCACCACTTAAAGAAATGCTGCAAAAAGATCACCAAGAATGACTCTTAAGAGAAAAAAATAAGGTACAGAACAGTGTGCAGCATATAATCTCTTGCATAAAATTTGAAACACTTATAAATAAATATATCTGGAAAAAAATCACAAGAAATTTTAATTTTTGTAGGGTAAGGTCTAGGAGGCAGAAGGAAGAAGGAGTTTCTGGTTTTCATCTTTGTACATTTGTGTAGATTTCTGCTTGAATTTTCTAACCATGTGGGTTTTATTATTTTAAAGTGTCAGTCAGGGTTATCCAGCTGGTAAAATTACGAGCCATTTTTGGTTTATATTTATATATAAAATAATAAATACTATATACCCGAGTAAATAATAATTTAATAAATAACATAAATGCCTACTTAATACTAAATTGTCCAAGTTGCCAGCAGTTACAGATTGTTGGTATATTTATTTATTTTTTTAATGGGATCTAAATTTTTTTTTTAATTTTAGGTTTGGGAGTACATGTGAAGGTTTGTTACATAAATAAACATGTGTCAAGGGGGTCTGTTGTACATAACATTACATCACCCAGGCATTAAGCCCAGTATCCAATAGTTATCTTTTCTTCTCCTCTCCCTCCTCTCACCCTCCCCACTCAAGTGGACCCCAATGTCTGTTGTTCCTTCTTTGTGTTCGTAAGTTCTTGTCATTTAGCTCCCACTTATGAGTGAGAACATGTGGTATTTGGTTTTCTGTTTCTGCGTTGGTTTGATAAGGATAATAGCCTCTAGCTCCATCCATGTTCCTGCACAAGACACGATCTCATTCTTTTTTATGGCTACATAATATTCCATGGTGTATATGTACCACATTTTCTTTATCCAGTCTGTCATTAATGGGCATTTAGGTTGATTCCATGGTTTTGCTATTGTGAACAGCGCTACAACGAACATTCACATACACGTGTCTTTCTGGTAGAATGCTTTATATTTCACTGGGTATATACCCAGTAATGGGATATTAGTATATTTAAACCATGGCCTATTATGCAAGTATTTAAAATCCTGTTTGCATAGCATTGCTAACTAAATGAAACTAGTAGAATCTTTAAAAAGCAGAATGTAAAACAGTATGGCATTAATTTTGTAAAAAGAAAAAATTATTGCATAGAACAAAAATATATATAAGGAATCTACTAAAATGTTTTATTTGGCAATGGGATGACTAATGATTTTACTTCTCCTTTTCATGCTTTTCTGCATCTGCCAGTGTGTTTTCATTGAGTGTAAACAGAATAAAAATATATTTTAAAACCAACTACAAAATATTAGAATGGTTCTTTAAGTGAGTTTTGAACAATAAGTTTTGCTTTTTAAAAGGACTCTGCAGGAGAAAATAATCCTTTCATACTCCAAAGATGACTGAATTATTAAAATTTAAACTTAAAAGACTGGGGAGAATATAAAATTCTGTATCTTTTAAAAAAGTACTGCACAGTTTTCTCATGTTCACAAATTGTTATGACATTTATATGAAAAATGTTGGGAACCTTTTTCTTCAAAGGGTGAGGTTGTGCAAGGTTCAAATAGCAAGAATTGGAAAATAAGCAAATTGAAAACAAGGGTTAGGATGGGAAGACTTGGGGTGGAAAGTTAAGGGTTTTTTTGAGAAATTTCATACTGCAGAAATGGACACCACCTTAGCAACACAGACAACAGAGTATGAGATAGGCCTGAGCACAAGGGAGCTAGAGAGAAACCTGCCCTTGCCTTTGACCTGAGCTGCCTTCTGGTCATGGCTGGGAAGATTCAGAAGGAGCCAGTACTGCTGAAGCAATAGCTGCGCCTTCTGGGGCAGAAACCTGGAAAGGGAGTAAGAGAGGAGGAGAGCTCAGACTCTGGAGGTCACTTGACAACCCTAATCCTAACGGCTTTAGCTGACTTCTGAAGCTCTGCCCAAGAATTAATGGGGTCCTTAACTCTGAGCTTGCAAAGCCTGAGATGGGCCAGTGTTCAGCAGGGGAGCTTTGTTGTGAATTTCACACAAGTGTAGTCCTCAGCACAAAAGGGACCATTGACTAACAGCCACAGCCTCCTTGACTCCACATTTGCTCCTCCTTCCATTTGGTCTCCATGCTGCAGCCAAAGGTAACCTTCCCAAAATGCAACTCTAACTGTATGACTTCCTTCCTTTGAACCCTTCAATGGCTCCCCATTGCCCCCCAGATAAAGCCCAAACTCCCTGATATCACACATGAGGCCCTCCAAGGGATGGTCCATGTGATCTTCTACCATCCCTCAGCCAAGCCCTGGCCCTGCCAAATCACTAGTGCTATTCCCTAGCACAAGGATCTCCTTATATCTTCCCTATCTTTGCCTATCTATTTCCTCTTCTTGGAGCCCTCTTTGCACTCCAACTTTTCACCTATTCAAGCTCTACTCAAACCTTTAGATATCAGCACACTCCCCTCTTTCAGGACTCCTTCTCCAACCCCCCAAACCAGGTCAAGTCCCCTAATCTGCATTTTTCATACACTATTAAAATTTCTTCCTTACTTATCTGTTTCCACAACTTGGCCGTGAGCTCAATGAAGACAAGAGCTCTGTTCTACTCACTGTTGTATCTCCAGCTGCAGCACCCAATTGTTGGCAACACCACATATTAGCTTATTGAATGAATGAAAAAAGGAAGGAAGGAAGGAATTCTAAAGAAAGTGGCTTGTGTAAAAGGAAGAGGCCAGAGTAGGTGATGGCTGAGCCCCTTCAGCTCTGGGATTCTACAAAGAAGTAAAGAAGTAATAAAAAGTGATGGAGAAAGTCTATACATAGCTTAAAACAGAGGACCTAAAACATACTTAGGCCTCATTATAGTTTCAAATATGAGTATATTTGTATATACTGTATCTTTCTGGTTGTTTTCATTATAAAATTCCAAAATTGATTCACTAATAAAATTTATCTTCTCTCTAAGACTTGTCTCTGGATTTTGTAATCCACACCTAGAGTGAGTATCAGTTAACGTTATTAGCTAAAGCAACAGAAACAGCTCAGTCTGATTTAAGCAGAAAAATGGGGAAATTTACAAAACTGCCAGAAAGGCTAGAAAACCAGGGTCAGGGAAAACAGTATAGAATTATGCCCAAAGTTTTGATGCAAGTGGTCTTGTGCAAACACTGTTGCCCCAACTGCTGAAAACTAGACATTGAGGCTTACAGTACAGTGAGCTCTGTCCCACTCGTTCTCTTTGGCTGCAGCACCCAACTATGTTGGCAATACTACATATTAACTTACTGAATAAACAAAAGAAGTGAGAAAGGAAGGAACCCTAACAAAAGTGGCTTCAACTGACCCCTGGACACCACCACTAGCCCTGCGGTCATGCTGCCCCATGACCTTGACTTTGCAGTCCCTGCAGCAGAGAGAGGGTCCTTCAAAATCCCAACATTCCAATGACACTGGGGCAGGTACATCTAATGAGGAAAGCCAAGGTAAGGCATACAGCCCAACTGCAAGAGAGGCTTAGAAACCAAGTGTTAGCAATTTCATCTTCCATAGTGAGATGTTCTTCATAAAATCAGAACGAAGTTCGGAGTCTGGATGGCCAAAAATTATGACCCATATCCACAGCACCTAGGGAGAGCTCCAGTGTTAGCTCTTGAGCCAGCAAACTCCACCATCCTAAAACAATTGCTCTGGACTTTCTTTCTCTCAAGTTCCTACAGGCCGACAAGGTTAAGGTTTGACTCAGACACTTCTCCAAATATGGTCCCTGCAACTCTTTGTTACCAGTCTTTGATAAGATAACTACAGAAATCATGAGTGTGTATATAGCATCCTAATATGCAAGAACATGATCCATGGACCTGTCATCATGAGCAATGTATGGACAAGTTCAGGTGTTGTTGAACCCATGTTGCACGTGGCTGGAACTGCACACTGATCAAGTGCACAGTAAGACCACATATTGTTCCATGACAGATTGAAAATTATTTAAAAAAGAAAAAGCTTGCTTGGGGAGCATGAATGCACAGGTCTGCCAATCTCTCCCTGTCCCTCAAAGGTACCTTTTGCAGAATGCCAAGGATGCTCCTTGAGTGGAAAAGGCAAGGCTGGTTGCTAGTACAGGGCCTACTAAACCAAGGATTTAAACACAAAGATTTAAGTCAACCCACTGTATTAATTTTCTACTGTTGCATAACAAATTGCCACAAACTTAGCAGCTTAATAGCATCAGATCAGAAGTCTAGGCATGGCCTGATTGGTTTTTCTGCTGAGGGTCTCACAAAGCTAATATAAAGGGATCAGTTTGGCTAAGTTCCCATCTTGAATCTGGGGTCTTCTTTCAAGCTCATTGAGGTTGTTGGTATTATTCAGCTCCTTGCTGGCTGCTGGCCAAGGTTGCTGTCAGCTTCCAGAGGCTATATACAAAGGCCCTTGCCACATGGTACTTCCCTCCCTCTTTAAAACCAACAACCAAGCATTTCTCACATATAAAATTACCCTCCTGCTTGGAATATCTCTGACTTCCCTGTCTCTGACCTCTAGCCCCAGATTTACAGTGCTCATGTGATTAGGTAGGGCCAACACAGATAATCTCCGTTTTGATCAACTTAAGGTCAATAGACTAGTGACCTTAATTACATCTGCAAATTCCCTTCTGCATAAAATGTAACCTAAGCATAGACATAACACCAACAGGCACATAATATGGGAACCATTCTAGAATTCTGCTTATTATACCCATATTTTTTCTTTGAAATAAAAACATGTTGGTCCTTTAGATCTCTCAAACAGAGGATTCTGTGAGTGGAATTTATTCAAAATGGAGGAATTTTCCACTCTAATAGGATGTGTAACATTTTAATATGGCCAAAAAATAGAATAAAAATTTGAAAACAAACTTTCAGCTTATAAAAAAGTTAGTAAGTATTGTATGCAGCAGACCTCCTTCCTCCATTTCTTTTTTGGTGTTGTTGTCGTTGAGATTGAGTCTCACTCTGTTGTCCAGGCTGGAGTGCAATGGCATGATCTCGGCCTCCCGGGTTCAAGCCATTCTCCTGCTTCAGCCTCCCAAGTAGCTTAGACTACAGGCGTGCACTACCACGCCCAGCTAATTTTTGTATTTTTAGTAGAGATGAGGTTTCACCGTGTTGGCCAGGCTGGTCTCAAACTCCTGACTTCAAGTGATCTGCCTGCCTCGGCCTCCCGAAGTGCTGGGATTAGAGGCATGGGCCACCGCAACCAGCCACCTTCCTCCATTTCTTGAACCAATCTCCATTCTTAAGCAACATAGGTTCCCAGCATTAGGGTCTATTCAGGAAACCTGCTTTAATGAGATGACTATTTAGAAGGCAACATATAGCTGTCTCCAGTCAAAAAGCGGCCTCACAACTTTCAGCTAATATAACAATGTCATGATGAGGAGGAGGAGGAGGATCAGAATGATGAAGATGATGGCCATTATTTATTAAGTGATTCCTACAAGCCAGGCACTGTACTAAAAGCTTTCTTTTTGACATTTTATTTTGAGATAATTGAAATTTACATGCAGTTATAAGAAATAATACAAAGACAGTCCTTTTACTCTTTACCTAGTTTCTGTTAATGGTAACATCTAGAATAATTACAGTAAAATACTATAGCCAGGGAATTGACATTGATACAACCCAACGGCCTTACTCATATATCATGAGTTTTTATACACACTCATGTGCATTTGTGTATTTGTGTGCATCTGTATTTAGTTCTATGCAATTGTACCACATGTGTAGATTTACGTGACCACCACCAAAGTCAAGATACAGAACAAGTCCCACACCACAAAAATCTCTTGCAATGCCCTTTTATAGCTGCACACAAATCCCTCCTGCCTCTGTCCCATCCTTAACCCGTGACAACCATTAATCTCTTCTACATTTCTATAATTTGGTCACTTCACAAATGTTATATAAATAAAGTCACACAATATGTAACCTACAGGATTGGCTTTTTTCACTCAGCATAATTCTCTGAAGATCCATCAAAGTTGTTATAGTTATCAACAACTTCTTCCTTTTTATTGCTAAGTAGGTATTCCATGGCATGGATATCCAGGCTTGCTTGAGCATTTACCTGCTGAAGGACATTTCAGTTGTTTTAAGTTTGGGCTGTTACAAATAAATGACTATGAACATTCCAGTATGGGTTTTATTTTTTCGGTGACACAAGTTTTCACTTTTCTGGGACAAATGCTACCAGAGTGCAACTGCTGGGTTGAATGGAAGTTGTAATTTCTATTATATAAGATACTACTGCACTGTTTCCCAGAGTGGCTTTACCATTTTACATTCTCATCAGCAGTGTGTGAATGATCTGGCCTCTCTACATCCCCACAAACTTTTGGTGTTATCAGTATTTTTTATTTTGGCAATTCTTATAGGTGTGTAGTGATATATCAATGTAGTTTTATTTTGCATTTCCCTAATGGCTAATGATTTTTAACTTCTTTTCATGTGCTTATTTGCCATCTGTAAGTCTCCTTCGGTAAAATGTCTCTTCAAGTCTTTTGCCCATTTTCTAAGTTTTTTGTTTTATTATTCACTGTTGTGACTTCTCTATATATTCTACGTATTAGTCCTTTGTCAGATACATGGTTTGCAATTATTTCCTCCAAGTCTATGGCTTGTCTTTTCATTTTCTTAACAGGTCTTTCACAGAACAAAAGGTCCAATTTATCAGTCTTTCCTTTCATGGATCATGCTTTTGATGTCACTTTCAGGGTTTGTTGCCTAGTCCTAAATCATGAAGATTTTCTCCCATAGTTTTTCTAACAAATTTATACTTTCATGTTTTACATTTAAGTACATGATCTACTTTTTGTTATTTTTTGCATAAGGTGTGAAGTTCAGGTCAATGTTCATTGTGTTGCCTGTAGGTATCCAATTGATCCAGCATCATTTGTTTAAAAGGCTATCCTTCCTCCACTGGAATGCTTTTGCACTTTTGTAAAAAATCACTTAGGCTTATTTGTGTGGCTGTATTTCTGGGTCCCAGTTTGTCCCATTAACCTATATCTCTATCCTTCAATAATATCACACTGTCTTGATTACAGTAACTATATAGTAAGGCTTAATATTAGTAGAGTGAATCTTTTAACCTTATTCTTTTTTCCCCAAGATTGTTTTAGTTATTCGGGGGGTTATGCCTTTATAAGAAATTTATAAAAAGTGTGTCTATGTCATCAAAAACCTTTGGTGGAATTGTGATAGGAATCTCATTAAATCTATATAGCACTATTTGAGCAGAATTGACACCTTTACTATGTTTAGTCTTCCAATTCATTAATATAATACTTACCTCAGTTTGTTTAGGTCTTCTTTAGTTGTGCTTATTAACATTTCATAAGTTTCAGCATACAGATCCTGCATGTTTTCCTAAGTTTACATCTACATATTTTATTTTCTTTGGATAATTGTAAACTCTCTCATATTTTTAATTTTATCAATAGCTTCCACATATTCTGTTGTTAGTATATAGATATGTAATTAAACTTTGTATGTTGATCATGCATCCTGAGACCTTACTGAAGTCACTTACTAGTTCTCAGAGTGAGGTGTGTTGTTTCGTTTCATTTTTTTGTCCCTTTTTAAAGATTCCTTGGGATTTTCTATGTGGACAACAATGTCATCTTCAAAAAAGGATGACACTTTTTTCTTTCCTTATTGCAGTGGCTAGGGCTTTGGAGTACTATGCTACATACCAATAGTGAGAATAGGCATCCTTGTTTTTATCCTGAATTTACAGGGAATATACTCAGTCCTAATGGTGAAAAACAGATGTTCGCTATAGGTTTTTTGTAAATGTGCTTTATCAAGCTGAGGTAGCTCTCCTCTGCTCCTAACTTACTAAGAGTTTTTATTATGAATGGGTATTGAATTGTGTAAAGTGCTTTCTCTGTGTTAATTAACACATTTTTTCATCTGTATCCTGTTTATACAGTGGATTATAATAATTAGTTTTGGTGTGCTAAATCAGCCTTGCACACTGGGAATAAATTTCACTTGGCCATGGCATATTATTCTTTTTATACATTTTTAAATTTGATTTATGTAATATTTTGTTGGAGAGTTTTATATCTAAATTCATGACAGACAGTCATCTATAGGGTTGTTGTGGGGGTTTTTGGCTTTATTCTTTTTGTTTTTTAATTTGATACTGTCTTTTTCAGGTTTGGGAATCAAAGAGTTACTGCCATCATAAATTAGTAGGAAAGTGTTCCCTCTTATCTCCCATATGGGAGAAATTGAGTAAAATTAGGATTAATTCTTTAACATTTTGGTAAAATCCTCCAGTGAAGCCATCAGGGCTTGGAAATTTCTTTTTCAGGAGATTTTTAACTACACCTTCAATGTATTTCATGGTTTTAAGACTATTCGGTTATCTATTTCATGTTGGTTACTTTTGGATACTTTGTGGTTTTTTTAGAAATTGGTCCATTTCTACTAAACTGTCATATTTATGAGCATAAAGTTGTCTACAGTATGCTTCTATTAGGTTGTTAATAGCAACAGGAACTGTAATGATAGCTTCTGTTTCATTTCTGACATTGGCAATATACATCTTCTTTATTTTTCTCAGGGTTTCTGGAGATTTATGAATTTTTTTTATGTTTTCAAAGAAGGAGCTGTTAATGTTATTGATTTTCTCTGTTGTTTCTATATTTTCGATTTTATTAATTTTTGCTCCATTTTTATTATTTCCTTCCCTCTACTTAGTTTCAGTTTATTTTGTTCTTCTGGGTTATTGAGGTAGGAACTTGGAGTATTCATTCAACATCTTTCTTCTTTTTTCATATAAGCATCCAATGCTTACATTTTCTTCTCGGCACTGCTCTAGCTGCATCCCACACATTTTGATATTTTGTGTTTTTCTTTTATTCAGCTTCACGTATGTTTTTCCTTTGAAACTTCATCTTTTGACTATGGGTTACTTAGCAGTGTGATGTATAATTTTCAAGTGTTTATAGATTCCCTTGTCTGTCTGTTATCAATTTCTAGTTTTATTACATTATGATCATAGAACATACCTTATATAAATCCAGTTTGTTCAAATTTGGTGAAGTGTGTTTTGCAATGCAGGATATGGTTTATCTTGGTGAATATTATATATGTACTTGCAAATAATGCATTTTAGCAGCTGTTGGGAATATTCTATAAATAGAAATTAGTTGATAGAATTGATCAGTTTTTTTCATATTTTCCTAATTTTCTACATTTAGTTTCCCATATTTAGTTTCTTTATTTAGTTAAATTGCTGATAGTAGTATGTTGAAGTCCCAAACTATAATTGTGAATTCATTTATTTTATCTTTCAACTCTAATAGTTTTTCTTTCATGTATTTTGAAGCTCTGTTGCATATACATTTAGGATTGCTATATCTTCTCAGTGAATTACTCTGTTTTATTATGATATAAGGTTACTGATGGTCCACAGTAATTCTTTCTGCTCTGAAGTTTACTTTATCTGATATTAATATAGCCATTCTTGCATTTTAAAAATTAATGTTAGAACAAAGAGTGACATCAGTAAGATGGCAGAATAGGAGTTTCCAGTGCTAATCCTCTGACAGAAACATCAATTTAAACAACTGTCTATGCGTGAATAACCTTCATGGACGCAAATTAATCTAGGAGTAAGTAATTATACCCCCTGAATGGAGCACAAATATAAGAAAAGACTCAATGAAGAGGGTAAGAACAGTTTCACATTATCCAATCAGCCCTTCCTGAATCCCAGGCAGTGCAGCAAGGGGAGAGAGATACATGGGGAAAAGAGAGTGAAATGAGCACCTGACTTTGCCAAGGATCCTAGCACCAGGCCTACTCCAATGAACCCTGGCTCCAGGCTGGCCCCTGAGAAGTCAGATTCCAGGCCCACTCTATCACCAGGCCAGCCCCTGTGGGCACAGCTTTAACACTTTCCAGTGAGGATCAGCACTAGGCTGACCTCCAAATACTCAAGACCAGGCACATATCCATAGACCCAGGCACTAGGCCTGCCCCAGCCCAGGTCAGCCCCAGTGAGCACAGCCTCCAGGCTGTCCCCCATGGACACAAGCTTTTGGTCTGCACCCGTAGACCCAGACAACAGGCTCTTCCCTGTGGACCCCAACCCAAGCTGATCCCCATGGACATAAGATCCAGTCCCACCCTAAATAACCCAGGTTCCAGGTCTCTACCATGGACTCAGTACTGGACCTTCCCACGTAGATGCTGGCTCCAGGCCCACCCCCACATACCCATGGCTGGCCCCATGCAACCAAGTACCAGGCCAGCCAGCCCAAGGACTCTAGCAGCAAACCTGCCCAGACTCCATCTCATGGCCCCTCCAAAATCTCTGGACAGGCTAACAGGTGAAGGCCTTTCCCTGCTTAAGCCAGTCTGTAAAGACTAGAAAAGGCATATACTTCTTCAAATGTGCAGACAAAAATTCAAGGCCACAAAGATCAAGAATAATCAGGGAAACTTGATACCACCCAATGAACAAAATTAAGCATGAGTAACCAACTGTAAAGAAATGACTATCTGTAAACTGACTGGCAAACAATTCATAACAATCATCTTTTAAAACCTCAGTAAGCTACAAGAAAACACAGACAACTAAAGAAAATAAGGAAAATAACACACAAACAATGAAGAAATACATAAAAACAAGAAAAAACAATAAAACATTCAGCAGCTAAAGAACATGACTCAACTTGAAAAATTCCACTGGGAGTTTTGGTATAGTTTGATTTGTTTGACCCCTCCAAATCTCATGTTGAAATTTGATCCTCAATCTTGGAGGTAGAGCCTAATGGGAGGTGTGTCAGTCATGGGAGTGGATTCCTCTTGAATGGCTTGGTGACATCCTTGCAGTAATGAGCGAGTTCTCACTCTATTAGTTCCAATGAGAACTGGTTGTTTAAGAGTCTGCCACCTCTGTCTTCTCTCTCGTCTCCTTTTTTGCCATGTGATCTCTCTACACACCAGCTCCTATTTGCCTTCCACAAAAAGTGGAAGCAGCCTGAAGCCCTCACCATGCTGACGCCAGCATCATGCTTCTTGTACAGCCTACAAAACCATAAGCCAAATAAACTTCTTTCCTTTATAAATTCCTAAGCCTCAGGTATTCCTTGATAGCAACACAAATGAACTAGGACAAAATTCAACAGCAGATTTAATCAAGCAAAAGAAAGAATCCTCAAACTCAAAGAAAGATCATTGGAAAGTACCAACTCAAAGGAAGAAAAATTTTAAAAAGTCTATGGGACTTATGGGCCACCATTAAGCAAAGCAATATATGCATTATGAGAGTCATAGAAGAAGTAGAGAAAGAGAAAGGGGCAGAAGATTGTTTAAAGAAATAATGACAGAAAACTACCCAAATCTGAAAAGGGAAATGAGTATTCAGATCCACAAAGCCAAAAGAATCCCAAATAAATATAAAAAGACCTTCACTGAGATATAATATGATCAAATTCTCAAAAGTCAAAAACAAAGATAATTTTAAAAGCATTAAGAGAGAAGAGATTCATCATATAAAAAGAAATTTCCTTAAGACTATCAGATTTTACAACAGGAACCTTGGAGCCCCAACCAGGCACTGTGGCATGGCACATTCCTATACTATCAGCTAGCTACTTGGGAAGTGAGGCTGTAGGATCACTTGAGCCCAGGAATTCAACTCCAACCTGAAAAACATAGTGAGATCCTGGAAAGAAAGAAGAAAGAAAGAAGAAAGAAAGAGAGAAAGAGAGAAAGAGAGAGAGAGAGAAAGAAAGAAAGAAAGAAAGAAAGAAAGAAAGAAAGAAAGAAAGAAAGAAAGAAAGAAAGAAAGAAAGAAAGAAAGAAAGGAAAGAAACAAAGAAAGAAAGAAAGAAAGAAAGAAAGAAAGAAAGAAAGAAAGAAAGAAAGAAAGAAAGAAAGAAAGAAAGGAAAGAAAGAAAGAAACAAAGAAAGAAAGAAACAAAGAAACAAAGAAAGAAACAAAGAAAGAAAGAAAGAAACAAAGAAAGAAAGAAAGAAAGGAAGGAAGGAAGGAAGGAAGACAGAAAGAGAGAAAGAGAGAAAGAGGGAAAGACGGAAAGAGAGAAAGAGAGAAAGAGAGAGAGAGAAAGAAAGAAAGAAGAAAAGAAAAGTAAAGTAAAAAGAAAGGCTGGACAGAGTGGCTCATGCCTGTAATCCCAGCACTTTGGGAGGCCAAGACAAGAGCATTATGTCAGCCCAGGGGTTCAAGACCAGCCTGGGCAACAGAGTGAGACCCCATCTCTACAAAAAAGGAAAAAAGAAAAATTAGCTGGGTGTGGTGATGCATGCCTGTGGTCCCAATTAACAAATTATTGTAGGTATAGTTATTTTTAATACTTTCGTAGAGTAAAAAGTGATTTATGCTCCACTATTACAGTTTTACAGTACCAAAAATGTGATCAAAGTCTTACCTTTACAGTGAGTTTTAAACTTTTTTATACTTTCATGTTTTGGTTAGCATCCTTTCACTTCAACTTACAGAATTCCCAGTAGCATTTCTTATAAGGCATGTCTAGTGGTGATAAGCTTCTTTCATTTCAACTTAAAGAACCACCACTAGTATTTCTTGTAAGGCATGTCTGGTGGTGATGAACTTCCATAGACTTTGTTTGTCTAGGAAACTTTTATCTCTCCTTAATTTCTGAAGGACAGATTTGCCAAGTGTAGTATTCTTGGTTGGCAGGTTTTTTTTTTTCTTTCAGAAATTTGAATCATAGAATCATCCCACTCTCTCAGCCTACAAGATTTCTTTTTTCCTTTTTTCTTTTCAGAGACATGTCTTGCTCTGTCACCCAGGCTGGAATGCAGTGGCATGATCATGGCTCACTGTAGCCTTGACCTCCTAGGCTCAAGTGTCCTTCCCACCTCAGCCTCCACCTACAGACTAGCAGTAGTAAGTCCTTACCTATAAATAATTAGGATAATCAGGATAATTTAATCTATTTACTTTAAATGTAAATAAGTTACCGAATCAAAAGACATAGAATGTCTAAATTGATTTTAAAAAACAAGATTCAACTATATGCTGACTATAGAAGACTCACTTCAGCTTAAAGGACACATATAGGCTGAAAGTGAATGAATAGAAAAAGATGTTCTATGCAAATTGTAAGCAAAAAAGAGTAGGGGTGGCTATACTTATATCACACAAAACAGACTTTAAGTCAAAAGCTGTCATAAGAGACAAAGAAAGTCATTACATAATAACAAAAGGGTCATTTCATCAAGAAGGTAAAACAACTATAAATATATACATATATATATATACACACACACCCAACATCAGAACACTTAAATATATTAAGGAAATATGACCAAAACTGGAGGGAGAAACAGACGGCAATACAATAATAGTAGGGGACTTCAGTACTCATTTTAAACAATGAATAGGTCATCTAGACAGAAAAACAATCAAGAAACAGTAGATTTGAATAACAGTATAGACCAAGTGGGCCTAACAGACGTATCCAAAACATTCCATTCAAAAGAAGTAGAATACACACACTTTACAAGTGCACATGAAACATTCTCTAGGATAGATTATATCTTGGGCCACCAAACAGTCTTGAAAATTTAAGAAGATTGAAATCATATCAAGTATCTTTTCCAACCACAATAGTATGAAATTAGAAATCAGTAATGGAGGAAAACTGGAAAATTCTCAAATATGTGGAAATTAAACAACACACTCCTGAACAACCAATTGGTCAAGAAGGAAATCAAAAGGGAAATTTAAAAATATATTGAAACAAATAAAAATGGAAACATAGCATACAAAAATGTAGGGGACACAGCAAAAGCAGTTTTAAAAGGGAAGTTTATATTAAGAAACACCTACATTAAGGAAAAAGAAAGATACCAAATAAACAACTTAACCTCATACCTCAAGTAACTAAAAAAATAAGAACGAACAAACCCAAAAGTTAGCAGAAGGAAGGAAATAATAGAAAGCAAAGCAGAGACAAATAAAATAAAGTTTAGAAAAACAACAGAAAGAACAAAAAAACTAAGAGTTTGCTTTTTGAAAAGATAAATAAAATTGACAAAACTTTAGCTAGACTAACAAAAAATGAGAGACGCCTCAAATAAATAAAATTATAAATGAAAGATGTGACATGACAACTGACACCACAGAAATACAAAGGATTATAAAAGATTATTACTATGAGCCATTTTACAAGCCAAAAAATTGGATAACCTAAAAGAAATGGATAAATTTTTAGAAACATATAACCTACCAAGACTAAAATATAAAGAAATAAAAAATCTAAACAGACCACTGAGTAAGAAAATTAAATCAGTAATCAAAAATTTCCCCACAAAGACAAGCCCAGAATCTGATTGCTTCAAAGGTGAATTCTACCAAACGTTTAAAGAATTAATGCCAATCCCTCTCAAACTCTTCCAAAAAATTGAGGAGGAGGGAACATGTTGTGGTCTGAATGCATCCCTCAATATTCATGTGTTGGACACAATCCACAATGCAAGAGTACTGGGAGGTGGGACATTTTGAGAGATGTTTAAGTCATGAAGGTTCTGCCCTTATGAATGGATTAATGCCATTATAAAAGGGCTTGACAGAGGGAGTTTGGTCCTTTATGCCTTTGTGCCTTTGGCCTTGTGAGGACACAGCCTTCCTCCTCTCTGGAAGATACAGCATTCAAGGTGCCATAATGGAGCAGAGAGCAGTCCTCAGCAGAGGCAGGCAGTTAGAATTGGACTTCCCAGCCTCCAGAAATTTGAGAAATAAATTTCTGTTCTTTACAAATTACCCATTCTCAGGTATGTTGTTATAGCAGCATGAACAAACGAAAACAGAACACTTCCAATCTCATTTACAAGGCCAGCATTACCCTGATACCAAAGCCAACAAGAATACTATGAGAAGAAAAAATTAACAGTCCAATATCCCTGATGAATATAGATACAAAAATCTTCAACAAAAGACTAGCAAACAGAACTCAACAACATATCAAAAGAGTCATACTTCATGATCTAGTGGAATTTATTATTGGGATGAAGAAATGTTCAACATATGCAAATCAATAATGGGCTATGCCACATTAATAAAATAAAAGATAAAAATCACAGGATCATCCCAATAGATGCAGAAAAAGCACTTGACAAAATTTATCCCTTCATGATAAAGACTCTCGACAAATTGGGTATAAAATGAATGTGCCTCAACATAATAAAAGTTACACATGATAAGCCCACAGCTAACTTAATACTCAATGGAGAGAAGCTGAAAACTTTTCCTCTAAGATCAGGAACACGACAAGGATGCTCACTTTTGCCACTTCTTTTCTATACAGTACCTGGCACCTTCTTTTCACTATAGTACCTTGCCACAATTAGGGAAGAAAAAAACAATAAAATCATCCGAATCAGGAAGGAAGAAGTAAAATTGCATCTGTTTGCAGATGACATGATCTTATATAGAGAAAACTCTGAGGGGAGGGGCCAAGACGGCTGACTGGAAGCAGCTGCCGTCAGCGGCTCCCACTAAGAAGAACGAAAACGGCAAGTGAATCCTGCACCTTCAGCTGAGGTATCCAGGTTCTCTCATCGGGGCTGACTAGGCGGTTGGTGCAACCCTTGGAGAGTGAAAAAAAGCAGGATAGAGTGACGGCCCACTGAGAGATGCACAAGACAAGTGGAGCTCTCACCCCCCGCCAAGGGAGGCAGTGAGTAATTGTGCTACCCTGCCCAGGAAACCACACTTTTTCAATGAACCTGTACAATCTGCAAATCAGAAGATTCCCTCATGAGCCCATGCCACCAGGGCCGTGGGGCCCAAGCAAAGAGCTGTGCAGACACTTAGCAGCCACTCCGGTTGAAGCCAGTGGCAGCAGGCTGGAGACTGCCTAAGATGACCAAGTTCCCAAGGGGAGGGGCAGCTGCCACAGCAAACCATAGCAGCCCTATAGAAGAGGGGCCTGACTGTTAAAAGAGAAACAAACAAACAAAAAGCAACAACGACAACGACGTTAACAAAAAAGCCCCTACAAAAACCCCATCCAAAGATCAGCAGCCTCAAAGATCAAGCAAAGGTAGATAAGCTTACAAAGATGAGAAATAATCAACACAAAAATGCTGAAAACTCAAAAACCCAGAGTGCCTATTCTCCTCTAAGTGACTGCAATACATCTCCAGCAAGAACACAGAACTGAGCTGAGGCTGAGATGGATGAACTGACAGAAGTAGGCTTCAGAAGTTGAAGAATAATGAACTTCACTGAGCTAAAGGAATATGTTCTAACCCAATGCAAAGAAGCTAAGAACCCTGATAAAACATCACAGGAGCTGTGAATGAGAATAACCGGTTTAGAGAGGTACATAAATGACTTGATAGAGCTGAAAAACACAACATGAGAACTTCACAATGCAACCACAAGTATCAATAGCTAAAGAGACCATGCAGAAGAAAGAATCTCAGAGCTTAAAGACTGTCTTGCTGAAATAAGAAAGTCAGACAAGATTAGAGAAAAAAGAATGAAAAGGAATGAACAAAAGCTCTGAGAACTATGGGATTATGTAAAAAGACCAAACTTGTGACTGATTGGGGTACCTGAAAGAGATGGTGAGAATGGAACCAAGTTGGAAAACTTACGTCAGGATATCATCCAGGAGAACTTCCCCAATCTAGAAAGACAGGCCAACATTTAAATTCAGGAAACCCAGAGAACCCCAGTAAAATACTCCATGAGAAGATCAACCCCAAGACACAGAATCATCAGATTCCCCAAGGTCAAAATGAAGGAAAAATGTTAAGGGCAGCCAGAAAGAAAGGTCAAGTCACTTAAAAAGGGAAGCCCATCAGACTAACAGTGGACCTCTCAGTGGAAACTTTAGAAGCCAGAAAAGATTGGGGGCCAATATTCAGGAAATTGAAACAGGACCCCTTCCTCACACCTTATACAAAAATCAACTCAAGATGGATTAAATACTTAAATGTAAAACCCACAACCATAAAAACCCTAGAAGAAAATCTAAGCAATACCACTCAGGATATAGGCATGGGCAAAGACTTCATGGCAAAAACTTCAAAAGCAATTGCAACAAAAGCAAAAATTGACAAATAGAATCTAATTAAACTAAAGAGCTTCTACACAGCAAAAGAAACTATCATCAGAGCAAACAGACAACCTAAAAAATGGGAGAAATTTTTTGCAATCTATCCATATGGCAAAGGTCTAATACCCACAATCCACAAGGAACTTAAACAAATTTACAAGAATAAAACAAACAACCCCATTAAAAAGTGGGCAGAAGACATGAACAGACACTTCTCAAAAGAAGACACACATGTGGCCAACAAACATATGAAAAAAAGCTCAACATCACTTATCATTAGAGAAATGCAAATCAAAACCACAATGAGATACTATCTCATGCCAGTCAGAATCACAATTATTAAAAAAATCAAGAAACAACAGATGCTGGTGAGGCTGTGAAGAAAGAGGAATGCTTTTACATTGTTGATGGGAATGTAAATTAGTTCAACCATTGTGGAGGACAGTGTGGTGATTCCTCAAAGACCTAGAACCAGAAATACCATTTGACCCAGCAATCCTTCCACTGGTTATATACCCAAAGGAATATAAATCATTCTATTATAAATATATATGCATGTGTATGTTCATTGCAGCACTATTCACAATAGCAAAGACATGAAATCAACCCAAATGCCCATCAGTGATAGACTGGATAAAGAAAATGTGGTACATATACACCACGGAATATTATGCAGCCATAAAAAGGAACAAGATCATGTCCTTTGCAGGGACATGGATGGAGCTGGAAGCCATTATCCTCAGCAAACTAATGCAGGAACAGAAAACCAAACACTGCATGTTCTCACTTATAAGTTGGCACTGAACAATGAGAACATATGGACACAGCGAAGGGAAAAACACCCACTGGGGCCTGTGGTAGGTGGCGGGGGTTGGGAGAACATCAGGAAAAATAGCTAATGCGTGCTGGGCTTAATACCCAGGTGATGGGTTGATAGGGCAGCCAGTCAAATACCCTTTTATTGCCATCGGGCAGACAGCATCTATTATGTACTTCTCTACCATCCTCACCCTTATACCACTCACCAGCCTAATCGAAAATAAACTACTTAGGTGATAGATTGATAGATGTAGCAAACTACCATGGCACATGCTTACCTATGAAACAAGCCTGTACATCCTGCACATGTACCCTGAAACTTAAAATAAAAATTAAAAAGAAAAAAAAGGAAAACCCTAAAGATTCCAGTAAAAAACTGTTCGAACTAATAAACAAATTCAGTAATGTTGCAGGATAGAAAGTTAACTTGCAAAAAATCAATAGCATTTCTATATACTAACAACAAACTATCTGAAAAAGAAATTAAGAAAACAATCCCATTTACAATAGCTTCAAGAAAATAAATAAAACAGGAATAAATTTAATCAAGAAGGCAAAAGACTTGTACACTGAAAACCATAAAACATTGCTAAAAGCAACTGAAGACACAAATAAATGGAAAGATATCCCATGTTCACAAATTTGAAAAATTAATATTGCTTAAATCTCCATACTACCCAAAGCACTCTACAGATGCAAATCAATCTCTATGAAAATTCCAATGTCATTTTTCACAGAAATAGAAGAAAAAAATCCTAAAACTCATATGAAACCAAAAAAGACCCTGAATAGCCAAAGCAATCTTGAGCAAAAAACAAATCTCGAAGCATCATGCTACTTGATTTCAAAATATACTACAAAGCTATAGTAATCAAAACAGTAAGGTGCTGGCATAAAAACAAACATACAAATCAATGGAACTGAATAGAAATTCCAAATATAAATCCATGCACTTGTAGTCAATTTTTCTTTGCAAAATTGCCAGGAACATGCAATAGGGGAAAGAGAATATCTTTAATAAATAATGTTGGAAAAACTGGATATCCATATGCAAAACAATAAAATTGGACCCTTATCTCACACTACATGTAAAAACCAACTAAAATAGATTAAAGACTTAAATACAAGAGCTGGAACTGCAAAACTACCAAAAGAAAACATAAGGAAAAAGCTTTTTGACGTTGATCTGGCCAATGATTTTTTTAAATAAAACCGCAAAACAGGTAGCAAAGGAAAAATAGGCAAATGGGATTGCATCAAACTAAAAAGCTTTTGCATAGCAAAGGAAACATAGACGTCGAACACCAAAACAGATGTTACAATTTTTCTTCAACTGTCACATATGTGATTTAAGGACCACAAGGAGAAAGATAGCTTGTTTTATTTAGTTTATATGCAGTTTATTATTAATTACTTTGATTTTTTTTTCCATTACACTTTATTTCCTTCCTGGTTGGAGAGCTTCCTTTGCCATTCTTTTAGACAGGGTCTCACTCTGTCACCTAGGCCGGAGTGCAGTAGCATGATCATAGATAGTTCAGTGTAACGATGCACCTCAGCCTCCTCTGAGTAGCTGGGATTACAAGCATAAGCTACAGCACTCATCTCCCTTACAGCTATTCTCTAAGGGGAGATATATAGATACCTATATATCTCCCCTTAGATAATTTTCTAAGGGTATCTATTTTCTCTATGTTGTTCAGATTAAATCCTACTGATCTGTCTTCAAGTTCAGTGATTCTACCTTCTGTCATTTCCACTTTACAGTTGAGTCCTTCCAAGGTTTTCCACTTTTTAAATGAATTTGTAATTACTCATTCAATCAATTTTATGATAATTGCTTTAAAGCTTTTGTCAGATAATTCTAATATCTGATTCATATCAGCTGTCTTTTTCTCATCAAAATTTTGATTTTTCTTGTATGACAGGTTTCTTGGTATAATGGGTTATTTTCTTGGTATGACAGGTGATTTTCTATTGTATCTTGGACATTTTAGATATATGTTTAAGAGGTGGGGGTTTTTTCCTATTTACATTGTATGTATATCTTTCACCTAATAGGAAGTCATCTGTTTTGGTTTAGCATATTAGTTCAGTCTGACCAAAGGAGTGAAACAGTCTCCTCCCTGGGTCACTGATATCACTGCTAGGGGCAGAGAGGCTCTGCCAGCAGTTTGGGGCTGGTGATAGATTGAGCTACCCTGGCTCTGCTGATGAAGCTGCTGTAGGCATCCTGTGCTCACCACTTCTGGCAGGTGTAAGACAGGAAAATGGGGTGGCTTACTGAGGGCTTGGCTGGCAACATTTCTGGGCAGACTGGGCCATTACTAAATCCCAGTTGGGCTTCTCCTGTTCCACTCCTTTGGCCAGAGAAAGCAGGCATTCCCTTCCTCTTTCTTCCTTCCTTCCACCTTCACTCTCTCACTTTCTCCTTCTTCCTTTCTCTCTTTCATTCCCTCCCTCCACCAATTCTTGCTGGCAATTCAGGGTTGCAGGGCTCTCAAGTGCCCGGTAAGATATATATGGGAGATGGGAAGAAAAGCCAGGAAACTCACCATGATGCCGTTCTTCAAGTCCTGAGGTCCCTAGCCAATCCACTTTCTTCTTTACTACCTGTCAAAGTCCTTTTATGATTGCCTGTTGTACTATTTTCAGGTATTTAATTGTATTTGGAGGGAAGGAACAAGTATTAGTGACTTTATGACACCCTGTTGCAGAAATGGAAGCCACTAAATACTTTTTAAAAACAGATTATTTCACTTACTCTTTGAAAATACCATCAATGATTTAAAGTGAAAAGAAGCAAAGTAACTTGATTAAGGTGACCCAGCAAATTAGCGCCACAGTGAGGTTCACACTCAGACAGACTCAAGAAGCCCCAGCTCCTGCCTCAGGCTCCGCAGGACTACCCCAGGAGCCTTTTAGAGAAGGAACTCTCAGCCCTCTTCCTGCACCTGCACATATGGTTATACATTCCCAGGAGATGAAGGAGGGAAAAGAACCAGTTTCTAACTGGGGAATTGAGTTGTTTGCAAAACCTGATCTTCCATTTCAGATTCATTCCCAAATGACATAAAGCTACATGGGAAATAAATTCAAACACATTCAAGCCAACTCACTGTGTTGGTAAATATTCTGTTGGCTGAAATGCCAAACACCAAGCGAAGAAGAGGAGCTTACTAATACCACTAAGATCTGCATTCGTATCGTGGGGCTGGCACATAGGAGGTTCTCAGTAAATATTCCTCAACTGAAAACAAAGTGAACCAGCCGTTTAAAACACTGGATAAGGCTTGGCTCAAATACCTCCTACCAAACAGTGTCCCAGAGAACAACCAACCACATCATGACACCCTGTGGAATATTTGAGATACTGCACTATGGAAGCTCTACCAAAGCCCAAATTCAAATGGACGGGTGAAAGAAGAAAATAAGACCGCTCCCCAAAGTGCATAATCAATGTTTAAAGGTCTAGAATGCTCTTTTATCGTCAGCAGTCTGACTTCAATGAATAAGGTACTCTAAAATAAAAGTAGCGGCTTCTCAATGCTTGGTGCTTAACTGAATTTTAGAACATTTATACAATTTATTTTCTCTTAAAACTAATTTTAAAATGTGGTCGAAACCCCTAACCAAGACAGCATGTTTCCAAATAGTAAGGAATTTTGTGTAATTTTTCCTTTAGACATAAAATGAACAGGCAGCAAATTTAAAACATCCCCAAATTGTCCTAAAACGGAACATCCTGAAAAAGTCCAATGATAGAATGGCAGGCAAAATCCAAAGGAGCTTCTAAAAATATTTTATGATTCAAAATATTAATAAGTGATTACTGTAGGCAACATCTTCATGCTTTGCTAACCATGGCTAAACGTATTGAGAGGATGGCAGAGCGGCCAAGAGGTCTGGAGCCCCCAAAATGAAAAAAACTCCTAATATAGTATAAACTCATCTCTGCTGGATATCATGAGTCAGAAATAAGATTTATTTTTGTTTGTTTTCCACATAAAAACCTGAAGATCTATCAAATTTAGTATGTAAAATATTCTAGTTTTTTGACATTTTGTACTCCCCAAATAAAATAAAAAGTAGAGTGTACACAAGGGGATCATTGTGTGTGGCAAAAGTACATTTGCACACATTGAACAGAAAATGATTAAGAATTTTTTATGGCACTAATTTTATTGGAAAGTCATAGCTATATATGTTATATAGCTTTGCGATCAAGTTTCAACCATGCATATACCTTTCATTTTTAATGGACTTCTTTATTTATTCAAATAGTGTCTGACATCAGAAAAATTGGACTGCTTATTGGAAACACAAGACACTAAGAAAAAAAAGGAGGAATTAAAAAGGAAGCAATAGGACAAGTAAAAAAAAAATCTTTTAAAATCTTTAAAATCTCATGAAAACCACATGCAAATGACTGATTCTGAGAAATATATCACAGATCTTCCACAGATTTTCGTTAATACATTTTCTTTTAATACTCATACATTCATTTTCTGCCCTCTAACTCTATTCTAAACTTATAAGTTAGTTGACAAGATAGTACCTGCCTTTCATGCTTGCTTTGTTGCTGTTTAATTCTTCATCTACAGTTCAACTGCAACTAACTTTAAAATTTAAATGCATCATCTAATCTTTGACTATTTAAATAATGTATCTTTTAGTATTAAGATTTGTCAGTAAGATCATTTAAAAAAAAATCATTAAACTCTTCAGGATAAAAGTCTTTTCTTGTCCACACACTGTCAATAAACAAAGTGCTAATCTTGTCACTTTCTTGGCCACTGTCTCAGGAATGCTTCTTAAGTACTCAAAGGATTAAATTAAATCTCACCTGCAGACAGGCTTTACAATTCGGCCAAAAACCTAGTTCTCAAAGGAAAATTACTTTCATTATCTTAAGTTAAAACCAAATATTCTGTCCTCTGGGATTTGCAGGAAAAAGAACAGCATCAAAGAAAACAATTCACTTCAAGAGAGTTTGTTCTTCAAGACTCTGTCTGAAAGAATTATTTAAGGGAGAATTTGTTTTGGGAAACGTTTTTTCAAGGTCATTCTAAGACAGCTGTAAAGCTGTGCTATTTAAATTACTTCGAGTTGATGCCTTTTCACAATTTTGACTGTGTTCTTGGGGTTTTAGGATTTTTTTCAAGAATTATTTATGTATAGTTCTTGTTTTGAATTCTAAATTTGGTTATGATCTTTTACTTTTTTAAGAGATTATGTAACTTTATGAGCTAAACATTTGAAACCTATGGAGGGAATAAAAAGAAGAGATTTATTTCCTTTGAGTTCAAAAATGAAATAATAGAATAAACTAAATTTGAGATTAAAAGTATGTATTCATTTGGGAGAAAAATTACAGCACTTCAGTACTCAAGAAACTATTTTCCAACTTAAAGTACTCTATCTATGCTCTTTAATTTAATTTTAAAAATACTTAATAGGATAAAATACTCATATTGCAGAAAATTTCCTCTTAAGAACAGATAGCATTTCAAAAAATCCCTCCACAATGTTGTTATAAGAGTCACCGGGGGCAGGATTAGGACGTGGTTCATTTTTGGACTCTTGCATCTACTTCCTAAATAAACAAATCCTAACTCTCGCTCCCCAAATCAAATACAAACCCAGAGGAAGGACAGGGAGATGAACTACCAGACTGAAAAATAGAAACATTATGTCAAAGCACCCTAGATCGTTATTTGCAGACAATTTATTTTGTTATTGCTTAGTATCCTTCATGCTAAATGTTCTGTCCCCTACAGCAAATGTTCCATTTCAAAAACATAGTAACATGTGCTAGAAATAGAAACCACCAAAGCAATAGTTCTAGTGGCTATAGAATGTATTTTATGGAGATTAGAAAAATATACTTTAAAACTGAAGCTCACTATCAATATAATCTATAAAATAACCTAAGAGTATGTTAGAATTCTTTTTTAGTTGGCATAAAGTTTTAGAAATAGAGATTAAAGTGCATTTTACCCTCATCAGGCTATCTCTAAAAGAGGGCAGTTAACATGCAAGAATTAAAGGCAAATTTGTAAATTTACTTTTTATTTTCATTTTAGAAACATCAAGAAATGTAAACAGAACCGTAAAACTTCTTCAATTAGATTCACAAGCATGACCTGTGGGAAGATCATTTACTAATTTAGCATGTTTTTTCTTTGACCTGTGCATTTGATTCTTTAACAGTGTGTTCTACCTCCATGGCAAGACATACCACAGCCTTATCTTTCCAGAGCCCAGTTTTGAATAGCCCTGATAAGGACCTTAAAGATGGATCCTACCTGTACCACAAATCCCCTTTACTTCAGATGGGTTTCTATAGGGATGTATAATCTTACCTAGCATTCTGACTAAAGCCACGGTGTTGCATCTAAAATTCACAAATGCTATACAGTAACTTTGAGCACCTTTAAAATTTATATCAAATATTTTGGAAACTTAACATGAAAGGATTTCTGGAAATACAGAGTTTCCATGAGGTTAAGGCCAAAAATTCCTCTTAAGAACCTTTGGTGACACAATGAGATATGTTATTCATTGGAACAAAGTGATGGGTGGACAGAAAGCCCATAATTCAGCAACCTCTGAGATACACCAGCATCCAAATGATTTACACAATTCTATACAGTCAGGGGATCATCATATTCCTATCACTCACCGTGTTGTGATGAATCACACATCTGCAAAAATATACTCAATTATTAAAATATAAAAATTACACAAAAATAGCGTGGCTTCCAAATTTGACTGCACACAAGAATCATCTGAATACCTGATAATGCAGATTCCTGAGCCCCCGACTGGAAGTGCAGACACAGTAGATCCAGGGAGAGGTATGGTAATTCACATGTTAAACAAGTGCTACAGGTGATTTTTGATCTCCCAGTCCCATGGACCAGAGTTTTGGAAACACTTGCACTGAAACATTTTTACATCAAACTGAGTCTGGAAAATAATAGTTACTCCCCATTTCTCCCTCAACCATCACCTTTTTCAAGAAAAATTGACAATGTTCTCCCTTAGTTTCCAGTACTGAACTTATTTTTCAAAGGCCTGAGAATTCAGAAAGCATTATTCACTGCCATTTAGGAGATGCCCACAGGACATGGGTCCAGGAAGAAGCTGGGGGTGAGAAGGGTTGGCGAGTAAGCTCCTCCTCCCTTGCACCTTCCTTCTTAAGAACAGCATAGACATCGGTGGTATTTACACTGATAAGGGCATCTTTCATGAGAAAGCAAAGGCCATGCAAAGCTTCCATCTCTGTGAAAGGCTTCTTCAATGGGAAGTCACCAGTTACTTATGACAATCATATCCATAGCCTATCTTCACTTAGAACCCATTGGAGGCCAACGATAAAACAAAGAGGCTGAAGATATAACAAATACCCATAAAATAATGAGACCTGATAAACTCTAATGGACAGAGTGTCAGCATAAATGAAACAAATTCTATATATTCTTTGCCTCTCAAGTTCCTGGTAAAAGAACTTCATGGAATCTCCCACTTAGAGAGAAGAGGCACAAAAAGAACATGAGCAGTCACCCTGTAGGCCTGTGATCTAAACCCTGGGGCTGGACAGATAAGCTGAAATAGTTAAGAAAGCCTTTCATTTTCTTCCTTTCAAAGTTTAATGTTGTTCATTCCTTCCAGCAGTAACCATCTGCATTTAAGAGGTCTGATTACAGCACATGCAGAATTTACAAAGTAAAATAATGAAGCAGGCCCCAGATTCATTCCACTAATGGAAAGGAGTCTGTCTTCTGCAAAGTGTCAAAAATTCAATCTCATCTGCTAGCCTGACACTGAAGAAAACGTAAACCCAGGCTTCTTTTCCCAATTAAATTCAGGGTCCCTTAAACTTTCCTAGCAGGCTAGTCTTGTTCTGAAATCGGATATTTAAAGAAGCAATCTGCTTTTGTTTATGCATGTTTGTTTCCTATTAAGATCCAGAATGTGTTTTGTTCTTTTATTGTCCAAGGCAGCTTCTCCACGTGTAATTTTGGAATCTCACAGATCAGTATTTCGGGATGGCCATCAACAAATTCTATGCTTTGTTAACAAATTCCTCTGGTCCCTTAATACCACTGGATGCTGTCCTTAATCAGAGCGTATGTTTGGGGTAAGTGATCCAAATCCAGATGTATCCATAGGTGCCATACTGCAGGTCACTGCAAAATTCCCTGCAAAAGCATATTAAAATGCAAGGGGCATCAAGGCATCAAGGAGTCCTTCTAGAGGAAAAAGGCCGGAGTTCATAAGCCGGATACTTTACTAATAATTAGTTAAAATGTACAATGAACCAACTGTAAAACCAAATGCAGCGCTTAAAGCACAAAGCATATTTAAACAAGCCCTGAGAACAAAATGAAGGGGGAAAATGGGGAATATTTGAAGTGATACACCCAGGGAGAGGTGCAAGGAATTACTAGTAGTTTTGTTCCAAGGTAGCTTTCGTACTTTCAAGTGCTTTTTTTAAAAGAAAAAGATAGCTGTAACTTTGAAAAATAAAAGCAATTTGCCTTCATGCTTACATTTCCACAGGCTCTCCCATAGATTTCCTCTTTTCCATGGTTCAGTAATTGCTGGCAAGAGGGGCCACTTGCACCCTCAAAATAAGGGGCAAGTGGCTAATTATTTCTGTACAAGCCCATGTGCAGATTCAATCAGTTGCAGATGTAGAATTGTACCCACAAAAAAGAAGCAGCTTCTTATATTATAGGGCCCTGGATGCAGTGGAATTCCAAGAAAGCAACACAATAACCCTGCAATTCATGGGGTGGTGAATCCCTATATAGTACCCCAAATGGGCTGCCTGGTGATCTTCTTTAAAACAAATTAATAAGAACAATTTTTAAAAAAGATTTAAAGATATTCAGATGATATTCGGATAAACAAGTCAAATCTGCTCTCAATACTTATCTTGGTCTAAATATTAAACCGTAAATTACTTCAGTGTTTTGTCTAACTCTAATTCAGTCTTCTTTTAACTCAGGAACAGAGGGGGCAGGAACAAGCTATAAGCCAAGAGCAAGATCTCCCAGTGCCAGGAACCGTTTGCTGATTGAATCTGTATAACAACTCTATGATTTGGTGACAATGATCCCTATTTTACAGACAAGGGTCACGTTGCTACAAGACAGCAAAGTAGGACTTGAACCCAAGTCTCTCACATTCTAAACACAGTGCTTGCTTTGTTAAAAACCATAGTCATCTGCCCACTACTTTAATTTTTTTTTTAATATCTAATGTGAATTGGCCAATAGCATGCTCAAGAACAGCTCTTCTGTAAGCATTTACTTCAAACTGGTCTGACTACACACTGTTAGCACTGCAGGTCCAGTCTCAGTGAGAATCAAATAGTTTCAAGACAGCATAGGAAAAATACTTCATTAACAAGAAAATCAAAGCATCTTCCTTCTCAATATGCCTGGTTATATATTTTTTTATTCATTCAGTATTGAGCTAATATTTGTTTAATTCCTCCTGTATGCCAAGTAACCTCTGCAGACCTGGTGAGGAAGCCAGACTCGGTCCCTGCCTCTGTAGAGCTTATGTACAACAGGGGACACAGTCAATAAACAAGTCAACAAATGCACATAAAATGTAGTAACTTCAGACAGTGATCAGTACAAAGTTCTAGGTACAAAAATAAATCAGTTCAGGGAACAGTAAGTGATTGGGGTTTGCAGCTGAGTTACGTGAGATGGCTATTCATGAAGACCTCTTGGAGGAGGTGATATCTAAGGAGAGTGGTAGATGATACAAAGAACCTGCTGCGGAGAACTACAATGCAAGGGCCCTCAGGCAAATAGGAGTTTGAAATGGCCAAAGGGGGGCAGGCAGTACAGAGGAGGCCAGTAAGGCAGGCATAGCCCAGATGATAGAGGATATTGGAGAATGCTAAGGACCTTTATTCTGAAAGCAGTAGGTGGCTTTAACATTTTGAGCATAGAGATAGCATGACTCGACTTGTGTTGACAAAGATGAGGCGGGGTGCTGGGGGTGAGTGCATGCTAAGGACACAGTGAAAGCAGAAACGGCTGATAGGAAGCCCCCACAGCCAAGCAGGCAAGATTTCTGTGAAGGGGTGCCCCATGTGATCATGACTGGACCACTTTAACAGGTGAAGGAACAAACAACTGCAGCTCACCCATGCAATGGATTATTACTCCACAATAAAAAAGAATGGTCTACTGATACTGTGAAGGTTAATACTGAGTGTCAACTTGATTGGACTGAAGGATGCAAAGTATTGATCCTAGGTGTTTCTGTGAGGGTGTTGCCAAAGAAGATTAACATTTGAGTCAGTGGGCTGGGAAAGGCAGACTCAACCTTAATCTTGGTGGATACCACTAATCAGCTGCCAGTATGGCCAGGATATAAAGCAGGCAGAAAAACATGAAAAGGCTAGATTCGCTTAGCCTCCCAGCCTGCATCTTTCTCCCGTGCTGGATGCTTCCTGCTCTCAAACATCAGACTCCAAGTTCTTCAGCTTTGGGACTCACACTGGCTTCCTTGCTCCTCAGCTTGCAGATGGATTATTGTGGGACCTTGAGATAGTAAGAGTTAATGCTACTTAATAAACTCCCATCTATATGTGTGTGTGTGTGTGTGTGTGTGTGTGTGTGTGTGTGTGTGTATGTGTGTGTGTATCCTATTGGTTCTGTCCTTCTAGAGAACCCTGACTAATACAGATTTCCACAACTATACAGATGAACCTCAAGTACATTATGCCAAGCAAAAGAAGCTAGACCCAGAAGGCTACATATCTATGGGTCCATTTATATGACACTGTACAAAAGGCAAAACTATTGGGACAAAGGAACAGATCAGTGGTTGCCAGGGCACTGAGGCTGACTGCAAAGGGGCATGAGGGAATTCTAGAGGATGACGAAACTGTCATATATGTTGATTGCAGTGATGGTCACGGGACTGTATGGATTTTTTTAAATGCATAGATTGTACACCAAAAAGGAGGAATTTAACTGTATGTAAGTAATATCTCAAGTTTTTTAAGTGACTAGTAAAACATGCTATATTAATAGGTTTAAAGATTGTACCACTAAGACTCAAGGGAAGGACAGAGCCCATGGCCATGCAGCTATCTCTATACAACTGTCTCAGTCTGGGACACCCTCCAGGTGGATCTGGGATCTGCAAGGGACCAGAGTAGAAACAAGCTGGTGGATTGTTGAGGCTGTTTTGTCTCAGTTTCATAAGCAAAGGCAATGGAAAAGTGTTGGGGTCAAGTGTGAAATTCGTGCCTCTCCTACAAAACCTTCCTTTAGCCCTGCCTAATTCACCAGCCTCCTTTCCACCCTGCCTGTTTACTCCAGTCACACTGAAGTCCTTGAACTGCTAAGCTCCCCAACTCCACCCTCTCTGGCTCAGCAAACACCTTGTCTTCTTTTCTCCTTTCTCTGAAATGCTACATCCTGTCCTTGACAAGGGAAGAGTCCTCCCATATTCTCTCAACACCTGTACTGCTTCATCATACTCCCTGCAACTGCAGTCAGGTTATTAACTCTGGAATCAGCTTGACTTTTGTTTACTGACTAATTTTCCATTAAGCCAAAACTCGTGGGCAAGGACTCCATCTCTCTCATTCCAGACTGTATTCCCAATACCCAGCACATACATAGTAGACCCTCAATACATACATGTGAAATGAATTTCAATAAGTTGCTCATTAGAAATATTAGGTATGCAGAAGCAGCTCTGGAAGAGCTCCTTGATTCTTCTAAAGTAGTAGTTATTAGGGAAAGCAGATGAGAAACTCATATAAGGATTTCACAGAGGAAAGCCCCTTCCCCACCCATTCCCTGATGCCTGCAGCCAGAGGTCCTGAAAAGTACTTTCTACCCAACAGAAGACACAGGCAGGTGGGACCTATTTACAGTTCAGAATGAAGCACTTCCCTGGGCTGTAGGCTTTACCAGAACTTTGATCTTCTTGTTGGGAAGGAATGCAATTCATGATTCATACATTCAATAAGAGACCCAAGAATAATTTTCCAAGGCCCACTTGGAACTCAGATAAGTGCTAGAATGAAAACATTTACCAGCAGATTAAGATGGTTTTAACATTTTTCATTTCAAACCCCTATTTGCATGGGATTACATGATAAGCCAGCAGTAAAACTTAATTCTAAACTGAAACTTGGCAAATAATGATGGACTGCCTTCACACATATTTTTAAGAAAAAAAGGGGGTAGGAGTGCAGAGAGAGAGGGAGACAACTTTTGGTCACTTGTAAGATACTGAAATGCCAAAAAAGAAGAACTGAAAAGTCGTTTTCAGTGTTTCTTTAAATCATCCTTGTAGAGAGAAGATATCTTTGTTTTCAACATCAATCTTGAGAAGCAGAGCTCAGAGATGAGACCAGACTTAGGCAAAACAGGACACTGACTTCCATCAACACCATACACTGGGCAGCTACCCCATCTCTACTTAAAATACAAAAATTAGCCGGGTATGGTGGTGCGTGCCTGTAGTCCCAGCTACTCAAGAGGCTGAGGCAGCAGAATTGCTTGTACCCAGGAGGCGGAGGTTGCAGTGAGCCGAGATCGCGCCACTGCACTCCAGCCTGGCGACAGAGCAAGACTCCATCTCAAACACACACACACAAACACACACACACACACACAAATTTAACCTGGTCACATTTATTTGTCAGAGTCAGTGTCCCAAGATGTAGAAAATAGCAACTCCTGCTGTTCTTTAGACACAATAAATTGAGTATAAACTATGTTCTCTTAGGTCCCTGTGGCCCCAGAGAGAAAACCAGACTTTGAGAAATACAGGCAGTGCAAGCACTGTCCACTTCGCTTTAAAAGAAACTACAAAAAACAGTCACACAATTCTAGTAATGTGCTGTTGGCCCAGACTGTAAAATCCCAGCATGTCTCCAACCAAGTTCAGAGGTAGCGCCATCAAGGATGCCCTATGGGTAACTTAACAGTCATTGCAGACCTGTTTGCTCTGTGAAAAGCTACAAGATGCTTTCAGCCAGAAAAAGAAAAAGAGCTCAAAATGATGTGGCCACACGGATTCTGTCCTGGATTCTGTTCTCAATCCACTTTAGGTTTTAGAGACATTAAATAGAGAGCCAGTATTATGGGAAAAGGCAGCAGCATGCTAATGCGCAGGGTCAGCAAACTCCCACCCACAGGCCAGTTTCCAGCCCACCACCTGTTTTTGTAAACAGAATTTATTGAAACCCAGAAAATATCTATACTTGCTATAGTACTACAAATGGCAGAACTGAATATTTGCAATGGAGGCCATCTGGCCCTTTAAGAAAACATTTGATGACCCTCAGACCAGTGAATATGAGGAGATATTTAAATTCTGTGTGTGTTGGGCAGGTTAGCTAATGTCTTTGAGCCTCATTTTATCCACAGTAAAATGGGATAATAGTAACACCTATCCCAGAAGGTAGTTATGGCAGCTACAAGAGTTAATGCAAATGTAGAAAGCAAGGGAGAAATGGAATTTTAAGAGCTGGGACCCGAGTTGCATTTTGAGAGAAGTGTTGCTGTTGCTTAGGGAATTATGAACCACTATTAGTAGTAGTAATCTTTCCCACATATTCTTAGGACTGTCAGCCCTACCCTATTTGAAAATAGTGGAGTTGAAGTGTCTTCATGATCCTCTGCCTCCTGACAGACCACACCTCCAGCCTCTCATCTTTCCCACTCTCTTCAGGTGGGGTAGGACTGAAAGTGTGAAGAAAGGTAGTCAGGTGGGCCAAGGAGAAAAGTAGGTAAGGGAAGAAGCTGAACACATGGCAAGCTGCTGAAACAAGCAGGCAAAGTGACTGATGAAAAACTCCACACGGCAAGGCAGCACCAGCTTTGTGCAGAATCAAGGAAGCCTGATGCTCCACTTTCTCAAGTCCTCCCTGTTATGATTATAAGCCCTGCTTTCCCAACCCAAGGTTTCAAGAAAGACTGCTCAGCCCACATGCCTTGTGTGAGTGGTAAGAGGAGAAGTTAAAGGGAAGAGGCTGTGTGCCACGAGTGGGTAAACTGAATAACCAGACCCACAGGGAAAAGAGGTGTAAGTGAGCAGTATAACGGGGATGGAAATTCACACCTGGAGGGCATTCTGGAAAGAGAAGACTGTGAGGGATGGGGAGAACTGGGGAGGAATGGGCTTCTTTCTGGATGTGAGGTAGAACATGTAAGCTGTTTTTACATCTCAAAGGACAGGATGACCTCAGGTGGCACCCGAGTTACACACATCAAGAACTTAGCACAACAACTGACATATAAAACATTTTCCTGATCTTTTACATGTCCTTGCCATTACAATTATTGTTGGAATCATTATTTACTGGAAGCCAGAAAACTTGATTCCCATTGCTTTTCTATCTCATGATCTCAATCAAGCCGTTTAGCCACTTTAGAACCTCAGCTTCCTTATCTACAAAAACGGGCATAATAGCTGCCCCGATGACTCCATTGGATTTAAGGAAGGGATCAAATGGGACAACATGTGTACTATGAAAATTATAAGGTCCCTTCGCAATGTAAGGTGGCATCATTAAGAAGAAGTAGACTTTTTTTTTTTAAGTAAAACCTTAACCAGCCTAACCCTTAAAACCAAAACTTCAAAGCTCTTGAAGCAGTTTACATTTCTCCCCTCTTAATTCCATGCAATAAAACTGTAACCTCCTCAAAGTTGCAGGAGATACAAAGAGGCAGACAGACCAGCTGCAGCTCATGGTCCACCCCCACCCCGAATAGGCTGAGATCATTTATTCAAAAGCACACCTTTGAATCATCTGTAAACACTTCTTCAAGTTCCCAGTAAGTTAAACTTTGCTAACAGCTGGCAATTATATGGCAATTATTATACCCATTTTGTTCTTAGGCTTAAAGTTATACTCTTTGGAAAAACAGAGAATGATATAAAGTTGGCCTTTTAATAAAATTGTGTACAGTACCTGCCTCCCGACCCATTGCTTTTTAGGAAATGTCAGGCAGTGCTTAAAGAGAAATAGCAGGACTGTGCATACACATGGGCCAGAGTGATGAATCTGCTTTGAATTGGAATAAGGAAAAACAAACATCGTTGAACAGGGAAGATTTAGTTCAAGGGTTTCAAAGTAAAAATTCCAGAGATACTCCACTTCAAACCACTGCACCCAATTTTGAGATAACATATGAATGAAGTCTAGATGCGGAACTTGATGGGAATACAGCTATATTACTGAATAAATGCCTTTCATATATATGATAGCATATTTAAATATGATTGGCTATATAATGTATCAAATGTCTATTATGTCCCATCATCTCTGCTGGGTACCTTGTCCCCCCTGCTGGATACTTTTAACATCCATTATATCATTTCATTCTCCTAATAATCCCATGGAAAAGATATTGTGTTCTTATTTTATCGATGAGGAAACTTTGGCTTCAAGGGATAAAATAACTTGACTCAGTCCATACAACTAGTAAGTCACTAGTTCAATATACTGTCTGTGGATAAAACATGGGTCATCTCTTTTAGAAAGGCATTTATAATCAAGTTGCTTTGCCAACACGCGAGCAAGCAAGTTGGAAAAAACTGTTGCAGTAACAATCAAAAGCCTGTTTTCAAGATGCTTCCATTTTTATTAAGTCATTCAAAAATTGCCCTCATGCTCTGTATATGTAATCTTATATCAAAAAGCAATTAAGATCTGACATGGGCCAAATGTCGGTCTTCAGAGGCTCACAGCCCTCATGGCAGTGCGATGTAATTCAATATTGCAACACAGAGGCTCGGAAAGACAATGAGAGTGTTAGGTTGCAGCATTCGTTACCTCAGGCGAGACACAGGCCCTCTGTGTATACATTATCAAAGCCCCACTAAACTTAAACTGAAATGCCAAACACGGCGACCTGGGCCCCGTTAATCAACATCTGCTCAACAGTTTGCCTTTTTCCACCAGCTAGCAAAGAGAATGCGATACAGCTTTTGTGCTGTAAAACCTGGGTAGGCTGAAAGAACAACCTGAGCTGGTGCCTTCTAGTTGGGATGGCAGTATTCCCTGATAGGGAGGGCAGACTTAGGGGAGAAAAGACAGTCATAGTTGCCTTTGAGTTTCAAAGATTTTCACTCCCAGCAGAATAGCAAATGAAGCAAGTCATTTTCCTCCCTTCCAAGGAGTGATATCACTTTTTTTTTAGACAATAAAATGCATGGAAAGTGAAATGGTTTGATTATCTTTAGCACCAGTAAATTTTATTGTAATCCATGGCCAAATATATTTATGTCTGGTTCTGATATACAACCTTAGCTCCTATTGTTCAGAGGAAATTTTATTTAAAAGACGTTAGTCATTAAGTCTGCCCTGAAGAGCTCAAGCAGAGCTTTTCCTACTAGAATGTCCCGTATAACAGGCGAGACAGACAAACTGCAGAGGTAATGGAGGCTGGCTTCCAAATCTGCCACTCTCCGGGGGCCTATCAGCCCCATCATTAGCACAACCCAGCTGCAGAGAGACTCTTCTTATTTTCAGTGAATTCATTCCATCTCAACTTCTTGGCCATTCCCACTCTCAGTCTCCCCTCTCTCTATCTGTACTTGCATGCCCTCGTGCTGAGAATTGCCACATTGTGGTTGGTTCTGTCTGCCCACATTTCAACAACAAATAACAGCCTGGGTGGCTCCAGGTTTTATGGGGCCTGAATTTGATAGGCGTGTGGAAGGGGGGTTTCTTTAAAGAAAAATCTTACTTTTGCAAAATTTACAAAAACATAAACATGAGAATACACTGCCAGAGTTTTGGAAGAGACTTGTGCAAAGGAGGGGGCATGAACTTAAGCACCATTAGCTTCCCAGCAAATTCATCTCTGGTACGTAATAATGTTTACTGAGTGATGTCCACATAACCCTCAGTCCATCCTGTCTCACCAGACCAAGAGCTTAACCTTTGCCATGTGACAATTCTTCCTTCATCTGGAGACAAATGCTTTTGAACACCTGTCCCTAGAGGACACAAGGTTTGGTCTGCTCGATTGCTAAGAGATAATTTATGAAAGTCCCCATAAAGAAAGGGAAAGAAGACATGAAATGTCATTTGGTCTTTATAGTTTCCTCAATGTCATGAGGGTGTTGCATGCTTGCTATGACTTTGTTTCTCTTGGGAAACAGGAGAAACCTACTTCTCAGTGCCCCAGACAAGAAAGGAAAAGTTACAACTAAGTGGCCTCACCACCAACCACCTCAGAAAAGAAAGACATAAATGAACAACACTGACCACGTCATGTCCTTGAAGCTGATCTGGACAAAATCTGTTTCACAAATATGTATGTATTATGTATCACACATTATTATGTATGGGTCTTGTGAGAGAGTTGGCGCCTCCTAGCACTACTTGGACATAGGTGTCAATCTTTAAGACCTGAGAGATCTGTGCTGGTAATAGCTGGTCGTTACTTAATACCCTCTGAGTTGAGAATAGAAGAGATGATGTGACAAGTGCTCTCTGATCGGTTTTGGTCTCTTAGAGCTCTCAATCCTGCACTTAACTGCTTTATTGAAAAGCCAATCAATATATTAAGAGATTGGAATGAATGAAGACACCTTCCCTGGTCAATAGGCATACTCTTTTTTAAAAAAAGATTCGTTAGGCGCCAGTTATTGTACTGAGCTCTTTTCACTCATTCTCCATGAATCCTCATGGCTTCTCTACGAGGTAGGTACCATGATCATGTTCATTACAGATATGGGGGCAACTAAGGTTGAGAAGGGTAAGGAACTTGTCTAACCTACATAGTTAGAAAAGAGATAAGCCAAAATTTAACCTCAGGTCTTTTCTTCCTCCCATTTCCCTAATAAGATCCTTTTATTTCTTACCTTCTCCTCCTTCCCCCACAAACACATCATTAAACAATGGCTCTAAATCTTAACACTTGTTTTTTATATTTTATTTCTAATTACAGTAAAATATACAAGCAAGATTTACCATCTCAACCATTTTTAAGTGTCCACTTCAGGGGCACTAAGTACATTCATATTGTGTGCTGTGCAGTCATCACTGCCATCCATCCACAGAATGATTTTCATCTTATAAAACTAAAATTTTGTACCTATTAAATAATAACTCCTTATCTTAACATTTTTTGTTTAATTTTTCTTTCTTTCTTCTAATTTGGCAGCATCAGGCCCCACATTGCTTACTCATTTCTTGGTTTTGCTTTGGGCCTATAAAATCTTCGGAACAGTTGTATTTTTCTTAATTAGAAAGCCTCCATCTAGACCCCTGCTGACTGGGTTGTATTCTGGCGTAGCTGCATGGTTCTTTGGCCTAAGATGTACCTAAAATGCAGTACCAAAGCAACTTCCCAGAACCTTGTTTTCATCTGTTAAACTGGAATCCGAACAGTACCTACCTCACTGACATGTGGGTGTTGTGAAGATTAAGTAAGGTAATCATTCAATGTATTTCATCTATATTGATTAAGCTCCTGTTACATGGTGGATGCTGATCTAGGCACTTGGGATACGTCAGTACACAAAGCAGACAATGATTCTGCCCTTACAAAACTTAGATTCCAACAGAGGGAGGCAGATGAAAAATAAATATAATTAATGAGTAAATGATAGATTGTATTAAAAGGTGAAATACTATGGTTTAAAAAAAAGAACAAGTAGAGAAAGGTAAGAAATATAATGACCTACCTCTTTGGTATATTCAAATACGAGAATTTTAAATAACATTACTTTGCATAATGTTCCACATTAAATTCTTCTCCAATTAATTGATTGTTGTTTGTCACGTATCCTTACAGTGATATAATCAATGTGATTTTCAGAGAAGCACTTGTAAAACAAATCTTCAATTCATATTACAAATTTCTGTAGCAAGATACCTGCACTTGATAAACAGCTGTGCTCTGCTTATAATTCCTGATATCCAAACATACTCACAAGTTGTGACTACCAGAAAACCCCTCCTGAACCCATGCCTCCCCTTAACGTTTAGGGAGACATAACAAGGTAGAGGTACAGACCTGCAAGTGGTCTCTGTAACTGTTATGACCCTTGGACTTACTCCAACGGCTGGCTCTTGGGAAAGTTGTGAGGTTGGAAAAGCCTTACCTTCAGGTTCACAACCTTCTGATTGCTCACCACACCACACTCCAGGTGCCTGGTATTAGTGTCATCCCCACCAACTCTGCCACCACCCCAATCACTTCTGAAAAGACGAAGTCTCTCAGTCCTCTGGTGACATGTGACTGTTAATTTTATGTGTCAATTTGGCTGGACCATGACACCAAGATATTTGGTCAAGCATTATTCTGGATGTTTCTATGAGAGTGTTTTTGGATGAGACACATTAAGTCAGTGGACTTTAAGTAGGCAGATTACCCTCCATAATGTGGGAGAGCCTCATCCAATCAAAACAAATGACTGACCTCCCCCAGGCAAGAAGGAATTCCTCAGCAGACTGCCTTCAGGCTTCATCTGCAACATCAGCTCTTCCTGGTTCACTAGCAGACAGCCTTGGACTCAAATTGCAACTCTTTCCTGGGTCTCCAGCCTGCCAGCCTCTCCCATTAGAATCTGGACTCACAAAGTCCCGATAATCACATGAGCCAATTTCTTAAATCTTTTTCTTTCTTTCTTTCTTTCTTTACACATATCCTATTGGTTCTGTCTCTCTGGAGAACCCTGTCTAATGCATTTGGTCTTTCCTTCTCTACCACAGAAACTTTGGTCCAGGGCCCTTACCCACTCTCCCTGGCTAAAGGTCAGTGAGGGGATCATAGAAAGCCAGAAAATTATAAGGCTTCCTGTACTCTTGTAATGTCTTTCTCCATGAGCACATAAAGATATCTTTTTTTTTGGAAATGGAGTCTTGCTCTGTCGCCAGGCTGGAATGCAGTGGCGCCATCTCGGCTCACTGCAACTTCCGCCCCCCAGGTTCAAGCAATTCTCCTGCCTCAGCCTCCTGAGTAGCTAGGACTACAGGCACCCACCAACATGCCCGGCTAATTTTTGTATTTTTAGTAGAGACGGGGTTTTACCTGTTGGCCACAATGGACCTGATCTCTTGACCTCGTGATCCACCTACCTCGGCCTCCCAAAGTGCTAAGATTACAGGCATGAGCCACCGTGCCCGGCCACATAGAGATATTTATATGCACAGGTAATGGTTAAGGGTAAAATCCAGACTTCAGTCCATAACCTATTGCTGCTACTAATCAGCTACAGGAAGTAAGTGACTTTGGACAACTTACTTCAGATCTCTAGGATTCAGTTTCCCCATCAGAAAACTGAGGTGTCTTTGGGTTCAAAGATTCTTATTTTAATTTCCATCTTTGCCCAGAAGTCCTCTCTAAACAATTTAGGAGAGTTGGATGTATTCTCTGTATTTAAGTCTTTTATCTTAAAACATATCCCATTGTGCCACATCATAATTCTTCCTTTAGTGTTGTAGGAAAAAACAAAAAACTGTGCTTCAATAGAAAATAAATGTTCAGATCATACCCTTTCAAGTTATCTGGTTCTAGTCTTTTATTGTTTTTTAGCTATTGTACAACTTGGTAAACTGTAAATAACTGATGGCAATGAAAATAATTCCCGTCTACAAACATGCAGATTCTGAGCTGTCCAGTAGAGGTTATATTGACTTCCCCTCTGCACTTGGGAAAAAGCCAGCTTTGTCTGCATTTGCACATTCATTTCAATATTCCTGATCTACAAATGTGTCTGTTCTCTGAATTCTCTATCCAGTTCTAACATCTGCCTGGTTCCCTAGCTGATTAATGAGTTAAGTAAAATCTTTAACATGTGTTCATTTTATAACTGTATCAAAGTCATAATTTTACCATTTTAAAAAAATTATCTTAGAATGAGTTCTATCTCTACTACACTAGGAATGTCTTATGTACATTTAATATGTTTGCTGAATGAACACACAAATGAAGGAACTAACAAACAAATATAGTCTTTCTCTCATGGGCACATGAAGATTTCTATATCCACAGATAATGATTAAGAGTAAAATCCAGACCGCTTCAGTTCAGTTACCCACTGCAGCTACTAATCAGCTGCATTATCCACAGCAATTATCTGTACTTTCCTTTTCCCATCTGTAAAATGGGAAGAAACCCCCACCCTTTAAAGGTTGTCATTAGGATTAAAAGAAACAATCCATGAAAAAGTTTTAGTACTATGCATGGCAGCCTTGTAAGTATTTAATGAATTGTACTTATCATCATTTTTAGACAGGTTGACCATTTGGGCAATCATACACATTCTATCTTTCATCTAACAACCCACAGGGTGCCCCATACCCAACAGGTGCTTCATAAAGGCAAATGATGGTGGCAGTGACCACAACAGTTCCAAAACCTCCTGGCCTGCCAAGCTTAATAAAGTGCGTTATCCATTCTTCCAGACCACTGCTGGAGATGTTACAGCCTGACCTTCTATTGATCCCAACATCATCCCAATGGACCCTGTTCCATTGTAATTTATTACAACAGCCAAATTGAATCCACATGACAGTGCTCAGAGCCAATTCTCATTCAGGGTCTCCCCCTCTTCTGCCCCTGCCCCTACTGCCCCCAAAGATTTGTGGAGACACTGAATTAGATGATTTACTCAATTCCAGATATTACAGCTATTGAATTCCTTTCTTTAATCTTACACATCCACCTAGAAAACGATAAAGATGGCCTGGCATGATTTGTTCTGCACTCTCGTAAATTTTTTATTAATGCAGAGTCAGTAACCTCCACTTGCCTGCTCAATTCTTCCCAGCCATGGTCTTTATCTTGAGGAATTCAAGTTGCTTGTTGCTACTGACATCTCCTATATTCCTCAAGCCTTTATTCTCAGTTAGAAAGAAGCAATTCCAGAAAGATAGTTCTCTGGCTGCAGGCACGACTGCACATAAATAATAACAGGATCTAGCAGATTCTACATGCAAGTTTGCCCAAAGATGTCTGAGCAAATTAGTGCCTCCTGTGCTCTATAAGACAATTTCAATCGCTAAAATTGACATTCTTGATTTTTCCTTCAATTCAACACAGGGATGGTGTCTCAGGCTCTTTCTCTATTGACTTTGTAAGCATTTCGAATGTGATTTTCTACCTCCTCCTTTTCTCTCTGGACTAGACTAGTCTGCATGCTGACACTCCAATTGGGAGACTTATCTAACCAAACTAGTTTGTCAACTACCATAACACTTAGCACAGTGTTTGTTTAGTTCCCATGTCCTTGATCATAGAGACTCTACAAAAGAAAGGAAGGGACTTTAAAGGATGAATTATTCAAAGAAAAAAATATTTAGCTTAAAATTCTAAATAAAGGTCTTGTGGCAATGACGAGAAAAAATATATAAACCACACAGAAACATACAAATGTTTGGACTATGAATGGAAATGAAATACTAAACCAAAGATTCTTCAAGAACAGTTTCTGAGAGTTTAAATTTGAACATAGCAAATAACATATATTTCCTTATGACAATTTCTATGTTTACCAGAAATCTAAGTTAAAGTTACTGTAAACAGAACAAATACATAAATTACCTTGGGTGCTTAACTGAGTTCTGTATCTGTTATTCGGTAAACTGCTATAAAAAGTATTTTAAAATGGAGGATTAAAATAATGCAAAGGAAAATTAGCTGATATACACATGGGTATAAGCACATTACCGTGACCAACTTAAATTAGCAAATAAACATTTCATGCTATGTGTAGAATTTTTTCTGCATTTCATATTATAAACCATAAATCTTAATTTTCCTTGTTAATGTTAAATGTTTATTTTGTTCATTGGCTTATGCAATAAAAATAGATAAATATTTTATATAGATTCAAGAGATCCCATTTTTAAAAGCCTAATTTGATTTTTAAGAATAAAAAGGCTATACTGTTTCTTTTTTAAAAAGAAGTATAATATGGTACTTACATGTAAGCTAATTATTTTAAAATAAAGAAGTACTATTGCTTTAGAAATGAAAAATAAACAGGATAAATAATAAACGGTAAGAGAACTCTTTTCAGTTCAGGCTTCAGGGCAAAACCGCACACCTCTGTACAAGATCTGGTGTGAATTTTCTGTGGGGATCTCATGCTTATCAGGCCAAACTTACACGTTTAAAAGGCTTGGCCAATTACCATGTATCTATCTGCTCTAGGGGTGAAAGCAGTATCTATGATACCTCTGGTCACTCTCCAAACCATTCACTGCTTACTATGAATGCTAGAAAATGAAGATGGATTTGCACAAACTCATGCTGATTACAAAAAATAATAATGATACAAGGCCCTTTTTTCTCATTCTAAAACAAGAAGCGCTCGTTTCTTTTATTTTTAAAAATAGTTAAATGCTATCGTTTCAGCACAACCCATTGCACACACATGAACACACACACAAACACACATATGCATACCTTTCCCTGCCCTTTAGGGAGTTTATCATTAGTACACCACCAGAATTGTTTACCCTACCTAACTCCCCATGTAACTTTGCAAGTTTACCATCAAGGGCTCTGGATTCTGGTCTCAACTCTGACTTGAGCTCACCTGGGGTAATGCATTTGATTTCTGGCTCTCAGACCAGAAGATCTTACCTTCTCAACAGACTGAGACTAGGTTGTTTCTCCAGTCCTCTTCAGTGCCGCATCCTACCCTGCCTCAACTCTGGCTTCGGAATAACTTCAGGGATGAAAGACACATGTGGTTATGACAGAGATCGTTTCATAAACAACAAGGCTACTCTCAGAGTTATCTTTAAGAGTATCCTCTTTAGAATGAACTATTGATAAAAGCTACAACATGGATGAGTTTCAATGCATTATGCTAAGTCAAAGAAGCCAGACACAAAAGTCTATCCATATACAGGATGATTCCATTTTTATGACATTCTAGAAAAGGCAAAACTATAAGGCATGAGGAACAAATTGGTGATAGCCAGGGATTGGAGGCTAGGAAGAGAGATTGACCACAAAGGGCAGCACAAGGGAGGATTACAGAAGTGCCCCATGTCATGATTGTGAAGGGGCTTACATTACTTTATGTTTTTGTTAAAACACATAGAACTGTACACCACAAAAAGTGAATTTCACTATTAGTAAAGTTAAAAAGCAATTAAAAATTATCTTTGTGAAATAATTTCATTTTCTTTCCAAGCTCTTAAAAAATTGAGGAGTTTAGCATTTAAGTTCTGATTTTTTGTATAAAATAGTAATTTGTTGAGCACCAACAGTGATGGTCAGTTTGTTCATTCAACAAATACCTCTTGAACACCTACTATGCTGAGAAAAATTGAGACTGAAAGTGAGAGGTGAGATTATCTTCATTTTAATGACAGGGAAACTGAGGCAGAGGATATGTAAGTAACTTGCCAAAGATTAAAAAGACCTTAAGTAACAACACTGAGATTCAAAGCCAGGCCTGTCACAGTTCATGCCCTTAACAAACTAATTATACTGAAGCATGCATGTATGTATGCATAAGTTATGTCTGTGCATAAAGTTTTTAAAATAAAAATCAGGTTATACTATAAAGTGGTGTTGAGGGTGTGGGAAAATAGGCATTTTCTGGTACTTCTCTGTACATACATATTATAAAGTTTATTTCCATTAACAAAAGAGTGAATATCTTTCTGTATCATTAAATATACTCATCTATAACATCATGTCTACTGGCTGAATTTCCATGTATGAATATACCATCATTTATTTAGTTACTCCTCCACTTGGGAATGCTTTCACTGATCTGGAAAAAAAAAATTTTTTAAAGAACTATGCCATGAACAAGCCTGTAGCTAAATCAATACCTACATCCTTAATTTTTTCTTAGAATGAATTCCTAGGTAAATAATCAACAGGTTAAATAGCTCTGGTCAAATGCCCCGTGTTTGTTTTCCCCTGACTACCTGACATTTCATACCTACCATCTACCTGTCCCAAAGAACACTCCCGGGCAAGCCCTAAGAAAAGTGTTGGTAACATGGAACTGCAGCAAAGGACCTTTGCCTCTATTCCTACCTTCCCACCTGGCCACCCTTGTCCATGCCCTCAGCTGTTCACAAGTTCACAGACATTCCATTTGGAGACAGCCTTGGAGTGTGTATGCCACCCTTCATAAACTTTTATAAATCAGTCTATCATATGTGACCTTAAGAATTTAACTTCTTATTTTAATACTAAAGAAAGAAATATCTCCACTCCATGTCAATGAGTGCTATTCATTCAAGCACATCCTGTTTGCTTAGCTTTGCTTCATTCAGACTTTATTCACAAAAAAGCTACAGAACGCAAGAGAAACTAAGGAAGACCTCACCCTTGGGAACGAATGACTTACTTCCCTTTGCACCAGAAAGGATGTCTGAGGCAAACAGTAAATACAGTCTGGAAAAGAAGTGAACTTTGTTTAACTCTATTAAATATTTAGAATATACTTTTAAAATCTCAAACTTGCCATGAAGGTTGCTATATGATAGAATTGCCTAGAGGCTGTAAGAACTTGCAATCTACACCAGAGTTGAGCAAACTATAGCCCATCGGACAAACTGGCCCACTGCCTGTTTTTGTAAATAAAGTTTTATTGGAACACAGCCATTCCTATTTATTTACTCACTCTGAATCCAAAAAGAACTTTGGACATATTTATTTACTCAATCTATTACATTTCAATTTTCCAGCTAACATTTATTAAGCACCTATAACATGCCAGCACTGTGCTAAGTACTAAGGATAAAAGAATGACTAAGACTCAGTCACTTCCTTTGCTGAACTCAGGGTTTAATGAGGAAAGAGACATAAGGATACAACATAGCATTTTAGGAAATCTTAGGTATTTTATCTAAAATACTACAATCTGAAAGCTGTAATAAAGGCTCATTTCCTATGCAAACATCTTTAAACAATCCAAGTCCCCCTAAAATTGTAAAACATCAAGACTCCCATTATTTATTTTTTTTCTTTATTTTATGAGACAGGGTCTCGCTCTGTTGCCCAGGCTTCAGCGAGTGTCATGATCATGGCTCACTGCAGCCTCAACCTCCTGGACTCAAGCAATCCTCCCACCTCAGCCTCCTGAACAGGTGGAACTACAGGCATGCACTACCATGCCTAGCTAATTTTTTTTATTTTGTGTAGAGACAGGTCTCACTATGTTCCCCAGGCTGCTCTCAAACTCCTGGGCTCAAGCGATCCTTCCACCTCAGCCACGGTGCCCAGCCTCATGATATTCTGACATGGACTACTTTCTTTTTTAAAAAAAATTATTTTATTTTAGGTTCCAGGATACATGTGCAGAACGTGCAGGTTTGTTGCATAGGTTAATGTGTGCCACGGTGGTTTGCTTCACCTATCAATCCATCATCTAGGTATCAAGCTCAGTGTGCATTAGCTATTTTTCCTGATGCTCTCCCTTCCCCCGTGACACCCCTGCCCCCACTGACTGGCCCTGGTGTGTGTTGTTCCTCTCCCTGTGTCCAAGTATTCCCATTGTTCAGCTCCCACTTATGAGTGATTATATGTGATGTTTGGTTTTCTGTTCCTGCGTTAGTTTGCTGAGGATGATGGCTTCCAGCTTCATCCATGTCCCTGCAAAGGACATGATTTAATTCCTTTTTATGGCTGCATAGTACTCCATGGTGTATATATACCACATTTTCTTTATCCAGTCTATTATTGACAGGCATTTCGGTTGATTCCATGTCTTTGCTATTATGAATAGTGCTTGCAATGAGCATACATGTGCATGTATCTTTATAGCAGAACGATTTATATTCCTTTGGGTATATACCCAGTAATGGGATTACTGGGTCAAACAGTATTTCTGGTTCTAGATCCTTGAGGAATCATCACACTGCCTTCCACAGTGGTTGAACTAATTTACATTCCCATCAACAGTGTAAAAGCATTCCTATTTATCCACAGCCTCACCAGCATCTGTTCTTTCTTGACTTTTTAATAATCGCCATTCTAACTGGCATGAGATGGTATCTCATTGTGGTTTTGATTTGCATTTCTCTAATGATCAGTGATGTTGACCTTTTCTTAGCTTTTCTTCATGTGTTTGTTGGCCACATAAATGTCTTCTTTTGAGAAGTGTCTGTTCATGTCCTTTGTCCACTTTTTGATGGGGTTGTTTTTCTTCTTGTAAATTTGTTTAAGTTCCTTGTAGATTCTGGATATTAGACCTTTGTAAAAGAGGTGGATTGCAAAACTTTTCTCCCATTCTGTAGGCTGTCTGTTCACTCTGATGATAGTTTCTTTTTCTGTGCAGAAGCTCTTTAGTTTAATTAGATCTCATTTGTCAATTTTTGCTTTTTGTTGCAATTGTTTTTGATGATGTCATCATAAAATCTTTGTCCATGCCTATTTCCTGAATGGTACTGCCTAGATTTTCTTCTAGGGTTTTTATGGTTTGGGGTTTTACATTTAAGTCTTTAATCCACCTTAAGTTAATTTCTGTTAAAGTATAAGAAAGTGGTCCTGTTTCAGTTTTCTGCATATGGCCAATTTTCCCAGCACCATTTATTAAATAAGGAATCTTTTCCCCATTGCTTGTTTTTGTCAGGTTTGTTGAAAATTAGGTGGTTGTAGATGTGTGGTATTATTTCTGAGATCTCTATTCTGTTCCATTGGTCTATGTGTCTGTTTTGGTACTTGTACCATGCTGTATTGGTTACCATAGCCTTGTAGTATAGTTTGAAGTCAAGTGGCATAATGCCTCCAGCTTTGTTCTTTTTGCTTAGGATTGTCTTGGCTACATGGGCTTGGGCTCTTTTATGGTTCCATATCAATTTTAAAGTATTTTTTTCTAATTCTATGAAGAATGTCAATGGTAGTTTGATGGGAATAGCGCTGAATCTCTAAATTACTTTGGGCAGTATGGCAATTTTCACAATATTAATTCTTCCTATTAATGAGGATAGAATATTTTTCCATTTGTTTGTGTCCTCTCTTATTTCCTCGAGCAGTGGATTGTAGTTCTCCTTGAAGAGGTCCTTCACATCCCTTGTTAGCTGTTCCCTAGGTATTTTATTCTCTTTGTAGCAATTGCAAATGGAAGTTCATTCATGGCTCTCTGCTTGTCTATTGTTGGTGTATAGGAATGCTTGTGATTTTGCACATTGATTTTGTATCCTGAGACTTTGCTGAAGTTGCTTATCACCTTAAGGAGCTTTTGAGCTGAAACGATGGGGTTTTTTAGATATAGGATCATGTCATCTGCAAATAGAGACAATTTTACTTCCTCATTTCCTATTTGAATAATTTCTCTCTCTTACCTGATTGCCCTGGTCAGGACTTTCAATACTATAGGAGTGGTGAGAGAGGGTATCCTTGTGTTGTGCCAGTTTTCAAATGGAATGCTTCCAGCTATTGCCGATTCACGATATTGGCTGTGGGTTTATCATAAATAGCTCTTATTATTTTGAGATATATTCCACCAATATGTAATTTATTGAGACTTTTTAACATGAAGGGATGTTGAATTTTATCAAAGGCCTTTTCTGCATCTATTGAGATAATCACATGGTTTTTGTCATTGCTTCTGTTTATGTGATGAATTATGTTTATTGATTTGCATATGTTGAACCAGACTTGCATCCCAGGGATGAAGCCAACTCGATCATGGCAGCTAAGCTTTTTGATGTGCTGCTGGATTCAGTTTGCCAGTATGTTATTACGGATTTTCGCATTGATTTTCATCAGGGGTATTGGCCTGAATTTTTTGTTGTTGTTGTGTCTCTGCCAGATTTTGGTATCAGGATGATGCTGGCCTCACAAAATGAGTTAGGGAGAAGTCCTTCCTTTTCGATTGTTTGGAATAGTTTCAGAGGGAATGGTATCAGCTCCTCTTTATACCTCTGGTAGAATTTGGCTGTGAATCCATCTGCTTCTGGGCTTTTTTTGGTTGGTGGGCTATTTATTACTGCCTCAATTTCAGAATTTGTTATTGGTCTATTCAAGGATTTGACTTCTTCCTGGTTTAGTCTTGGGAAGGTGTACATGTCCAGGAATTTCTCCATTTCATCTAGATTTTCTAGTTTATTTGCATAGAGGTGTTTGTAGTATTCTCTAATGGTAGTTTGTATTTCTGTGGGGTCAGTGGTGATATCTCCTTTGTCATTTTTTATTATGTCTATTTGATTCTTCTCTTTCTCCTTCTTTATTAGTCTAGCTAGTGGTCCATTTTATTTATTTATTTATTTATTTTCAAAAAAACAGCTCCCAGATTCATTGATTTTTTTGAAGGATCTTTTGTGTCTCTATCTCCATCAGTTCTGCTCTGATCTTAGTTATTTCCTGTCTTCTGTTAACTTTTGGATTTGTTTGCTCTTGCTTCTCTAGATCTTTTAGTTTTGATGTTAGGGTGTCAATTTGAGATCTTTCTAGCTTTCTGATGTGGGCATTTAGTGCTATAAATTTCTCTCTTAACACTGCTTTAGCTGTGTTCCTGAGATTCTGGTACGTTTTCTCTTTGCTCTCATTGGTTTCAGAGAACTTCTTGATTTCTGCCTTAATTTCATTATGTACCCAGGAGTCATTCAGAAGCAGGTTGTTCAATTTCCATGTAGTTGTGTGGTTTTGAGTGAGTTTCTTAATCTTTAGTTCTAATTTGGTTGCACTGTGGTCTGAGAGACTGTTATGATTTCAGTTCTTTTGCATTTGCTGAGGAGTGTTTTACTTCCAATTTTGTGATCGATTTTAGAGTAAGTGCCATATGGCACTGAGAAGAACATATATTCTGTTGTTCTGGGGTGGAGAGTTCTGTAGATGTCTATCAGGTCCACTTGATCTAGAGCTGAGTTCAAGCCCTGCATATCCTTGTTAATTTTCTGTCTCAGTGATCCTATCTAATATTGACAGTTGGGTGTTAAGATCTCCCACTATTATTGTGTGGGAAGACTCCCATTATTTCTATGCTGAGTAGTCAAGGTATTAGAAACTGCTTTAGTTACTAGCGGTGCCACTTTAGTGGACCAGCAGCATTCCTTGTCAGTATCCTGTGAACTCTGCTACTGTTTACTTGCCTCTGAATTTCCGTGAGAGGTTTGGGAACTCTGAAAAGTTATTTTTACATGTACTTATATCAGTTTTCTATTGCTGTATGACCAAATGCCACCAAATGACTTAAAACAACATCCATTTATTAGTTCACAGTTGTGGAAGTCAGAAGTCTGTCAAGGTGTGGCTGGGGTCTCTGCCTGGGGTATTACAAGGGTGAAATCAAGATGTTAGCCAGAAGAGCATCTCTCTGGAGGCTCTAGGGAAAAATTCACTTCCAAATCCATCATATTCATAGTCCCAGGCATTATTTCAAAGCATATACAACAGGGAAGTGGGAAAGCTCAGGGGTCCATCTTAGAATTCTATCTACCACAGTACTTTTGTTAGAGTTACAAATGACTTTTATAAACCATAATTGCATTATCTAAGGACTGATTATATGTGGGTGCTACTGCTGGTTCTCAAAATCAGCAATCTAAAAAGGAGGTATGATAAAAATGTTACGACAAAGGCCTCAAATTGCCATATAGTTTGTGTCATTAATTTAGAATACAGCTTCCATGAAAACAGTCTGTTTAAAGCAGTTACATATTTTAGTCTGCAAAAGTTGTAGTATAATCAGGTGAGTACAAAGGAAAGTACAAAGTACAAAGACTGCAGTATCAGAACAGTAGAAAGATGCTATTACTCACAATAACTGTGAAGCAATATGCCCCACAAGAACACATTACCCTTACTTTACATTTATTCTCATGGGAAACTAAAACATGTATTATAGACATTTTGAATCATGGACTTCCCTTACAATACAACATGATAAATGCCAATATAGATATGTGTAAAATTCTTCACAGCAAAGCAGAGTCCATTGGCAAACAAAAGATAAGTAAAAAAAGACAGAAAATTTTCCTTCCCATATAAATAAGGTTGATTTAAATCAAATGGCCTGGGAGTATGTGGGGAGAAAAACGAATCATCTGCAGACTGAAATATGTAAAGGCTCAACCGCCTCTAATCCCATTTCAAAAACTAGAAGCTATAGCTGGCAGCTTGGATTGACAGACGTGTCAAGATGCCTGTACCCGTTAGGGTAGCAGCCGTGGTCAGGGCACTCTGGGCATTTTTATTTTAAATCTTCAAGGAATTTTGCAAGTAATTATAAACAAACCTTTTTAAAAAAAAAATCCATCATAGTGAAATTGAGTATAGAATATGAGGTCTTAACCCAGAAGCAAATATTTATTTAAAAGAGAATTTGCCTCCCCTGGGTGGGATCAGCTTTTTCATTGAATGAGAATCAATTCTCAGCATGATCTGGCCCTGAACTGCATTTTTAAATAACACTGATAATTGTTATTGCCACTTGCAACTCACAAGGGACTAGAACATTTATAATATAGAAGTCAAAATGACTCTCAAACTTTAATTATAAAATATATTTGATTGCTAGAAGACATAAAGAATAGAAAAGCTCCCAAATGTGAAATCTGTTTCCTAAGTAGGCCAAGAAAGTGTGGTCCAGCTATATTAAATCACTTCTAATTCCACCAAATGCACTGTGCTGCCTCTTCCTGCCAAACCTTTGCAAATGCTATTCTCGCTTTGACTGGACAACTACTGCTAGTCCCTCATCTCTCAATTTAGTCATTATCTTTTCCAGGAAGTCCTCATTGTTCATCCCACTCCCCTGGCTAGGGAAAATGCCCCTCCTATGTGTAGTATACCTGGCTGATAGAGTACACATCATACACAGTCCTGTAACTTGCCTATTTAGTAATTTTCTCCATGAGTCTGAGCTCCCAGTGGGCAGAAATTATACCTTCTTCAATAGTATATGTATCCCCAGTACCTTTGAGGCAGCCAGCTCATTACAGATGCCAAATGTGGATTATTGGATGGCTGGACAGCAGGAGGGCAGGCAAACAAACAGGCCAGAGTAGGGCAATGGTGCCCAAGGCCTCATATGCCATAGGGACATGGAAAGAAGGAAAGGAAAAGTGTAATCAGATTCAGACACTTGAGTACAGCCCAGGCTCTGTCACTAATTAGCTCCATGACCCTACATAAGTCACATCATCCCTCAGGTACTCTATATCTTGAGTGGAGAAATGAAGAGGTTGGACTAGGAGGCTCCATCAAGTCTCTTCCAGGTTTACTGTTGTCTCATGTCTTCCTGTCTTCAAGACTGTCCAGGCTTCATCAGCATAACCAAAGTTACATGTCTTTTAAAATCAAATAATATTGGGTTGTGTACACTAGAGCCCAAAGGAAGAAAAATGGAGCTATGTGAAGACAGTGCCTGTAGATGCTGAATTAATGGATGAATGAATGGGCAGGCTTCCCTGACTCTCTTTAATTGTTCCATTAGAGGGTGAACTTTCCTAGCTTTGGTTCCTTTGATAATAAAATACCATTTCATTAATGTCATCTCTAGGAGAAGGACAATTTCAAATCCCTTAGAAGAAAAGCAATGTACACAAAGGAGGACGCTACTGAATTGTTGCTTCACAAAGGAGCTTAGTTTTACCAAGGAGGCCACAATCTCTATCCAAGAGACATGAAGCACACACAAAGTGACTTTTCAATATCACTTCATTGGAGCAAAATGGACTTCTGACCAACAGTATCAATCAATTGGTTAAAGTCACCAAGATGTTTTTTTCCTAAACCATCTCACCAACATTGGGGCAAATAATTCCAGCCAAGTGTAGCAGCCATGCACTGTTGGTGATTATTTACCCTGTGGAATTTAATTAGCACTAGAACCCTTGGCATCACCTTCGCACCATGATGAAGACACATTGTATTGGATGTGAGGGCGATCTGGCTGCAACATCTGTCACCCCATTGATGGTCAGGGTTGATTCGGCTGATCTGGCTGGAAGGCGGGTGTCCCCTTCCTCCCTCACCACTCCATGTGCGTCCCTCCCAAAGCTATGTGCTTGGTCAAAGAGGATGACATCCCCTATAGAGGAGGACCAATCTTCAGTCAAGGGCATACGAGTAGCTGTGCTCCCCTGTTAGAACCTCCAAGCAAGCTGTCAAGACACACTGTATCAAAGGATGCAAGAGCAAAGATGCTTATTCTTAGGTCTGGTGACATACTGCTACCCTACCAACACAAAATACATATAAATAACTTTCTGTGTAATATATTAAGTTAGATTTTTGTTATATTTTCCAAAACAAGAAAGACACTGTTTAAAAGAAATTTGGCAAATCACAAACACTAACCTGGATTATACTTTTTAATTGCAAATTTTTAGGCACTGTATTAGTTAAATCTACATTCAATCTACATTGAACAGAAAATTTTACCCTATCCCAAATGACTAGATCAAATGTATGAAAAGATATATTTAATGTGAATATAGAAATAAGATTTTCAACCCAAAAGGTTGATAAAATAAAGTGTTTTTATTTTCAGTCAGGAAAAAAAGTCATATTAAAGGTCACTATTTTTCAAATGACTGGAATGCTGGTATTAAGCCAAAGAAATTTAAACTGGGTGTTATCTGCTGGGTGAGCTATCTCTGTTCTGTCTTAATCAAATGCTTTATTCCTATTACATGTTCCCTGTACTACACCTGACTAGCACCCCCCTAACAAATTAGTTGGTATCATGATAAGAATGGTCAGATCAGTTTTAATAATTGCAATAATTTTCAGGGTTCAGGAGTGTCATATACACTCATATTTATATGATATATTTATATCATATTTATAAGTATAAATTTTATTTATACTTATATTTATAAGTATAGATTACTTATAAATATACTCATATTTATAAGTATAAGTATAAGTATAAACTATACTCATATTTATAAGTATAGATTACTATATGTGAAAATTATTAGAAATAGTAACAGTCCAAACACCATACACACTCATGTGCACACATACAAACATACATGAGACATTCAACTCTGTAAGCTGCCTAAAATAATGCCACAGAAAAAGTGCAGGTAAAAATGTTATGCATTTCAACTGAGATAATACTGAAAGGTGGGAGAAAGGTCTGTTATACTAAGTAAAAACTTTTAAGAAATGCTACCTCAAGGCAGGCGGCCTAGAGAACCAAGAGCAGTAGTGATCCTTACACAAGAAGGAAAGGACTTCTGTAGACCAGGGCTTCTCTGGATGATTATTTATTGGGGGGCAGGTGTCCTCTGCATATTAGGACATTTAGCAGCACCCCTGGAATAGACCCTACCCATGAGATGCTTATAGCATCCTCCCAGCTATAGCAACCAAAAATATCTCCAGACATTAGCAAATGTTCCCAGGGGAGTAGGGAGGGTCTAAGCCTCAGTTACAGCCCCTGGTTAAGAACCTCTGCCTTAGACCCATGGCCACCCTAGTTGTGATCCCAACCCCTGGGACACCAGGCTAGTTCCCGGCTTCAGATGCAAAGTGAGCTTGCCTACACCAAGGAGGTCAGACCTAAGTGAACAGCTCACTGCAAAGTGGAGCAGCTTCCCAGACCGTTTCCTCTCTGGACTTGGCAAGGAATGAGGGATCCCCCAACTCAAGAGTTCACCTTTGACTAGTCCAGGAAAGCTGCTTACATGTCTCAAATCATCTTCTGAGGTCTCAGTCCTTTAAGCCAACAACCAAAGGAAAGTGAAACTACCATCAGAGCAAACATGTCAATCCTTTAAAAATGAAGCAGCAAAAACAATCTTAGAATGGTACACAAAAGAGTTTCTGGGGGAAGAAAAATTAAACAGATATTGAAAGCCACCACAATCTTTCTTTTTTCTACATATAACTTATCATATTTTTAAATACAGACCTGGTGTTCTATTTTATTCATGTAAATCATTCCCTACTTTTTTTTAATTACATTATTTAGTGGCTGCATCTCTGCTGGTTTTGTCCTAAAAAGAGGGGTTCTTATATATCAACCTCAGGTATGTTGCTCAAATTGTAGTTTAGCTAATCTGTAAAAGTTAATGATCCCACTTGTCTCATGAGGGAAGCAGGATCATAAACTAGGAAAAACACAAGAATAGTGTGGTGGTTAAGAATAGCTCCATCCCTTTCCTGCCACGTCACTCTGAACGAGTTCCTCTCTAAACTACAGTCTCTCATTTTAAAAACCAGGATTATGATAGTGCCTATAAGCCATTAGGTCTGTTACAAGAACGCACAACCTAAGGATGCAAATCACTTAGTGCAGTGTCTGGTATACAGTAAGGGTTCAACCAATAGTATATAATATAATCATTTTATTATAAAAATAATTATTTGCATGGTCATAATTGGAAATGACCACATATAACCAGAAATTTCATTGTATCATTCTCATAAAATATCACCTTCCTAATATAACAATCCAATAAATTAGAAGTAAGAACTAGAGAAGGAAGCATTCTCTTTGCAGAATAAGATGATATTCTCTGTAAATACCACATTTCTTTTTATTAAAAAGGAAAAAGAAGGAAGAGTGGCGAAACACCCTTACTCAAACTTTCATCCCTTTTTACCTTCCTAGGGTAATAGAACCAAGGCTGGAGATGTTAGGTGTGGGTAGAGCAACAGCCATTTCCTCATCTGTGTTTTATTATTCATGGTATGGTTCCATCTTGCAGCCTACACAGAACATACCGTGCTGGGAACAAGAGTGGGTTTGACATTTTGCTGGGGCAAATGACTCTCCTCAGAGCTAACAATATTCTTGGGTGAGAAGTAGATCTCAAAGCAATTTCTCCTCTCCCAAGTTCTCATTCATTGAGAATTTGCTGAACTCATTTATTCACTCAATGCACATTGATCAAGGAGCATCATATGCCAAGAATTTTGTAAGAAGCTGGAGGTATCTTGATGATTATGGTTGGGGCACTCAAGCCCTGAGAGGAAAGCCAACATTCACCAAAGGGATGCATAATTCCAAACTGAACCAAGAAATAGTTCTCTAAGAGTGTAAAACCTCCCCCACACTGCAGTGTCAGCAAAGACTTCCCTGAGTAAGTGACATAAAAACAGAGCAGAAAGCTCAACTGTAAAGCTTGGAGTCACATATCCCAGACTCTTATAAAGGCAGGGTCTGATTAGATCCTGCCAATGAGAGTCAGTTGTGTGAAGTTTGGAGCTCTGTCCCAGGACTTTGACTCTTGACTGACAGTGCAATGTGAGGGCAGAGGAAAGAGGGTGAGGGAGAGCAGCTGTCAACAGAAAAGACAGCTGACCAGACACTCCTGGTTATGAAATCACAGTGGTGTTTGCCTTCTCTTGGTCTCTTAGGGCTGCCCTGGTTCTTGATCATCCCCAATCTGGTTCTACAGCCCAGATATTGGGACCCTGGATATTCTTAAAAAAATTCCCTTTTGCTTAGGGTAGCCAGAAGTGGCTTCTGCTGTTTGCATCCATCAAGTGATTTCCTTCTGGTAACGTGCCATATGTTGTTCTCCACTGCACTTATATTTAAGATTATGCATGTCTGTCTCCACAACTAGACTGTCAGTTTCTTGAGGACTGGAGATTGTCTCATTTCTCCCTGAACCTCCAGGAACTAGAGTGGTGACTGACTGACACATAGGAAACACTCAGTAAATGTGAAATGAATATGATTTTGCACATGTTCAAAAAATTAGGAGGTTTGCCAATAATAAGTATAAAAGCTCAACTAGATGTTTAAACACTGAGAAAGAGCTCAAGTGAGTCAAAAAGTCCTCCACACTTTACTTCAATTTTACACTAACATGGAAATCTCTATGTTCTGTATCTATCTTCTCAGGTATTACTTTAAACAAATTCTTTTTTCCAGAAGAAACTCAGTAATCCCACAGTGTCCTTACCCCTGAGGTTATCATCATTCAGAATTTTCACCACCATACTTCCAAATAGGTAAAATCAACTTGCTGAAGTGGAAAGGTCCATATACACCACTCCCAGGAGCCAACTCCATTCACCCCTCTCTGCCTTTTCCAACCAACAGGGCAATCCACAAAGTTCAGTAGGTAGCCAGTGGACTCGGCTTCCAGAGAGATTGCCATCTGTTTTTCTACCTTTAATAAATAAAGTACCTCTGCTCTATAAATTCACATCGCTTATGGGACTAAGGCCTAGAATGAAAATGGAGATAGAATTTTTGTCCAATTTTAATGGGTTTAAAAAAAAAATTTGTGGGTAGCAAGTTTATGCTGTAAGAATCTATGTGCTGCATAACAGTCTGAATTTGATCAGGTTCAAATAATGCTACCATGTCCTAAAATCCTGGGCATTATACACTTTCCAAATGTACAATGTCATCAGGGTTTTATGACATTTCCTACAAAAAACTCAATAGTCAGGTAGCACTTCATCATTTACAGTTTAAATTCAGGTATGGCAACAGAAAACTACAGCTGCAGCATGGAAACCGTACCGTTCTTCTGATTTCGGTGTCACAGCTCCACGGGAATATTTCACTAAACACTTTTCATACATGTGCATTTTTGTCCCCTGCTAAGAGAACTCCAGGTCTTGGAATTACAGACTACAGCCAAAAGTATGTTGGTAGGGCCAAAAATCCACTCTAGTTGATCTCTGTCTTCCTACAAAAGCTTCATCAGAGATGCTCCTCCACCTGGGGTTTTCTGTTTATTCAGCCTCACTTCCTTCTTCAAGTGATGAAATGCTTACAGCATCATGTCCATGCCTGTCTACATGGCTTATGGAGCACACAAGACTTCTGAGACCCAGAGCTCTGAAGGCAAAGCTGACAGATATGAAATGCAAGCCAAGCTTTGCCAGGGTAAACGTGGCCAGGAAAGGAGCATACCTAGTTCTACTGGCATCAAAACAGGGTTGCGAAAGAGTCTATAAGAAAGAAATATTAAGTAATACTGCATGTCTGACATTGACATGAGCTTATTATTCTTCCATGCCAACACACCCTAATCCAAAGCTTATGCTATTCCAATCCAAGCCTGCCCTAAAACAGCCATTTATGCTGAATGTAGTCTAAGCTCCAAGGAGTCTGAGACTTAAAGACAATGTTTCATTGGTCCATTCGTTTTTGTATTATTTCTACATTTTAAGTCAGCTTCTAAATCATATGCATCACTTCTCTAGGGATTATTTCCCTTTCACATTGCAGGTATAATAGAGCTCCTGTGGCTTTGCTACGTTGCCAGTGGTTTTATTTCCTCCCCAAATGTATTGGTAAACTTGGTTTAAAAACCTGAAGCTGAGCAACCTCTCCAAATAAACATGAAACATTTCCAAACCCATTATCTACATGGCTTAAACAAGTGATATCATAATCATGTTGCCAAAAGGAGCCATAATATACAACTGGTTTTGTTCTAGAACTTCCAAACTGGTTCCCAAACCTTTGAGTCTGGCTGTGGAGGAAAGTTTAAAATTCTGCAAAACATTTGCATTGGCAAAAGTGGTCATTTGTCACTTAGGCATTGGAAGTGCCATCCCAAAATATTCACTGAGAAAACTGTTGTCATTTATTCCTCAAGAATGAGCGCATTTAGTCTCAACTTCTGACAAAATGAACAAGTGTGATATTTTTCCCTAATTCACTCTCGCACCTGGTGTCATCATCCTAAAAAGTGAAATTTAAAAAAAGGCTTATTCTCTTCATTTACATTAATTATTTTCTTATATATTCCTAAAGACAAAAAACACTTTTATCTGGGCTATGTGACCTTGGGCAAGCTTACCATAAGCCTCAATATTCCACAATTCCTTAGATTAATAATTGTGCCCATCTCACTAGGTAGTGATCAAGAGCAAGTAAACAGTGCATGTAACAAGCACTATTTACATGAGTAAACAGAGTAGTCAGCATACAGTGTTCAATATAAGTAAGTTCAATAAATGTAAGCTTTTGTTATTATTTGCAGCTGGAGATTTTAAATGAAAAATCTTCTGAATCATTAGAACATGCTGCAAGACAGGCTACTATAACCATCTCTCTGTTATTCCCACGAACCCTAGACAGCCCCTTCAATTCAAGGGTCCTTAGTAATCTCTGCTCAGCTCTCTTCTAAATTTCTGTGTCAATTAGCTAGTGCTACAAGAGGAGGATCCAAAGACCAGGACCTTGTCCATGAAGAGCTCCACAGAAATGAATTAATAATATGATTCATCAAATCACCAATATCCTGAGAGTTTCTAACAAATGCAGCGTCTCTACTTTTAACTCTTTGGTAAAGCCTCTATAATTTGGTTTGAATCTAAGTTTGTTTTTAAAATGTGACAGACACTATTCTGTACATGAATGTACCATTTAGGCTCTGGCTGACCATAACAGAACAGGAAGAGACTCACTGGCTCTCAGAGTTTAAGAAAGATTAGAAAACTCACTTATGAAAAGCCAAAAGCATGGGGAATATCCTAATAGATATTAGAATGCATTGATAATCTAATCACAGCCTCTGCACCGAAACAAATGAATGCCAGCTATTGTTGTCATCTTTGCATAGCTCGGTCCTTGAATCAAATTCACAAGAACAAGTGCTCCTGGCAGTAGGGGGTAAGCATGTAATATAACCTTGGCCAATCAAATGCTCCTACCCAAGACTTTAACTCTGGAGCAAGTTCATTTATCCATTCATTCAACAAATATTTATTAAGCATTGAGTATCTTTTGGGTACTAAAGATACGAGGGAAAAGTCTGCCTTTTTGGAATTTATATTCTAGTAATATGAATGAACAATATATATATTTAAATATATATTTATTTATATTATATAAATTTTAAATATATATATACATACACAAACATATTTGTCAGATGGTTAAAAGTTCTAATTAAAAAAATAAAACTGGATGAGAGAAGACAGAGGGCAGGAATGTGGGTGGTCATGCGATTTTACGCAGGATGGACAAAAAAGGCCTGTAACAAAGCACTACTTGAACAGAGACCTGAAAGAAGCAAAGGCATGAGCCATGTGGCTATTTCGAGCAGTTCTGTCAATAGGAACATAATGTGAGTCACACAGGTAATTTTAAGCTTTCTAGTAATTACATTAAAAAAGTAAAAAGAAACAGGTGAAATTCATTTTCATTTACCTGATATGTCCAAAATATTTTCATTTCAACATATAATCAAACTAAAAAATGATTCACAAGAGAGCTTCCTTTTTTTTGTAATAAGTCTTCCAAATCTGATGTGCACTTCACACTTGCAGCACATCTCAGTCAAGGCCTTAATCATGAGTCACTGTGTGGCTCCTGACTACCACAATGGGCAGCACAGGCTCAGAATTAAAGTGTTCCCGTAAAGTCTACAGTAAATGTCAGGTACCAAGAGAGCATGCCTCACGTGTTTGCAGAAGAACACAAAGGCCACAGTGACTGATGTAGTCTGAGCAAAGGGGAAGGCAGTGAGACAGGAGGCCAGACTGGCCAGAGGGAGCCCAATCCTGCAGGGTGTCCTGGGCCTTCCATTGTTACTCTGAGTAACAATGGAAGCCAGTGGAGGTGGGGACAGCTCCATGGACCTCTGACCTGTGCAGCTGCACAGGTCCCTACGCTTGGTTTAATGCTCTGAGGTTACCATCCTGAAATTCTCAATTCTGGGACAGGGGCGTCATATTTACATTATGCAATGGACCCCCAAAATTATGTAATTGGTTGTGACTGGAGAGTTTTTATCAGAGTGACATGAACTGTTTTATGCATTATAAGGATTAATCCAGTTTCTGTGTTAAGAATAGGCTGTAGGAAACATGACAAGAAAAACATCTGGAATGCTGTAGATCAACGCCAGGTGAGAAATGATGATGGCAGGTGACACCAAGAACAGGGGACAGTTAGTTCCATTTGCTGCAGCAGAGCACCTGACAACATGCCTGTGGATGGCAGCACCCAGGCCAGAGGCTCCTACGGCCCACCATTGATTTCCACCTAGTTTCCACTCTGGCCCCCTGTTCATCTGAGAGCCTTGTATCTTCCCAACACATTTTATTTTTTTTGTAAAAGAGCAGCCATTGGTTTCTCTTCTCACCCACCCTTTTACTAAGAGAAGGCAGGATACTCAATGGTCCCACTAAAACTATATACAGTAGCAAATAGGAATTCACCAAAAGAAAATCGGGATGCTATCACAAAATCAGGGTCCCCTATAAGGGAGAAATCCAGCTGCTAAAGGAAGGAAGGAAGAGCCCTAACAAGGTCGAGCATCTTCTGTGTTGCATCACTGTGGCTGGGAATTATTATACATTCTTTCCATTGATTTCAATTAAGTAATGGGTGTAAAACATTATCCCTGCCTCCCAAAAATCTATATGGGCTTCGCAGAATAGGATCTACTACAGTTTATGTGAATATCAGATGTATCTAAAATACATTCAGGACCCACAAATACATTGCTAACTCTCAGTAAGGAAGAAAAAATTAACTTTTGGGACCTTTGGTTATTTTAGATTTGTATCTAAATTTGTACAATTCTCTCTATATTTAAGCTGGCAAATAAAAAGTAATCATCACTATTTAGTTTCTAGGTAATCAAATAGAAAATTCATCAAGCAATGCTAATATTGACATGACATAACTACCAGTAAGTGAAATACCAGTATGAAAATCAGCCTATTCTTCCTAATCCAAGATTCATAAAAGATCACTTATTTTCCATGTGCTCAAAATTTTTCTAAAATGACAAAACATGGATGATACCCCGCTTGAAGGGCTTATGTCAGCTACTCACCTTTTTCTGAAGAACATTGATTTTTCTTTCCTTCACTTCTAACATATCTTTCATGTCACGAATCTCACCGGCCAGTGTCCCCTTCTCTTCTGTGAGGTCCTGCAGCTGTTTTGTTTTTTTATTGAGGAAAGATTCTTTTTCTTCCAGTCGTAATCTCAGCGCATCTACCTGAAATCAGGAAAAAGACAGAAGGTTGTGGTTTTACAGAAAGGTCATCAATAACCATAAATTGTGCCCTTTGAGGAGGCAGGGCAGCAGCATGTTTACGGAGCAAGGCGCAATGGAACCCTGCATATGGCACCTCACTGCCCCGCATTTTAACAGCCTACATCCTTCTTAAAGCCCTATTGTGTGCGCATCTCAATAGTGATACTTTAAAAAAAAAGACTTCTATGAAATAAGACATTATGAAATAGTAGTAGGTTCCCATGTTTGTTTCCCTACAACAAAATGTTTGTTTAAGCTTGGAAACAGAGCACATCAATACTCCCATGTCTCTCTGAGAGTCCAGGGAGGATAAAATACTGCTCAAGCTTTGCAGCATCGTCCTGAAATACGGAGAACACAATGAGCCGTGCCATGGACATCCGGAGGAACAAGATTGACATATAGAGAAACACTCCTAAATTAGAAAAATACATGTTGCCAAAAGGACACTCATGCTGCTGGAGGAAGAAAATAAGACAGAAATGAAACACCCATTCTCCAGCCTCATGAAAGACTGCTTTCCAAATACTTTTAAAGAAAAAAAAAAGACAAATCATACAAAAAAAAATTCCTCTTTGTAACTCAGCTCTAAAATTTAAAAAAATTATAATTCCTGCTTTTCAAATGTTGTTAATAAAAAAGAAAATATGTTTTTTTTTAAATTTAACATTCTGAAGCCCATGTGCAAAGAAAGGTCTATTTCTAGACTACTCAGACTAGATCACAGAAAAATATCACTGGGGTGGTAAAAAAAAAATGAGACAACAAAAAGAATACGAAGACCATCAGAATACCATTTTGAGTTAATTTTCTGTAGCATTTTAAAATTGTACTTTTTTGATATACAACACCATATTTGTAACCATGTTTATAAATGTACACTAATCCAGTCTTAAAATGCAACTGTGACAAACACTTTATTTGAAGGATTATTGTCCTTAATTATTGACAATGACAGACTATGAGATTTCCAAGAGTCTTATCCTCAGCTAAACAATGACATTCAATAAGTTACTCCCAAGGCATTTACTTTTTTTATTGGATATATATATAAAAAAAGATTAGGACCCTTTGCCACAATTATTTTGCTGCCACTTCAGCAGATACTACTGTTATGGTCTGAATGTGTTGCTCAAAATTCATAAATTGAAATTAAATTCCCAATACAATAATATTAAAAGGTGGGGCCTTTAGGAGGTGATTAGGTCATGAGGGCAAAGTGCCTCATGAATGGGACTAATTGCTATATAAAAGAAGCCCAAAGGAATTCATTCACCCCTTCCACCATGTGAGAACACAGCATGATGGCACCATATATGAAGCACTGATTGATCTCTCATCAGACAAGAAATCTGCTGATGCCTTGATTTTGGACTTTCCAGCCTCTGCAACTGTAAGACATAAATTTCTGTTGTTTATAAGCCACCCAGTCTTGGTGCTTTGTTCTAGCAGCCTAAATGAACTAAGACAACCACCATGATTTATTTTTTCTGGATCATTAAAGACACCTTAACATGTGATTGTATGTCAAAACCAGGGTTAGAACCATCCAGGAACTAACTCTTCAAGGATCAGTCCTGATACCTTTGGCAAAGGATGTATGAAGTAACTCTTTGTCAGTCTCCTTGATGTGGGAAAGGAATATGTTATGTTTACTACAACAAATCAAAATTAAATAAGATTATATAGAACAGGGGTCCCCAACCCTCGAACCGGTTCCGGTCCAGGTCCTGTTAGGAACCAGGCCACACAGCAGGAGGTGAGTGTCGGTCGAGCATTACCACCTGAGCTCCGCCTCCTGCCAGATCAGCAGTGACATTAGAATTTCATAGAATCTAATGAACCTAGATCCCTCACACGTGCAGTTCACAATAGGGTTCACTCTCCTATGACAGTCTAATGCCTGATGATCTGAGGTGGAACAGTTTCATTCCTAAACCATCCCCCCACACCCCATACCTCTTCATCTGTGGAAAAACTGTCTTCCACAAAACCGGTCACTGGTGCCAAAAAGGTTGGGGACTGCTGATATGGACAGTGTAAGAGACATGTCCACAAAATGATTTTTATAGAGATGCCCACAGCAACATTGTTCATAATGGATCACACAGGAAACAACACAAATGTCTATCAGTAAATGAATGGATAAATAAAATGGTGGTATATTTATATGGAATATTATCTATCCATAAAAAGGAGTGACCTGCAGATATACACAATAACATAGGTGAATCTCAAAAGCATCCTGAGTGAAAGAATCTAGAGGATTTATGGCATGACTGTGTTTCCATTTCTGTGAAATTCTAAGAGGTGAAAATAATCTATGAGGTGACAGAAATGAGAGCAACAGTTGCCTGGGGTGGAAGGTGGGAAGGGCTGATTATAAAGGGACAGGAGGGTATTTTTTGTTCTCTAAATTGATTAGGAAGAGTGCAGAACAGTTACCTGGTGTACAAAATTGTCAAAACTCATTGAACTGTACACTTTAATAATTTATACTTTGATATACAGTTATAATTTACATTTCAATAAATTTGAAAAATATATGAATACATAACTAAGAATTAACAAATATCTTACAACAATGTCTTTCATGAAAGAGAGAGGTCAGAACAAAACAAAACACCAACCTGGGAACTAAATTACCTTATAACACAACTGGGAGAATGAAGTGGGGGTTGGATAAGGTTCCCATGGGTGATGAGGTATTGAGGTGATGAGGTATTGGGGTGATGGAAGGACTTAATCTTCACCCTTCATAACAGGAAGTCAACAGATAGTAGCTACACCAGCAATCAGGAAGTAGAGAAGCAAGTAGGTTATTTAGAGATATCAAAATAACCAAACAAGAAGAGTTAAAAGGGTTTGTCTTAGGGGAAAAAAAATGGAGCAGGGGAAGAAGAGGATTGCTGCATCTCATAACAAAAATTTTCAAACATTTTGCTTCCTTATCCTATAGGCAAGTAAAATTTGAATGGAAAGAAAAAAAAAGAATAAAGAAATCAAAAACAAAAATGATACAAGAATGCCATAAGAAACCAATAGAAGATATACAAATACCCAACAAACATATGAAAAATGCTCAACATCACTAATCATCAGGGAAATGCAAATCAAAAAAACCACAGTGAGAATACCACCTTATCCTAGCCAGAATAGCTATTATTAAAAAGTCAAAAAACAATAGATGTTGGTTTGGATGTGGTGGAAAGAGAATGCTTATACACTGCTGGTGGGAATGTAAATTAGTAAAACCTCTATGGAAAACAACATGGAGATTTCTCAAATAACTAAAAGTCAATCTACTATTCCATCCCACTACTGAGTATCTACCCAAAAGGAAAGAAGTCATTGCATCAAAAAGATACCTATATGTGTATGTTTATCACAGCACAATTCACAATTGCAAATATATGGAATCAACCTATGTGCCTGTCAAAGAATAAGTAGATAAGAGTAGATAAAGTATGATAATATGTAAGATATATATATGATAAGAATGAAATAATGTCTTCTGCAGCAACCTGGATGGAACTGCAGGCCATCATTCTAAGTGAAGTAACTCAGGAATGGAAAACCAAATACTGCATGTTCTCACTTCTAAGTGGGAACTACGTTCTAGGTACTGCATGTTCTCACTTGTAAGTAGGAACTAAGTTCTGGATACACAGAGGCATGTGAAGTGGTATAATGGACATTGGAGACTTAGAAGCAGGAAGGGTGTGAGGAGGATGAGGAAAAAAAAAACTACCTATTGTGTGCAAGGTACACTACTCAGGTGATGCGTACACTAAAATCCCAGACTTCACCACTATACGATTTACTCATGTAACCAAAAACTACCTATACCCCTAAAGATACTGAAATTTAAAAATTTTTTTAAAAAAAGAAAAGTTCAGGGCAGCAGAGGGTGGCATTTAAAAGAAAAAAAAAGTCAATAGGAACAATAGAAAGAGGACACTTAAGTTTTTAGGACTGGTTCTGCTTTTATCTGCCTGAGAGGATCAGGACAGATAACTCTCATTTCCCCTCCCCAGCATTTCAGCCTCAGTTTCTCCATCTATAAAACCAAGAGGTGTGAACAGATCATACCTGACATCTTAGGATTTTTAAAGGCAGGAATGCATTTTTGGTAGAATGCATCAGGGAAGGATGATGATATTAGCGATAAAGAAAAATTATTGGAGTAGAATATCTTTTCTTGCTCCTTGCCAAGAAAGGGGTGCCTAAGTTGTGTTTCTAAAGGTCAAAGGTGACAGGGAAGTTGGGGGAGTAGAGAGTTTTTCCAGTTTCTGCTCCAGTGAGAAGGATGAAGCTGGGAGGTTCCAGTAGGGGAAGGGGTGGTCACAGATGTGTGGAGCCCCCAAGCCCTAATGGCCCTGACTGCATTACAAGAGAGGGTGGACATTCTGTGACTGGGGAGGAGAATGGCAGATTCTTCAAATAGCTAATAGCTGTGCCCCTTCTCACATAGCCAGAAAGATATAGGGCCTGGAAAGGTGGAGGGGTACTCATGTCCTGGGGATCTTCCTCTTCCTAAATGAGAATTCATGACAGGTGCACTAAAGATGATGCCCTAAAGATGGGCCACAGATTCTCATGTGGCCCATTTTTGTTTAAAGTTACCTTCATCTACCAACCTGGCATAACACCACTCTTCTCTTTGGGTTTTCGTTACATCTGGTGAAAAAATATGATTTTTGAGTTTATGCACAAACATAGGCATTTGGTGGATTATTGGAAAATTGGCAGAACATGCTGAACACTCTGGATTATAGCAGTGGTTATAAAGGGGTTACAATCAATTGTAGATATTTGCACATGGGCTTACCAGGACTCAGTGTGATTCTGAGAAGAAACACATAACTGAGGTCCCATTTGCCCTGCATCCTACCTATCAAAGCTGGATGGATTATATCTAGACTAAAGGAAATGCCTAATATCCAAACTGTGATATAAATAAATTACAATATGGGAGGTAGTGAGTGGTGCTGGAGAGAGTTTAGAAAAAGACACTCTGTAATCATGAGAGAGAGAGTCAAGGGCTCTTAAAATTATTTGGTGTTGAGTGAAGAGGCAGAGAAAAATATTCCACATACCCAAACATTTTAACTTTTATGTCTCTACCTGATGTTGGAATGTAATCTAGACTTTAAGGCTTAACATTTATAGCACCTTCTCGCCATGTGTGATCTATCAGTGCCCTGTCGCATCTTCCCAAGCCCAGAAGAAATAAAAAACAACCCTAGCTGTGAGAATATTTCTCCAGGAACAAAATGGAGAGCGAGAATGGTTGTGATCAGCACGTTACTCAAACACCCAAATTCAACATGGCAGGAGGGAGCCTGTGCCAGCTGAGGTCTTCTGTTTGGGGGTTTATTTTCCATGCACTGCAAAGTGTGTACTTAACTTCAAAGGAATTTGGGTCGTGCCTTTCAATCACCTTCACTCTGTCTTTAAAGTTTTGCACTAGAAACTTTTTCAGGGTCTTTTTTTTTTTTTTTTAAGATGAAACTTTGACATGAACCACAGGCAATTCACAAGCAACATTAGCCCAGTGTGCAGTAAGCAAGTATGACATCATCTCTAAAGTCAAATATGAACTTCCAGATGGTGCAAAACCACAAGCAGCCACACAAGCCTTTGGATGCACTGAAGTTTAAATACAGAGAAGATAAGGCAAGAAAAAATGCATTCTATTAAAAATTAGAATATCTAGTTCCAAATTAGGTATCAATGACTGAAATTAAAGTTCCCCTCACTAATATTCTGACTCCACTCAACAGAGTACATCACTTAAAACAGAATCAGAAAAGCCTGAAGTCTAGATTATATTCCAACATCAGGTAGAGACATAAAGTTAAAATGTTTAGGTATATGGAATACCTTTCTCTGCTTCTTCACTCAACACCAAATAATTTTAAGGGCCCTTGACTCTCTCTTAAACTTTGGCAGTTGACTCAATAATAAAACTTGGCAAAGCAAAGAGCACCATCATTTCCCAGAAAAACAAAAGAAAATTAGAACTGTATGATATAGTCAATGCACAAAGACCCAGAAGGTTGAATTTCCAATTTTTACATATGACTTAACCACATGGGAACTAGTCATCTAATGTTAAAACTAGGACAATCTTTCCATTTTAAGGGAATTGCTCATTTCCTTTTGATCCATTTGTGTGTGTGTGTGTGTGTGTGTGTGTAAGAGCATGTGACATATGAAAATTTAACCTTTTATCTGGCAGTATAAAACATAAAACATTTGTTATCACTTCAGTTCCAGGTAATAACTTGAAAGAAAAGAACCATGGCAATGAAATTGGCAAAACATTGCCAAAATCAGAGTTAAGCATTATTAATCTTCATGTCAGCACCCAGGAATTATAACCAGTTCCAATGGTGAGGTATGTTTCTAGAAGTTCTATACATAAGACACTCGACCTTTCTGCCGTATTTTATGTGCACCTTCAGAAACGGTTTCAATGTTGTGACAAAACACTAAGTGCTACTTGATGTGCCATAAATAATTTCTAAAAATCAAACGGTTCATTTCAATCTTAAAATGACTACTGCAACACTTGAGAGAAAAAAACACTTGAGGGAGAAAAAGGGGCCACTTGAAAATTTTCACAGATTAAATACTACTTGCTTGACAATGCTTCAAGAATTGAATAAACAGGCTATTACAAAGAAAAACTTTAAAAGAAAATGAAACTGGAACACTCACAAAAGCTCCCAATATAGTTTTATTTCACATTCAAAGCTTCATTTGTTTGTTTTTCCTAATCGTAGACTTGAGTTAAGGGTATATTTGAATTTGATTCAACTTGCAATCATTCAAACGGGAGACAGTTTCAAAGTTGGAAGTATGCATAATGTACACAGCCTCCAAAGACACAAACACTAAAAATAACCTAAAATCTAAAACTTGCTTGGTAGTAACGACTAGTTCTCACTCACATCCAACTCTCCTTTCCTCCTGAACACAGGAAAGATCACACTTCTCAGGCACCTTTTGGGAAGATGAAACTTTGTGTTTTCTTCGGGACATGTAAGCAGAAGTGAGGTACATCACTTCCTGTCTGTTTCACACCACACTCCTTTTCTTCCTCAGAGATTGTAGAGGCTACACTTTCCAGATGGTGGAGACACAAGATGGCAGAACCTCCCTAAGTCTGGATCCTCAAGTGATTGTGAGAAACAGGTTCTCCCCCAAGTCCTCAATCCTTAAAATGGGTTGGACTTACAGTATGATGAGTTAAATAGCTTAGAAATTATTATAATAAACTCCTATGATTTTGCTACAAAGTAGGCACCTTAAAACTAAAACTGTTTTTTTGTCTTAGAGATTGTCATGATTCTAAAGAATTATGGCTATGTACTTCCTTTCACTCTTTCTATATATAGGACCTTCAACTTCCCTTCTCCTTTCATCCCAAATCCAAAGAAGGGGGAAAAAAATGACAGAGGGCCAAAGACAGAGCTAAGAGGAAGAAGCAGTAGAACCTTGGGGGAGTAGACATGGGGGTTAAAGATCAAAGCCTCGGGAAAAAGAGAGAGAAAGGACTGAAGAGGAAAGATCCCCTTAAGCTCATCAACTTGAGTTTCAGTTTGGATAGACAAGCGGCTCAGGTGGGTATGTTTTGCAACATCCTCTGCAATGCAAATATATATGTTCAACTAACTCATAACAATGGCCTTTCAAATGTCATGAACAGTTCTAAGGTATTACAAGGAAAATGGAGATAATAACAGTACGTCCTTCATTGAGTTATTCTGAGTATTAAATAACACATGTAAAGCACTTAGCATGGTACCTGGCACCTAGAAACACTCAATAAATTTTTGCTATTGTTATTATGCTTTATTATTCTACTTTCCACAGCCTCTAATTCAGTGATTTATATACTGCAGGAATGCAATAAAGGTTGCTGATCAACAGCCCTCAGGAAGAGTGGAGAACCAGCAAATAAGGTTTTGTGCTCTAACATGTACTGAGGCGTTATATTGTTTGACATTTACTTAAAAATATTTCAGCATGCACTCTATGGTATGTGTGCAGTGTGGAGGGTTGTGTGGGTGGGGGGACAGATGGGTGTATTACCCAACTGGGAATAAGTCCTCCAGAGTTAGTTAATTAGCTATGAAAGACTTTAATTAAAAGCTAACATTCCAGAGTCAGCTACCAAAAATACCTCAATATTCTTTATATTTGATGGACAACTGAAAATTGTCAATTAACATAATTGATGTGAGGAGTGATTTCTCCCTGGTGAAGTGAATGGTATTTGAGATCTGTGCATTGGCTAGAAATGTTGCGCAGGCATGTCCACTCTTCTAAGAGCAAGGTTTAAGACTGTGTGTCCAAAATAATTATGAGGCAAGCCACATCTGTACGTTTACATTTTTTAATAGCCACATTTAAAAAGTAAAAAGAAACACTGAAATTAATTTTAATAAAATATTTAATATATTATATCTAAAATATTATTACTCAACCTGTAATCAATATGAGAAATATTGAGATACTCTACATTTTTTGTATTGTCTTCAAAATCTAGCTTTTTTTATATACTTTTAGCACACCTCCATGAGGATTAGCCATATTTCAGGTGCTCCATAGCCACATGTGGCTCATGGCTACCATATTGGACAGTGAAGGTCTATGACTCCAGTAAGCCCAAAATCTTCAACCCTTGGAATGGAATGCCACCTAGGCTTAGAATTTCAATCTCCCTTGCATATTGATGATTCAGGGAGGATTTTGGCCCAAAAGCAAACAGAAGGTTGGCTGAGCCCTGTCACAAGACATAGCATCACACTGACTTAGAGAGAAGCTTTCATGAGCATGAAGCTTCCAGAAAAACAGAGAGCTGGAACTTCAAGGAGTGCTCAGGGAAGTTGTACAGCTGTGATGTACTACACGGAGGCCAGGTGGTGGGGCAGGAGTCCTGCCTTCTTCCCTTCTCTAACCGTCAGGGGCTACTGACCTCTACAAAAGAAAATTTCTGATGAATAATCATCAATGACCTTGATGGCTGGTAATTCAGCTAGCATGAATCTTTCTGGATTCTTGATGAAAGAAGAACTCAGAATAATCACTGCTTTCAAAAACTCTTTCACGTCAATCTCTAATTATAGCAAAAGTTGCCGTTCAGAAAAAAATGTCCTTCAGCAGCTGCATCATCAAAAACTGGCTCTACGGATGAGGGTGTGCCCATCTCTTACCCTATGCTCAGTTACATCCTCCTACTCTTTAACTTCTGCAGCTATTTTAATTTCAGATTTCTCTCCTGTCTGTAGTTAACCTTTTTATAAGCAGTAACCAGAATCATTTTTTCATTCATTCAATAAATATGAAGAATCAATTCTGTGCCAGGCAACATTCTAGTGTTAGGGATATAGCCTTTTAACAAGACAGTCAGGTTTGTGATTTATTGAAACATACAGTTGTAAGGCTGGAGGTAGTGGAGGTAGAACAAATAAGTATTATGTCAATATCATTTAATAAATACAAGTTTTAGCATAAGAGTGGAGTAATACAGATATAAACTCTAAGAACTTAAATACTTAAATAAAAGCCTTGTAATACTAAATTCAAATTGGAAATTTTATGAATACATGATATATTTTCGTATTTTCTTTTTTTTTAGATCTGGGTTCGTTATGTAATGGTGAGGTTTGGGTCTTCTAGTGTACGCATCACCCAAATAGTGAACATTGTGCCCAATAGGTAATTTTTCAATGCTCACTGGCTCCCCTGACCCTTCCTCTTTTTTTTTATTTCTAGCTTTGTCCACTTTAGACCTAGAAAAAAAATTGACCACCTAAGTAGCGATGAGAACCCACCCCAAGTGCCCAAATTGTGATCTCTAAACCATTTTTCACTAAAACAAATCCACTTTCATTGTAGAAATGATTGATTTTAGGTCTAAGGCAGGATGCGCAGGTGAGTTCAGAATGCCTTGTTGAACCAGAAAGCAAGGAAGTTATTAAAGACCAATAGAGTCTTGCTACTGGTCAAGGATGGGATAATTTGATGCACTTTTTCTTTAAAATTCGCTCTGGGTGTTCTATGGAAAACAGGCACTAGGGGACAGAAATGGAGGCTGGGGACAGGTGAGAAGCTGCTGCAGTGAGCCGGAAGGGAGAAAGTGGCTGTCACAACTAGGATGGAGGTGGTGGAGAGGGGGCACATGGCTGTGTTTGTGATGCATTTTGAGATACAGAAGACAGCTGGCAGAACTGAGGATTTGTATGTGTAGGGATGAAAGGAAGGAAGACATCAAAGAAGACTCCTGGTTTGCTAGCTGGAAAAACTCAGTAGACAGTGGAATTATTGCCTGTGCTGTGGAAGACTGGGGAGAACTGGACTTGAGGAAAGGAAATCAAGAGTTTAGGATTAGGCATATGTACTTTGAGATGGCTAGGAAACATACGAAAAGCAAATGGCTATATTATTTGGAAGCTCCCAACACAAAAGAAGCTGGACTGGAGGCTGATCTACATTTGGATGGGCAGTCCTGTAATTATATCAACGTTTCCCCTAATGACCAGGTAGGACACCTTCTGCACATTTACAGATTTACTCCCGTTTCGATGCAGCTCTCTGAGACCAAATTAACAAAAATATGTAAGGAGAGGACATCGACATGGTTGAAAACTGAGAGAAATCCCTTTCCTAAAAGGGCCCCTGCTTTTAGGTCTTTTGCTGTAAGGTCTCTTCCTCTCACAGTCATGGATAACAAGAGATTTGGTCATTTCAACTGAGCCTTTGGCCTTTCAAGGCGTCTAGTTAATGTCAATGATATATTTATCCTCCTGTTGATACCTACAGTCAGTAGAGTAATACTGAATCAGAGATAAAGGACTATATAATCCCACTTCTGTGTGCTGACTTCATTTAGCAGTCGAAGATTTACACACTTGACAAGAAAAAAAAACCTATATTATATTTAAAAACATTTAGATAGCACAAAGAAAAACAATAATGATTGTATAATAAAGTGCTTCATAATTTACAGTACACGTTTCTCTTAGGTTGTCTGTTCTCATACAATTTGAATTCAAAAAATAGAATTCAGGGATATTTAGTATCATATAACTACATATATCATTTAAGCTGTGCTTATAAAAGTTAAGTTACAATCACCAACTTGTTAATAATGCAGTCGAGATTTTCAGGTTGTAAAAATGCATTTGTCATGCCTACCTGTCAAAAAATTATACCCAAGTCCCACATGCCACCTACTTGAAGAAAACAATGCTGGGTTGAGAGTGCTTTGTATCACCTACATGGGAGAATTCATATCATATGTGAGTTAATAATTCAGCCAACTTTATAAACCTGTTTTCATACTTAAGTTTTTGGCTACTTCTTACACTAAAATTAGGTGGTTTTAAGTGACTAGTCCAAAGTTCAAAATTTAATGCTCAGTTCAGTTCCAGCAAATTTCTGAAAACACATGGGAATTGTAACTCATGTGTTAATACTTAAAGTTTTCGTTAATAAAACTTCCAACACTAACCTTACCTCATTGAACTTACCTCACTGATTTTTATGCTCACTATAAAACTATAGCTGTCATAATATTTTTGAATTACTACAAAAGGAAGTAAGCCATTCCAAAGTCAATGTTATTTTGCAACATGATGATAGTTATAAATTCAAAATACTTAAAACCAATTTGCAAAGCTATCAATCTTAGTACCTCCTAACATTTATAAACCCCATCTTCAAAACATTTGCTATTACCAAAAAAAACAAGTCTAAGAAAATATGAGGTATCATTCATATTGTGCTTTCCCTTCAGGTAAGCACATTAAATGTAAGCATGAAATTGTGTTTTAACATAAAATTTTAAAATATTGATCCCACTTAGATATGCCATGAATTTTCTAAACTATCACTGAAGCTCCAGAACTTAAATCACAGATAAGTTAGTACTAAGTAATAATTTTGTGATCTTTAGGTCAGTGCTTTTTAATAAATCCAAACAAATAACCTCCAATGAGATATGCCTAAAGTATTTGTAAATGACTAACAAATTAGGAACTGTATTTGCTAGGGTTAAACCCATGTTTTAGAGTCGTGTCTCTCAAATAGTCCTGGAGGATGGGGACTTATGTTTAAGGATCCAGAAGTTTGCTATAAGAGCATTTTTATGTTGTCTGTTCTTTTCTATGTCATCTTTTCTTTTCTATGATTATCTCAAAAGTTAAAATGAATTTATCCTGGATCATGTAAATAACTCTTATAAATCTGGATCAGGTAAATCCCTCCTTGCTAATAGATTTCAATATAGCCTTTGTGTTTGCACTGAAGATTGCTTTGGAGTAAAATGGAAAAAAGCACAGAACTTATTGTTTCTATGATACATTCCCTCCAAGTCTCAACCACAGGACTTCATGCTGACCATGAAAACCAGGGGTTCATCAGCACTATAAATAAAAACAGCAATCAGCGAGGAAACTGGATCTTCACACAACATACCACTAGTTCAGGCCTCCTGAACTAGCACCTCAGCCATACCAGTTTGTACCACATTCATATCAGTGTAAATTCATGCGTGGAAAACACTATCCTTCCCCATATTAAATTAATATCATTAATTTAGATTTTATTAACTTTGACATTGTACTTCCATTTAATACATAATCTTGATTTGGCTGCATAGTTCTATAAGAGCTATAAACATGCTTAATCTTATGTTTGTCACTAATTAAGTAAAGTAGTAATTAGTACATAAAACAATACTAGGTGTCTACAACGTTGTTTATTTGAAAAAAGAGAAGAAGAAATGTTTTCTCAACTGTGAAAAATACTACTCGAAAATAAACAGTATTTGTTCTTTGAAATTTTTCTGAGTGTTGTTCAAAAGTTAAGTAGGGGTGTGGAAGCAGGGTGTGTGCCATGATGGAGCAGACTTGGGAAACATTGTGGGCTCCAGTGGTTTATGGTAGACAGTAGCATACTAAAGGTTCTGAACAGTCCTATAGCAAAGATCTTCTTTAAATTGATTTAACTTACCTTTCTCCACATTTATTTTTTCCCACCGAACCTGTTCTTTTCTAAGAACACATAATAATATCCTTCAGAATATTTTTAGGAAAGGCTGTTCTAAAGTATCTTTAAGCCATCAAATTTGTAAGGTGTGGCATGGGTAAGAAAGGTTTGAGTGTGGCAAAATGGGAACACACTGCTGAAATGGACTCAGAAGGCCTTGGCTGACAGTCCGCTAATACTTTTGAGATGCCCTCTGTGGCTAACACTGCGTTAGGTGGTGCAGGAGGCTCCTGCATTCCCCAGGGCAACCTGTGATGTAAGTATTGCTTAAAGGTGAAAACAGTGGAGCTTTCAGGGCTCGGAGACCTAGTGTAGTAGAACTATGGCTTAAAGCCCCATCTTCTGGTTCAAAATATACCCCAGCAGCCCATACCCTAGGTTCATTTCTGGCTCTGCTAGGACCTGGGGATGGGACCTTGGGGGAAGCTGCTTATTTCTGAGAGACTCAGTTATCTTTTGATAAAAAAATAAAATTGAGATGAAATTTTGCTCAATGACTTCTAAGGTCTTTACCTAACCTAAATTTCATGTCAGGAGGTGAATGATCCAGCTGTACTGTACTAAAACATATTTAAAGCTTTGATAATTAAAACAGTTCGGTAGTGATGCAGGAAGAAAAAGACAGATCAGTCCATGAACAATAATGAGAGAGTCCAAAATAGGCTGACATACACATGTAAAGTTAGTATATGATAAAGGTGGCAGTTAGATTCAGTAGGGGAAACATGGATTATTCCATTGATAATGACTAAAAACTTACTTTCATTTAGAAAAATAATAACAGTGAAACCTTACCTAACTCTTTATGACAAAAATAAATTTCTAATAAATAGTTAGATGTAAAAAATTAAATCATAAAAGTGCTAAAAGAGATGGGGTTGGGGGCAGTAGCTACCGCCTATAATCCCAGCACTTTGGGAGGCCAAGGTGGGAAGACTGCTTGAAGCCAGAAGTTTGAGGCAAGCCTGGGCAACATAGCAAGACCTCATTTATACTAAATAAAATAAAAAATTGTTTGGGCATGGTGGTGCAGCCCTATAGTCCCAACTACTTGGGAGGCTGAGGCAGGAGGCTGCAGTGAGCTATGATCGCACCACTGCTCTCCAGCCTGTGCAACAGAGTAGGACATGATCTCAAAAAAAAAAAAAGTATTAATATAGATATGTGAAAAAATTTTACAAAGAAAGTATGGGGGCCCTTCTTTTTATTCATAGGGTATAGGAGCCCTTTCTAAGCAAGAGAAAAAGCCTAGACACCATAAAGTAAAAGACAGATAAATAAGATTAAATATAAATTTAAACTATCTTCATGGAAAAAGACAAATGACAAATTGCAGAAAATTTTTGTAAAAGCAAAATGTAAAATGCAGTGTGTATTCCAGTATGTCTAACATGTTTCCAATTGGGAAAAAAGAAGGAACATTTGCTTGTGTGCACACAGGCTATTTCTGGAAAGATGCATAAGCAAATGAAAAGAGTTTATTAAATGCCTACTTCATGCTCAGTTAAATGAGTGATAAAAACAAGGATTAAATTAACACATTTGTCAATTTCACTTGTAAACTAACCAAGGAATCCCACCCAAAGACTCCTAGGAGGAACTAACTCAGTGTGAGAGAAATCTAGTTAGGCCCAGAGCTCCCAGAAAATTAACTGATTGCCTGCATTTCTAGTTTAGCCCTTTCTTGAGGGCAGAAATGCTGCAGGTGGAGGAAACGGCCAGGACACACTCTGCCCAGGAAGAATTATCCATGGTGGTACATATTATAGCTGTTATGACTCTTTATCTAGTATATTAATACATTCTAGGAAGGCAGGAAAAGAGTAATGGCTGCAAGTCGGAGCTCTTGACTCCTCAAGGTCAAATCTTAACCTTCCACTTACTCACCATGGCTTAGGGAAAGAAAGACACAATCTCTCAAAACTCCAGTCTCCTCATCCATAAAATGAGGGTAATAATAGTACAGATACTATGAGGATTAATTGAAATACGACTTTTAAGATGTTTTATTACAAGGCACTAAGAGATAAAGTAGAGACAATCAATGAACAGCAGCTTCTGTTTAATAGTGAAAAGTGACATAATTTATGATTACCATGATACATTATATATTCTATCATCTACATATGATTAGTAAATTTAGTCATTAGAGTATTTATGTTAATATTCTAGCAGTTACCATTAAAAGCTAATCTCACTGACAATAATGATAACATTAGCTAACACCTAGGAGGCATTTTCATGAGGCCCCTCAGCATTTTTGAGACAGGTTGAGTTCTTGTTCTCCATTTTAGAAGGCCCAGAGCCACATGGCTTTTAAGCACCAAAGCCAAGAAGACATCACGCTCAGAAGGAGGAAAGCAGGAAATATTTGAACAGCATGAATGGCAACCAAAGTAGTGGAGAGAATGTGGCATGAAGCAAAAAAGGGTGAATGTACTAAAATTATGACATGTATCTTATCCTTTCTGACATATATAGATAGATATTTATATGCAAGGTAGGTATTATTTAGAAGTAAAAACATCGAATCTCTGAGAGTTATAATGATAGAAGTGTCACTTATACATGTAAGGTGTTTATTATATACATTTATATATTATTACACTTACATGTGTGTGTTGTGTGCTATTCTGCATCCAGTCTAAAGTGCTCCAAACAAAATGTCATCAAATGGAAAATCCTTCAAAATGCCAAGTGTAAATAACACCTTCCCTCTATGTATTCTTATGTTGTAATGTTTCAACTTCAGCCAAATATTTAATACTGAAATAGTTTTAACAAATTTGCTCTTCAAAAGAATGAAAACATGTATCCTATCCTCAGACATTCAGAAACATCTTTTATGCCCACAAATGCTGAAGGAAAGGAAGGTTCACTACTGAGGTTCCATTGTAACACAACCCACTAAGGTGTGTGTTGAATTTAGGAACATACTTTCACATTTAAGCCAAGTTGGGACTTCACATCATTGACTTTTAGGAAGAGCATAAATGATTCTGAAATGGGCGGTAACCCCATTTGGGGTTACCCCCAAACCCTGTGCAAATTTACCTTGGCCAGAGCAAGTGATTGTTTCTCTGTTGGGACTTGTCACAGCCTCTTCCAACTTGGAAGCATTTTCATACTAAGGAACAGGGAGCTGGAAAAAGAACTGAGCTCCATGAGTAAAGAAGACAATCACTATAAAAACCAAGCTGGAAGCAAGAACTGCCATGACGTTAAAACAATTAGAGTCAACCTACATATACTCATTGCTCATTATTTTTTTTTCTTAAAGACAGAGCAACAATCATCCCTTTGCTGGTATACCACCATGGCTCCTGAAAAATATCACAGCACTTATAGCAGTGAACATTTTGTTATGGAAAATCTGTTTCATCCTGCGAATTTTCTATTTCTGTGTGGGTTTGTGTGTGGGTGTGTATAAATCAATTTACTATGTAAGCATTGAGTCAACAATATTCTATTGTATTACTCTTGCAGCAGTGGTTTCTTTGTTCATAGTCCTACAATTTTATGAGAGAAATCATAACTTAACTGCTCAAAGAGTAACAATTGGTAATGGGAAGTTCCCACCGTTTTCACATCTGTCAGATGAAGAGGTGGAACTCACTGATCCAGTTGCAACTCTGACATTCTGTGATTTTTATGATGTCATTTTGTTAGTTCATATTATGCAATGCTGTGACCCAATAAAACACCCACAAGCTAAGGGGCTGTTTTTTCTGAGCAGCCTGATATCCTATCAACAAACCTGGTCACTAGGCATTTACCCATTTAAACAGTAAACTTTTGCAGTGCATTCTTAGAGGGAGATACAGAGAGTATTTTGCATCACATTTAGCCTTGCAAACAGAGTATCTTGGATTGCAAACAACAAAAAATCATGCCCCTACCTTTAACAATTACCAATTTTATAGGGAGGGGGAAAATGTGCTGATAGCATCCTATCTAGCTGAAACACAAGAAATACCCACAAATGAGAGCACTAATCTAAAAGGAAATACTGCCTGAGCCAAAGGGGGATAAATATGTCTAGAAACTACAACCTTCTGATGATGGATAAACCAAATGCATCAAGCAGAGCTTGCCACTCTACAGCATTTCAAATGCAAGCAAGTTTGCGCAAAGACAGGTAAGGATGCTTTCAGGCCAAACATATTGCCCAACTCCTTTATAAACCATATGAATAGCAGAACTTGAGTCTTTTAAGAAGCAGTCACCATCAACCAAAGTGGTCTCAAATTCTACTATAGTTTTAGAAGTGGAGTGTGAGGAAAGACACTTCTTCCCTCCGAGATTCTTCTTGCCAGGCACTTTAGATGCTGCCAGGAAGGACATAAATGACCAGAAACATGAACAACCACCTCCACTTCATCCCTAGGCATTCCCTATGAGGCACAGGTTTTGCTGCATAAAATATGTTTGTGTCCATTTACATTAAGCTTGAATTCCTTGGCCTCTTATGACATCATTGAGGCTGGTCATTAGAAATGTTTCAATGAGACCGACTGTTCATACCTCTCAGAAAGTGCTCTATTTATCATCTTAGGGAATCTGCTTGTTTGTATCACAGGTCCACTCCAGTCTGTTGGAAGCCGCTTCATCGAGCCTAATGTTAGGACAGATCCTAAGGCCACACCCAGACTTGGTGAAAAGATGGGCAGGATGAAGCAGGGATGACTTCTAGACACACAAGTTTGGGGAGCCATGGCATGCCTATATTGGCCCCCTTGATCCAGAACACCCAACCATGAATCTTCACAGGTACATGCATGGCTGGCTCTTCATTCTTGGACTAGGCTTATGTATCCTCCAATCTTGAAAAATTGATTTAGTACCTGTAATGAGTTGAATGGTGGTCCCCAAAAAGATGTGTCCATGTTCCAGAACCCGTGAATGTGATCTTGTTTGGATAAAGTGTCTTTCAAAATGTAATTAAGAATCTCAAAATTAGATCATCCTGGATTATCTAGGTAAGCCCTAAATCCAAAGATGAGTGTCCTTATAAAAGACACACACAGCAGAGACACAGAAGAGTAGAAGGCCACGAGAGGACAAGAGAAGAGACTGGAGCTATGCAGCCCAAGTGAAGGGGTCTCCTGAAGCTGAAAGAGACCAGGAGGATTCTCCCTTAGAGCCTCTGTGGGGTGTGCAGATTTTGCAACACCTTGATTTCTGATTTCTGGTTTCCAGAACTGTCAGACAATAAACTTCTGTTGTTTTAAGCCACCAAGTTTGTGGTAATTTGTTATGGCTGTCCTAGAAAACTTATATAGTATCCCCCTTCATCCATCCACTTACCACTACCAGCTAATGTTTATTATTTTTTATGGGGATTCAAAGACCAATGAAACACCGTCCCTGCATTTCAGAGGCTCTTGTTCTACAGGGAGTGATATGTAAACCAACAACTATGAGAGTGAAGCACAGAACTCTCCTGAAATAATGTTGAAAGCATCCTCAGAGGATGTAACATGACTGCGGTCCAAGAGTCTCCATCGATAGAGCCGGAGGGGAAGTACACGGGATCTCCACAGTGGGCAGACAGGACACAGAGGGGCCATGTGTGAGTTGCCAGATCCTAAAACTGTGCCCACCATAGTTGGTGAGCTTGGATGGCATCTTTTCCTGTGGGAAAAACAGGGAATCTGTAGAAAGTGCTGTTCCTGGTGAAGAAAAGGACATGTGAAGGTTTCTTTTCCTACCTCAGTCCTGCTCAAGAACTCAGAGGTCTAAACTCTCTTCCATGAAAACACAGACTTTCTGCTCCTGACCTTGCATCTTGCCTTTCCCCCTTGCCAGACACATTTGCCTGAACTTTCCTTCCTCCAAAACTCTCTGCTACATGGAATCCCAGCCTTCCCAAAAGTCTTTCCAGAGAACCAGTTCTACAAGCACTCTTACTGGGGAGAGAAAAAAGGACTGAGGGGAGGCAGAAGACATTCCACAGTAACATAAATTTGGGAAATGCTCTTTCAGGAATTTGCAAAATGCTCTGAGAAGTCCAGTTTAACTTTGATTAATCAACATTTCCCAAACCTATTTCACTCTAACATTGTCTTTTTTGTAGCATCTTATTAATATCCTAGGGAACATACTATAGAAAATGCTGCATTTGAATAATTGAAAAATAATTACATTTGAATAATTGAAAAATAATTACATTTATTTTTCAAATGTAAGTTTAATAGATTATATGCTATATTTGGTAGGCCCTCCAATATATACTGCTGGCTTAACTCACTGTCGGAACATTTTTCCCTCTCCTGCCAAAAACCCAACACCTTTATCAAAAAGCATGTCCCTTTACAAATGCCCTCTGATGACCACCAAGCAAGCAAGAACCAAGCACCCCAGTCCAAGGCACAGTGGTAGACCCTGGGAACATGACATTTCCCAAGTGGCATCCTTGCCCTTGATAGCTTACGTGGCTTCACTTTATATAGCGTGAGTTAATTCTACATTCGACAAAACCACAAAATTAAAAGTATGTTAGAATAACCCCGCTGGGAAAGGATATTTCATTCTGATTGTTAACAATTCTAAGTATTGTTTACACAAATGGGTAAAATATCTTACAAAATTTGCCTTCCTCATATGCCACATTTCATCATATTCATAAGCATCCCTACGAACTTGAAAAAAGGAATTTTCTGAAACATCTTTCCTTAGAAGATCAGGGATAGGGCATGCTTCCATGCTATTCCTTTCTGTATATTCCCTGTCACCACTAGTTAGTTGCATTAACATTATTAAGTTGCAATATATTACAGACAGTACAGTAAAAGCTGTAAAAATAATCTCTTGGTTATTTCATGACTACACATGCTATAAGAGTTATTCAGAAGATGGAATTACAAGGAAAGGGGCCTAAAAAACTCATTCTCTTACCTCTAACAGTTGTCCTCAACACAGAAATTCAGGGGATAATCAAATTAAAGAGGAAAAAAAATCATCCTCTGTTTTTCTCTTCTTACTACAGTTCCGAATGGAAAGTTATTTTCCAGGCAAAGATGAATGAAATCTCCTCTTTCTAATCTCTATAAAGATTGTGAAAATAAAGATCCATTTCATTGGATAGAGTGATGTCTCCTCTGAAAAGCAGCCATATTCTGACGTAATCAGAGATGAGTGGGCAGGACCTACACTCTGCAGACTGCGAGCTGGTGCGCCTCCAGCCTGCACCTCCATAACTCATATCACACCTCAGGAAAACGGACATCACAAGAACTGTTTCTGTCACTGAGGAAGATAAGAGCATTTACAAGTTGGACAATAACAACAATATTACAACACAGAAAGACAGACTGTTTTCCTTCAAAGAGGAAACATCCACATACATGCTTCACCTGTTCCTGTAACAGATGAGGAGTTTCATTCTAGTTCCTCTTTAAAACAATGTAATAGTAACACAACCTACTGCTCTTTATTGAATGCCAGGCTAAGGGCATTACTGCTGGGGAGGTAGGGAGCATCATTCCTCCAGTTTTTAGAGAAGGGAAGTGAGCCTTAGGAAAGTAAAGGACTTACCCATGGCCCCACATCCACCGATAATCAACCGGGCCTCCCCAGCCAACAGAATAGCCCAGAAACTGAAGGACCTGAAAAATGTAAGTGGCAGACAAATGGAATCCAACAACTCGGGTTTCCTGATTTCTAAATCCAGGTCCGGAGAAGCCATTGTGGTTTTAGTGTCCCTATAATATAGAGGAAGTCATTCATTAAAGACGGAAATGTACTGAGGGGGAAACATTCCAGCAAGAGGAAATTGGGTCACTCAGAGCCTCAGAGGAGAATTTCAAGGGGTTTGTGCTCAGACCTGCTGAGCAGATGAAAGTGGCCTATACACAACTCAGCCAAAGAAACTTTGCAGCTTTTCCCTCATCCTCTGCAACCGGTGTTGGTGTTGGGAGCATAAAAATGGATTTTGATTGGGCTACCTTTGAGAATTAGACTTTAAATCCAGCAAGATGCGGTACTTTCAATAACAATTGTTACCAGATCCTGTCACCTGGATGTTCTTACACTCATATTTTATTCATACATTCATTGGCTAACCTTTCCCTCCCTTTGCTTCACTTATGACACAGACTACACACTGGAATCGCAAATTAAAGGCAAATGGAGGTCAGGCAGGTGACACAAGGACTCCCTCCGGCTGGGTGGGATGGGGTGGACTGGCAGCCACACTTCATCCCATCCCCAAGGGCAGCCAGCCACACCTCAGCTCCCACCCAAGACTGCCAGAGGAAGCCCCGGCAGTGCTACAGAGCTTCACATCACCCAAGAAAAACTAGAAACCTACATTATTATGTGAAATGTCATGATCTTTTCATTCCTGGCAACTTATTTTGATATCTTTAAGAAAACAAAACAAAACAAAACAAAAAACAAAGAACACAGGGTGAGAACAGAAAACTGAATCCTGGGGACTGGATTCACCTCACAGGTTTCCAGCCTAGAAAAACTCTACTAAACACAGCAGAGTTCAGCAGTGAGGAATATATTGAGATCATTCCATTTGAAAGACAGCATAGAGAGCTTGTTAACAGTGTTATGTTTTCCTAAGAAAAGGTTCACTTTGGAATATATAATTAGACAAAGAAGAAATATGCAATTCTGTGTCCTTTCTATTAATATTATGCTCTTCTAAACTACAAGCTAAACAAAGAGTTAAGTTGAATTTCTTCTTGAAGAAAGTGAAGGACTTAGCCTGCAACCCCAATTTCTTCTTCTTGAACCCACTGATGTTGATAAGTAGGTGGTATACTTTTAAACTTTAATAGAAACCTTGTCAAAAAAAGATGTGCATTATTCACTAAAATGATACATTAACACTATTTGCAAAAATATATTTGATAACTTTTTTTTTTTTGTCAACATTGACCAAGTTCCAGGCTCTATTGCTGAACTCTGAGGAAGCAAACAATGGTAAATGAGATAGTCCTATCTTTATCACTGGGCTGGCAGGAAAGACAATTAAATAAACATCCCAATAAATCTTGGTTACCTGTTAAAATAGGGGAGGGAGAGAGTCCTAAGGGGATGCAGGATCAATTAGAGAGAGATTCCTGGAGGAAGGGAGATGAGACGAAAGAGAAAATGGTCAGGGAAGAGGAAAGGATAATTTGAGATAGAGACGATCTCAAATTCGGATGTGGGAAATAGCACTATGGCTGAGAGAATCTGAAGTGTGTTTGATAAGCCTGCAGAATTCAATTGGCAGGGTGAAGTGGGGACGGTGGAGAGATGATACAGATGAACTGGGCCATGTTATGGATTCTGGGTTTTATCCTGATGGCAATAGGAAGTGGCATGATCAAATATGCCCTCGAGAAGAAGCACTCAGCAACGATGTAATGGAGCCAAAAGTATCACTCTGTGCAGAGACACAACCTTCCCTCCTCTCTAAGAGGGATGAATTCCCACTTGCTGAGCTGGCTCCCAAGCTCGCCTTTGTTGTGTAAGACCCAAGCTATGGACTAAGCTAGTGGTTCTCAACCAGGACAATCTTGATGCCCAGGGACATTTGGCAGTCTCTGTAGATATTTTTGATGGTCACAATAGGGAGGCAGGAGAGTGAGAGTGGTATCTAGTGGGTAGAATCCAAGGAAGCCTCCACAACAAAGAATTATCCAGCCCAAAATTTCAATAATCCCATATTGAGAAAATCTGAAGTAATTTAACAAAATAACTAGAAGTCTATCTATCTATCTATCTATCCATCCAGTCTATTTTTTAAAGGGGCAGGAGGAGAGAAGGGGAGAGATTCCAAAAACCTACAAGACCTTGGTGTCAAGAGGAGTTTGCCAGGACTTAGAAGAGGTGAGAAGATACAGAATAGCTGAGTGTTAAAGAAGGAACCTGAGATAAAAAGAAGGGATAGTTGGTAGGAAGTTCAGCGGCACTGCTAGCCCAGTATCAATGCACTGTAAACAACCAGTGAATATTTGTCAGGTGAATGAATTAATGAATGAACAAACAGATACATCAATGAACTGGATCTTCTTTAATGAGTCAAAGTAAAGAACTGAGACCATCTTTGTCGCTGTGACTTAAATGTTACTACAGACTGCTATGTCAACATCTTAATTGTTTGTTCCAGCAAATCTTCCCCCAGAAAAAAAAAAAAAAAAAAAAAAAATCACTATTTGCTCCAGGAAATTCCCATTGATAGATTTATTGGAGAAAATAATCTGCTCACTTTGGCAAACCATTGTCTTATCAATCACAGTTTATTCATCACACCTCTCTTCAAGACCCTCACTTTGCTGTGTCCAACAACCCTACATTATCACATCACAGACTTTGAACAATTCCAATTAGTTCTGCCTGAAAGGCCCATCTTAAACCACTTGAGGCCAAACCCCAAAGATCTATAAATATTTCACCTCTAATTTTCCCTTCTTAGACACTGCTAAGACTTTGTCGAGGTGGCATGCTCCCTCACTGGAATAAGGTATAAATTTAGCTGATGATATTTTGGGGTGTTCAACAGAATGGAATTACTTTTTAATTACTTCAGTTATTGGGCTATGTGTCTTTGAATGCGACAGGACTAGGACACATTCTAGATCCTGTATTTTTTTTTTTTTTTTTTTTTAGTTATATTTTAGGGCCTGTCTGGGATTTTGAACCAAAGCTAGAGTACCCAGCTGTACCATGTCTTAAAATATCCCCAAAGAATTTCATCCATTTATTTAAAAATATTCCTGGGGTACCTGCTGTGTCCCAGGCACTGTTCTGGATGTTAGGAATATCAGTGAACAAAATAGTTTTCAGTCTAGTGGGAGAATGGGGCAGGGCAGAAGAAAGACAATAAATGCTAAACATAGTAAATAATTAGGTTATATAGAATGCTAGAAAATGTCATAGAGCAGGCCTGGGGAATCCTGCAGTTGGAGGGAGCTGCAGTTTTAAACAGGGAGGTCAGTGGAAGTCTCCACTGAGAAGGTGACATTAGAGGGAGAGGACTTGAAGGAGGCAAGAGAATTTGCAATGTGAGGAGCTAGGGGGAAAGCATTCCAGGTAGAGGGAAGAGCCAGTACAAAAAAAAAAAAAAAAAAGATGGGCAGATGCCAGGCATGTTGGAGCAACAGCCTGGAGGCCACAGGGTTGGAATGGAGTGAGTGAGGAGACAACAGCTAGGAGACAAGGTCACAAGGAAATGGGGTAAGGACAGGGATGAAGAAGGGTTGGTTACACAGACCTGGGTGTCACTGTGAAGACTTTGGCTGATATGGTCACCGGAGGGTTTTTTGTTATTATTGTTGGTCTTCTTTTAAGACAGGATCTTGCTCTGTTGCCCAAGCTAGAGTACATGGTGTGATTACAGATCACTGCAACTCGAACTCCTGGGCTCAAGCTATCCTCCCACCTTATCCTCCTGAGTAGCTAGGACTACAGGTGTGCACCACCACACCTAAGTTGTTTTGTTTCTTTTGTTTTAAGAGATGGGGTCTTGCTACATTGCCCAGGCTGGTCTTGAACTCCAGGCCTCAAGCAATCCTCCCACCTCAACCTTCCAAACTGTTGGGATTATAGGTGTGAGCCATCATGTCCAGCCCCACTGGAGGGTTCCTGAGCAGAGGAAAGACAGAACTAGACTTACGTTTTAACCTCCCTACAGGTTCACTGTAGGGAGGCAGTGGGAGAAGCAGGGAGACCAGTTAGGAGGCATCTGCCACAATCCAGATAAGAATTGACTGTGCCTACAGCCCTCAGTGAGGAGGATGAACAGTAGACTCATTCCAGGAAGAGCCAAGGAGATGTCTGCACAGGTTGGTTGAGGGGTGTGCTAGCTAAATAGGCATTTAATATAATTTCTAGACTGGTAGTCTCATGAAGAAATCAGGGTCAATCAGACACAAGCTGTCCTTATTCTTAAAACACAACTTCAAAGTCGAAAAATGGGTAGAGGATCTAAAGTTGGCACATGATTTCAGAAAGAACGCACAATTCAGGACTTATGTTTCTGGTACAGAAAGAAATTTGTAAGGCATGATTTGAGTTCACTGAATAAGAGAAGTTTTTAAAATTCCTTTATGAAGATCTAAACTGTATACTAATTTTCACTGTAATCTTGATAGGTGTCTAGTTTCTTAATAAAGTAGGATCCCTTTTGCACTGGGGTTGGGTGGGGATCCTTGAGAAGGGCCTGCCTGTTCACTAGGCAGAAGGTTCAACAGGAAGAACCACAGTGAAGACAGCCAAGCTCCGCCTGGCAGCACCTCCAGAGATACGAGAGAATTACACTGGCCCCATGGAAAAAGGAGAACAGATAGAAGTTCACCTGTAAGCAGAATGACCCAGTTATGTATTAGAGCTCCCTTCATGGAGGTCTGCAACTGGGAAGAAGGAACCAAAAGTATTAATGTTTAACGAGGACACAACAATAAATGTGTTTATTCTTCACTGTCCTGTTGTCCTAGTGTTGAAGGGGGAGGGGCCTTTTACTTGGGGTTGTCTTTAGGGCCTTTCTGGACTCTGGGGACAAAGAAAATAGAGGAAACATAAAAATAGCCCAGAGGTTAGGTACATGTTTTGTTTTCTGGTTTACTTATTTATTTTTTAAAATTTGTAATGCTGAAAAAATGGAGAGCAAGGCAGAGAGAAAAGCCACTTTGGTCAAAGACTACCCATGAGGGAGTAACAGCAGCCCTGGGGTGTTCTTTGAAAATGGGACAAGTGTTGCTACTGTTTATAAACTGGCTTATATTTATCAGCATTCTTGTGCTAGCAAGTCACTGGAAACATTTCCAGTTAGTTTAAGAAGAAAAGAGGATTTAGTGATTTATGTGATTCCTTGGGATAATGTTCTTTGGGATATAGAAGTTAAGATTACTTTTTAATTACTTTGGCTGCTGGAGGTGTTTCATTGACTGTGACCTAATCACCACGGTGAATCAATCAGGGGTAATCAGGTGATTAGGCCCAGCCAATCGCAGCCCTTCTTAGGACACCTAATGCATTCAATACGGAAACATGTTTTATTCTATCGGGGTTGCAAAGATGGGAGGATATGAAGGAGGATATGATACTGGGTCTGCTGATGGCCCTGGCATCTTCCAATATATAGCCCCTAAAAAGGAAAAAAAGGCCAAGATATTGAAGGGGGAAATGAACGAAATGCAATGATGACAATGTTTGAGTCTCTGAATCCAGCTATGTCTAAAGTCAATGCTATCCTGAAATTTCCAATCACACAAATCATTAAATCCACTTTTTTTTTTTTTTTGCTAATTTTAAAAGAGTTGCAGTTACTTGCTAGCATAAGAATGCTAACTAATATAAACTGAAGCCCATTAAGCTTCCCAATACTTCTTTAAAATGAACTATAAATCCTCAAACTAAACACAATAGTCTCTGACTCAACCAAGGGGCTTTGGGTCCCAGTCTCAGTTTTCCCAGGCTGCACCCTTACTGATCTACTCTGGTCAAGCCACTTACCCAATCTCTGCTTCAGTTTCCTCATCTGAAAAAATGAAGGGCTCTCAAAGACCCTGTCCACCTCTGATACTCTGCTTTCATCCTAAAAATGTGCAGGCAACCACAAGGGCTAAAGCACTCGGAAACTATTCCCCATCACCAAAGCCACCCTTCTGTTTTTTTCATTACACCAAGACATTTTACCTAAATAAAATATAATAAAACAGGGAAAACTAAGTACCTATTTAAAAAAGCCATTGTCTGAATCTTCTCAATCTAACGAAGTAAGGGAGAAATGTGAGACATGACCCCATCCAAAGTGGAAAGCCTAAATAGTAATTGATTCCTACTGTAATGGCAACTAGGTGAATTTTTTCAAACTTTCAAGAACAAATGCTTTCCATATAAGATATACTACTCAACAACAGAAAAAAATTGTTAATTGATACTATCAAGAAATCTTACTATCCTACAAATCAACACACAATCTAGCTATGTACATATATAAAATCCTCCTTATTAGTATGGATACAAAAGTCCTAAATAAAACTAGCATATGGAATTTAAAATACTTAGAGACAACACCATAACAAAAAGGTTTTTACCTAGGGTCCCTTAGCCTAAGACACTTTATTAACAGAAATACCACGTCAATAAGCAAAATAAGAAAAGCCAGTGAGCACTTTAATTGATATTAAAGTATTATTTGGTAAAATGCAACTTTCATTCCTATAAACATTTTTAAAGGGAAATGGAAGCTCTCTCAACATGAGGGAAAGTATCTCCACAGCAAAGAACCAATATGTCATTACTCAAGAAACTCTTTAGGCCATTCCCATAGAAAATATAAGCAAATATTTAATGTTTTGAAGTTTATTGCAGAACAACACACAAAAAATATTTTCAAAGTAGAAATAGTGACAACAAAGGGATAAAAATTCTATTATTTGCCTTGACATATAAAAAAAATTTAAATAACCAATAATTTTTCATAATCTTAGGAAAAAAGTAATGATCTGAATACAAATGTATATATATACACATATCTATTTCTTATACATATTTCAAAATGACATTACCAAAGATAAATCACTTAGGAATAAACTTAATAAGCGTCATAAAAACACCAAAAACAGGGAAATATTTGACAGTATATCATATTTACATAAACTAATCAATTCTCCCTAAGTTAATTTATAGATTGAATGTACCCTATAGATGATTCTTTTTAAAAATAAAGAAAATGTTTCTAGAAATCATCTAGGGGGAAATCAGGTAAGCGTGTCCAATACCATTCTGAAAAAGCAATTCTGGATTGAAAGGAGCAATCTCTTGTCTATCCAGAACATAAAGTAGGAGAGCCTGCTGTAGGATACAGCATTAATAATCAGGCTGACATAGAGTCCCCAAACAGAGCCAATGATAGATGAGAAATAATATGAAGAATGAATAAAAAAAAATGAAGAAAGACCATTAAATAAATTATAATAAGATAAATTAAACAGAAAGAAATTAACTTAGATTCACGCTTTGCAACATCAAAATAGACTCTTTTTGTTAACTTTCATTTTAGATTTGAGGATACATGTGCAGGTTTGTTATATAAGTAAACTTGTGTCACAGGGGTCTGTCATATAAATTATTTCATCGCCCAGGTACTAAGCCTAGTACCTAATAGTTATTTTTTCTGCTCCTCTCTCCCTCCTCCCCCTCCCACCTTCTACCTTCAAATAGGCCCCAGGGCCTGTGGTTCCCCTCTTTGTGTTCATGAGATCTCATCATTTAACTTGTAAGTGAGAACATGCAGTATTTGATTTTCTGTTCCTGCTTTAGTTTGCTAAAGATAATGGCCTCCAGCTCCATCTGTGTTCCCACAAAAGACATGATCTCATTCTTTTTTATGGCTGCATAGTATTCCATGCCGTATATGCACCACATTTTCTTTATCCAATCTGTTACTGATGGGCATTTAGGTTGATTCCATGTCTTTGCTATTGTGAATAGTGCTGCAATGAACATTCACATGCATGAGTCTTAAAATAGACTCTTGATAGATCTAATCTATCAAGGAAGTTTTTTTCCAAATAAAGTTAAACTGGCTACACAAATTATAGTCCATGCACATAACAGAATATGATGCAGCAGTGAAAAGCCTGAGGTCAGCTGTCTCTTGGGTAGAATGAATTCATGGGTGTGCTGCTAAGTAAAGAACATGAAGGTACACAACTGTGGCCATGGGACACTTCCAACTGCAGTGTTGAAACTGCTTTGACTTTGTACATGTATTGTACTTTCAAAAAGAACAAATAAACTATAAAGAAACAAATGTTTAAAAACCAACAACAACAAACATCAAGGCGCAGAGAACAAGCCAAAATTAGAAGACAGGACTTATTTGACCCTTGGAAGAACTAAAAAAGTGATGACAGAAATGACTGACAAATTCAACTACATGTACAGGCAAAAACCTCATGACAACTCACAAAACCAAAATTTAAAAGACAAACAACAAAATGGGGGCAAATGTCTGCGTTAACTAAGGAAGAGTTAATATTTCTAATATGAGATTACACTAGACAAGAATCCACCATATAGGCAAATCACGGAGAAAATATACACAGTAAACAAAGCATGGAAATATATTCAACCCTGCAATATAATTAAAGTTGTAAAAAAGCAGGATAGTGTTATGCTGAACATTTTAACTTTAAAAGACCCAGTACTAGCAAGGCTGTAGGAAATTTGTTATCAGTCTTTTGCTGAGGTATTATAATAGGTACACGAGTAACTTTTAAAAAGCAATTTCAAAATGCACAGAATATGCCATAAAAGTGGTTATACCCTTCGACACAGCCATCCAAATGTTCAAAGATATTCCCACTGCAATCCTATCTACACCAGTGAAAAATTTTAGAAATAGCTGCAATGACCAAAGGTAGAAGTGTGGCAGGGGAAATCGTGACACGCAGTGTGATTAAGAATAAAATTAAGAGGCTTATAACTACATGGGCACATGTTTAATGACATAAATTTAAAAACTCAAAACCCTAAATTTTAGCTATATTATAAATGCAACTATATTTAATATAATGTACATACAACATAACAAAGTCCCAAAGGAACATGGAAACAATTTTTTAAATTCTGTCATAATGTTAAAATTATGATGGATTTAAGCACTGATATCATTAGAGCATATTAAGAATACATTACAAGGGGAATTATAAATTATTTTTGGAAATTGGCCTGTAGGCAGGATTGAGACAGGTAAATATTTTTCAAAAATTTCCCCAGCATGATATGATACATCAATACTGGCTTATTTGATTCTACATATCTAAATGGATAATCAAAGACCAATCTAGAATGAGAGCTAGAAGAAAAAGCCTTTGACTCCATCTCATGTCTGCCAAAGTCACCTCTGGAGTCCAGAATACACATCTGCTCTTACTAGGGTATCTACCTGTTCATATGGCATACTCCTAGTTCTTTTGATTATTGGCCTGATCACTGTCTCCCAGATGTTTTCAAGGGGGCGGGGGTAAGGCCACTGTGGGACAGTGGCTCAAGGACTCTAAGTCTCTCTCCAATTGAGGGCACATGACCTCTACATTCCCATTATAGACCCCAGAAAGTTATGTGTGAAGGAATGTGTCCTGGTGTGTCCCTGAGGCTCTGTTCTATGAACTCAAATCCTGTGCTTCAGTCCCAGTGTCTGTAAGAGATTCACTTTCTAACATCCAAGACCAATTCGTAGTTTAGACAAAAACAAGACAAGCAATCAGCTCAAAAATGCACTCAATTTCTCTCTCCTTCTTTCTCTCTCTCTCTCTCAATCTCTCTCCCTCAATCTCTCTCTCAATCTCTCTCTCCCTCAATCTCTCTCTCTCTCTCTCCCTCAATCTCTCCCTCTCTCTCTCTCAGTTCTATCCCTCCCTCTCTCTCATCAGCTCCAAGAGTGCACCTCCTCCTGCCTTTGGTGTTGTTAGTGTCAAAAGTATCAAAGGGCAAAATCTGCCAAATAAGGGTAAATCAGAAAAACAGCAGCTGGTTCAGAAAGAGAACTGTGGCACTTTACAGAGCACACCACTTACAGCAGCACCCACGCAAGACAAAGCTCAGTAAGTCAACCATACTCATTATTAAACCATCTAACCCAGGGAGAAAACGAAGATGACGGTCTGAAATTCATTCATAGGATTTCAATACAAAGCTGGTTTTACCTAACTTTACAACAGCCAGTTTCCACTGAACCAAGTCACAGCTCCACAAGAAAAGCCAAATGGCTCATTATCTGAAAAGTTCCAATGACTGTTTTTTAATGTTTAGCAGCAGTTGCTTGGCTCGGCCACTGCAACAAATATTGCTGAACTGTTTAACTTACAAGAGACATTTAAAAGCAAAAAAGCCCAAATTCTAAATATGTAATTCATAAAATAGCATATTTTCTTTAATTCATTTTCTCAAAGTTTACAATATCTGTACTAATTCTCTGTAACTAGATATGTTCTGGATACATTCTCAGAGAATCTGTGCAGAATAAAAATTTGAAACATCTTAAAACTAACTAAAAACATCTTTCTAGTATGCTGCAAGGCAAATGCTTTTTAGATGTTTTGCATTTTTATGCTAAACAGTGCAGCTGCGATTGATAAAAAGCAATCAAGCTAATTTAAGTCAATCAACTCCAGGAGGTTCTCATCACTTGGATAAAAATGCTCTCTCACTCCTTAGAAAATAAATAAAGATTTAACAGAGTGACTGCATTTTCTTGACTCTGCTTTCTTGCCATTCCAAAGGCAGCATATAACCAAGAAGTCATGTCAAGCAATTTTTGTCACAAGTTTAAAGCATAATGCAAACTTTTAAGTCATGTTTAATTAAGTAATCCTGGGCCATAGCACATCAACAGAGAATAACAAACCTTGAGTGAGAGAAGACAGACAGACAGACAGACACACACACACACACACACACATTGGCACACACACATAGGCACACACTTATGAAAGGTACAAAATTGTCATTAGAGAGGCTATCAATTCCTCTTCAGTCTTTAAGGAGAGTATCACATTAAAACAATTTAGTTCTGGCTGGTTGTCATTATTAAAAGGTGATCCCGGAATTTGAAAAATCACTATTTTAAAATTCGTAAGTTCAGGGGTAAACCGTAAAGCAGAGTTCACGCACTTCACTAAGTTCATACATATATTAGGAGAAAACCAGGAGGGATGGTTACAAAGTATTTTACTAAAAATAAAGATAAAGATAATATATGTTGAAGATGTAGTGCCGAAGAGGGGAGGAGCCAGTCTAAATTTCCCATTTCCACCAGGAGGTCAACACCACACTCCTCTGATGCCTGCAAATATGACTTACATAAGTTCAAGCAGTAGCTGATAAAGGCCTATCATCAGACATATTAGCTACCTAGGCAGAAAAGATCCATCAAAACCATTTGGTCTTTCAATAAGTGATCCCCAACAGGCAATATGAAAAAATCAGAAAAAGCTTATCTCCCTCTCACAGTGTAAAACCCTGGCCAAGTTACTGAGAAATTATACATATATCTTTCTCTATCTAATAGGTGGGGTGTTAATATCCATTCTGAAAATTAACTATCTGACAGGGCTGAGCATACCAGTGCTAATTTATAAGAGATATCAGATTCTATACTAGAGCCATGTATGAACACAATTTTTCTTTATTAATTTATTGAATATAGAAAGATGGGATACATTAAGGAAAAGGTGACAATAAATGAAAGAAAACTGGAACACATTACTCTCTAAACCTTCTATGAAATTAGTCATGTGAATAGTACTGAAAAGATGAATCAAGTTTGTTAATGGAGTTTCAGAGCAGAAAACACTAAGGAGCATCAGTCCCTGCTGACCATAAAGATACCTCACGCCTGCTGTTGAGCAAGAATGTAGGAAAATACCTTCATATAGCAGCCCTCTATGATTTAATGCCCACACATGGAAATTCCACACACTTTGCAGTGGGTGTATGTGTGTGTGTGTTCTCTAGGAATGTAGAATGTTATATTAAAAGAAGAAAACTGTTTCTATACTCACAATACTTCTGACACCAAATGTATGGGGTTTTCACATGAAGCAAGTCTCCAATTCTTTGCAGATGCAAACTGGGTATCCTACAATTAAACTCAATTCTGACACTATCTACTCAGAATTAGCACAGACCCCACAGGTTAAGGACTCAGTCACACAAGACTGCCCCCCACCCTCCCACTTCAGATGCCAATTGCATGTAGTGGGTCCCCAGGTTATCTACACTTCCATCTGACCTAATTATTAATCAGGGGTCCTGTAATCCCCTCCTAAGTTTTGGAAATTTGCTAGAATCGCTCACATAGCTCAGGGAAACATATCACTTGTGAATATAGGCTTATTACTGTCAACTGAAGAATCATAAGTTTCATATATTTAGAGAGGAGAGTTTTATTTCTTGTAGAGAGTTGCAGCCTGCAGCCTGGCCATCCTGCTGGCTAAGAGGTATATCCTCTGGCAGAAACTAAAAGCAAGCACTTCAAGGGAGGAAAGGGCAAAACAGGAGTTCATGCCAAATGGGTTCGCTAAGTATACATATTTAACAGGTTACAAGAAGAGCTATGAATATTCATGAAGGAGGCTTGGCACGCATAGTAAGCAAACATGCACGTTACATACATCCCATGTGCACTTTGGAGTGGAGACTTAACATTTAAATGTATTAAAATTAAGCCCTATATGTTAAAAGGTGAAATGGAGGACACAGAGGCATCCTGTGTGTGCAGCCTCTGTAAACCAGCCAGAGGAAGTCCATGGTCAGTGGTCTTTTAAAAAAAAAAGGAATGCTAGTCAGTTATTGTGTAAATCAGTGGTGGAGCAAATTTTTCCAAAGGGCTGGTTTCCATTCAACCCTTAGGAAAGAAAGTCTAAAGGCAGTTATCTAGGGAGTGGGTATAACAGGCATGTCTGACCTCCCATCATGTCATGGCCAGGAACTCAGTTTTTAAGGTTTCTCTGGGGTTCCTTTAGCCAACAGGGGGTTCCATTCAGCAAGTAGGGGGATTAGGATTTTATTTTTCTTTCCCATTATAAAGGACACAACCCAGGAACAAACAAATGGAAGAGATGCATAGGGCAACACAAGACACCCTCCCACCACTTCAGCATGTTCAGCAGCCTGAAACTGCCCTTGCAAAGATTAGAACAGTGAGAAAATTGTAACAGTGAAAGGGATCTGACCTAACCAACTCCATCTTGCCTTTAACCTCCAAGGTGCCTTTTTCATTCCCGGGTGTAGAGTAAACTAACTTTCAGAAGAATTGAGTTGATACTTTGATTCTGAAACAAAAATGATAGCCCCTCCCTGAAAAAAAGCCTTCCTTGCTTGGGGACCAGATTGTCTTTGTAAAGCCAACAAATTAGCCACAGGATTAGAAATCATGGCTCAGGAATCATGCAGCCAGAGGCCTCAAGATTCCTAACCTCCCCAATTGCTTGTATGGATAACAACACTATGTCAAACCTAAGATTGGTGTTTAAGGTATTTTTCAGACCCTGAATTCTGATGGATCAGCTGGTGCCACTCAGACCAGTAAATTGGCTCATCTGGTCTTGTGGGCCCCAAGAAGGAATTGACTTCCAGTCTCCCCTTTGGCCAGCTCCACATGCATTAAACTCTCTCTATTGCAATTCCCCTGTCTTGATGAATTGGCTCTATATGGGCAGTAGGTAAGATAAACCCATTGGGCAGTTACAAACCCAGAAGCTCTCTGAACCCCAATGTTTAGGGTTTTGATAGCAGTTCCATTACATAGGCATGCCTGATTCAATCACTGGCCATTCTCCAGCCCCTATCCCCTCCTGGAAGGTGAGACTTGGGGAGGGCTAATCACAGGGTTGGTTCCTCTAGCAATCAGCCCCCATTCTTCAAGAGTCACATCATTAACATAAACTCAGGTGTAGCTGAAAAGGGCTTATCATGGGTAACAAAGGAAGCTACCCTTACTCTAGGGCTCAGAAATGCCAAAGGTTTTAAGAACTCTGTGCCAAGGACCAGGATGAAAACCAAATATAAATTTATTATTATATCAAAAACATATATATCACAGGTTCTTTTAATTCCCAAAGAAACAATTTTCTTGCATTATCAAGGACCTGAGTGTATGAATCATGCCTTTTTTTCAGTGTTTCTAATGCTCTGACATTTGGAGCCTTGCTGACCCTCCAAACAACTAAGGACTGGGAGAGACTGCCCCTCCCAGAGCTAGCCAATTCCTAGAGATTACAAGGGACTCACCTTTTAGCATGCCTTTCATATGCAAGCCAACCATCCAGAACCCTCACCCGACCACCTCCTGCATTAGGAACACACACTCAAGGCCACCCTCCCCCTGCTGTAATCGCTCCAGGGCCAGGTACCCAACAACTAGGGACAGCCCTTAGGCCCCACACAGAGCCCATTGAGATTATTCAAACGAGCTAATCCTAAACCCTCCCCATCTCTTCTTTCCCTGGGAAACTGCTATAAAGGCTCTTACCATGTTTCTCCTCCCTCTCTCTGCCTCCTGACCGACCCTAGTGCTTTCCTGTGTGGTCCCATGTGGCAGGGTGTGCCCCTTCCTCTTGGAAGTGGCAATGAACTATCTTGCCAGTGGCAGTTGGCTCCTGATCTGTTGACCTCACCATATCTGAATAAAAAGAAAATCTTTTTTAAGACAATAAGAAATCCATATTTCACTCTACTTTACCCTAGCCTAAACAAGTATAGCCCAGAAGCCTGGCTTTAGAAATATTTATGACCAAGGGTTTGTTTGCTGCCATGAAATTGTAAGTTATAAGGGCAGATGTACTTCTGGCATTGAACCTGGAAGGGTCAAACTTGTCCCCCAGGTAATGCAGAGTCAAGGCATTGTCTTGAGAACCGAATAGCAAGCCTTTACATCTTCCTGCAGGAGGAAATGGCAGGCATCTACAGAAGGAACAGGTGTATGTGCATCGGGACACTACTACATACTTGCAGTCACATGTTCCAGAAATATTTTATTCAATATTCATAAAGTCAGACTCTTCACATCTTCGCACCTGTCCTCCCCTTTCCAGCCACACAACACCATGAGGGATTCCCTGAGCACACACTTCACTCTCTCTATCTTTGCTCATGCTGTGCCCTCAACCTGGAATGCCATGCCTTCTTCTAGCCATTTTTGTCCATCAGGATTCTATTATCCTTCAAATCCTGGTTTGCCTCTGTAATGGGGCCTTCCTACATGCTCCAGCCTGAAGGAATTGATTCTTGCCCCTTCTCTCTGACACCTCTTTCATGTTCCTTGTCTGGCTCTTCCTGGGGGACTATGTTTATTTCTATTATAAAAAATGTATATTAATAGTGAAGACTTTATTGAGTACTCTGTATTTGACAGGCATTATGCTAAATTTGTCACTTGCATTTTATCACTGAATGCTTATTCTCACCCTTTAGGGAAAATATTCTTAATCATCCCTGTTTTACAGATGAGAAGGTTTTGGAAGGTTAGGCAAATTGTCCAAAACCACAGTAGTCAAAAGATAAATTCTGGATTTGAACCTGGATTCCTCTGACACAAAACCTCTGCTCTGAAGAGATGGTGCTGCCCCTTCCTGAGCTACATACTGCCTAGAAGGGTAAGACTGTCTCAGTCATTTGCAAATACTCTCACTGTGCTTGGCTCAGTGCTTACAGTAGATAGTGGATGCTTAATGGTCACTAGACTGAATAATTCTAGTCATGTTTGAAAATTATGAATTGCAATTGTTCCTTCATTGTGCTTTCTCACTTATCTGGTAATAGGCTATTACCTGGATTTCCCCATGTCAATATGAATTTGACATAATCCTCCACAGGAAACCATCTGGCCTCCATTCTATATAGCTGCTAAGACAAAGACAACAGGTTCAAGAGACATTTCCATCCTTAGAAGATATCCTCAACAATCATGAGGAGCATGAGTAGAGCACTTGGCCCCAGAGAACACTCGTACGCATTGTATCCATTTCCCCCCTTCCTAGTCAAGTGACCTTGCACCTGTAAATCAGGATAAGAGGACTCCCTCAAGGGGGTGTTGTGAAAATAGCATGATGTAATAAGGCAGGTAGAGTGTGTGGCATGAAGCTTGACACATATAGAGTGCTCAGTAAGCTGTTCAAAAGGAAGGAGTGGGAAGAGAAATCATAGCTACAGCTCACTAAATACACAAGAAAAATCACACTCAATGAGCACCTGCTCTGTAAAAGGAGTTCATCCTTGTGTACACCGTATTGTCACTTCAGCATCCAATGAGCTCTCCAAATGCTCAACAACAGGCTGGAGGAAGGAAAAGGCACCATGGCAATGAGAACCAGCTTTTCTAAGACACAGGGGTTTAGAGGTGAGCAGATTTTAGACAGTGAATTGACTATTCTGAGCAGAGGAAATGCAATGAAGAAGCCACCCCAGGGAGAGGGAATGGGCCAGCCTGGCCACAGGCATAGCTGAAGCAGCTCTTTTAATCATTCTACCTCTATGACCCAATGGCCAGAATAGAGAATATGTTCAGGGCTTTGGCATTAGACTGGCTGGAGTTACAATCCTGGTCTGCCACTTCAGACAATGGGGCCTAGAGCAAGTTACTCAGCTTCCTCACCTGTAAAACAGGATGGCCTTATTTATAGGGACCACGCTGAGCACATGCTAGGCATAGAGTAAATGCTCAGTTAATGGTAGAGTTTGTTACTAATATGAGCAGGGTCTATAAAATGGGATACTTCTACTTCAGAGGATCATTGTGAGGATTCAAGGAGATGACACGCAAATCTTCTAGCACAGTGCCCAAAACACCATAGGTGAGCACTAAATGTGAGGTATGATTGTTAGTAGTGACAGTAATAATATTGATATAACATGCACAAACTCAGCTATTACAGCAGGAATTTCCTAGAAGGAAACAACAGGAAAGAAGATAATATTAAGAAGAAAAATAAATAGCAGCGAGAACATACTATGTGCCAGGCACCAAGCTAGGTCTTTTCCATGCACTAATTTGTTCCTTTACACAGCCTTATGCCTATGTAGTGTAATTCCCAGTTTTCTAAGGAAGTTCACACTAATATTCTTTTTTTGTTTGTTTGTTTGTTTGAGACGGAGTCTTGCTCTGTCGCCCAGGCTGGAGAGCAGTGGCGCGATCTTGGCTCACTGCAAGCCTCTGCCTCCTGGATTCACGCCGTTCTCCTGCCTCAGCCTCCCGAGTAGCTGGGACTAAAGGCACCTGACACCACGCCCAGCTAATTTTTTGTATTTTTAGTAGAGATGGGGTTTCACTGTGTTAGCCAGGATGGTCTCGATCTCCTGACCTTGTGATCCACCCGCCTCAGCCTCCCAAAGTGCTGGGATTACAGGCTTGAGCCACCGTGCCCAGCCACAGTAATATTCTTAAGCAAGGCTTGGCAAATTGTTTTTGGTAAAGGGCCAGGTAGTAAATATTTTTGACCTTGCAGGATATCCAGTCTCTTTTGCAACGAATTAACTCTGCCATTGTAATGCAAAAGAATCTATAGATAGTATGTTATGAATGGGCATGGACATGTTCCAATAAAACTTTATTTACAAAAGCAAGCAGCAACAGGATATGTCCTGCAGGCCATAGTTTGTTGACCTCTGCTTTAAACCATTGAGATTTCGAGGTTGTTACCACAGCTTAACATAGACCACACTATCTGACATAATTACTACCACACTTGACAAAGGAAATCTTATTAAAGTGTTGCAGAGAAGCAACAGCACTTACGCATTTCTCTATGAGAATATTTGTTAAAATGGGATCATGCGAAATTGACTTGGGTTCAGATTATTATTTAATCTGGCTAAGTCATATCTGTGTGATTTCTATCCACCAGGAAAAAAGCATGAACTGAACCTCTGGCTGGAAATGCTGTGCCATCCCCTTCTTCCCTGGTTTACTCCGACTCATCTTTCAGATCACAGATTGAGCATCTTTTCCCAGTAAGCCCCGCCTAGAACCACCTTTTACTCTTGCATAGTGCTTAGCTTCCTTTTCTCATTGTAATTGTTTTACTGAAATTACTTGATTAATATCTTTCTCTTCCAGGGATGGAAAACTCCAGGAACACTGGAGCCATCTCTGGTTTATTCACTGTGGCATCCCCAATGTCTAACCCAGTGTTTGATAGACATAGTTGGAACTCAATAAATATTTGTTGTACCATAAACAATTAAGATGAATCATTAGTAGTCACCTTTCACTGGTAATTCATAGTGCTGCAGTGACCCATCCAAGGTAATGAAATGAAATGACAGAGCTATAATTCAACCCAGGTTTGTCTTGATATCCAAGCCTTGCTCTTAAATAGAATACCCCACTGCCTCCCAGGGATCTGGAGATAACAATTGTGGGAAATAAAAGTACCAAAGAGGAGGAGCCAAGATGGCCGAATAGGAACAGCTCCGGTCTACAGCTCCCAGCGCGAGCGACGCAGAAGACGGGTGATTTCTGCATTTCCATCTGAGGTACCGTGTTCATCTCACTAGGGAGTGCCAGACAGTGGGCGCAGGTCAGTGGGTGAGCGCACCGTGTGCCAGCCGAAGCAGGGGCGAGGCATTGCCTCACTCGGGAAGCGCAAGGGGTCAGGGAGTTCCCCTTCCAGGGGTGACAGACGGCACCTGGAAAATCGGGCCACTCCCACCCGAATACTGTGCTTTTCCGACGGGCTTAGGAAACGGTGCCCCAGGAGAGTATAGCCCGCACCTGGCTCAGAGGGTCCTACGCCCACGTAGTCTCGCTGATTGCTAGCACAGCAGTCTGAGATCAAACAGCAAGTCGGCAGCGAGGCTGGGGGAGGGGCGCCCGCCATTGCCCAGGCTCGCTTAGGTAAACAAAGCAGCCTGGAAGCTTGAACTGGGTGGAGCCCACCACAGCTCAAGGAGGCCTGCCTGCCTCTGTAGGCTCCACCTCTGGGGGCAGGACACAGACAAACAAAAAGACAGCAGTAACCTCTGCAGACTTAAATGTCCCTGTCTGACAGCTTTGAGGAGAGCAGTGGTTCTCCCAGCACGCAGCTGGAGATCTGAGAACGGGCTGACTGCCTCCTCAAGTGGGTCCCAGACCCCTGACCCCCGAGCAGCCTAACTGGGAGGCACCCCCCAGCAGGGGCAGACTGACACCTCACACGGCCGGACAGGTACTCCAACAGACCTGCAGCTGAGGGTTCTGTCTGTTAGAAGGAAAACTAACAGAAAGGACATCCACACCAAAAACCCATCTGTACATCACCATCATCAAAGACCAAAAGTAGATAAAACCACAAAGATGGGGAAAAAACAGAGCAGAAAAACTGGAAACTCTAAAAACCAGAGTACCTCTCCTCCTCCAAAGGAACGCAGTTCCTCACCAGCAACGGAACAAAGCTGGACGGAGAATGACTTTGACGAGCTGAGAGAAGAAGGCTTCAGACGATCAAATTACTCCGAGCTACGGGAGGATATTCAAACCAAAGGCAAAGAAGTTGAAAACTTTGAAAAAAATTTAGAAGAGTGTATAACTAGAATAACCAATACAGAGAAGTGCTTAAAGGAGCTGATGGAGCTGAAAACCAAGGCTCGAGAACTACGTGAAGAATGCAGAAGCCTCAGGAGCCGATGCGATCAAATGGAAGAAAGGGTATCAGCCCTAGAAGATGAAATGAATGAAATGAAGCGAGAAGGGAAGTTTAGAGAAAAAAGAATAAAAAGAAACGAGCAAAGCCTCCAAGAAATGTGGGACTATGTGAAAAGACCAAATCTACGTCTGATTGGTGTACCTGAAAGTGACGGGGAGAATGGAACCAAGTTGGAAAACACTCTGCAGGATATTATCCAGGAGAACTTCCCCAATCTAGCAAGGCAGGCCAACATTCAGATTCAGGAAATACAGAGAACGCCACAAAGATACTCCTCGAGAAGAGCAACTCCAAGACACATAATTGTCAGATTCACCAAAGTTGAAATGAAGGAAAAAATGTTAAGGGCAGCCAGAGAGAAAGGTCGGGTTACCATCAAAGGGAAGCCCATCAGACTAACAGCGGATCTCTCGGCAGAAACCCTACAAGCCAGAAGAGAGTGGGGGCCAATATTCAACATTCTTAAAGAAAAGAATTTTCAACCCAGAATTTCATATCCTGCCAAACTAAGCTTCATAAGTGAAGGAGAAATAAAATACTTTACAGACAAGCAAATGCTGAGAGATTTTGTCACCACCAGGCCTGCCCTAAAAGAGCTCCTGAAGGAAGCGCTAAACATGGAAAGGCACAACCGGTACCAGCCACTGCAAAATCATACCGAAATGTAAAGAACATCGAGACTAGGAAGAGACTGCATCAACTAACGAGCAAAATATCCAGCTAACATCATAATGACAGGATCAAATTCACACATAACAATATTAACTTTAAATGTTAATGGACTAAATGCTCCAATTAAAAGACACAGACTGGCAAACTGGATAAAGACTCAAGACCCATCAGTGTGCTGTATTCAGGAAACCCATCTCACGTGCAGAGACACACATAGGCTCAAAATAAAAGGATGGAGGAAGATCTACCAAGCAAATGGAAAACAAAAAAAGGCAGGGGTTGCAATCCTAGTCTCTGATAAAACAGACTTTAAACCAACAAAGATCAAAAGAGACAAAGAAGGCCATTACATAATGGTAAAGGGATTAATTCAACAAGAAGAGCTAACTATCCTAAATATATATGCACCCAATACAGGAGCACCCAGATTCATAAAGCAAGTCCTGAGTGACCTACAAAGAGAATTAGACTCCCACACATTAATAATGGGAGACTTTAACACCCCACTATCAACATTAGACAGATCAACGAGACAGAAAGTCAACAAGGATACCCAGGAATTGAACTCAGCTCTGCACCAAGCAGACCTAATAGACATCTACAGAACTCTCCACCCCAAATCAACAGAATATACATTTTTTTCAGCACCACACCACACCTATTCCAAAATTGACCATATACTTGGAAGTAAAGCTCTCCTCAATAAATGTAAAAGAACAGAAATTGTAACAAACTGTCTCTCAGATCACAGTGCAATCAAGCTAGAACTCAGGATTAAGAATCTCACTCAAAACCGCTCAACTACGTGGAAACTGAACAACCTGCTCCTGAATGACTACTGGGTACATAACGAAATGAAGGCAGAAATAAAGATGTTCTTTGAAACCAACGAGAACCAAGACACAACATACCAGAATCTCTGGGATGCATTCAAAGCAGTGTGTAGAGGGAAATTTATAGCACTAAATGCCCACAAGAGAAAGCAGGAAAGATCCAAAATTGACACCCTAACATCACAATTAAAAGAACTAGAAAAGCAAGAGCAAACACATTCAAAAGCTAGCAGAAGGCAAGAAATAACTAAAATCAGAGCAGAACTGAAGGAAATAGAGACACAAAAAACCCTTCAAAAAATAAATGAATCCAGGAGCTGGTTTTTTGAAAGGATCAACAAAATTGATAGACCGCTAGCAAGATTAATAAAGAAAAAAAGAGAGAAGAATCAAATAGATGCAATAAAAAATGATAAAGGGGATATCACCACCGATCCCACAGAAATACAAACTACCATCAGAGAATATTACAAACACCTCTATGCAAATAAACTAGAAAATCTAGAAGAAATGGATAAATTCCTCAACACATACACCCTCCCAAGACTAAACCAGGAAGAAGTTGAATCTCTGAATAGACCAATAACAGGAGCTGAAATTGTGGCAATAATCAATAGCTTACCAACCAAAAAAAGTCCAGGTCCAGATGGATTCACAGCCGAATTCTACCAGAGGTACAAGGAGGAGCTGGTACCATTCCTTCTGAAACTATTCCAATCAATAGAAAAAGAGGGAATCCTCCCTAACTCATTTTATGAGGCCAGCATCATCCTGATACCAAAGCCTGGCAGAGACACAACAAAAAAAGAGAATTTTAGACCAATATCCTTGATGAACATTGATGCAAAAATCCTCAATAAAATACTGGCAAATCGAATCCAGCAGCACATCAAAAAGCTTATCCACCATGATCAAGTGGGCTTCATCCCTGGGATGCAAGGCTGGTTCAATATACGCAAATCAATAAATGTAATCCAGCATATAAACAGAACCAAAGACAAAAACCACATGATTATCTCAATAGATGCAGAAAAGGCCTTTGACAAAATTCAACAACCCTTCATGCTAAAAACTCTCAATAAATTAGGAATTGATGGGACGTATCTCAAAATAATAAGAGCTATTTATGACAAACCCACAGCCAATATCATACTGAATGGGCAAAAACTGGAAGCATTCCCTTTGAAAACTGGCACAAGACAGGGATGCCCTCTCTCACCACTTCTATTCAACATAGTGTTGGAAGTTCTGGCCAGGGCAATTAGGCAGGAGAAGGAAATCAAGGGTATTCAATTAGGAAAAGAGGAAGTCAAATTGTCCCTGTTTGCAGATGACATGATAGTATATCTAGAAAACCCCATTGTCTCAGCCCAAAATCTCCTTAAGCTGATAAGCAACTTCAGCAAAGTCTCAGGATACAAAATCAATGTGCAAAAATCACAAGCATTCTTATACATCAATAACAGACAAACAGAGAGCCAAATCATGAGTGAACTCCCATTCACAATTGCTTCAAAGAGAATAAAATACCTAGGAATCCAACTTACAAGGGATGTGAAAGACCTCTTCAAGGAGAACTACAAACCACTGCTCAAGGAAATAAAAGAGGATACAAACAAATGGAAGAACATTCCATGCTCATGGGTAGGAAGAATCAATATCATGAAAATGGCCATCCTTCCCAAGGTAATTTACAGATTCAATGCCATCCCCATCAAACTACCAATGACTTTCTTCACAGAATTGGAAAAAACTACTTTAAAGTTCATATGGAACCAAAAAAGAGCCCGCATCGCCAAGTCAATCCTAAGCCAAAAGAACAAAGCTGGAGGCATCACACTACCTGACTTCAAACTATACTACAAGGCTACAGTAACCAAAACAGCATGGTACTGGTACCAAAACAGAGATATAGATCAATGGAACAGAACAGAGCCGTCAGAAATAATGCCACATATCTACAAGTATCTGATCTTTGACAAACCTGACAAAAACAAGAAATGGGGAAAGGATTCCCTATTTAATAAATGGTGCTGGGAAAACTGGCTAGCCCTATGTAGAAAGCTGAAACTGGATCCCTTCCTTACACCTTATACAAAAATCAATTCAAGATGGATTAAAGACTTAAATGTTAGACCTAAAACCATAAAAACCCTAGAAGAAAACCTAGGCATTACCATTCAGGACATAGGCATGGGCAAGGACTTCATGTCTAAAACACCAAAAGCAATGGCAACAAAAGCCAAAATTGACAAATGGGATCTAATTAAACTCAAGAGCTTCTGCACAGCAAAAGAGACTACCATCAGAGTGAACAGGCAACCTACAAAATGGGAGAAAATTTTCGCAACCTACTCATCTGACAAAGGGCTAATATCCAGAATCTACAATGAACTCCAACAAATTTACAAGAAAAAAACAAACAACCCCATCAAAAAGTGGGCAAAGGACATGAACAGACACTTCTCAAAAGAAGACATTGATGCAGCCAAAAAACACATGAAAAAATGCTCACCATCACTGGCTATCAGAGAAATGCAAATCAAAACCACAATGAGATACCATCTCACACCAGTTAGAATGGCAGTCATTAAAAAGTCAGGAAACAACAGGTGCTGGAGAGGATGTGGAGAAATAGGAACACTTTTACACTGTTGGTGGGACTGTAAACTAGTTCAACCCTTGTGGAAGTCAGTGTGGCGATTCCTCAGGGATCTAGAACTAGAAATTCCATTCGACCCAGCCATCCCATTACTGGGTATATACCCAAAGGACTATAAATCATGCTGCTATAAAGACACATGCACACGTATGTTTATTGCGGCATTATTCACAATAGCAAAGACTTGGAACCAACCCAAATGTCCAACAATGATAGACTGGATTAAGAAAATGTGGCACATATACACCATGGAATACTATGCAGCCATAAAAAATGATGAGTTCACGTCCTTTGTAGGGACATGGATGAAACTGGAAATCATCATTCTCAGTAAACTATCGCAAGAACAAAAAACCAAACACCGCATATTCTCACTCATAGGTGGGAATTGAACAATGAGAACACATGGACACAGGAAGGGGAACATCACACTCTGGGGACTGTTGTGGGGTGGGGGGAGGGGGGAGGGATAGCATTGGGAGATATACCTAATGCTAGATGACGAGTTGGTGGGTGCAGCGCACCAGCATGGCACATGTATACATATGTAACTTACCTGCACATTGTGCACATGTACCATAAAACCTAAAGTATAATAATAATAATAATAATAATAATAATAATAAAATAAAATAAAATAAATAAATAAATAAATAGTATTTGACCACAAAAAAAAAAAAAAAAAAAAAAAAAGTACCAAAGAAAAGACCATCTTAGCAAAAAGGTAGAGAAGTATGGAGGGAGTTGAGTAATTGCCTTCAAAATGAGAACGCTCAAAAGTTTTCTTTGGTTTACTAAGATGTTTCAAGTGATGCCTAACAGATGTCTTTTGTTTGGCCTGCACACTATTGAAAAATAATTTCTTAAATTAGTTGCCAGCATTGAAAAAAAAGAGAGAGAGAGAGATTCTACCCAAAAGTCTGGATTTCCTGCTTCTCTTAGAGTCAGAAGATCTGGCAACAATGGGCCTCTAGTTCCTAAGGGGAAGCATCAGCTTTCGATTGGGCCCCGGTTCTCCAGTTATGACAGTTCCCGCTCAGCCAGTTTCTCTGATTTATGAAACCCGCTTGGACCCTGTCACATTGATATAAAAACCCATGGATTATATGGAGATTCAGTGGAGGCAATTTTAAGGGAAGAGGGCTATGAGCTGAGTAGAATGGCAAGACAGAGTGATTAGCTTCCTTTTGAAAAGATATCCAAAGAAAAGAAGAAAGGAATGGAGAGAAGGAAGAGAGAGATTGTAGTGTTGAGATTAGAAGCCAAAATGAAACTATTGAGGAGGTGGGAGGTTTTCACCTCAGCTGTAATTTTGTAAGTGTCTAAGTAAACAGGGGCAGTAAGAAAAGGTCAAAACTCTATAAAGCAGTTCCTGACACACACAGTACTGATGGAGGGAACATCCACAGAGTGACTCTTGTTAGAATGATCTGATATAGTATCCTGTGATGCAGAGGGTTCAAATATCTGAAAAGAGTTACCATGTGCAAAAATCTTAGTAACTATTTCATTCAGACCTTCCACACCTGGGAGCTTTGATTAAGAGCAGGGATCAGCAAACTACATTCTATAGAGAGGTCCACCATTTTGTTTGCCAGGCCATCTAATAACCCAACTTCAGGTCCATTTTAGAGTTAATGTTGGCCGGCCAGTAAATTTAATAATCAAAATATGTTATATACTATAAGGAAGGAAGATTGCTTCAGTTCCTGGAGGTAAAAGTACTGATAAATCTGAAAAGGAAAACAAAAATGACACCAGAATCATGCAGCTGAAAGAGCAGTGAAGTCAGGACAGCCCTAATTTGAAATCCTGCATGATTACTGTTTAGACCTGTGGCTTTGGAATATTTACTTTCCCTCTAGGCCTCTGTTTTCTCACCTGTAGAATGGGGCTAGTTCTATCTATTTTGCAAGATTGATATAAAAATTTACTAAGACAAAACTTGTAAAGTCTGTAGCACATACAAGTCACTCTTTCTCAGTTCATCCATCTTTCTGAAATAGGTGTAGAAAGGTTAACTATTTGCATTAACTCGTATTGTCTTTACTTTTGAAAGTATTAGCAAAATGTATAATTGTAATACAATAAAAACAATTAGAACACTCCTTGATTTTCAGCAAGTACAATGTCTTTCTCTAAAACAAAGATGTATTATTTCAAAAGTATACATGGCTTACTTGAACCTATATACAGAAAGCATATCTATTACGAGTATCCTTATGACTTGTTATTTAAGTTTTTTATATTAATTTTCAAAAATACAAATGCTCCAACTCTCAAAGATTAAAAGTCCAGGCATTCTGTGCAGTTAAGTATTTTTTCTTCTTAAGCAAGAGCTTTTACATCTTAAGGCTGAACTTTGAAGATACTGTTTATCTTTTGCATGTTTAATTAAAACTCTTAAATTTAATTCAGAAAGTCTCATTAAACCTACGTCTTTAGAAGGTGATTTTAGCAAAGCTTATATGTATGTGTATATATATATATATATATTTTTTTTTAACTAGGTGTTAATATAAACATGGGCATTTTCTTCAAGTTTTTTCTCAAGGAAACTACAATGTTTGAGGCTCACCGTGCCCAGGAGTTTCAATTCCTCCCTGCAGCAACAGAAAACAAAGCAAATTGCTGCCACATGTGCCTGACTTCAATCCACACCAGCTCTATGGACCCCACCTACAGCTCAGCCCCACTCCAGGGCAGAGACACACTACTGCACAACTGGCAACTGACAAAGGACTTCACCAAGACTATTTTGGCTTTGCCAAAATGGATGAAAGGTCACATAGTAACATAGTCTGGTTCTTAAAAATAAGTTTGTAATGGCAGAAACATTGGAAACAACCGTTTATCTATAGGGGAATGATGAACTAAAGCACGGTATGTAGAGTAATGAGTAGCCATTGACAGGGAGGCAGGTCAGTATGCACAGATGTAGAAGGACCTCTCAGGCACAGCAAGTGCAAAAGGCAAATTATTGTATTTCGTATCCCATATGATTTCATTATGTTGGGAAGATCCCAACAATATACATACAAATCCCCACACTTATATACAGCATGTAAATAATCTGAAGAATACAGTCCCCAGTGATAATGGTGGTGGCCCCCGGGGAAGGGGCACAACTTCAGTGTGTTTGGAAAGATGCAAGAGGGATTTATTCTACATTTAAAATGTTTTGTTCTACCTTTAAAAAAATTTTTTTGACAATGCAAATGTAGTTTTGTGTTACTTTATGATTTAAAAATAAATCAAAGCCATCTGCAATTCCAAAGAAGTGTTCTCCACTATAAAGAAAGAAGTCTGGTTGTCTTATTTTGCCCATTCAGGTTGTGGTGAGTAGAGACATATTCAGATTTCATCAGGTAAAGAGGGCTTATGAGGGGCCACAGGTACCCAGAAAACTGTAGGCAATAGGATGGCCAGGTCTTGGGGAGAATGATGACTCCCTTTCTAATTTACCAGAGCAACAGGTAGCTCAGGAAAAATGCCCGAATGCCCGTAAGTCTTATAATGCAATCTCCTTTTGCCACAGCTTCTGCTGCTTTAGCAACACCCTCCTGTCTCTCCACTTCATGACTGCTGCTTGATCCTGGATTCTGCTGTCTCGTGGCTTCTGCTAAGTCCCTTCTCTTCACACCTCTCTTAATTTCTCTGCTACTTTATGGGCTTTATGTCTTCATACCGCAAGTTCAACCACCCCAAGAAAACACAAAGCATATTTGATGAACTTATCTACCATTCAATATACATCTCTTATCTCATTTAATCCTTGAAACAGCTGTTGCCCATTCAGTTATTCCACAACCCCGTAATTCGTCCTTGATTCCTCTCTTCTCAACCTCCTCCATATCCAATTTCTTCCCACATCCTGACAACTATCTGCTATGGTCTGAAGGCTTATGCCACCCACCCCCAAAATTCATATGCTGAAATATTAACCTCCAAGGTGATGGTATTAGGAAGTGGGGCCTTTTAGAGGTAATTAGGTCATGAGAGTGGAGCCCTCATGACTGGGATTCATACTCTTGCAAAAGAGACCCTACAGAACTAGCTAGCCTATCCTTCATGTGAGGACACAGCAAGAAGGCGCCATCTATGAACCAGAAAACTGGCACTCCCCAGACATGGAGTCTGCTAGGACCTTGATCTTGGACTTCCCAGCCTCCAAAACTGTGAGGAAAAAAAAATATTTGCTTATAAGCCAGAAATTACCAGTTTATGGTAATTTTTTTATAACAGCCTAAAGGGACTGCGTAGACACTATCCTTCCAAAACATGTAACAAAACCATCCTCTTGTCTCCATTTCTACACCCATCACTGGATACAGACCACTGTCACTCCTCACCAGGATGTCTGCAATCGGCTCGCAGCTTCTACTCTGGCTCCACATAGGCCCTTCCTCACACAGCAGTCAGAGTGGTCTTTTAAGAATGCAAATCAGACCATCCACCCCTTTGCTTAAATACCTCCTGTGGATCCACATTGTACTGTGTCTCCTCTGTAATGCCTGTCTTGACTTCCTCCCCAACAGGCACATTAATCACCAGGGTTTTTGTAGTTCTTTGTTTCTGCCTTTATTATTGAATTTACTCTCTAGTGTTATTTTTGGTTCTGGGTCTATACATAAGGACACCCTAAGGACAAGGGTATGTCGCCTAACTTACCCAGGGCTTTCTCAGCCAATTTGTATTACAGATAATTGTTAAAGTCCATTCTAACTATGGCCACTTTGCACATACGAAAGTTTCATAAAATAAGAAAGCCCATCAGAATCAGGAAATACCAAACTCCTAGGATTGATTTAAGGATTATTTGACATTACAGATGGGTTTGGCACCTGTAAGTGTTTAATAAATGTGATATGCTACTATTATTTTATTCTTAATGATATATAAGACTTCCTGTTGGCAAAATGTGTTAAATTGCATTAATGCCATTAGTGACTTCATTCTACTGATTTTTCCAATTACAAGTACCTAAGGGAAAAATACTTTAATTATGTCAGTCATCTGTATAAGGCATCAGTTTGCCAATAAAAATAAGAACATGAGAAATATTCCTGACTTGAATTACAAATTTCAGCTTACAGAAGTATAACACCCAGGATAAGGGTGTACATAACAATTTATCTCTAAAGGACTGGCACGAAGCACATGAAGATGAAAATAAATGCAAAGCTCTATTCACTTTTTCATAGTGGTCAATCAATGCAACATCTTCCTGGGTTCTGAAAAATTCCCAAACCTTGTAAAGATTCTTTGATATAAACCCACACCTACAGTAGCTGAAGGGAAGGAATTGAGCAAAACCATACACCACAGAAGGAGGAAGAACTATAAGACAAGATGGCTCCATTCTCAAGAAACTGAGAGTCAATTTAGAGAACAAGTCTGGAAACTCAGTGTTGAGTACTGTGCTAAGGCACAGCAGACAAAATGATACAGGCAACTTCATCTAGAGATGACAAGCACCAACAGGTGTCTGCCAGGACCTAAAAATATGTGGAGAAATGGAGATGAGAAATATGGCCAAAAACAAAGAAAAAAGTGGGAAATGAGCTCACCAGGAACTCGGCTATATAAATTCTATAACTGAACAAAAGAAATGTTTTCAAATCACTGTCTTATTCTCTGAAATCTTACATAAATTAGTGAGCATCCTTATCTTTTTTTTACAAATCTACAGTACATTAAGAGATCTTGATAATGATCTTACTCTATTGTATTTCATCCAACATGTGGTTTTACTTTGAAATTCACTTTCTAGAGAAAATGAGCTTCCTTCTTCTAGACTGGGATTTAGATAAACTCAATTTACAAAACATACGTTTTAACAAGTCCATATTGAATCTGCTTCAGCCTGGAGAAAGAATAAAAGAAAATAAAATTAACAAGGTCTTACTCCCTGTATTTTATCTTTCATAAACTTTCTCTCTTTCTAAAATATGTAGGATAAATATTTAGGATTCCTTGAATCAGGCTTATGTTTTACTCATCAGAAACACCTAGACTGTAAGATTCACGGAAGACTCCAAGCAGGCAAAATAAAGTTTTCTAAACTTTATTTAGAAATCTGAACTGAGAGTAAAATAGAAATTAGGTTCCCCAGTGACTGATACCAATGTAGGTAAAAGAGATGATGTCAAGCAAAAATCGTGTGGCCATCATCTGTGCCTGGCAGCCCAAGGCACTTCCAGGGAAGTTATCATGAACTGACCCTGGCTAAATGGAGTGAGTCATCAGCAGGTCCCTGACATCAGCCAGCTGCAAAGTCTTCCAGCGACTGGCTAGATTGAAAAAAGATTTCCGAAAGTTTCAACATAAAAAGCCCAACTGATTCCACTTCCCTATCAGATTTCCCTGGGCTTGCTTCTAGGTCTTTTACATCCAAATTATCCTCTCATAAAAACAAAGACTTAGAAAAACTGCAGAAAGTTAAAATGACTCTTTCCTTCTGAAAGTATACTTTAGCTGAGTCGATAAAAGTCTGAAATCATCTTTATGGTTGCCATCATGTTTGGAACAATTTAGCAGCAACAACATCTGTATAAATGAGGACATAAAGTCCCAAGGTAGGTGGGAGACTTCTTGTGGCTTATCCATGTCAATGGGAATAAAATTCAAAGAGCCCATTCAGGCAACTAATTTACTTTTATTTCATTTTTAATGTTTTATTATATAAATATCAAACATTGACAAAAGTTGAGAAAATAATATAATGAACTCCATGTACCCAATTCTCAACTTCAACAAGTATCCACTCAGGGCTACTCCTGTTTCATCTGACTGTACTCTCCCTCCCCAGCCCCCTGATTATTCTAAATAAAATCCCAGATATTACATCATTTCATCTATAAATATTTTAGTATAATCTTTAAAGATAAGGATTCCTTATTTTTAAAAATTCCATCTTCAAACTTTAGAAAAATTTTCCAAGGTTTATTTTTTAAAATGGCAACAAAAATTTTAAAACAGAGTCATTTGTCCTACTAGAATTTCCTATGATGGGGAACTTGTTCACTACATGCAAATCAATAGATGTGATACATCACATTAACAGAATGAAGAACATAAACCATGTGATCATTTAAATAGATGCACAAAAAGCATTTGAAGAAGTATAACATCCCTTCATGATAAAAACTCTCAACAAATTAGGCATAGAAGTTTGATGACATGATCTTACATATGGAAACCCTAAATACCTATAAACCTAACACTGTGAGAGGTTGACGCATAAGGATCACTTGAGGCCAAAAATATGAGATCAGCCAGGCAATATAGCAAGACCTCATTTCTACAGAAATGAAAATAAATTAGTTGGGTGTGGTGGTGTGTAGTAGTCCCAGCTACTTGGGAGGCTGAGACAGGAGGATTCCTTGAGCCCAGGAGTTCAAGGCTACAGTGAGCTATGATGGTAGTACTGCTCTCCAACCTGGATGACAGAGTGAGATCTTGTAAGAAAAAAAAGAAGGAAGGAAGGAAGGAAAGAAAGAAAAGAAGGAAAGGAAAGGAAAGGAAAGGAAAGGAAAGGCAAGGCAAGGCAAGGCAAGAAGGGAAGGGCAGGGAAGGGCAGGGAAGGGCAGGGAAGCGCAGGGAAGCACAGGGAAGGCAGAGCAGGGCAGGGAAGGGAAGCCCAAACACTACACTAAAAAACCCTCAGAACTAATCACCAAATTCAGTAAGGCTGCAGTTTACAAAATCAATATACAAAAATCAGTAGCATATATATAGGCTAATGGAGAACTATGTAAAAAAGAAATTAAGAAAACAAACCCATTTACAATAGCTGTAAAATATATATATAAAATACCCAAGAATAACAAATGAGGTAAAAGATTACCACAATGAAAACTATAAAACATTGCTGAAAGAAACTGAAGATGACACAAATAAACCAAAAGATATCCCATGTTCATGGACTGGAAGAATTATTCTTTTAAAATGTCCATACTACCCAAAGCTAACTACAGACTCAATGCAATCCCTATTAAAATATCAATGACATTCTTCAAATAAATTGAAAAATAATCCTAAAATGTGTATGGAACCACAACAGATCCTGAAAAGCCAAAGCAATGAAGCAAAAAGAACAAAGCTGGAGGCATCACACCACTTGACTTCGAAGTACACTATAAAGCTATAGTAAACAAACCAGGCTGGCCGCGGTGGCTCACACCTGTAATCCCAGCACTGTGGGAGGCTGAGGCAGGCGGATCACTTGAGGTCAGGAGTTCAAAACCAGCCTGGCCAACATGGCAAAACCCTGTCCCTACTAAAAATAATTAGCTGGGCCTGGTGGCAGATGCCTGCAATCCCAGCTACTCGGGAGGCTGAGGCAGGAGAATTGCTTGAACCCAGGAGGCAGAGGTTGCTGTGAGCCAAGATTATGCCACTGCACTCCAGCCTGAATGATAGAGCAAGACTCTGTCTCAAAAGAAAAAAAAAAAAAACCAGCATAGTACTGGCATAAAAACAGATACATAGTCCAGTGGAACAAAATAGAGAGTCCAGAAACAAATCCACACATTTGTAGCCAACTGATTTTCAACAAAGGTACCAAGTATACACAATAGGGAAAGGACAGTCTCTTCAATAAATGGTACTGGGAAAACTGGATATCTACGTATAGAAGAAATAAATTAGACCCTATCTCTCACCATATACAAAAGTTAACTCAAAATTGTCTAAAAACTAAAATGTAAAATCCCAGGAGGCGGAGGTTGCAGTAAGCTGAGATCGCCTGCACTCCAGCGAGACTCCATCTCAAAAAAATAAATAAAAATAAATAAATTTTTAAATTAAAAAAAAAGATTTGTAAGTGAATAGTGCTCCAAGCATCAAAACAAGTTCTCCTATTCATTAGGTACTTCCATGCACTTACCCTGTTTATATGCTCAAGGTCTTTGTAGGGCTTGTTTTACAGTCCACTAGACTGAATCTTCTACGAATCAATCCTACTGGAAACTCAAGGACAAAACAAAGTACAAACAATTCTTAAGCTTATTTTCAATAATCATATTATGGGTAATAATGTTGGTATTTATTTCTTGTTTATATCTGTATCTCCAGCACCTAGGACCATGTAGGCAATTTAAAACTAATGCACTGGAGATCCAATAAAAAGCTTATCAAAATGATCCCCTGATACACATGTACACCTAATTTCCACATCTAAGTGCTCCGTGTCTTTCTCACACACACACCTACATACACAGGGCAAAATGCAAATGTGGTTTAAGTTTTTCCAAATTAAATGTTTAAAATTGATATGTGTCTTTACGCAAATGTACTTTTTGAATTTGGATGAGAATGAGGTTGAAAAGTTGACAAATCCTCATGCCACTCCCTCAGAGACAGCTAGGTCTCTGATCATCCCCAGCAGCTCTGTGTCCCCTTCTGATCATTCCTTTCCCTCCTTCTGGTACTACTCTTAGAAGAGCTTTCAAAGACGGTCATCGCTATGGAGAGAGCTGACCCTTCTGGCCCTGGCATTGCTGGGACTGGGCAAAGGAGTCACACTCAGTAAATGCGGAGTTGGATCTTCTTTTTTCCTTCACATTTGGCCAGATCTTGATGACCGAACACAGAATCTGTCCCGTTTCAAATTAGCAACTGCCAAGTAGTATTGTAGGAGCCAGACGTTGTTCTGTTATAGTCATAAGGATTTAAGAAATCATCTACGTTTGAAAATTTTAAAAAATGCAATAAAATAAATTTCACAGACTTCGAGGTAGAAATGCTTACAACAATGCCAAACTCCTAAAGTTAAAATGATCCTTAACTACACAACTTATTACCTCAAGTTGTATTCCTCCCTTTTTCTTAATAAGACAAAAGGAGGAAAGTATATGTCTGCATGGAATAAATATCTGTATTTAATTTAAGAAAGATAAAAGTTCATATGAAAATGGGTAAAAAATCCTTGCAGAAGCCCTATTTAACTTCACTCTTGATGTTTTGGTTTGCTGTGTAAATATACACAAAGAAACCCAACTACAGCAAATGTTAGCCCTTTTCCAGGGGAATGGAGGGAAGTGTGACAAACGTGGATCCAGTGTCAGGAAAGCATAATCACAACGTAAAATGGTTATTTCCAAACGGTGCCCCTCCAAAGAAAAAGAAGGGAACGGAAGTAGTTAATAAATTCTGTTTTCCATAAAATTCATTTTAAAAAGAGTAAAGAATGTGAACTCGGGGGTCAGTAAGAGTTTTGTTGGATTTCCCTCCTCCTAAATTCTGTCATCTCCTTTTTAAAGTGGCCAGTCAGCTTCCCACAGACATGACAGAAATACATTCTTTTTCTTCCTGCAAACCATTTACCAGTAAGTAACACTTAGCAGAGGACATGTATTTTCTCACAGATGATTGGCTAATTGGATATTGTCGCTTCCAGTTGCAGCTTAATATATTATAGACAATGCCTTTTTCAAACAGAAGTATAACCAAACAAAAGCACTAATGATCCATTCATTTTCTTTCAAAGAAAATAAAGAGCTCTGACTCGATACCTCTACACCCCAAAACAATGGACACAAATTATGAACAGATTTAATGTAGAAATTAAAGTGATTCTGTTATCTTAATTACATATTTGGTCACACAGGTCAAATAACATCCTAACGAGCTCAAAAAGAAGGGCCAAATTCTTTTGTTCCACTGGAAAAATAAGTTGCTCAAAATACATTGACAATGGGCTAAGGTTTGGAAAGTTTTTGATTAAAAAAGGATTTTTGTTGGAACACTTATAATGAGATTTGAGTTGCAGTAACAATATGAAATTGAAAGCAGAATTACATACAAAAAGAGTACTGTAAAATATCATTATTTTAGTACAATGGAAAATAAGGTGTTTGTGGTTTTACTCTATAAATTCTGTGTTGTCTGCTCGTATGTATTCCTTCTTGGCCTTCCTCTGAATAGCCATTCTGATTTCCAAGCCCTTCTGCACCAGTACTCATTTGTGGTGGGGGAACCCACACAAAAAACATCTCCTAGGCTCTACTTTCTTCCTCCATTTTATTGGTTTTCAGGACTAATTCATGTACACCCATCACATTGGTGTTCAGTTACCGGGCAGACAATGAATTTTCCTAATCCATTTAGTGTGCTGACAGAGCCATGTTCACAATTTATAGAATTTCCTTTTAGACATTTACGTATTTCACAGTTCATTAAGATTCAAACTGAACACCTGTGTTTATAAAGTCAAAAGCAATTTTATCCCAACAAGGTGTTAAATAAGGCATTCTCTGAAAGCCTGAACAACAATAACAACAACAAAAGTACTAGACTCTTGACCTATAGAACAAAATGATGCCTGTAGCTACCTGCACCATCCTTTAATAGTCCAGAAATTGCCATAGAACAACCATAAAAAGCTTTTATGACAAACTTGGGATGCTCCCTTCCATCACATTTCAATTTCTCCATCACAGGTCTTTCATGTTCTGCCTTAAGAAAGCAATAGTATGAGGCCACTCTGCAAAGTTCACCCAGGTAGCTAAAATCTGCAAAAGAGCTAAAAAGCTTCAGAAGTCAAATGTGGCCCCTATAGACAATTCCTTCATTTGCTAGATACAGGGACATTTTCAGCATTCTAAGGCTCACAAAGCCTGACCTTGCCTCATTTGTATGTGACCCCAAAGTTTTCACATCATTAATAAAAAGAGAATCAAAACAAAGCCCACAGACATTAGGGGAGGGGAAAGTGTGTTGTTTGGCACTACCATCATCCATACTCTCAAAATGGAAAGGGAAAAAAATAAAATGCACATAGACGAGGTGGTGACCCCTATAACGACTATGGTTCCCAACATTTTTTTTCCTACTGGTAATAAACCATTTTGCAGACCTCCCAATTGTGGCCACCATGATAGTTACTGTTTTGCAGGTTTATGTCTTTTTCTTGCAGTTAGAAGTGTTATCAATAAAAATTTCAAATGAAGCCTTTCCCGTCAAATAAAAACATTTTAAAATGTGAAGCCGACAGCAGGATTAGGAAGGAAAAATACCAATGACACCAGGGCTTTGTTTTGTATATATATTTTTCTTTTACCAAGTCCCTTAATTGATTAATTTTAAAGACATTCCTTGCAAGCCTTGAAAGTGAGACAAATGCATCCTAAATGGCACTGGGGTAATTTAACAGTCTTAAAAGTTGATTTTGTTGTGTGCTACTAACTTTTCTAAAAAGCATCTTAATTTTGAATGCAATGACTATGAAGGGCATTAAACAAAAATCTATCTCAGAAAGGACATTTAAATATTATCCTTTGAAGACTGAACTGATTAAAAAGGACTTTACTGCTTGCCAGTCAATTATGGCAAGGGGTGAAAAAAACCTGAAATTATTGTTTAGAAGTAAACTGGTTACTAAAGGATAGGAGAAGAGGGGTGAGGGGCGAAAGGGAAAGGTTGGTTAACAGATACAAAGTTACAGCTAGATAGGAGGAATAAATTCTAGTGTTCTGTAGCACTGTACCAGTTAACAATAATTTGTATATTTTCAAACAGCTAGAGAGGATTTTTAAGGTTCCCAACACAAAAAAATGATAAACGTTTGTGGTGACATATGTTAATTACCATGAATTGATCACTATACATTGTGGACATGTATCAAAATCATTGTACCCCATAAACATGTACAATTGTTACATGTCAATTAAAAAATAAAAGATCACTTCTTGTAAATCCCATCTTATATGCTATGGCAAATATTATTTCCAACCATTTAAAAAACTCTTTTGCTCCAAATGGGTCAGTCCCAATGAATAAGTAGTTGTTTTAAGTATCTGGAATAGTTTGCAAAGCCCCGTGTGAATGCATACAGTCCCACAGTCCCTGGAGGCCACAAAGCATTCCCGACTCCTTGTCATGGTTACCTTTAATGCCCAAGAGTTGTAGCTTTACCAAGAACTGGGGGACAGAGGGCCCATCTCAATGCAAATAAACTGAGAAGCAAGGCCATGTAAAACGTGCTCTTTTCTCCATGTAACAACATTTTCATTGTCAAAAGTTTGGTTTTTATGATTCATCTTGCAAAATGACAGCCCAAGTCTGCTCTCTAGTTTGTGTTATCACACTGAGTCATCTGTGACTCAGAGACAGAAAAATGCTGCCACGGGCTCAGAAAACACCTCCTCCTCCACCAGCACCTTACACAACCTCCCTGAAGAAATTATCATTGCTGCTTCTGTTAAAAATTCATTTAATTTGGGAGGCTGAGGTAGGAGAATGGTGTGAACCCAGGAGGCGGAGCTTGCAGTGAGCCGAGATCACGCCACTGCACTCCAGCCTGGGCGACAGAGCGAGACTCCATCTCAAAAAAAAAAAAGCATTTAATTTTTTTACTATAAATGTACGACATGTGCATCATAGAAAATTTAAAGATCACCTGGGTATCCAACAATCAGAGAGAACAAAGTCATACACAGCCGTCCGTTCTTTTACTTGTTTTTACATAGTGTGCATGCATATATGAATATATGTGTATGTATGTCTATGTTTGTGTATATATAAACGTCTTTAAACATCTTTAAGGAAATAAAAACTAAATATTATATGATAAACTTTTCTTAATATACTAGGATTCTAAACTTCCTGAAAAACAATACCCTCCCTAGAGTTCAGGCAATGACCTTCATTATTATGGCCATAGTGTCACTATTATTATAGCCATAATGTTACCATGAGGATTTAAGCCTCAGAGTTATTGATTCTTATCCCCCTTCTTAGCCATGTCAGAGTTGTGCCTAGAAAGCATTCTTGAAAATCCCATGAACTCACCTGTCAAGACAAAATTATAAAACTTGCCACAAACTTTGCCTTTAAGATTAAATGAGGCCAGGCATGGTGGCTCACACCTGTAATCCCAGCATTTTGGGAAGCTGAGGTGGGCAAATTGCTTCAGCCCAGGAGTTCGAAAACAGCCTGGCCAACATGGCAAAACCCTGTCTCTACTAAAATACAAAAATTAGCTGGGTATGGTGTTGTGTGCCTATAATCCCAGTTAGTTGGGAGGCTGAGGCAGGAGAATCGCTTGAACCCGAGAGGCGGAGGTTGCAGTGAGCCGAAATCATGACACTGCACTCCAGCCTGAGCAACAGAGCAAGACCCCACCGCAAAAAAAATAAATAAATAAATAACATAAAACAAAGATTAAAAGAGACAAGTCATCTTCCTGACATGAAGAAAGCCCTCAGTCCACTGGGACTCTTATGGAAATCACTAGATTCCTGGTTAAAGGCATTTGGAGCTGGGAACCCAGGCATTGCCATTTACCTCTGTATGACCTTGAGCAAGTTATACATCCTCTGAGCTTCTATTTCATCATCTTAAAAATAGGGGCAACAATACCAACTTCACAAGTGGTGAGTCAGTTTTAAAATATCACATGGAAAACACTCAGCTGCATCTCCTGGAACTCAGTATAGCAGCCATAAGACACTCAGTAATAAAATTACATTTAAAAGGCTAAGACTATCAGCTCTTGAAATTACAGGTCCCCACCTTGTCCAGCACCTTGCACAGCACAGATGCCCAGTATTATCAATATTATCAAATATTATCAAATGACATCTCACTGATTTGGACACATTGTGGGAAGGGTCTGTGTGACGTACCACCAACTAAAGCATTTCCAAGTCTATGCAGGAACTCCTAAAATAATGAAGCTAGCAGAATGCCTGCAACTCCATAAATATCATCTCTTTTCTCAAGGAGGAGAACCAAGTTGCTTGAGTGTGACCTCAAAGAGGATCAGCTTTAATCAAAATATAGTCTCAATACTGTTAGGGTAACCACCTTAGCAATATTAGCCTTCAATTATAAGAGATACAAATAGACACTTTGAACAGTTGCACATTTTAGTCTTCAAAGGAGCGAAACATCTATTTCTTTGTGTCTTCTTTCCTTCCTTTACTTATCTGCTTTTAAACAACAAAAGAAAGATCAAGATTCTGTGTGGAATTATTAGTAACCAATGATAATGAAATCACTGGGAGTTTATGGTACCATAAATCAGTTCTCTAACATATATCCACATGTCTAAAATAATGTTTGCTCAATGATAGCAGAAACCATATCTGGCACATAGTAGGCATTCAAAAAGTATGTGTTAAATGAAAAAATGCATGAAGCCCAGAGAGCAAAGATTATTGATGTGAAGTTCTTGGAAGTGCTCTAGAGCATCTATAAACTACCTGAAAGTATATACACTACTGCATGTGAATATTAGTATGTATGTGCCCATGTGGATTTTTTTTTTTGGTGGGGGGGTTTAATTGCATGAGATTCTCATCTGTGTTGATTATATTTTTTAGAAGTTATGAGCCCTTGCTTTGCAGCTGCCACTATGTTGCCCTTGCCTGCATAAACACAAAACCCCTGCATTCTTTGTTAATGAACGGGTTCTCAAGTGTTTACTCTTAGACAAGTATTATAGAATCCTTCTCCGGCTTATTTGGGATAGAAATTAGTATTATGTACCACTGTCATATAACACGTCTTGGAAAACACATGCAAAAATGTTGCCTGGCAGTTTGCAAACCATGCCGAGTTGGAGAAAAGTATACTTGCCAGAAATCATAAATAAATCTCTCTCTCTCTTTTTTTTTTGTTTTTTGTTTTTGTTTTTGTTTTTAAATGGAGTCTCGCTCTGTTACCCAGGCTGGAGTGCAGTGGCATGATCTCAACTCATGCTCATTGCAACCTCCACCTCCCAAGTTCAAGTGACTCTTGAGCCTCAGCCTCCCAAGAAGCTGGGACTACAGGCATGTACCACCATGTCTGGCTAATTTTTATATTATTAGTAGAAACGGGGTTTCACTATGTTGGTCAGGCTGGTCTCAAACTCCTGACCCTAAGTGATCCCCCTGCCTCGGCCTCTCAAAGTGCTGGGATTACAGGTGTGAGCCACCACGCCTGGCCAGAAATAAAAATCTTAATTTGGAGATAGAACAAAAGAGATGGTCACTATCATAGTATCTTTATTTGTCCATATCATTCTAAGACATAAAAAAGTGACTCAATTGAAATATAAAGGTCCGAGTTCTGTAAATGCACATACCAAAAATTCAAAAAAGACCCACAAAGCTGAAACACAGAACAGATGTGAAGATGACGAGAGTATTCAGGTGTGACCTGCCCAAACATCCCTAATAAACATAATAGTAGCAATGATAATAATAACAGCAATGGTGATACCATAATTTATAGCTATAACCCTTGAGTATAATCAAAGCACTTTTCACATAGATGTATGAGGCTGATACAATGACTGCCATTTCATAGACTGTGACATGAAGACTCAGAGAAGTTAAAGTCTTGTCCATGCCACACAGTTATTGAATAGGAAGGCTGAGGTATAACCACACATCTCCCACTTCTAAATGCTGTGTTTTGTTCAACATTTTACTTTAGATCACAGAATAAATGTTAGGCCTTAATCCTTCCCAGTTTATGGATATGTTGTTAATTATTCACTGAAATCCAGAAAAATCAAGGTGCTAGAGAACACCAATTCATTATTTTCTCTACTGCTGTGGAATTCATGTGTTGGTGGGTGGGGTAAGTTGGTACAAAGGAAACATCAAGGGCAGTAGCCAAATAAGAAACTTGGCCTTAGAGTCCTTTGAAGCTATTTTAAAAAGTAAAATGTTATGTTAAGAGCTATGTGGTGTATCTCTCTGTGTATGTAATTATTATTCTATTGATTTATTGCACACATGTCAGAGTGTCTGGGCATTTGCACAAGTTCAAACAAACCAACCAAAGAGCCATGCCACATAGCCGCAAACCGAGACAACTTGCCTCCTATACCTCACCCCACCCTTCATCCTACCAACTCCCAAATGCAAATTCCCTGCTAGCAAAACCTTCTTTACAGAGATGAACCGTTAAGCCATGACATCTGTCATTTATACTATTCTAAAAGAGCAGCCAAAGCCAGTTGACAGCACAGATATAGCAGGACACTCCCCATTATAAAGAGAGCCCCCTTCTGTTTTGGCAAGAACTTTCAGGAATGACTCAGGAATCAAAAAGCTATATCACATGTAACCTCCTTTGAGGATGAGCACCATATCTTTTTTTTTTTTTTAACCTTTTATTTTAGGTTCACGGGTACATGTGCATGTTTGTTGTATAGGTAAATTGTGTTTCACAGGTTTGGTGTACAGATTATTTCATATGAATTTAAATTCCGATTTTTCATTGTAGGGCATAATGAAATACAACATAGCGCATCTTCTGAATACTCACCCACTAACACACCACACAGCAGGGAGAAAGACTCTTATTTACCTCTGCTATCCCAAAGAGTGGGGAAATCACTTTATTCTATCCTGCGGCCAAAAATCCTCTGCCCATAATCCAACAATTAGAGCAATTTCAACCTAAATTGCTCCCCCTAAGAGACAGATGTAATTAGATAAGTTTCTCCTCTGTTTCCATGTACAAAGAGATCTTATAAGAAAAAAACAAGGCAAAAGAAAATTCCTCAGCCATTTCCAGCTGATAAAAGCAGTAATCTCATACTTGCAACTTCAAAGCAGAAGACTTAGAAAATCATCTCACTTTCTCTGCGCATAGAGAATAATTTCTTTCTACTTCAAAGCACCATCTCTTTATTTGGTGATTTTAATTATTGAACATGGGACGGAAGCTATCCACATAATGTCACCACTGTCTTTTTCATGAAATATGTATAAGTCTAATTTGGACTACATTAATTTGAGAGAGGTAAAATACAGGGAGGGGAATGAGAAAGGAAAGAGGACAAGGAATACAGCCTCCATCAGTGTAAGATAGTGAGAAGAAAAGCCTTTCTGACCTGGCTCCTCATTCATTTTCTCTGGAGAGGAACCATCAAGAAAACTGACTGCTGGTTTGGGCAAGCAGACTGCCTTGCTTCTCAAATTCTCTTCTACCCAACAACACATAGCAACACAATTATACTAACTTTACCGGTAATCCTGGTGTTATTGACAAAATATGGGTACAAGCAGTTGCTTTTTGAATAATACAGTGAAGAAAAATGAGTGCTCTAGAACAGCTGTCAGCAAACTATCTTTCTCCATTTAGGGTACCACAGCCAGAGAGAAGACTAGCTGGGCATTCCAATGCCCACTCAATCCTCTTCCCACAAAATCACAATGCCAGAAACTGGCAAACTTCCTGTAAAAAGCCAGACAGTAAATATTTTCAGCTTTGTGGGCCATACAATATCTATTGCAACTGCTCGACTCTGCTGTTGTAGCACAAAAGCAGCCAAAGACAACATGTAGATGAATGGGTATGGCTGTGTTCCAATAATACTTTATTTACAAAAGCAGGCACAGGGCCAGATCTGGCCCACAAGCCATAGTTTTGGTTGACCCCCATTTGAGACAAGTACTAGATGGTAGAAATGTTCTCTAGCTGTGCTGTCTAATACAGTAGCCACTAGCCACATGTAACTGTTAGTACTTGATATGTGGCTAATGTGACTATAGAACTACATTTTAAATTTCACTGGATTTTAATTAATTTTAGTTTAAATAGCCACATGTGGCTACAGTCTTAACACAATTCTAGATAGATACTATTCACTGCTGCCTCCTCAAAGGAGATAGAAGCCAACTTCCAATTTATAGTATAGATTAAATGTTGGCCTTAAAAAATAAAATACCCATACCTTTGCATTCACAGTGGAACTATACACAACTGAAAATGGTATTTCTTTTTTTTTTTTTTTTGAGACGAAGTCTCACTCTGTCACCCAGGCTGGAGTGCAGTGGCGCGATCTCTGCTCACTGCAAGCTCTGCCTCCTGGATTCATGCTATTCTCCTGTCTCAGCCTCCCGAGTAGCTGGGACTACAGGCACCTGCCACCACACCTGGCTAATTTTCTGTATTTTTTAGTAGAGACTGGGTTTCACCGTGTTTGCCAGGATGGTCTGGATCTCCTGACCTTGTGATCCACCGGCATCAGCCTCCCAAAGTGTTGGGATTACAGGCGTGAGCCACTACGCCCAGCCTGAAAATGGTATTTCTTAAATGTGAAATATCTACATCACTGAGACCAAGGTGATTGTTTCAAATTGAAGCAATCGGGTAGCTGCCTATCAGCCAATGGTCAAATGTATAGGGGCTGAGTCAGGTTCATGCTAAGACCTATCCAATCCAGAAAGTATTTTCTTCCACCTCTGGACACTGTCCTGCACCTTGACTGAGAGCACAGACCTACTCAACAGTCCCATTAACTGCTAAGGCCAATCCAAACCTCCCCACAGATGCTAAAATATATACATGCAAAGACACAGCTCAAAGAGCCCAAGAGAGAGCATGCATGTTGATTAGAATGCCTTCTAAAGTAATGCACACAGCACAGTGCCTCAACACAAAATCAAGATTCACCACATTTTTCCCTATTGCCTGCTGTATTTGATAACTATTTTATTTACACAATAACTAGCTTGTGTTTTGCATTTCTTAGCAGACCCAAAGATGTAATCCAAGGAGGAAAAGCAAGGAAATAGGATAGGAACATATTTTTGTTGTTCTTCTAAGCATGAATAAGAGATAACAAACCAATATTTCCTTTGAGAAACTCACACAATATCAACTTTCTTCAATAGGTAAAAGAAATTGAAGATACTCCTTAGTAAATAAGAACCCTTTGGAAACATGGGTGCCAGAAGGGGAACCCATACAGAGGATGCACAGCAAAGCAAGGCAGGTGACATTCCAGTTATTTTATGATTTTTGATAAAATGAAATCATTCTAGATCCAAGCCCTTAACTGTGGTTACCAAATCTAAAATGATCCGAAGTATGAAAAAAAGAAATTCCAAGTGTGAACCAAACACCTTTGGTGGCACAACTTGACGCAAACTGACAAGAGTCTAATTATAGTCTTTATTTATCCTACTTAGTGTAAGAAATTTTTTTAATGCAAAAACATTCATGTGTTTGCTTATGGGGTGTTGCTACAACTTCACTTGCAGTGTTACACAATCTATACAATGCATCTCGCCTTTCTGAAAGCCCAACAAATATGAATTTCAAAATACATCTGGCCCCAAGGGTTAGGATAAAGGGTCTTCGGAGGAAAGTTGTTCAGGTAGGGCAATTTCTATCAATTCAATGTCTCTGCTGTCTAGAATCCTAAGACAGTGCCTTACCTCAGTCTGAAGGATGGCAGCCCTCTGTTCTTTGGCAGTAAGTGACTCTTTGAGCACTTCAATGTGTTGCTTGCAATCTGAATTTTGATTGCTGAGGGTTTCAAGCTTTGTTTGTAAGGCAAGAAGTTCCGACTCTTTCTTTGAAAGTTCCTGCTTCAGCTGATCAATCTGCAAAACAACAATAAAATTGCAAGAAATTAGAAATTGCTGCCCCTACACTTTACATTGGACAACTACTGATTTCCTTCCATTTCAGCAGCCAGTGATCAATAATCCAACAAGGCAGGCCATGAATTTGCTTTAAAAAGATGGCCTTGGGAATCACACAGTCTTTGAGTTCTGGAGGAAAATCTGTAAAGGTCACTGAGAGTATAGGAAACAGGAATGGAAAGGTCAGCAGACTGCCCTCCATCCCACTGTGGACCAAATTTCACAACAGAATGAAGCCTTCCCAGCCAAACCTACTCATCTGTGAAACCACCAAGTATATTGCCACCATGGTCCTGAGGAGAGTCAACAAGGATCTAACATGGGTAATTAAACCAAGGCATTAACTCCACAGTGCAAATAATCATTCAAGGGCATCATTTGACAAAAGAATCCTAAAAAACAAGTAAGCATTGGGGATCTTCTTTTTGCTTACATTAAATATTGAGAAGATATAAAAAGAAAATAAAATATACCTAAGGTATGAGGAAAAATGACCCAAAAAATCCATCATTCAATTCACCAAAAAAGATCACTAGAATTACCCATGTTATCCCATTTCTTTTTTTTTTTTTATTATACTTTAAGTTTTAGGGTACATGTGCACAACGTGCAGGTTAGTTACATATGTATACATATGTCATGTTGGTGTGCTGCACCCATTAACTCGTTATTTACATTAGGTATATCTCCTAACGCTATCCCTCCCCCCTCCCCTCACCCCACAACAGGCCCTGGTGTATGATGTTCCCCTTCCTGTGTCCATGTGTTCTCATTGTTCAATTCCCACCTATGAGTGAGAACATGTGGTGTTTGGTTTTTTGTCCTTGTGATAGTTTGCTGAGAGTGACGGTTTCCAGCTTCATCCATGTCCCTACAAAGGACATGAACTCATCATTTTTTATGGCTGCATAGTATTCCATGGTGTATATGTGCCACATTTTCTTAATCCAGTCTATCATTGTTGGACATTTGGGTTGGTTCCAAGTCTTTGCTATTGTGAACAGTGCCACAATAAACATATGTGTGCATGTGTCTTTATAGCAGCATGATTTATAGTCCTTTGGGTATACACCCAGTAATAGGATGGCTGGGTCAAATGGTATTTCTAGTTCTAGATCCCTGAGGAATCGCCACACTGACTTCCACAAGGGTTGAACTAGTTTACAGTCCCACCAACAGTGTAAAAGTGTTCCTATTTCTCCACATCCTCTCCAGCAGCTGTTGTTTCCTGACTTTTTAATGATCGCCATTCTAACTGGTGTGAGATGGTATCTCATTGTGGTTTTGATTTGCATTTCTCTGATGGCCAGTGATGATGAGCATTTTTTCATGTGTCTTTTGGCTGCATAAATGTCTTCTTTTGAGAAGTGTCTGTTCATATCCTTCGCCCACTTTTTGATGGGGTTGTCTGTTTTTTTCTTGTAAATTTGTTTGAGTTCTTTGGAGATTCTGGATATTAGCCGTTTGTCAGATGAGTAGATTGCAAATATTTTCTCCCATTCTGTAGGTTGCCTGTTCATTCTGAAGGTAGTTTCTTTTGCTGTGCAGAAGCTCTTTAGTTTAATTAGATTCCATTTGTCAATTTTGGCTTTTGTTGCCATTGCTTTTGGTGTTTTAGACATGAAGTCCTTGCCCATGCTTATGTCCTAAATGGTATTGCCTAGGTTTTCTTCTAGGGTTTTTATGGTTTTGGGTCTAACGTGTAAGTCTTTAATCCATCTTGAATTAATTTTTATATAAGATGTAAGGAAGGGATCCAGTTTCAGCTTTCTACATATGGCTAGCCAGTTTTCCCAGCACCATTTATTAAATAGGGAATCATTTACCCATTTCTTGTTTTTGTCAGGTTTGTCAAAGATCAGATGGTTGTAAATATGTGGCATTACGTCCTATCCCATTTCTATCTCCTCTCCCCATTTGGAAATAATTACCACCCCAAATTTTGTGTTTATTATTTCTTTGCTTGTCTTTTAGGCTGATCATATATGTTTGCATCCATAAATATATATTATTTGGTTTTGCATGTTTTTAAACTTTATTCGGGCTACAATTTTTTTTCCTACTTTGCTTTTTTTCCTACTCAATCTTATATCCTGGAGATTAAATCACAATGTTGTACATAGAGTTCATTCATTTTCACTGAAGTAGAGTATTCCATTGTAAGACTTCACCACAATTTATCTGCCCACTCTGCTGTTGACAGAAATTTGGGTTTGTTCTTAGGTTTTTTGCTACTATAGACAATGCTATTCTGAACATGCTTATACATATAACCTAGTTCACATAGCAATAATATTCTCGAATGTCTATCTAAGATTTAAATTGCTGATCCGCATAGCATATTCAGCTTCAATTTCACTGGATAAAACAAAAATATATGGCTCACACCTGTAATCCCAGCACTTTGGGAGGCCAAGGCAGGCGGATCACAAGGTCAGGAGTTCGAGACCAGCCTGGCCAATATGGTGAAACCCTGTCTCCACTAAAAATACAAAAATTAGCCAGGCGTGGCGGCAGGCGCCTATATTCCCAGCTACTTGGGAGGCTGAGGCAGGAGAACCACTTGAACCCGAGAGGCAGAGGTTGCAGTGAGCCGAGATCACACCACTGCCCTCCAGCCTGGGTGACAGAGGGAGGCTCCACTCAAAAAACAAAAACAAAAAAATGTTTTCCAAAACAGTTCTATTTATTTACATGATCACAAGCACCTTGCGAGTATGCCAATCACTCCACCTCTTTACCAATAACTTATGTCACCGGTCTTTTACACTTTTGCCAATTTGATATGCGTTGTGCAGGTAGATGATCTGCAGAGACATCATCTACCAATTCCTTCATTCCTTTCTACTTGTACACAAATGTTGTTCCTCACAACTAGAGCTGAAGTTTATTTACCCTCTTCTCGAACCTGGGCTGGACTGTGACTTCCTTCTGCCAACCGAATGCAGCAAAATAATCAGTATACCCGTTGTAGTGCTAGCCTACAGGGAGACTGGCAGCTTCTGCTTCTACCCACTGGAAGCCAGCCACCATGTTCTAGAAGCTCAACCACCCTGTGACCACCATGGTGTGAAGAAGACCATACCAGACATACGGACAGGCCATGCAGAAAGACAGGGAGGCCTGGTGGTCATGGTGGCCCCTTTGTCTTGTTTCAGGCCTCAAAGGGAAGAATTTCAATGTTTCATCATTATATTTTGTGTCTGCATTTTTTTTTATAGACATTTTATTAGGCTTCGCATTATTACAACAATGCCAAAAGTATTTTTTAATCATTAGTGAATGTTTAACATTACCAAACATTTTTTTTCTGTATCTCATGGTTTATCGCCATTTTTCAACTTTCATATGTTATTGTAATGAATTGCATTAATGAAATTTTTAACATTAATCTCCCCTGGCATTACTATGAAAAACTCCACTCAGTCATTACATATTTTTTATATGTTACTGGATTCAGCTTGCTAATATTTTGTAAGGATCTTTTATTTATGTTTATGACTGGGATTGGTTTATAATTTTCCTATCCTATGCTGTCGTTGTCAGGTTTTAATATTAATATAGGCTTCCAAATGAAGTAGGAAGTGTTCCTTCCTTTAATGTGTCTGGAAATGGTTTCTGTGAAATTGGAATTTTTTTTACACTAATGTTCATTAGAAATCACCAGCAAAACCATTCACAGCTGTTATTTTCTTTTTCCAAAGAACATTACTTACTAATCCACTTTTAATGGTTATAGGAATATTCATGTTTCTAATTAGTTGAGTCAGTGTTCATACATTTTTTTCCCCAGAGAATTTTTTGTTTCATCTAAATTTTCACACTTATTTGCAGGAAATGTCTACAAAACCCACTTATCTTTATATCAATAGTATTTATGATTATGTCTTCCTTTTCATTTCTAATATTCTACATTATTAACCTCTCTTTTTTTAAGTTTTATTTTAGCTTTAACCACTCTTTTTCCTGATGAATCTTAGTAGATGCATGTCAAGTTAAGTATTCTAATCAAGGAACCAATTTTGGCTATATTGATTATGCAATTACACTTTTATTTTCTGTTTCATTCATGTCTGCTGCTTTTAAATATTTCCTTCCTTCTACTTTCTTTGGGCTTATTCTATTATTTTTCCTAATTTTTTAAGTTGGATGCTTATCATACTAATTTTCAGCCTTGTTTCATTCCTAAGATAATCCTTCAGACTACAAGTCTTGATTTGGCTATCTTTAAATTTGCTTGGTTTCTTATAGTCTCTTGTTCTTTATTCATTTTTCAATCTCTTATTTATTTAAACATATTAAACACACATTAATATTTCATAGTCTTTTTCTTATAATTCCAACTTTTGAAGTCTTTGCTTTCTGATTCTGCTATTTATTCTTTCTACTAGCTATCACTTATGGTGGCCTGTTTTCTTGCAGATTTTGTGATTTTTCTCCTTTTTTTGGTACTGTATACTAGTTTTTTTTTTTTTTGGAACTTTATCTGAAAAAATACTTTAAGGCCTATGTGGTCCTTTAGAGAATTTGCCTCTGACAATACCTGGGGACACTACCAACCAAGAATGTAGCTGCTTTCAGCTACATTCTCTACCTGAAGTTTTTAGATCATCTTGCACAGCACATCCATGTAAGAGCCAGCTGTGTTTATGGATTCTGATAACAAATTTTTTCATCTTTTACTTGGCTCAAAGCTTTAAAACAGAAAATCTTCCCTGGAGTCCCCTGGTCTAAGTGTGAGGAGGGGGAATAGGGTAAGGTTATTTTTAGTTTGCCTCTGCACTAGCAGTATAGCTGTCTGATATCCCAGCTTCATGTGATGGTGGTAATAGGGTTCCTACTATCCCTCATCTTAAGTAGGCCCAGACTTGTCTCTTTTCTTCAGTGTCCTTGTGGCTATGAAAACCAGAGCTCAAGTTCATCCATCTGAAAATTGCTAACAAGAATAAATAACCTGATATGGATTGGCTGTGTCCCCACCCAAATCTCATCTTGAATTGTAGCTCCCATAATTCCCACATGTCATGGGAGGGACCCAGCAGGAGGTAATTGAACCATGGGGGTGGGGCCAGTCTTTCCCATGCTATTCTCATGATAGTGAATAAGTCTCATGAGATCTGATGGTTTCATAAAGGGCAGTTCCCTTGCATACACTCTCTTGCCTGCTGCCATGTAAGACATGACTTTGCTCCTCATTTGCCTTCCACCATGATGGTGAGGCCTCCCCAGCCATGTGGAACTGTGAGTTCATTAAATCTCTTTCCTTTATAAATTACCTAGTCCTGGGTATGTCTTTATTAGCAGCATGAGAACAGACTAATACACAACCCATGCTCTACTTATCACACAGGCTTCCTGCTATCACTTAGCTTTGACTCTTGAGGTTCTTTCTTACTCAAGAGCTCATAAGTACATTTTAAAATATATGTTTAAAAATATATTTCATTCAGTATTTTTTGTTGTTTTCAGCAAGAAAACTGACATAAACAATAACAAGCTACTGACAATACCGGCTGAGCATGAACAGGAGTGAGACTCCCATGTTCAGAAGGGTTCAGGTTGCACAACTTAGTAGAAAGGTTGATATGAATGGAAATCCCATTTGCAAGAAGTCAGACTATGTCAGGGAACAAATAAGCTTCATCTTGCTAGCCAAATCTAAAGGATTGGTATTGGCTAAACAAAAAAATTGTCTTGAGAAGGATCCTAAGTATGCTTAAATATTCACTGGGAAAGAATCATGACTGCTTATCAATGTGCCTCAGGTATATGTGAGCAAGTGAGCACTGCTCAGATATGTGCAGTTTCTGAAACACATTATTTCTTTATAATTTAATGAATCATGAGTGTGTGGTCGTTTTTATGTGGAACAAAAGTAAGACGTTCTCTCTCATACATATCAAGAATATAGTATAAATAAAAACAGGGAAAATCAGAATTAGGATTATCTAAAATGATAAAAGATATTAAAATCTGTTATGATCAACACTCTTCTCAGGGGGGTATGGCTCCAAATTATATCCAGTTGTAGCTGACAGCACAGTTTATAGTTGATTCCACATACGAAACTGATTCATCTGAAATTAACACTCAAAAACTTTCAACTCTACACACCTAAGCAAAGATGATGTCTATAGTGAAAAAACCAATTTGTGCTAACTTCCACAAATACCACAGTAGAAAGCTAGTGTGGGGTTTGGGGTATTGAGAGGGAAATGAAAAGGAAATCAACTGGATATAGACAATAGGGTTTAGTCAGGAGGAAGGGCATGGCAGCGTCTACATACACCTCCTTTAGTCAATAAAAATAGATTGATAATGATAAAACTATTTCAGCCTATAAATATTAAATAGGCAGTGGCTCTAAACAGCTTTCAGATATTGCTGCCATAAGGTAAATTTTAAATAAATATTTATGTAGACAGCAACAGAGAAAAGCTTTTCTAAGGGGAACATAGTTACAGGGTAAAAAAAAATCATATTCTCCCATAAAAATATGCCTTTTGCTTCTTTTACAGCCATAAATTCCATAAAAATGGAAAGTGATGCAATCGAACATACATGAGAACTGAGGCCAGGGAAGGTCTGTCTCTGTGACGGCCAGAAGAAAAGCCAATCGGAATTACTTCACATGCTTTATATGAAGTCCATGTGGACATCAGGCACACTTCATCCCGTCTGAAAATTCTTCCCCCACTTACGTCTGTGACACAAACTACACCCTGAAAAAAACACTCTGCCAACGAAAACAGCTTCTTTTTCACTGCAGATATGGCCTTTATGTCTAGAAAGTGATATGCTTACTATCATGCAGTTTGGGTTAGGAGGTTTGTAATCTATCAGAGGTTTATAAGAAAATGTGTTACAAATTCAGAATAAAGGAGGAGATCTAAGACAGCAGATCGGCATCTTTGGCAAACACTGGAAACAGAGGGAGCAGCTAATATAGAAATACTGGAATGAGTAGATGAAAAATGTGTTAGACTAGGAACAAAGCTTCGTACAGAAAGGAAATGCCATTATTCTTTCCCTACCAGAAAAACAATTATGTATTTGGTATGTTCCATTCTCTGAGGCTAAATAGAGCTCTTGAAAGTATTTCATGCTTTCTGTGGCCTCCGAGATTCAGCTCTCACAGTTTGATTCCTCTAACCCTTCAGTGTTGGGGTAGGAATTGGAGTTTCCAACAGACGAAAGTTACACATCTGAGATCTCCCAGAGGCTCAGTTCTCAGAGACAATGTCCATGTGCCAAAGGACTTGCAAGATGCCAGGATTTCTACCCCAGCTAACTATGTTTTCTATTCCTGCCTTTGCACCAGCTGAGTTTTGCAACCCACCTTCTACCTTTCCAAAAATGTTATATCATGGTTTTTCTAAGATGTCATGTTTGTAAAAGCAATTCAGGCATTCACTGATACTTAATTTAATCAAAGAACTTTCAAGAGACCCTACCAATTCCAACTACCTGCTCTGGATCAAAATGGAAGTGCACACCCTTCCATGTGCCTATTTAAAATACTTTATTTCCCTCCAATCTACATAATTTATTCATTTTAATAAGTAATGCAAGCAGTATTCCCAGGCTTAAATGAGTAATCACACTCATCACTCAAAGTAGAATTGGGCTGGGTGTGGTGGCTCACATCTGTAATCCCAGCACTTTGGGAGGCTGAGGCAGGCAGATCACTTGAGATCAGGAGTTTGAGACCAGCCTGACCAACATGGTGAAACCCCATCTCTACCAAAAAAATACAAAAAATAGCTGGCATGGTGGTGCGCACCTGTAATCCCAGCTACTCAGGACGCTGGGGTGAGATAATTGGTTGAACCTGGGAGGTGGAGGCTGCAGTGAGCCGAGATCGCACCACTGCACCCCAGCCTGGGTGACAGAGTGAGATCCTGTCTCAAAACAAGGAAACAAAAAAAACCAATTAAGGGAATTAAGAAAAGTAAGTAATTAATGATAGGAAACAATAGCAATAAATGTTATAGTTCAATCCAATAAGAATATTCTTTCAATGGAGAAAATATTAAAAACTGACCCTTACTAGTACTTTTTAGCTAATTTTTAACAGTAAAAGAGGTATCCACATGACATAAGAATTCATTTTATTTGTATTTCCTAGAAATCCACTTTTCCCATTAGTCAAGTTAAATATAACACTTATTGTTATGATTATTATTTGGTTATACTTCTTCAATAACAATGTTCATCATTATAAGCTAGATTTTTGGGCCAGGTACTTTAACCACACTATTTCATTTTAATCTTATTTAGTCCATCTGAACCATCCTGTAAGGTTGGTGCTGTCGCCCCTATTTTATATAAGAAAGGGTGGTCAAGTGACTTTGGTCACTCCTCAAGCCACTCCCTATGCAGCTGGCAAAGGCAGGCTGGAGACTTGCTGGAGTCTGCTTTCATCTTCAGCCTGCACTCTTTCCGCCTCACTCCACTACTTTTCTCAAACATTCTTCTGACCTGACCACTTCTGGAACCATTAAAAGTAACTAGCCATTAAAAGTTAAATCTAACTCAAGAATTGATGGTCTCTCAGACAAACGTGGGCTAATAAAGGTCATGACTTGCTGAAGATCATATAAATGTTTTATTCACCTGGACAGAGTCCATGATGAGGGGCAGAGTTTGCAAATTTCATGACATTTTCAGCTGTAGAAGTGGCTTGAACAATCTCCCATTGTGGAATAACAGAGTCAGGGGAAAAGTTTAAGCCAAAACAATAATTTCCCCCAAACTTCTTGAGTTCACTCATATCTGTGCCTCTGGTCTTCATTCCCAGAACGATTTGGGCACTGTCTTCAGGTCACTCTAGTACTGTGCTTGCCGAACCTCGGCTTAACTCTCTGAGAGGGAGGGACTGCAAGAAAGAAACCAGAGGAAGGACTGAGCAGGGAAACTTATCCTAAATTTTGAGGCAGTCCCTGGTTACATTCAAATCCACTGGACAGTCCCCTCATATCTCCACTCCTTGATCCACGTTTTCAGCACAATCTCAACATCTAGTTAGAGATGGAAAGTTGACAGAAGTATGAATAGTTTTGTGTTTTTTCCTTGTGTATACATGCATGCATACACACACACACACACACACACACACACACACACACACACGTTGTGATGAAGTAAACGCTAGATAAATATAATTTCCTCCCTATAATTTGCAAACTCAGCAAGGAGTATGCACATATTTCACAACCGATGAAAATCATTTAAACATTTTTCTCTCCTCTCCCACTGCTTTCTCACAGAGGTCTGCATTACTCTAACTCTGCTGCATTTCATAAAGCAACAAACAAGATTAAAACCTAGAACAAGAGAACAGGCATATTTAAGAGCAAGTGGTAGAAAAAGAAAAAAGAAAAAAAAATTTTTTAATTGGTGTAATTATTTTCAGAAGCAAAATGATTTAAACAGAGGAACAGATAAAAGCATCTCACAGTCTCAAAAGACCTATTTGAGCTATTCATAAATTTAATAATTATGCATATGTAAAAATAATAAATATTCAGGTGCTTGGTCCATTTAAAGCACCAAATTTATTTTTGAAAAAATACAATCCAAAATCTTTAAAACTGACAATAACAATATAAACTAATAGAGCAGGTTACTGTAAAATATTTTATAAAGATTCCACGGCAATAGATAACAGTAATAACATCAATACTACTGTCAACAACAATGCCTGCCATTCGATGGATACTTAATCAGACAAGGGACTAAGGGCTTTAAATGAATAATCTCCTGGAATCATCAGACCAACCCAATGATGTAGGTATTTTTCTTATCCCTATTTCATGGATAAAGAAACTGAGGCTTAGGGAAGTTGAATAATTTAACTAAAGGGCAGCATTGGGACTCAAAACTATTTATGTCTTAAACACTATGCTAAAACCAAAATAGCTTAATACCTTTTTTTTTTGAGATGTAGTCTTGCTGTGTCGCCCAGGCTGGAGTGCAGTGGTACCATCTTGGCTCACTGCAACCTCTACCTCCCAGGTTCAAGTGATTCTCCTGACTCAGCCTCCTGAGTAGCTGGGATTACAGGTGCATGTCACCATGCCTGGCTAATTTTTGTGTTTTTTTGTAGAGACAGGGTTTCACCACATTAGCCAGGCTGGTCTCGAACTCCTGACCTCAGCTGATCAGCCTGCCTCAGCCTCCCAACCTAATAACATTTAAATGAGTTAAATTGGCTTGTAATCACAAATATTTTGAGACAATCACATTCTAGGAGAGGCAAGAAATTTGACAATGATAGCAACTTCAAAAAAATAGCAAACTTACGTGATGGTGGAAATTTGGAAGAGAGTGGACTATAAATATGTTAATTCCCAAGGAAGAGGAATACCAAAGGAACTCCTAATTGAAGCCTGAACCTCTCAGTAAGGAGAAATTCCACCAAAGGTTTTCCCTGGTTGCTTTTTGGAATCTATATGTCTGAACTAAAAATCTTCCGCATTCTCCTTTGTTGTCCATATATTAAATAATATCACATAAAGCATATTATATGGGGTATTTGGAAAAAGCACGTATGTAAACTGTAACTTTCTAGTCACATTAAGAACATAAAAGTTTATAACCCTGGACCGTACCTTGGTCTTCATAAACTTGGAGTGACTTTTGTAAACCTCAATTTGTTTGATCTCTTCTTCGCGGTCCTCAGTGTTCAGCACACCATTGGCTTTTAACATCTGGATCTCATCCTCAAGATCCCTTATGTTTCGTTCCAATGAAGCGATTTTTGTGTCCTGTTGGTAAAGAAGAAAAGAAAAATAAAAATAAAGAATAAAAATTATTTTTAAGACCATCAAAACAGAATTTAAGAAAGTAATTTTGGTAGTGCTGTTACATATTAACCATGGTATAGATAGCCCCGAATTTAGGACAATTTATTTTTTTCACAGCTGAGGATCATTTGTGAGATGATAGTTTAAGCTCCCAATCAAGACCATGTGTCAATACAATACAGAGAATTATCTAGATATGTTTGTCTAATATCTGGGAATCCAATTACCAAAGCAACAGTGATAAAAGTAATCTAAGTGTTAAAAAACAAAACAGAACACCATTTAAGTGGACAGATTTTAATCTGGGATATAGTTTACCTGTGTATATTTTTGAATCCACTTATAAACACAAAAACAGTTAGTTTATGTGTATATTTTATGGCTGGTTTTATGAGGCATGTTTGGAATTTGACTCTGAGAGAGAAAGAAATTCAAATCTATTAATGGGAAAAAGGATTCCCAGCTAAAATACAGATGTAAGTGAAACTAAATAACTGAATCTTGACTTGGTATGACTGATACACTAAATATTGAAAATTTATAGTGATTGGAAATAATACATCACAATGTCATAATTTATTTGGCGAGCAGTCAGGTCCCTACGTGACAAAAAACATGACTACCTTGCAGGGCATTTCAACCTATTGATTTATGGAGCCAACAACTAGAAATATTACACTCAGATGTGGAATTAATTGGGAAAAAGTTACCAATGACAGACTCTATACACAAGATAGAGCATTAGAAACAATGCATTAGAAAATAGAGAAGAGAGAGCTCTTATAGGGTAACGAAAACAAAAAAAAAATGACAAAAAATTTTTCCACAACAGTAAGTATTAGGCTTCAATCGGTCTTTGAAATGAAAGTTTGACACATTGAAAACTGACTTCAAGTTTTCTCAGTGTCACATCTGCCTGCCATTTTATTGCACAGAGTTAAGGAGCTCATATTAAATTTGTAACTGAATGCTAATACAGAACAATCTACCAACTTTTTTAACCAATTCATTTTCTCAGAATCAAAAAGACTAAGAATTCCAAAAGTAAAGACAATGAATAGGTTATTCTATTTATAAGTAACTCATTTTTAAAAACCTTGCAACAAACGTGTCTGTCCTGATTTTGTGGCTATTGTCTACTTTATTTCCCTATAATCTATGCCCAATGGTATATCTCCTATGGCAATATAGTAATTATCATTGTTATTATCATTAACATTGTCATCATGTTAAAAGGAGGAAAAGGAGGAGCAGTAAATTTATGCAACTCTATTATGTACCAAGAACTGAGTGCTCTAAGTTCCGTAGACACTTTTATTAATTCTCAGAAAAACTTCAAGAAGATGAAATAAAAAGATTTTGAAAATTCCAAGATTATTAGGAAATGGAACATTCTGTAGTATTTCATTTGCCTTTAAAAATAAAACCTATTGTATTTTTTCAGTGTAAAAGCAATATACTTTGAATTCATAGAAAATGGAGAAAACCTCTCATCCTACTGTCTAGAAATAACTACCATTAATGTTTTCATGTATATTCTTCCAGTATTTTTCTATTTAGATGCCATTTCTGGAAATACTGTATACTACCAGTTTAAATTTTGAAAAGTGTTATGGACTGAATGTTGAGTTCCCCAGAAATATATATGTTGAAGTTCTAACCCTCAACATGATGGTATTTGGAGATGGGGCCTTTGGTGGGTAATTAGGATTAGATGAGGCTAGGAGAGTAGGGCCCTCAGAATGGGATTAGAGCCCTTATAAGAAGAGACACCAGGAAGCTGCTCACTCTCCCTCTCTCTACCAAGAAAGGACACGGGGAGAAGGCAGCTATCTATAAGCCAGGAAGAGAGCCCTCACCAGAACCTTATCATGCTGGCACCCTAATCTCGGCCTTCTAGCCTCCAGAACTGTAAGAAAAACAAATCTCCATTATTGAAGTCACCCAGTCTATAGAGCTATGAGAACTCCACAGATAAAAAGAAAGGCGGCCGGGCATGGTGGCTCACACCTGTAATCCCAGTACTTTGGGAGGCCGAGGTGAGTGGATCACCTGAGGTAGGGAGATCGAGACCAGCCTGACCAACCAACATGGAGAAACCCCGTCTCTACTAAAAATACAAAATTAGCCGGGGGTGGATGCGCATGGCTGTAATCTCAACCACTCAGGATGCTGAATCAGAAGAATTGCTCGAACCCAGGAGGCAGAGTTGGAGGTGAGCCGAGATCGCGCCACTGCACTCCAGCCTGGGCAACAAAAGTGAAACTCCGTCTCAAAAAAAAAAAAAGAAAGGCAATAATGTCTCAAAAAAAAAAAAAAGGCAATAATGGAAGTGCTATGGAAAAAGAACTTCTAGAACTTCATAAGAGACTTTCCAAATAAATAAGAGTCATTTTGAATCAACACGTTTCAGGCTATAAAATCAAGAAAGACTCATTAAACAAAAATTGAAAACCTATATAGATAATTATGATTATTCATAATTCCGCCACTCATATATACCCACTATTAACATTTGTATTCATTCCTATGAAAGCCTTAAGATTATATTTTCACCTTAAAACATACAAAAAGTTATTTCAATTAAAACTCTAATCAATATGATATAGATTTTTTCTCTCTATTGAGATACAAATTGGCTGTTGATGAGATTTACAAATACCCAAGTGCAATATTTAAGCATTTACAAATAGATAAGTACAATCTTTATAAGAACTGAACTGTAAAGTAAGTGTGAAGGTAAGGGCTAATATCCCAGCTCTTCCTATATAAAATTTCCTAGGATTTTCAACTCAAATCTAAGTGACCATAAAATGTATATGTATGTATACATATATATATACCTATATAAATATATGTGTAGGTGAGTATGTCTGTGTGGCACAATACACTTTGATGTCTTCACATCTTAGACCTTAATTTTTTCGTAACACTTGGTGGAATTCCAATGCCCAATCATGGAGGCAAGAGGAGACGACTCTGCTTCCTCACAAGCCTCAGTTTTCCTCTCAGTAAACTCCTGAGGCTTTAGTGAGCAAGGACTACAACTGACAACTTCTAAATGGCTTAGATGGAACTTTTCACTGGACTCAAGAATTACATACTGCTAAAGAAAGATCAGAACTGGGTTGAGATAGAAAGTTTCTTAACACAGCAAACCTTTTTGACATCTTAAGTTAAAATTTCACCAAATGGTGAAACATTTTGAAAATGTTTTTACTTTTATTAGTTTTCTCAAATTAAGCAACACTCTTCTTTCTTCTCAGAAACTTTTTTCTTCTCTGGCTCTGTTGCCCAAGCTAGAGTGCAGTGGTGTGATCTCAGCTCACTGCAACCTCCGCCTCTCAGGTTCAAGCAATTTTCATGCCTCAGCCTCCCGAGTAGCTGGGATTACCAGCCTGCACCATCATGTACAACTAATTTTTGTATTTTTAGTAGTGATGGGGTTTCACCATGTTGGCCAGGCTAGTTTCGAACTCCTGACCTCAAGTGATCCACCCACCTCAGCCTCCCAAAGTGCTGGGATTAAAAGTGTGAACCACTGTGCCCAGCCTATATTTCTGTTCTTATATAAAAAGTCAATTTCAAGGGCAACAGAGCTCATATCTCACATCATGAGCACAGAGAAAAGTAGGTAGGAGAATATCATTAGGATTCAAAGGAAAACTGATACAAAAAATACAGATATATCAGACGGTTTTGGGTTGTGCCCAAGGAGATATTCAAAATGCCAAACCAGAGAAGGACTGAGGGAATATAAGCATGAAAATAAAAAGCAAGCAAAATGGCTGGCATGTCTACCGCTTCTCAACTGCATCAGTCCAAAGAATTTAGAGGGAAGGAATTTTATCATTTTCTTTTTTAAAAATCGCTAACACTAAGATACATGACTAAAACCTAATCTATGTAAGGAGGACTATGGAAGTCCATATCAAGTCCTGATATGGCTGAATGTGACATATGGATGTTGAGATACTAAATGCACATGGCTCAGAAACTCGACGCGCTAATCTGGAATAGAGAAAAAAAATACATAAATGAAGACATATGTTGTAACTTCCAGAAAAGTGGAGTTTCAGAAAGTAAAGCAACATTTTACGTCCTAATTGCCAAAGAGCTTTCTTCATCTGAACATTTTTACGAGTTATTTATGACTGATATTTTAAAACAATATATGTAGTGATTTTCAAACACATATCTTGATTATATTTCACAAATAAACAAGCTCTAGAAGCAGATAATTGTGGGCCTTCCTTAGAGATGGGGAAAGTGAAATACAATATAGAGTAGTTTTCCCAAAGTTCACAGAACCCAAATGCTCCATGAAAAGGGGGTTGCAGGGTCAAGTATGTTTGAGAAATGCTTGTTAGGAATTTTCAATGAGCATTAACATGAATGGCTCCTGAAAGTCCTGAAGCAAAATATTCTATTTAATTTTATTTATCACAGTATTACCGCCTCTAGAAGTCAATTCCTGAAAAAAAAATTTAGGCCTGTAATGATCACATTAAGCTCTGGGTAATATTACTAAATTGAAGAGTCAAAACAATAATTTGGATTCTTCAAGGGAAAACTTGCCACAATCACCCCCAATTTAAAATGAAGGGGGGGGTGGCACTAAATATCTAGATCAGCCTGTCAGCTTCTGTCACTCAAAAGTGGTTTACTGAGCTCCTATTCTAAGCCCAGCACTTAAGACGACATCAGTGAAAGAACAGACGTGGACCCCCATACTCCTAGAACTTAGCACCTCACATCTCAGGCAATATTTTTCAAATAGTCTTGAGATAGAGCAACCATGAAATTGTTTTGTCTTTATATTTTGGTTATGGATTGTAAAGATGTAGAAAAAAATTTTCAGGGAAAAAATAAACATCTAAACAATGCTTCCTTCAGTTAGGAAAAAAGATCTCAATTGAGTATCTCTTTTCAATCATTTCTTTCTACACATTCAAAAAATAATACTTATAAAAATTTGATGCATAAATTGCAGATCATAGCTTCTACTTAAAGATTCATACCCAAGATTATTTTACATCTACCATCTCAAAAAATGCAAAATAGGTATTTGATAGGCAACTAATAAATAAAACACTGGAATTGAACCCCAGAAGCCATTTACCCACTAGGCCCACCGTGCTAATGTTGAAGCCAGCCTTAACTACTAGCACTAGCCCATGACGACTATAGTTATAGAAATGAGGATGAAAGTGGGATGGGAAGATTGAAATAAGTTTATTTCTTCCTTTTCTCTCTCTTTCTTTTTTTAAATCTATCTCTAGATTTCTCTAGAACATGTATGCTATAGATTAATAGTAAACTTAGACAAGGAGTTCTCCCATTCATTCATTAATTCAACAAATACAGAAGGCACCTATTGGGAACCAGTCACTTTGCCAGGTGTGTAAGATACCAGGTAGATCTCAACAAGATCCATGGGCATCCTTCCCTCTCTAACATGAAGGACAGCCTGGATCCATGCTACTCAAAGTGTGGTCACAGATCAGCGGCACTGACATCACCTGGGAGCTTTTTCCACATGCAAAATCTCAGGCCCCAACTCAGAACTATTGAATCCAAATCCATATTTTAACAAGATCCTCAGGTGATTCGGGTGTTCTAAATGACTGTACATGTCCAGAAGACACAAGGGACAAGACTGACCAATGCAGAAGACACTAGGGTAACTCTATTTTCCAAATACATTTAGAAAAACATGAATCTAGTTTCAAGAGCCATCCAACTTAACATTAAGTGTACAGCAACCCTGGGAGTAAATTTTCTGGAGTATCTTTGCTAGTCAGGATGCCATTATTACTCTTTTTGTGTTTGTCAAACATTATGTTCCCCTTAAACAGCAAGAAACAGATTTCAATCCCTCTCCAGGAACTGTAAATACTGAAATGGTGAGTGGGTGGAACATCAAAAAGAAGCAATATCATTTAGTCACAAAAAGTAACAATTATATTATTGCTGAGTGTCACAATGTGCTTTCCTTTTAAATACCGTGAGAATTACTGGTTTCATTTTAATATCAGGCCAAGAAAGAAGACATAAGCAGTTTTTACAGAGCATTGAATTCACTGTGATCACATATTGGTCTACGGACACTGATCAACAAACTTAGGGCCAATTTGGTTTTTAAAAGATGTGATCTAATGTTCAGGAAACGTCCCTACATAATTATATTACACATTATTTAGAATAAAATTTGAAACTGTTATTACTGGATACCACAGAGGCTCTTAACAGCCTAACTTTAAAAAATCATCTAGTCATAGCTGCAAACACAACTGAGCAGCCCTGGATCTTAGGCTATCTGAGTAAGGCCCTGCCTTTGGAAGGATTTACTGTGTGGGATGACCGTGGTTATATGAGCCCAAGTTAGACACTCCAGAAAGAAGTTGACTTAGGCCTAAGACATATTAGTAAAAAGAATGAATACCAAAAAAATCAAAAACTCGTCTTCTTGGGCCTTATCAAACTATAAAAGGTGATGACCTAGATTAGAAGATGACTTGAGAATTAGATGGTATCTAATTCTTTATGGCAAAATGTACAAGCACAGAAAAGGTTGGACTAGATCAAATGAAAAGCAATTAGGGTGCTTTGATGTTTCTTTTCCTGGTGTTATTTGCCTGCTTCTGACTCATTCTTCATGAAACCCATGCCCTTGGAACACATCCTTCCTGTCATCCTGTCTCTGTGCATATTACTAAGGACTCATAAGCAGATGTGTCTCTAGTGGTTCTTGCTGGACACTGTGTGACCTTTGAAGTTATGATCTCCATATATTAATTTGTTCTTGTTGTTAATGGACTCAGCTCTAAGAAAAAGAGCTAAATCTAAAGTAATCCAGACAGACCACACTTGAAGGTAAAACATCTGATCTTTACGGAGTCACAAACCTGGATGCAAATCCTAGTTCAGGCTTTTACAATAAGACCATGCTCATGAGTAGGTTAAGAAAATTACAAGTGAGGTACAATGAATACAAAGTGTCTATCACAGAGCCTACCCCAAGAGGGTGAAAAGTTGTCATTATTATCATAAGCCAAAAACAAGGTAGTAAGTCCCTACTAATTCCCCAGTTGTTACTTACACAATTAGAAGACAGCTTCCATTTTTATTTCATCCTGTTAAACTTTCTGAGCATGTTCCTAACCTTGCTAATCCTATAACCTAAGATTGCTACAAGAATTAAATGAGTGGCTACTTGGAGGTTTCCAGAATAACAGCTAAAACACAGTAGTGCTCAATAAATGTTAGCGTCCCTCCTGTTTCCAGCTGTCGCACATATCTATTACTTTTTTGGTCTGACCAGCTTCCTTTCCTTTTGGGAACTGCATCTTCCCAACATCCCCATGGTTTTAATAGAGTTTTAAATTGTGTGGCCCTGCCCAGAGACAGGTACCATGGGTCTTCTGAACACAATGATTGATTCAGGGGTAAACTTTTAACTCTAGGAAGGCCAATCAGAGTTCTTTTAGGGAACTAACATTAATCCAGAGGAGAAAAGATCTCTCTCTTCTTTTCTGAGTAAGGAAAATGAAAAAAAAAAAGAAAATAACCCCATGACTGGATGTGGCCTTCTTTGATATCATGTATTGAGAACCTATCTGAATGATTGGGCCCTTATAACATCATTTGAACAGCTATATATAGCTACATTTGAACCATCCACTCTCCAGAACACCAAATATGAGAATAAGTTTTCTGTTACTTATAACAGAAAAAATATAATGCACAAGTGACAGTGTGAAAGGTAATGCCAAAATATGTAATATTCTATAAGTCTATATATAGAGAAGTCAGGAATGGGTAAGATTGCCATAGCAGAGTCAAGAAATCTCCAGAAAGCACAGGAGCCTAACGTGGGGTTTGGAGATGAATAAAAATAATATTATCACAGAGAAGATGAAATTCTTTCCAGCTAGAAGTAATAATACATACAAAATCAAGAGCACTCAGCGTGGTGCCCAGGATATAATATTTAATAAATGTAAGTTTAAAGAAAAAGAGAATGAATACAGAGCATGTATGTATCAAGGAAGAGTAGAAGACAGAATTGTTCAAATAATATAGATCATGTTTAGCTGCTGAGGAGTTGGAAATGAAAGGAAGGTGCTGCAGAATGATAATCAGTCTTCAGAATCAAGCTAGGAATTTGTACTAGGCTCTGAAAGGGAGTCATAAACTGGTAAATAAGAAGGCAACAAGATAGTCTTTGGGCAGTTAGTAATAAAACCAGACGCCAAAATGGAATCTGAAAACTGTGGAGACGACAAAACCATCACTTAGTGGTGAAAGAATTCTCAGACATGGTTGAGAATCAAGGATAGAGAAAAGGGTAGAAGAATCACCAAAAGAAAGAGGGGCAAACATCATGGAAATCATGGAAAAGTCCTAGAAAATGACTGAATAGTTTTAAAAAGGAAGAGGAGTCAAAGGTTTGAAGAGCCTAAAGACTAAGAAAAAAGTTAAGATGGCATTGGTGACATGAGGGCAGTTTTATCGGAGTTGTGTTACCATAATTGGAAACTGAACCCCAGTGTTTTAAATCCCATGGAGTCAGGAGTGATTCCCGAGTCACTCAACAGCCAGTATGGGACAGACTCAGATCCCCACAAGACAGACACCTCCTGAAGCACTGGAACCAGGTCTGGGAAGTCCCTGCAGGGCCAAGGATTAACTCTTTAGTCACTGAATTTGGGGACCTCTAGGTAAGGGCTGGAGTTGGGTGAAGGGTACTCTGAGGGTTTGGGGTAGCTGTAGAAGTGTTGCAATATTTTAGCAACCAATGTAGCTGTACTTGTGCCTCTCATCTGAGTATTGGTCCTGCAAAGAAAACTGCTTCAGTTAATGTCAAGAGCTTTCTACATCCCTAGTGCATGGAAGGGAGCACTGGCCGATTAAAAATCATTTCCATGTGCCTGTGACACACACTAAAGCAAACATTCCCCAATGCCAACCTGAACACTAACTGCATCAAAATCATCTAGAGAGTGAGCAAAACACTACTGATGACTTAGTTTCACCCAAGGACATTCTCTTTTGGGGGATTGGGGGACACAAAAATCCGTATTTATTTGTAAGCTCCTCAGCTTGGGGGTAAAAAAAAAGAATACAATAGCTGCTATGTATTGATTACCTACACAAGCACTGTGCTGGGAAATTCTCATTTAATATTCCCCATAATCCTATGAATTAAGGATTTATTTTACCCATTTAACAGGTCAGAAGACTTACAGATGGTAAATAACTTGCCCAAGGTTTCCCCCTGGGTAAACTGGAATCGTTCCCTCAATAGATAGGCCTGCCTTGAATAGAAGAGAGGAGGCCACATATTGGGACCTTGCTGTCCACAGGCCAACCTTAGAAGGGACTGGCTTCAGAGAATGTATGTTATTCTGGTTCTTTCTTCCACAGTAATTTTAGCCTCTAAAGATCACCGAGTAAGGTCAAAAGAAAAGAGTAAAGAGGCTGGGGAGAGAGGAAAGGGAGGAAAAAATTTTCAGAAACTGCTTCCAGATGAGTGGGCAGTCCCTCCATGCGTGCAGGGCCATCCCCTCAACGATGGGTTGCATGTCATCTTTCATGTATATCTAAATGGAAGGAGTGTTTGAATTCCAGCTGCCCATCCTGAGAATGCAAGCAATTCAGGAAATACTACTTTGCAACACTGCAAACGCATTTTAGGGAGCCTAAAAAGATGGACATCTGACCCCTCCCTTTCTCTTCCAGTGTTCTTTAGGAAAAGATTGAGTGAGGAAGCTCTCTCTCCTTGTTAGCCTTCTAGCAAGCTGAATTTGCTCTTCCCATTCCTTTTAACCCACTTCCTGGTTGGGTTTGGTGTCTCCTCTTAGAATCTCTGAAACATACCACAGATCATTCTACATTCAACCAGTTTGTCTCATGGAAAAAAAAAAGTAACAGGCAGCAGTGGAATTCAGGCCACCCCAAGTCACCAGTGTGGCCTGATGGATGTGGAAACTGGACCATGCCTCAGGGATGAGGCATGTGATGGTTGGTATGCTGTCATTACTGAAACCTGAAAGGGGAAGTTCACATGAGGCCTGTGGTTGACTTCTCAACCCTGCTGGCAGGGGCACACGCCAGTAAGGAAATTGCAATCCCTAAATAAACAATAGGCTGGGAACCTGAGCACCAGCAAGGGAGAGGGCAGGGACTGCTGGCCTGGGCAGGGCTGGCCAAGATGGAGCAAACAAAGCTAAGATTTAAACTTTGCAAGAATGTCATGTCAATTCAGACTCCCCAGGAGGGCCCCCTGAGAGTCCAAATTGCCAGTCATCAAGCCTCAGACTTGGCAGAATTTTAAAGTAGGACAGTTAGTCCAATCCCTTCATTTGTCAGATAAGAAGAGTGAGAGCCAGTGGGGACAAGTGACTTGCCAAATGCCCAATAGCCAGAAAGCTAAGTTCCTAGGTCATTTATTATCCCATAGACCTCCTGAGACTTGCTATTTTTTCTCCACTGTTTTCTCCTTTCAAAGACACTTTTAAAGTCTTTTCAATATGCAAACTATGTGTGTAGTCAGAGCTAAGACTCTCTCTGCCTAAAATAGGCTTATTTAGTTCCTTCTCTCTGGTGGTCCCTGCTCAAATGCACAACCTCTTTTTTACAGATAAAACTCAATTTCCAAACTCAAAGGGAAGAGATGGAGAGGCAAAGGATTCCTTGATCCTCTATTATGTGCCAGGATTTTCCCATGCCTTAATTCATTTTAATCCCCACCACAACCCATACAGGCTAGTATCATGGACCCATTTCCCAGATGGGAAAGCTGAAGCATAGAGAAGCAGTAAGCAGAAAGCAAAATTCTCAATTTCCATAAATAACCTAACCTTCTCCCCTTTGGAACCTTCTCAGTTCAGAAAAACAAAAAAACAAGAATTTAAAAAATAGTGCATTTTCAAGGTTTCTGATTATGGCTTTTCTTTTAACAAACTTGTTTTTTTCAAAATAATAATTCCTGATAATTTCTATGTTTAGAAAAATGCACATTATTGAAAACATGAAAATTTAGGGGAGTGATATGGTTTGGATCCATGTCCCCACCCAAATCTCATGTTCAATTGTAATCCCCAATGTTGGAGGTGGGGCCTGGAAGGAGGTGACTGGATCATGGAGGCAGTTTCTCATGAATGGTTTAGCACCATATGCTTGATGCTGTCCTCACAATAGTGAGTGAATTCTCATGAGATTGGGTCATTTAAAAGTGTGTGGCACCCCCCCCCCGAACCCACCTGTTTTGTGCTTCTACTCTGGCCATCTGACTGTGACTCCTCCCTCTTCAACTTCCACCATAATTGTAAGTTTCCTGAGGCCTCCCCAGAAACCAAGCAAATGCCAGCATCATGCTTCCTCTACAGCCTGCAAAACTGTGAGCCAATTAAACCTTTTTTCTTTATAAATTAGCCAGTCTTTGGTATTTCATTATAGAAATGTGAGAATGGACTAATATGGGAGGAAAGAAGATGAAAAAAATCTTTTATAATCTCTTTCCCAGAACAAATGTCAACATTTTAGTACATTTTCTCCCAAGTTGTTATTCTACATTGATAAATATAAGCTTTTTACACATTAAGAATACCAAACCTCTAAACTACTATAAACCTTAAAAATACATTTCATAGTTGGTTATTTTGGGCTTTTTTTCAACTTTTATTTTAGATTTAGGGAGTATATGTACAGGTTTGTTACTTGGGTATACTGCATGATGCTGAGTTTGGGGTACAAATGATCCCATAACCCAGGTATTAAGCATAGTACTCAATAGTTAGTTTTTCAACCTTTTTCCCCTTGCCTTCTTCCTCCCTAGTAGTCCCCAGTTTCTATTGTTGCTATCTTTATGTCCATGAGTACTTGATGTTTAACTCCCACTTATAAGTGAGAACGTACAGTATTCGGTTTTCTGTTAATGTGTTAATTCACTTAGGATAATGGCCTCAGGCTGCATCCATGTTGCTGCAAAGGACATGGTTTCATTCTTTTTTATGGCAGTATATAGTATCCCATGGCGTATACATACTAAGCTTTCTTCATCTAGTGCACCATTAATGGGCACCTAGGTTGATTGCATGTCTTTGCTATGGTGAATACTGTTGTGATGAACATTTAAGTGTATGTGTCTTTTTGGTAAAACAATTTACATTCCTTTGGGTAATGGGATTGCTAGGTCAAATAGTAGTTATCTTTTAAATTCTTTGAGAAATCTCCAAACTGCTTTCCACAGATGCTGACCTAATTTGTATTACCACCAACAGTGTATAAGTGTTTCCATTTCTCCACAACCTCACTAGCATCTGTTGTGCTTTGACTTTTTAATAATAGCCATCCTGATTGGTGTAAGATGGCTTCTCACTGTGGTTTTTATTTGCTTTTCTATGATGATTATGTTTGTTGGACACTTGCATGTCTTCTTTTGAGAAGTGTCTGTTCATGTCTTTTGCCTAATTTTTCATGGAGTTATTTGTTTTTCTGCTTGTTCAATGTTTAAGTTCCTGATAGATTCTGGATATTAGATCTTCGCTGGATGTGCAGTTTGCAAATATTTTCTCCCATTCGGTAGAGTGTTTGTTTCCTCTGTTAATAGTTTCTTCAGCTATGCGAAGAACTGTAGTTTAATTAGGTCCCACTTGTCAATTTTTGGTTTTGTTGCAATTGATTCTGAGGACTTAGTCATAAATCCTTTCACAAGGCCAATGTCCAGCATGGTGTTTCCTAGATTTTCTTCTGGGATTCTTATAGTTTGAGGTCTTACATTTAAATATTTAATCCATCTTGAGTTAAGCTCTATATATGGTGAAATGTAAGTGTCTAGTTTCATTCTTCTCCATATGGCTAGCCAGTTATCCCAGCACCATTTATTAAATAGGAAGTTGTTTCCCCATTACTTATCTTTGTCAATTTTTCAAAGATCAGATGGCAATAGATGTGTGTATTTACTTCTGGGTTCTCTATTCTATTCCACTGGTCTATGTGTCTGTTTTTATACCAATACTATGCTGTTTTGGTTATTGTAGCCTTATTGTATAGTTTGACATCGGGTAATATGATGCCTCCAGGCTTGTTCTTTTTGCTTAGGATTGCTTATACAGTTTGGATGTTTGCTCCAAATCTTATGTTGAAATACAATTCCCGATGTGGGAGGTGGGGCCTGGTGGGCGGTAAATGGATCATGGGAATGGATCCTTCATGAATGGTTTAACACCATCCCCTTGCTGCTAAGTGAATTCTTGCTCAGTTAGCTCACATGAGATCCGGTTGTTGAAAAAGAGTCTGGACCCTCCTCCCAGTTCTTGCTCCAGCTTGTCATGTGATGTACCTGCTCCTGCTTTGCCTTCTGCCATGACTGTAAGCTTCCTGAGGCCCTCACAAGAAGCTGAGCAGTTGTTGTTGCCATGCTTGTACAGCCTGCCAAACCATGAGCCAATTAAACTTCTTTTCTTTATGGAATACCCAGCCTCAGGTATTTCTTTATAGCAATGTGAGGACAGCCTATTACAATCACTTTGGCTATTCAAGTTCTTTTTTGGTTCCATATGAAGTTTAGAAAAGTTTTTACTAGTTCTGAGAAAATTGACATTGGTAGTTTGATAGGAATAGCATGGAATCTGCAAACTGCTTTAGGCAGTATGGTCATTTTAATGATGATTTGTCCACTCTATGAGCATGGAATGTTTTTCCATTTGTTTATGTCATCTGTGATTTCTTTGAGCAGTGTTTTGCAGTTCTCCTCATAGAGATCTTTCACCTCCTTGGTTAGATGTATTCCTAGGTATTTTGTGTGTGTGTGTGTGACTATTATAAATGAGATTGCATTCTTGATTTTGCTCTCAGCTTGAACACTATTGGTGTATAGAAATGCTACTGATTTTTGTACATTGATTTTGTATCCTGAAACTTTACTGAAGGTTTCAGAAGCCTTTTGGCAGTCGTTAGGGTTTTCTAGGTATAGAATCATATCGTCAGTGAAGATATATAGCTTGACTTCTTCTTTTCCTGTTTAGTTGCCTTTTATTTCTTTCTCTTGCCTAATTGCTCTGGCTAGCACTTCCAGTACTATGTTGAATAGGAGTAATGAGAGTGAGCATCCTTGTCTTGTTCCAGTTCTCAAGGGGAATGTGTCCAGTTTTTGCCCATTCAATATGATGTTGGCCATGGGTTTGTCATAGATGGTTCTTATTATTTTGAGGTATGTTGCTTCAATGCCTAGTTTCTTGAGGGTTTTTACCATGAAGGGATGTTGGATTTTATCAAAAGCTTTTTCCACATCTATTGAGATTATCATATGGTTTTTGTTTTTAATTCTGTTTATGTGTTGAATCACATTTATTGATTTGCATATATTGAACCAACTTTGCATTCTAAAAATAAAGCCTACTTGATTGTGGTGAGTTAACTGTTTGATGTTGTTGAATTTGGCTTGATAGTATTTTGTTGAGGATATTTGCATCTACATTCATCAGGGATACTGCCCTGTAGTTTTCTTTTCTTGTGTCTTTGCCAGGTTTTGGTATCAGGGTGATACTGACTTTGTAGAATGAGTTAGGGAGGAGTCCATGTTCCTTGACTTTTTGCTATAGTTCCATAGAATTAGTACCAGCTCTTCTTTGTATGTCTGACAGAATTCAACTGTGAATCCATCCAGTTCAAGGCTTTTTTTGGTTGGTAGGTTTTTTGTTACTTATTCCATTTCAGAACTCAATATTGGTCTTTTCAGTGTTTCCATTTCTTCCTCATTGAACCTTGGGAGAGTGTGTGTTTCCAGGAATTTACCCAGTTCCTCTAGATTTTCTAGTTTGTGTGCATTTAAGTGTTCATAATAGTCTCTGAGGATCTTCTGTATTTCTGTGGGATAAGTTGTAATGTCACCTTTGTCATTTCTGATTGAACTTATTTGGATCTTCTTTTTTTCTTTGTTAATCTAGCTAATGGTCTATCAATCTATCTGTTCAAAGAACCAATTTTTAGTTTCATTGATTCTTTGTATGCATTTTTCAGTCTCAATTGTGTTCAGCTCTGCTCTGTTTTTTTTGTTTTGTTTTGTTTTTGTTTTTCTTTCTTTTCTCTGCTAGCTTTGGGGTAAGTTTGTTCTTGTTTTTCCAGTTTTTCTAGGTGTGATATTAGATTGTTAATTTGAGATCTTTCTAACTTTTTGAGGTAGGCACTTAGCACTACAAACTTTCCTCTTAACACTGCTTTTGCTCTGTCCCAGAGCTTTTGGTATCTTGTGTCTCTGTTTTCATGTAGTTCAAATAATTTTTATATTTCTGCCTTAATTTCATTGTTTACTCAAAAGTCATTCAGGAGAAAATTGTTTAATTTCCATGTAATTATGTGCTTTTGAGAGATCTTCTTGGTATTGATTTCTATTTTTATTCCACAGTGGTCCAAGAGTATGGTTAGTATGATTTCAATTTTTCTGAATTTATTGAGACTCACCTTATGGCCGAGCATGTAGTTGATCTTGGAGTATGTTCCGCGCGCAGGTGGGAAGAACGTATATTCTGTGTTTGATGAGTGGAATATTCTGTAGATGTCTATTAGGTCCAATTGATCAAGTGTTGTGTTTAAGTCCAGAATTTCTTTGTTAGTTTTCTGTCTCGATGATCTATCTAATGCTCACAGTGGGGTGTTGAAGTCTCCCACTCTTATTGTGTGTTGCTGTCTAAGTCTTTTCATAAGTCTTACAAATTCATATTTTTGACTCTGGGTGCTCCAATGTTGGGTACATACATTTTTAGGTTAGAAAAGTCTTTAATCTTTTATCATTATGTAATGCCTTTCTTTGTCATTTTTAACTGTTGTTGGTTTTAAAAGTCTGTTTTATCCAACATAAGAATAGTGACCCCTGCTCCCTTTTTGTTTGCTTGCTTTTTATTTGCACGGTGGATCTTTCCCCAACTCTACTTTGAGACTATGTGTGTTGTTACATGTGATGTGGGTCTCTTGAAGACAGCAGACAGATAAATCTAGTCTTTTGATCCAACTTTTCACTCTGTGCCTTCTAAGTGGGGCATTTAGACTATTTACATTCAAGGTTAATATTGATATTTGAGGTTTTGATCCTATAATGAAGTTGCTAGAAGGTTGCTTTGTAGTTTTGATTGTGTGGTTCCTTTATAGGGTCTATGGGCTATGTACTAAGTGTGTTTTTGTGGCAGCAGGTATCATTCTTTTGTATCCATATTTAGAATGCCCTTAAGAATCTCTTGTAAGCCTTAAGTAAGCAAAGTTATTGATCATTTCCTTTATAATATTTTTCTTTATTTTTAATAACAGCTTTCATGAGATATAATACACACACCATAAAATTCACTCTTTTAAAGTGTATAATTTAGAGGTTTGTGCAACCTTCACTGCTATTTAATTCCAGAACATTTTCATCACCCAAAATCCAGTACACATTAGCAGTAACTCTTCTTTCCTCCTTCCCGCTAGCTCCTGGCAATCACTAATCTACTTTCTGTCCCTAATTTGCCTACACTGGACATTTAATTAATAGTATCATATAATATGTGGCCTTTTCTGACTGACTTCTTTCATTTAGCATAATGTTTTCAAGGTTCATCCATGTTGTAGCATATATCAGTAATTTATTACTTTTTATTGATGAATAATATTCTACTATGTGGATATACCATATTTTGTTTCTTCATATATCAGATGATAGACATTTGGGTTGTTTTAGCTTTTGCTATTATAAATAATGGTAGCATGAACACTTCTGGATAGTGTTTTGTGCGGACATATGTTTTCAATTCTGTTGGGTGTATACCTACAAGTGAAATTTCTAGGTCATGTGGTAACTCTATGTTTAACATTTTGAGAAACTGCTAACAGTTTTCCAAAGTGGGCTGTACCATTTTATGTTCCCACCATCAACATATGAGAATTCTAATTTTTCACATCCTCCCTAACACTCATTATTGTCTGTCCTTTTTATTTTAGCCATCCTAGTGTGGGAGAAGTTGTATCTAATGCTGGTTTTGATTGGCATTTCCCTAATGACGAATGATGTTCAGTATTTTTTATGTCCTTATTGGCCATTTGTATGTCTTCTTTGGAGAAATGTTTAATGAAATCCTTTGCCCAGTTTTGTAATTGAGTTATCTTTTTATTGATGAATTATTTTTTCTTTATTTTTAAAGAAACGTTTTAATTAAAGTATTAATATAAGAAAGTACACAAATCATAGACTTTCAGAATGATGAATTGTGATCAAGTGAACATACTTGGGCCAACCAGATCACAAAACAGAATATAATAGAAATAGAATATTACCTGTACTTCAGAAACCTCCTTCCTGGCCCTCCCAACCTTCACTTTTCCCTCCTCTTCTTCAAATTAACTACTATACAGATATCTAATACTATCAATTAGTTTAGCTTGTTTTGGGAATATATATTATATATGTTCTTTTGTGGCTGGCTTCTTTCAACATTATTTTGGGGGTAGTATTCATTTATGCTACTGCATATGGCAATAGCTTGGTCCTTCTCATTGCCATATAGCATTTCATTGTATGAATATTCCACTACTGTTTTATTCACCCTACTGCTGACAGCTGTTTCACTTGTTTAAAGTTTTTAGTTATTCTACATTTAGTTATGTTTTATACCTTTTCATTTAAATTAGGTCTTTTATAGCTATTGTTAGACTTGCTCTTATATATTTGGGGTTTTTTAATACCAGTGTAAGTGATATTGTTTTCTCAATTTCATATCCTAATTGTTTATAACTAGTATGTAGAAATAAGATTCATTTTAAAATACTGGCCAGCCATTTGGCTAAATTTATTTACTAATCTAATACTGTACATATGGATTCACTGATATTTTCTACAGACATGATTATAGTACTTGTGAACAAAAATGGTTTTTTTTTCTTTCTAATTTTTATACCTAGGATGTCCATAGCATTATTGAACAAAAGTGATGGTAACTGGCATTCTTGTCTTATTCCTTATATCATAGAGAAAGCTTTCAACATTTTACCATTGAACATGATATTAGCTGTAGCTTTCTTGTAACTATTCTTATTAGATTAAGAAAATCCTCTACTTCTGAGTTTCTTAAAAACATTTTTGGGGGCCATGGATGGATGTTGCATTAATCAAACACTTTTTCTGTACCTATGAATTATATTCATTTTCTCCTTTATCCTCTTAATATGGTGGATAACATGATTGATGGCCAAATATCAGTCCAACTTTGCATTCCTAAAATAAACACAACTTGGTCATGTCATTTATTTGTCATTGAATTCAATTCACTAGGATATTTTCTATCATCAGTGTTTACTCAGGAGATTGCTTGTAATTTTCCTTTTTTGTAATATATTTGCTGGGTATGAATATCAAACATATGCTAGCCTCATAAAACAAGATGGGAAATGCTCCCTCTTTTTCTATTCTGGAAGAGTTTTTGTATGATTGAGTTCATTTCCTCTTCAAACATTTGGTACAATTCACTCAAAAAAGCCATCTGGGCCTCTAATTGTTTCTGTTTGGTTTGGGTTTTTAGGTTTTTGGTTTGGTGGTAAGATTTTAATTTACAGAATCATTTCCTTTAACATATAAGACTACTCAGATATTCTATTTCTTCTTAAGCAAGTTTTGACAAATTGTGTTTTTAAAAAGAATTTTTCATTTTTCTAAAATTTCAACTTTATTATCATAAAGTTGCTAATAAAATCCTCTCATATTTTAATGTTAATAAGGTTTATAGTGATGCCCCACTTTCATCCCTGATATTGGTTATTTTTGCTGTCTCTACTCTTCTTGCTGATTCTAACCAGGATTTGTCATTTTTGTTAATCTCTTCAAAAAAACAGCATTTAGTTTTGGTGCTCTGCTCTAGTATATGTTTATCCTCTATTTATTTAATGTTAGCTTTTATGTTTATTATTTCTTTCTCTCCACCTTCTTTTTCTACTGGTTTAACGCGATCTACCACACCTTTTAAATTTACAATGTCTTCTCTCAATCAAACTGAATGATTTGCTCTGCCAAAGACACTCCTTATGCTTACTAGACTCGTGGTTCTTATAGTTCCCACTGTTTATAAACCATATTCCCCTTTACCAAAATCATGCCAGTTTTCCAAGGCTTTCTCCAAATGCTACCTCCTCCAAAAAGCATTCTATGTTCTTCTGTTATTTGATATCCTTTGACTCCTCATAGCTCATTTGCCCTTCTTAAGTCACTTTACAACCTGGTTTATGTACTTCATTCCATTAGCTCCTTAAAGACTTAGAACTCACCTGAAAGCCTCACCATGGTGCTGTACACAAAATAGTTGCTCAGTAAACACTGGTGTTTATTATGCAACTTCGGGAGTTAGATTCACAAAAACTAACCTGGGTAATAGAAGGAATTATTGACTGGCAACATTTAGTCAAACATGTGGAGTCAAATACATCATAAGAAGAGTTTGAGGGGCAAGGGAAATAATTCTCATCTTCTAAAAAAAATCTTACTTGCTTCTAAGTGACAACCATATATCATCCAGAGCTAACATTTGACTTGACCATCACTTAAAACTCACATTTTGCCCATTATTTAAGGCAAATAATTAAATGGGATAAAGGGGTTTGTTGTTTTATAATGGGGGGTCCAGTTGGAAAATGAGAAGATAAAGAAATTTCCCAAGAAAAAAAAGTAAGCTAAAGGATAATTCTAATATTGTAAATGCACACTGCACTTCAAAACACACAGTCCTTTACAAGTTTGAACAAGTTATCACACCAGACTGTTAAAAAAAGACTTCAGAGCAAGACTTAAAATGCAGGGGGAGAAACAGGGCATATGTTGGCTGTAATGTACATATTTGGAGCCCTATTTGGAGCCACAATAACACATGCATGTAAAAAGGATGAGTTTTGCCTTTTAGCACAAAGTACAGCTCTGCACCTTTCCAAAAATGTCACATAAGCCACTCCATCTCTCATGAGCTGCCTTTACCCATTATAGGATGCAAACCTCAATGCACAATTTCCAAAGAAAATGTTGAAAGAAAAAACATATGAACCTATGGGCTATCTTTAGAAAAGGCAGAAAGGAGTAAAGAGTGCAAGTGCTTTGAGGAGAAACTTATGTTCAAATCTCAGCTGCCAATCTGACTAGCTGCAGGACCATGGGCAAGTTGCTTATCCTCTCTAACCCGTAGCTTTCTCATCTGTGAAATGGGGATAACTCTGCCTATTCACAGGTTTATTGCACATCAAGTGCTGTAGCCCTCATGTGTGGTAGTGATGTTGCTGTCATTGGGTATTACTGGTGGTGCACGTGACATTGTTGTTGTTAGTGCTGTTATTGTTTTTAATAGCCACAAAAGGAGCAGGGGCATATTCTTAAGGCCTAAAAGCCATCATCATAATTGCTTTACTAGAAAAACCAAGATTGGCACAAATTTCATATGAACACAGCATCCTGGGAGAAGATGAATGAAATAAACCTAGGTAGGCCCTACAGTCAAAGAAGTGGCAGCTACTTCATAGTGTCTCTGACCAGATTCCAGGACTCAGACAAGTTCATAATGGGTATTGGGTTGTGTTGAGTAGTCTAGGTTTGACTTTGAACTCTCTCCCCTTCCTAGTTATATGAAACTTGGTAAAGTTGCCAAGTAGTAGTTCTTGACTTCACAGTGTTCCAGTACATCCCTTTCATATTTTGTGGAACTAAACAGGCTAAATTTGACCAAATACCAAGATACCTTTTAAGTGAAACTTAACCCAGCTGCAGGTCAGCTCCATGCAGAACAATAGTTATCTGCCTGCGCACAAAGACAAAGTGAAGTCTTATTTTTATAACAAAAAATTAACCTCTGCATTAAAGTTGCACCTGAATGCAAAATCATATACTTTGACCAATAGTACCACTTACACTTCAGCAACTTAGTGGAGCTCAGTCTTTCTTTGCTTACTACTTAGTTCCAATTTTAAAAAAAGCCTAGTGGGGACAAATGTCACTCAAGAGGAACAACTCAAGGCACACAAGTGCCCTCGCTGACCATGGGACTGGAAAGCTAAATACCCACAATCCTCACTTCAATTACCACAGAAATATTGCTTTTAACTTCACATTATGCCACTGGCTTCTTAATCCACTTTAGTTAACAAGTTCACCAAATCAAGTACATATTCTGAAACTTTTACTAAAACCCTTATGTCACTCATGTATGTCTTCTTTGATAAATTCTGCTGAAAACCTGATAGTTTCTGCTATACTAGCAAAATGTTTGTTTTTCCCAAAGAATATCATTTAATGTTTTAAGCAAATGAACTCTAGAAAACTCTATGTATTTTCTGTTCAGCCTCAGCTGCTAAGTTTGGAGTGAAGTTTTATGTGTCATCTCAGTAATTATTATTACTCTAAGGGTTGCGTTTTTACATTTTTTAAAAAACACAACATTCTCCCTGCCCTTCCATTTGTGATTGTTGGAGTTGCTGTAGCCATTTGCTCACAAGCAGGGAGAGGTTGCCTGAAAATAGAGCTCACATGAAGGAAGACAAGATAAGGGATGGAATGAGAGAAAATGGGATCTGCTAATATCTTCTGAGCCTCTGGATCAAGCTGTGCCTGAAGCAATACCCCCGTTTTTTTCCAGTAAATTTTTTTCCAATAAATTTCCATTTGACTTTAGCCACTTTGAAATAGATTTTCCTTCACTTAAAAGTTCTAGCTAACAATGAAAAAGGGGGTTGAGATTATTTGACAAGAACTGCCATTACTGTCATTCATTTAAAAAAAAAACAAATGGCTTTATGAATGACCCAAGAAAGTAAAACTTTTGGACGTCATGTTTATGTCATGTCAAATTTATAATAAAAATAAGTTACACATTCTTTCAAAGGAATTAGCATTAAAGAAAGAAAAAGGAGAGAACAAGCCTTTCAACTGCCATTCTTATTGACAGTTATCCACAAGGGCAGAAAAGAAGAGCTTAGCAAAGAATCTTTGGACACAAAAGCAAGAGAAGGAGGAGCACTGCAATACCTACAAGAAACTAATTTTCCAAGAAATACACACAGTGTTCTAAGTGCAAACTTGGAACATACCTGCCAGACCAAATCAGGATCAAAATTAAAACTTGAAGCTTCCTGCAAGAAGATAAATCACAAATAACTTTATTCACTTTGCTTCCTTTCATTTTTCATTCAGGTAACTTCAACCCCCAGGCTCAACTGGCTGCAGTAGATGGGATGTCTGCAAAAGAACTGCCCCCAGTTTGATGCAGGCAGATGATATTTCCCAAGGTTCACCCCAGAAAAACATATTTTCACAACTCCAAAGTCCAGAGGGGGTACACAAAAATCTAGAACTACCAGACTGTGGTTCTAAATAGTGCTCGAATTTAGGCAAGATTTCACAGACTTTCACAACAAATGTCTTTTGCAAGTTTATGCAAAGTGTGTATATGGGGACAATGTGGGTTGAAGCTCACCCTTAGTTCCTCTAAAAAGCAAGAAACAAATAGGGATAATCTGTGAGCCCAATTTAGTCTAAGAAATCTCTTCTTTTTTTTTTTTTTTTTGGAGATAGTGTCTCACTATGTCACCCAGGCTGGAGTGCAGTGGCAAGATCTTGGCTCACTGCAACCTCCACGCCCCGGGTTCAAGTGATTCTCCTGCCTCTGCCTCCTGAGTAGCTGGGATTACAGGTGCCCGCCACCACGACTGGCTAATTTTTTTTTTTTTTTTTTTTTTTTTTTTCCTGAGACTGAGTCTCGCTCTGTCCTCCAGGCTGGAGTGCGGTGGCGCAATCTCGGCTCACTGCAAGCTCCACCTCCTGGGTTCACCCCATTGTCCTGCCTCAGCCTCCCGAGTAGCTGGGACTACAGGCGTGTGCCACCACGCCCAGCTAATTTTTTGTATTTTTTAGTAGAGACGGGGTTTCACCGTGTTAGGATGGTCTCAATCTCCTGACCTCGTGATCCGCCTGCCTCGGCCTCCCAAAGGGCTGGGATTACAGGCCTGAGCCACTGCACCTGGCCAAGAAATCTCTTCTTTATTTTAAATTCTATCAAGGCACTAGAGATGACACTAATGTTTACCCAGGGCTAAAATACAACAGGGTCTCAAGTTCCACTCACTAGGCTTAAGGGTCAGTTTGATTTGGTAGTCAACTCTAAAGCCTGTAGAATATGAACTTCCAATATTCCCACCAATTTCACAGGGGTGTAATGTACAAAATCAGATGAGATCACAGCCTCCAGCCTGAGCTATACACATGGCTGAGATGACCCTCCACCAGCTGCCTCCATAACTCAATTTAGGTATGTTGAAGATAGATGCTAATGGGACCCAGACTTCTCTGTTGACAAGACAGAAGGCAGTGCTTCTGTAAGTTAACAGGCATCCAAAAAGACAACAGAAGAACTTGAGGAACCATTTCCGTTTCCTGAAAATTATATTGCTCTTCATTTGTCCTAAAAATACAAATGCCTCATGCCTACAAATTAGCAACACTGGCATCCATGAAAGGAGAACTCTAGGCTCAATTTACTGATAATAAGTGGATATGAATTTGCCCTAGAATTCAAGTTTCTCTGCCTTCCCATGTAGATGACCTAAGTGAGTTTTTTATTTATAATTTTTTGTTTTATAATAAAACATAATGCTAGAAACAACAAACTAGGATCAAACAGATTTTTCTACTTTAAAAAGTCACCAAAAAAGGTACCAATTGTCTTTGTATGGATACATTTACCAGGAAACTACCCACCACATTAGAAGAGATGTTTCTCCTGTTTTTTCCAAAGGCCTTGGAAACTCGCTCTTTTTTTTTTTTCCTTAAATGATAATTTGGAAATAGATTGTATATACATCCTCTTCTCCATTACTATTTGTGCTGACTGGGAAGGTGGGTGTGGAGGTGGGTGGAAGGGGGACTGAGTCACCCTTTGCAAAAAAAAAAAAAAAAAATCAAGTCTTTTGTCCTTTTGTCTTTTCAGTTTTCTTTTTTTTTTTTTTTTTTTTAAGCCTTAACCAAGTATCAGGTTTGATTCCAATGTGAAGTGAGGATAAACTCTGAATTATGAGCCACTGGCCTACCATTCCCCAGTGTAGAATGTTCAGTTTCTTTTCAAAATGTTTAAATTATATAAGTTTAAAACAACTGATGAGCCAGGGTTAATAATTATTGTTTAATCTTATTGGCATTTGGTCCCTTCAAAGATATTTTTCAAACCCATATGCTACAAATACATTATGAGTGCCTTGACTCATGTAACCCCATTTGGGGGACACATAGTTTTAAAGCAAATGACCTATATTATTTTCACAAAAATCCACTTGGATGAAGAAATTGTCATTGAATAAGAAAAACAATCCCTACTCAGATTGCACATGCCCAGAATTCAAGAGCTCGTATTAGTTTCTTTTCCCTCAAAACTTGGGAATTTGGAGGCAGATAATTCAAAATCATATGCTGCAAGAAGGACTGAGAAGACTCATTATCCTATCAGCAGGCTTTAGAATTCTCTTGCAGGCCCATGGTGACCGGCAAACTCCCTGAGTGTTAAACTTGAGCGTGGAATTTTCAGATTGCAAACATCTTGGTTATAAACTTATTGTTTCTTAATGGAACACATTAAATCAAGAATTATTTATTATTGAGATAAATACTTTACTATTTGCATCCTTCTGGCAAAAACTGTAAATAAAAAGATTTCAAATTTCTAGATACTAGCAAAAAATGGAGTTTCATTTAGACCAGTTTCTTAATCATAGATCATGGCTTGGTCATGCTCATTTACTTCATGATTTCTTAAATGCCCTAAATCCTCTCAGAAGGATTTTTCTATTCCTTTAAATAGTGTATCTCTATGCCTGTGCAGCTAAATAGGATACTTTGCAAGTACTTAGTAAAGTGTTATTACTTCCAGACTTGGTTAGGAGAAAATACTGGGGTCACAAGAAAGTATTATTTTTTGAAAAGTAAATTTTGCTGATAGCATAATTTTAATTATTAACAATACCACTGCATGTAAAATAACTTCTCTTTGCCAACTCTTAATTTCTCAAAGGTGCTTTTTATTGTGATGTGAATAGGAGGAAAAGAATTATTATAGTTTAAAAATTTTACTTTTAAAACACACACAAAACCTCCCTAGGATTAGATATGCTTTGCAAAGGAACCCAGCTCCTTTCAGCCAATGGATTCTTGAGCCCTTAATACTTTTGCCCAGAAAAGACATCCTAATTAAAGGACCAATAAATTAAATGTGCCCAGGAAGGTAAAAAAATCCAGAAGTAAAGCACCCAGCAGGGTGTCTAGAGAAAAACACAAGGTTCATTTCATGTTTATATTAGGCACCACCAAGTTAGAACAAACTCCCGAGGCATAACTGTTTCTGACAAAAGTGCACAGTTCCTACCTTCATTTCGATGACAGTCTGGAGAGCCTTTGTCTTGGCTGGCTCCGGCTGAAGTTGGCTTCTTCGGTGCAATTCCTGGGGAGGAACACGATAGAAATAAGCCTGACGGTTCATCCTTCCGTTACACCATAACCTTTACACAGGTACTACACAGCCTGCTGGGTCCTGATTCCCCTTGCACAGACATAAACAAGCCACAGGTGCCTCTTCCCCCACACTCTTTAGCATCCCTCCTGCCTGGAGCCTGCGTTCCGGTGAAAAGCTCCTGGCACATGAGCTATTTCTGAAACTTCCATCAATAATTAATGTCAACTGTGACAAAGCCAGCAAGTAATCATAGTCCAAATACTGTTCAACACTGGGGCTGATGCCCAGCCATCAAATCATAATTTACTAAATTACATTACTCTGTGCTCCCAATACAAACACAGCAAGGAAACAGAGGAAAGAAAATGACTAATGTGGTTGCAAATCCGCTGCACGCATGGCATTTTGCTACCGAGGCAGGTTTGAAATGAGCAGTTTAAAACCATTTCAGTACAACTGTGTCACTTTTGAGAGTGATCTGATGAAACCCTGTGAATCTCTTGCTTCCGAATTTACAGTTTCAGTCCTTGTTTAAAATCACATCTGTGGGTGATATATTTATGTATCATGATGCCAAGAAATTAAAATTGGCATTAGTATCAATAGTGTTAGAGGGGAGAAAAAAATTGTTAAAGCCAGATGTGGACTCAAAAACCCCTGGAACGATGATGAACATTTCTTTAGGTAAAAAGCAAACAACATAATTACAACTTTTATCTTGAAGGTCACTTTTTATATGCTTCTCCTCAAAAGAACAGTTCTGTTGGGACTTTGAAAAGTTGTCTTAGCAGAAGAGAAGAGATAAGGACAATGTGTATTCAGATCACACTTGGATGTTCTTTACTATCAACAGTTTTAGGAGAGTGAGCAATGGCAGGAGTAATCAAAAGTGCTCACACATACCCATGCTGATGATTCAGGTCACCTATGGAATAATTCTATCAATACTTACTTCTGCTTCCACAAAAATCAATTTAGAGTCAACATGGGGTAGTTCTAGACTTTCAGAACCACTGGATCACAAACATTTACTTTTTAAAAAAAAAGGAGTTAAAAAAGAGGATCAATATCATTTCTAGCTTTCTGCAAGTAAAGGCATTTAAAACTAACTCTACCTCCACCATTATCATCTACTATCACTGTCACTTCGAAAAGATAGGACATGGGGTCAGGCGTGGTGGCTCACGCCTGTAATCCCAACACTTTGGGAGGCCGAGGTGGGTGGATCATGAGGTCAGAAGATTGAGACCATCCTGGCTAACATGGTGAAACCCCGTCTCTACTAACAATACAAAAAATTAGCTGGGCATAGTGGTGTGTGCCTGTAATCCCAGCTACTTGGGAGGCTGAGGCAGGAGAATCCCTTGAACCAGGGAGACAGAGATTGCAGTGAGCCAAGATCGCACCACTGCACCCCAGCCTGGTGATGGAACGAGACTCTGTCTTAAAAAAAAAAAAAAAAAAAAAGGACATGTTAATGTAAAAGCTGTTAGAACACTCAAGACACACAATAAAAGATAGTCCTATCCAGGATAAGATAAGCAGGCAATCTTTTGCCCACATCCTATTATGCTGTTCTTATTATATTTGCCAGTGGCCCAAGAAATCTTACAGGTGGACCATAGGGCACATGTCCAAGGACCAGTGTGGGGGAGTTAATGCTACAGCTCTGGACCAGGAATCTGAAAAGAATATTTTCTTCTCAAACTCATCACTGGCACAAATCACCAACCCTGTACAAAGCTCTTTCTCAACCTCCAATTTGAGAACTATACTTCCTAACTATTCAAAATGCTCTCACATCAGTCAGGATATTTTTTCCCCTAACATATCCCTGGGAAGGGATGAAGTCAACCATTACCAAACATTTATGAATAGAGAAACAGAAAGAGATCCTGTGTCCCTCCAGAGGCACTGGACTGCAATCATCTGGCAACACTACCATTTTTGGACTCTCTGGAAATGGCAGAGATTTTCTGAAGGAAGGACCCTAAAGGCAGCTGTCCTTTATTGAGCATCTGTGATGTCCCTAGCACTGCTTGTCTCGTTCAAGCCTCAGCACTACCAAATGAAGAAGATGTTATATATGGTGAGTACAGTGGGCTGCTGGAAATTAAAAAACCTGCACCCCCATGGCCAATATCAAGCTACCCAAGTGGCATCCCTGAATGCAGACTTGGGAAGGGAGACAAAATAGCATCCCCATTGTATGGTATTTTCTACAACACAGACACAATAAATGTAACAACCTCAAGATCTTAGGTAATAGTAAAGTGTAATAAGAAATTAGGAAATTATGAGTTTTTAATATAATTTATTTGTGAGTTTGTATATTTAATTTGTAACATTAGTTATTAGAACAAGTTTCCAATCAACTTGGAGTCAACGTGATGGTTTTTTTCCAGCTTTCATGGGTCACTACAATCCAGTGCCAACACAGCATTGGGTGGATCCCATGAGATTTCAACTTCCACAAAGAAAAAATCTACTTGGTCCTCAACATTACTTCCAAGATTGCTGGAGTTCGCTGGACCAATAAAAACTCATGGACAAGAAAACAGAAAGTAAGTCACTTGTCAGAGTTTCTCTGTAGTAAGTGTTAGAAGAAACTCACTTCATAGATCACCCATTCTGATATCAGGTGGCATCAAAATCATCTTTTTAAAAGCCAGGAATGCAATTCATAATAATATCATACCATAACCAATCCTAGTTCCAGAATAAAAATTATAACTTGAGGAGAGAGGTTAAGCTTGTATAAAACAAGGAAAAATAATGAAGAAGCGACTAAGCAACACAGTGAAAACAAAAACCATAGGTAAAGGCAGGTGCTGTTGTAATTTCTGCCAAACATGAAAACATTGTCAAGGGTAAACATGCAATAGAAAAGCTAAACTTGTAGCAACAGTTATGCAAAATGGAAACAGAGTTCTCTTTGCTATAATTATACAAATTATATTATAATACAAACCAGCTAAAAATCCTGATTGGGCCTTTACACTCTGTGTCACTCCTTTAAAAATAAAATAAAATCTCCAATTACCCAAGAATTGTAATTTTCTTAATTACAATATTTTTCAATCCTGACTTCATAAATTCTGAGGCTCACCTTGATTCCTAAGGTGTCAGGTAAATGAAAATTGTAATCTATATCCAGACAACATGGACTGTCTGAAAATCCCATCTCAAACACTTCACCTATCTCTGAGATTTGGGATTATTATAACACTCACTCTGTGGCAGAGGACCAGTTGCCCAAGGAAGGTTTGTGCTCCTCTTCCATACTATAGAGTTGTTGCTAGGAGGCCCCACAACCACTACCTAGATGGGGCCATGGGACTTATTTCTGGCCAGTGGAATGTGGTTAGAAATGGGCAATGCAATCAACTTTCATAAAAACTTCCTAACTAGTCCTCAACTCTCCCTTTTTTTCTGTCTACTAGCTAGAAGTGAAGGACTTCAATATCCAAGAAGATGGTGTAGCCTCAAGATAGAAAAAGCCCACACTTCTGAAACATCATTTGAAAGGCTGCTGAAGACCTACATCGCATGGTGATATGAAATAAAAATAAACTTCTATTAAGTTAAGCCTATGAGCTTTCAGGTTTTATCTACAGAGATCCCAGCTCTCTCTGCTTTAAGAACTGCAATGGCTACAAGGCAAAATAATACCTTATTAGTCCTGTATTGTTTGTTGCTTTTGAATCACCAAAGGGATTTTAACGTGTGATTGCTTGCCAAATTTTCTAAACAGACAGTAGGATGAATTGGTTGCGGGAGGCTCCAACTGCCCCTAACCATCTGAGTGATGCACCCATTATGCACTAATCCTAAACAACTAATGAATTTCCCCAGGAGCATTTGTTGTCCTCTCATATAGGTATGAATGAGTATAAGATTTAACTTACTGTGATAGTTTTCACATGACAGTATTATTAAATCATGAAGTGCAATGGTACTTAAACTTTTCTGAGTCACAGATCTCTGTAAAAACCAAACAGGAGGAGTGGATTCTTTCTGGAAATGGACACAAAAGCACATGCAAGCCAAATGGTGTGCACCATGTCAGCTGGTTCACAGAGCCTGGATCAGCACCCCAGAAGTTTACCTTTGAGCCAGACTTTGGGCTGAGAACCACTTATTAAGAGGAAAGAGCACTGTACTAGAAGCCAAAAGTCAGGAGCGTGCAGTCCCAGCCTGAGACTTTGGGTATGCTGCTTCCCCTCTCTGATCCGCAGAATCAGGAGCTTTATGAATTGGTTTCTAATGCTCTTCCAGCTCTGAAATTATCCAGATTTTTAATAAACAGCTGACTCTGAAATGAGGACCTCCAGCTGGTATTTCTAGTCCCACCTATTCTGACTTTTAAAAACAACAGAAAAAAATAAGAGAAGAAAATTGGCGGCATCACACAATTTAACATCTCACTGTGACATCAACCCCCACATTATATATTTTCCTGTAATTTCATGACAAGGTTGGCTTTAGCTAGTGCAAAATTGCTAGCTTCTTCAGCTGATCAACATAAAAGTATATGAAGAGCCTAGAATTTTGAGCATGAAATCTCAAGTGGTTCATCAGAGTGATACTTCTTGGCGTTAATGAGAGTCTAGAGTCTAGTGAGTTAATCTGGATGGACACTAGCTTCCAAGATGAACCTGTCAGAATAATGTTCACACACACCACATACTTTCTTCAACAGACCACATAATAATAACAACAACTAAAAACTTAACTTTCATTCCAAAGGTAATTATTACGTTTATCTGGCCTTTTCCCATTATTGTTCTGTAAATCTATTACTGTATAACAAACCACCCCAAACTTAATGGCATCAGACCACCACCATTGCATTATGCTCATGAATTCTAGGTCAGTTTCTTGCACATGAGCAAGAAACTACATGGCCTTTTATTACCTAACCTTGAAAGTCCTATAGCACCACTTCTGTCATGCTCTTTTGAAGCAGTCACAAGCCTGCTTCCTAAAGGAAGGAGTGCCAAAGAATTTGAAGCCACGTTTTAAAATTGCCACTATTATGGACCAACACCAATTGGAGGAATCAACAGGAAAGGAACACTATAATCTCAAACATCAACGCATGTCAGTCTTAAGACATGGGAGATTCAGATATTCAAATAATAATTTGATACGGGGGATACAAGAAATACAGCAGTGAACCAAACAGACCAATATCCCAGCCTTCATAGTTGTTTTGTTTTTTTTTTTAATTCCAGATTCCAGTGGAGGAAAAGGCATGATAATTTTAAAAGGAGACTAAACCACATTGTTATAAATGTTATAAAGGAAAATAAATCAGAGAAGTAGAATGGGAAATACTAGGGAGGCACGGATCAATTACAACTTCCAATAGGACAGTCAGAGAAAGCTTCATGAAAAGGTGACACTTAAGCAAAGTCTAAAGCAGGGGTGTCCAATCTTTTGGCTTTCCTAGGCCACACTGAAAGAAGAAGAATTGTCTTGGGCCACATATAACATACACTAACACTAATGATAGTTGAAGAGCTAAAAAAACAAAAAGTCAAAAAAATCTCCTAATGTTTTAAGAAAATTTATGAATTTGTGTTGGGCTGCATTCAAAGCCGTCATGGTGGCATGCAGCCCATAGACCACTGACTGGACAAGCTTCATCTAAAGGAAATGAGGGAACAAGCTGTGTAGATATTCCAGGCAGAGAGAACAGTGAAGGCTAAGTGTGTGGCTGAAGTTGCATGAGGGATGGGGAAAGTAGAAAGCCAAAGAAGTGCAGGGGTGGGTGGGAATGAGAGGATGAGCTCCACACTTGGAGTCTGTCATGAGGACATTGATTTTACTCTGAGAAAAATGGGAAGACATTGGAAGGTCTGAGCAAAGGCAAACTATGACATGAGGCACTTTCTTAAAGGATTACTCCCAATGTTTTATAGCAGCATGGCTTCGGGGTGGTGGTGATAAGGACAGACCCATCAGAGCTAGTTAAAGGTAACTGGAATAACTCTTGCAAGGCATGATAGAACCTTGGACCATGGTAGCAGAGTGGAGGCAAGGAGAAAAAGTTGAGTTTAGATATGTTTTGAACATGAGGCGGACTTGGCTTCCTGATAGATTGCCTGAGAACTAAAGAGAGAAGCAAAAGATGGCTCCAAGGCTCTTAGCTTGAACAACAGGAAGAATGGAAGTGAACCACGAAGACAGGGAAGATTGGGAAGGAAAGGTGGGAGTTATGGGAACTAAGAGTTTTGGTTTTGTATGTGTTAAGTTTGTAATGATATTAGACATTTAAGTGAAGGTTCTGAGTAGGTGATTTAACAGATGAGTCTGGATTTGAGGGGAGAAGTAAGAACTACAATGACAACTTCGGGATCAGTGAATAGACAGTATTTAAAACCTAGATGAATCAACTAGGGACTGAGCATAGAAAGAAGAGAGATCAGAGTATTGAGCACAGGGGTATTCCAAGAGTGAGGGGTCAGGAAGTCAGGAGCAAGCAGCAAAGGAGCCTGAGAAGGACAGCCAGTGAAGTAGGAAGAGAATGAGGAGCATGGCATCCTGGAGATCAAGTGAAGCAGCTGTGTCCATAATGAGAGCATGGCCATCATATCAATTACTATTGAGAGATCAATAGGATGAAGTCAGAGAATTGACCACTGGACTTAGTCAAGGTCATTAGTGACCTCATCTAGAGCAGTTTGGGGGATGGCAGGAATGAAAATCTAACTAGAATTGCTGTAGAAGAATAGGAAGAGAGAAGAGCCTCAGGTTACTATATTTGCACAGTGGGCTATTTAACCAATCATTCACTTTGTCAAAACTCTGCTTTAGATTTGCACACCCAAGTTCATAGCTGCATTATCCCAATAACAAAAAGGTAGAAGCAACCCAAATGTCCATAGATGAATGAATGATAAACAAAATGCCATGTAAACATACAATGGAATATTATTCAGCCATAAAAGGATGGAAATTTTAATGCCTGCTACAACATGGATAGACCTCAAGGACATTATGGTAAGTGAAATAAGCCAGTCACAAGAAGACAAATACTGCATGATCTCACTTATGATAGGTATCTAGAGTAGACAAACTTATCAAAATAGAAAGTGAAATGCTGCTTGCCAGGGGTGGTGATAGGCAGAAATGAGGAGTTGTGTAATGGGTACAGAGTTTCCGTTTTGCAAGATGAAAAATTCCTAGAGATTGGTTGTACAACAATGTAAATATGCTTAATACTATTGAAGTGTACACTTAAAAGTGGTTAAGACAGTAAATTTGATATCATGTGTATTTTACCACAATTAAAAGTTTTTCTAAAACAGAAACAGAAATTGTTGAAGACCCACAACCTTTCCCATCTCTATCCTTCCAGAGAGTAACCATCATCTTGAAGTTGGTGTCTATCTTTTTCATGCATGTTTTTGTGCTTTCATTACGTATGTATGTCCTCATAAATAACATAAAGCTAACAATACAGTATGCTATTTTTTAACTTACAGAAATACCAGCTGTCTATCACACAAAGCTTTTTTGCATTTTGGGTTTTACCCAACGATATTTATGTTTTCAAACTTTATCAATGATATTAAATAAGTAGTTCTATAAATAAGTGTTTCCTACTCTTTTTTCCATTACAAACAGTGTTTCAATAAACCTCTCAGTACATGGAGGGGTGGAGAATCAAGTGTGTTTTAGGTATCTTAAATGCACAATAATTCTCTTCTTTCTAAAACATACTGTTATTTCTGTTTGAAATAATACTCCATCCTTTTATTCCCTTTTGTCTATAGAGGTTATTAAACTACAGCCCACAGACCAAATCCAGCCCACCATCTCTTCTGGTAAATAAAGTTTTATTGGAATGCTGCTATGTGCATTGATTTCCACATTATTTATGGCTGCTTTCATGCTGCAATGGCAGAGCTGAGTGGTTGTGACAGAGAACATATGGCCCTGCAAAGCTGAAAATAGTTACGATCTGGCCCTTTATGGAAAAGTTTGTCAACCCTTGGTCTAGGATATCTTCAAAACTCATACTAGCCAATCTTAGGAAAAAGAGTTACTCCTCAGGGGGTAGTTTAAAATATGTCCACAAATTCTTCAACATTCTCTTGATAAAGTGAAGCCTAAATGTCTTCTCCTTCACTGTAGACTGGACTCAGTAACTCACTTCTAACAAATAGAATAAGGTGGAAGTGACATGTTTGACTTCTGAGGCCCAGGCTTAAAAGAAATTATGGCTTCTTTCTTGCTCATATTCTTGGATCACTTGTTTTGGTAGATGGCAGCTGCCACATCATGAAGATATCAAGACATCCTATGGTGAGGCCCATGTGACAGGAAACTGAGGCCTCCTGCCAAAAGCCATGTGAATGAGCCATCAAGAAAGTGGATCATCCAGTCCCACTCAAGCCTTCAGATGACTGCGGCCCTGTCCAACAGCCTGACTGCAACCTCATGAGGGGCACTGGGTCAGAACTACCCAGCTAAGCAACTCCCAAATTCCTGACCTACAGAGTCCATGAGATAATAAAGGTTTGTTGTTTTAAGCCATTAAATTTGGGGTAATGTGTTATGCAGCCATATATTGCAAATGTATCACAGGAAGGTCAACAGCTGACCCTCTAGACTAGTCTAACATTCCATACCCTCATGTACACTCTCATAGCATTGTGTACTTTTCCTCCATGTCACTGAACATGGCCACAATTTTACACTAATTTATAAAATTAATTAATCCATGTCTGTGTATATCATAGAGTGGTAAACTCCATGAGCACAGTGACTCTATGCCCATTACACGCCCAGTAATTAACACAGTGCCTGCCAACAGTAGGAGCTCAACGAACACCGATGGATTGATTAAATGAAACAGTACAAGTGACACTGTATGTATAAGCCTGGAAGTCCTACAGTACTTTCGAGCAAAAGGAGTCTGCTGTGAAGGACGATAATAGCTAACAGTTACTTACACGTTGCTATGCGCTAAGCACTCTTTTAAGTATTTAATAAATATTAATGTGTTCAATCCTCAAAATAACCTCCCTAGGTAGGTATTATCACCATTTTTCACTTGAAGAAACAGAAACAGAGAAGTTATTAACTTACCCAAGAAAACTTTACTGAACTGTACTGCAGAAATTTATCCCAGGCAGTCTGACTCTAGAGCCCCTGCTCCTAATCACCTCGCTACACTGCCCCTGTTTCACCACTTGGCTTTGAGTTGACATTTGAAGTTGACACCTCCATTGGCTTCTTTCATTATAGTCACTTCCCTATTTCTCCTGTAATTCAGTCTCATTTCCCATTCTTTTCTTCAGTATTTGAAAATGAAAGAATTTTATCATAACAGCAGTTGTCTGAGACCGATGTGCATATTAGATATTAAAACTTAAAAGGCAAACATGGTTGGCACACAGAAGAAGTGGGGCAAAAAAAAAACACAATTACTTTAAAATTTTAATGACCTTCTCAATCTTTGACCAATCAAGCATTTATAAATAATAACCTAAAATATTTACATAATAGAATTAATAAGCCTAAATTAATAGACAGTTACACTGAACTTTGGATCCAATAACCTCCATTTCAAGACTCAATGGAATATTTAAAGACTGACCCCATACCAGGCCACCAAGGAAAACCTCAGATGGATTCCAAAAGGCAAAAGTTAATATACAGGCTACATTCTTTGTCCATACACAATAAAGCAAGAAGTTAAAAATAAAAGTTGAAAATAAAACCTTACTATTTGGAAAATGAAGCTCATAAAATCTTTAAATTCATCCTCTAGAGTGAGATCCTGTCCTCTCCACTTACTAGGTACATGACCTTGGGCAAGTTACCAGATTTTCTCTAATACTCAGTTTCCTCATGGATGTCACGGCTATCTCATAGGGTGGAGAAGTTGGGATAAATATATGGACTGACACACAGTATACAATCATCATTGAAACGTATCCTTATGACTGTTTTTGCTCTTTAATGATTATTAGTGTTCCTGACAGCACATTAAAGAAGGCAGTCTGGCAGAACGCCTTCCCTGCCTCCTTGTTCTGTGCTCTGACATTGGCTAGCATTAATGCACTGCCACTGGGTCTAATTGAATAATTTTCATTTAGCAAAAATCCACTATTTGCCAGGTAGGACACACAGAGAATCCCTGCCTTCATGGAGCTTATGCACTAGTGCATGCATTCTCAATGAGGGTGATGTCATGCCTGGAGGATTTGGGGAACAGCAAGTTTCCCAGGGTTGTTGGAGTGGAAAGAATGCTGAGGAGAATGCTGAGAGATGAGATCCAAGAAGTAAGGGCTGCGGAGGGGGCAGAATGTATTAGTCCATATATAAAGATATATATAAGAATATCTTTATATTCTTATAAAGATATTCGTCTTACACAGAAGGCTTCAAATTCTAGAGAGACAGGGAAACAGTTCCCATGGAAATAGATAAATACAGTAGGAAGCTACTAGTAAATTATTTTTCAGCTATCACAAGTAAATGGACATTTGGAAGCCTAAAACTATGCTATCTGAATCTCTGTACACGTACATTTTTCTTTAATTTGTCTTAATGGATAGTGTGCTCCTTTTGCTGAATCTGCATAAAAGATTTTTTCACAGATTCATCTTGGTCCTTTAGATGTTATGGTCCTGGAAACCACAGAAATTAATAGAATGAAATTCTATTAATATTTGGCCAGTTGTGTTATGTTAGCAATGTCATAGGGAGAAACAATAAAATTTAGTTATGTAGTTCAATAATTATTGGACACCTAACACATGTTAAGCAATGCAGAGACAGTAAAGATAAATGAAACACCATCCCAGGTCTCAAGGAACTTGACTGTCTAATGGAAAAGGGAATATATTTCCTGGAATATAAGACCACAAATGTTAATTTCAACAATAATAACAGCAGCTATAACTTACACAATGATTATCATATGTAAAGCCCCATGCCTCCCATCTAGTGCCTGATTTGCTCTGCACAGCATTCCACCACATAGGACTTACCGCGCCATGGAAAAGGTGCAGCCACTCAGTCTGAGAGAGTTAGGTAACATACCCAAGATTGCAAGGGTGGTAAGACCTGAGAGTACAAGCACGGTCAGTCTGATGTCTAAACTCGCTCTTTTAATTACTAACATAACACTTGGTTTATATTGCTATCTGTGGTCACTTCATCCTCTGCAAACATCTAGTATTTTAACAGGGACCTAAATCTGACTCACGGTTTGTTTCTCAGTTCCCTGATAGAACCCCACCCATTTTGAATGACATGCTATGAGAGAGAATGCAAAATAAGCATCCAGGCCTGATGAGGGAAGAACGGCTTTGGAAAACCTCAGGGAAGAGAACATGTGGGTGATTAATCTTCAACCAGCTTTGCACTACTCTGTTTACTCCATTCCTGAGCTAAAATACACCTCCCTGAACCTTATATGCGCTGGCCTTTGTCCCTCTCATTTGGGGACATAAAGAACAAATTGGGCCAATCTCCCACTGTGACAGCTTTCTAGTCCAAAGTTTTTCTTACTAAACAATCATTATTTTATTTCTTACATGACACAGTGTCCTGGTCACTCACCTCAGTCTATGCATCTCATCTCATCTGATCTCAGAAGCTAAGCAATATTGGGCCTGGTTAGTATTGGGGTAAGAGAGCAGCTGGAAAAACTGGGTGCTGTAGGCTTTGAGTGCAGAGGCAAGAACCACAGAGTATTATTTCCATACTTTAAAACCTCATGGATTTCCCAGCTGGATTTTAAAACTGCAATGGACCAGTGGCTCCATCTTACCTTCCTTGTTACCTATTTGAACATTATATTCATCTGTAACTGTTATCCTATGCCTCTACCACCATTATCTATTGAGAGCAGATAACTTGTTTCTCTCATTTTGCAAGTCCACTAAAAGAGAGAAATTGTGTCCCCAGGAGCGGTATTTAATGGATTATACCCACAGCCTCATCCATATATAAGTGATTTAGACAATGGGACTTTTGAACTGATGAGATTTAGATGAGATTTTGGACAGAGTTGATGCTGCAATGGGATGAGATCTTTGGAGATTTGGGATGAGGTGAATGTATTTATTACTTTGGAGGAATGTGAATCTTTGGGAGTCAGAGGGTGAAATGTAGTGGGCAGAATAAAAAAGAAGTCCACTTTCTATCTCTAAAACTTACTAATATGTTACATTATATGGCAAAAGAGGCTTTGTATTTGTAATTAAGATTACAGACATTAAAATAGGGAGATTATCCTGGATAATCTGGGTGAGTGCAATCTAATCACATGTGCCTTTTAAAAGCTGAGAACTTTCTCTGGCTGAAGGCAGAGAGAGATGCAGCAGATGAGGATGTCAGAGAGATCCTCAGTGTGAGAAGGATTTGATGTGTCATTGCTGATTCTGAGATGTAGGGGCCACATCATGTGCAAGGACCATAGGAAGCCTCTAAGGGCTCAGGGTGGCCCCCAGCTGATGGCCAACAAGGAAATCAGGACCTTGGACCTACAAATGCAAGGGAGTGGCTTTGGCCAACCACCTAAATGATTTGAAAGCATACTCATCTCAAGAACCGTTAAAAAAAAAAAAAAAAAAAAAAAAAGATCACAGCCCTGATGATACTTAATTTTGACCTTGTAGAACTTGAAGCAAAAAATCCAGTTGAGTTGTGCTACACCAGGATACTTCTGACCTGTGAGCTAATAAATCTGTGTTGTTTAAGCTGCTAAACGTGGTAATTTGTCATGGCTGCAATAGAAAACTAATATTGAATGGCTAATCTCTCCTTTGCACTCCTCTGTTGGAGAGTTTTCTTTCTACATTGAGGGGAAATAAATTCCCCTGAAGCTTCCATACACTGGCCTTTGTTCTACTCATTCAAGGGCATAAAGAACAAATCAGGTTCATCTCCGATGATAATAGTATCCAAGTCCAATGTCTTTCTTACTACAGGGTCCTTTTGTTGTTGTTGGTTTTTGTTTGTTTGTTTTCTTTTGTTTTTGAGACAGAGTTTTGCTCTTGTTGCCCAGGCTGGAGTGCAATGGTGTGATCTCAGCTCACTGCAACCTCTGTCCTCTGCCTCCTGGGTTCAGGTGATTCTCCTGCCTCAGCCTCTTGAGTAGCTGGGATTATAGGTGCCCGCCACCATACCTGGCTAATTTTTGTATTTTTAATAGAAACGGGGTTTCACCATGTTGGCCAGGCTGGTCATGAACTCTTGACCTCAGATGATCCGCGTACCTCGGCCTCCCAAAGTGCTGGGATTACAAGCATGAGCCACCGCACCTGGCCAGTCCTACTGTTTCTTATATGGCACGATATCAGGTGCTATTAGCAACCCCTGGGTCACTTACCTTAGTCTACTTCTATGTGTCAGGTTGAATTCCTGAGAGGCAGAGCCTGAGACAGGGACTTTCATGCAAGTGGTTTATTAAGAGAGGGCTCTTCAGGAAAGCTTTAAGGGAGGGAAAGATGCCATATAGAGAAGACAGGGAAGTTAAGCAAGGGTGTTGTATAGGAAATCTAACCTGAGCCTGGACTTGCAGGGAGCTCTAGAGAGTAAGCTATGCTGCAGTCTGTTCCCCTTGAGGAAAGGGGGCTGGGCTTCTGTACCCTCGCTCCAGTCAGCCCCTGCCTGTGGGCTCCCCCAGCACTTCTGGACAGGAAAAAGTTTGGCAATTCTAGTCATGAAAGGCATACTTCCAGGAAAGGTCACAGATATGAGCTGTTGGCAACAGCATTCACAGCCACTGGAGGATGGGTGCATCTGCCCAGCAAAAGGATTGCTAGGGGTCTGAATTGGGCAAAATCAGCATGTGTTACAATCTGTGCTTCAGAGGTTGTACACAGAACTCCAGGTTTTATCGGAACCAGCATGGAGTAAATAGGGTGGAACTCCATTATTTTTGTTTTAGGTAAGTGGCTTTAAAACTTATTTTAGCAGTATAAGCCTTCAAGCTTGTTTTGTCCCCAGATGAGATGCATGCACACACACGCACCCACATACTAAAATTAATTAAGCATCTACTATTTGTTAGACACTGTTATAGGTCCTGCAGACAGGAAGGAATTAAGACGGAATGGCCGCTACCATCATGAGGCTTACTGTCTGTTAAAGACAGCAGTCAGAAATACGTAAATCAACAAGTTAAAAATTGTAAATGTATACAGGTAATAAATGCTTTACAAACAACAGCAATAAGAAGATGCTGAGATAGAGAATGATGGGGGAGGGAATTATAGGATCCATATGAGGTCTGCCTCCCAAACATGTGGTATAAATGTCAACTTGCTAGCCCTAAAGTGCAGTACCAATTAAGACATTGTATCTTCCCCTGTTATCATCCCACTCTAAGCTGGCAGTCAGGCAAGGTCCCCCAAAGGAGATGACACTCAAACCAAGACCTGAAGGATGAGCAGGAACCAGCACGCAAACACCTGTGGGGAACATGGTCCAGGCAGAGGGAACAGGAAGAAGAAAGAAGTGGATTTGCTCTGATTAATAGGGTGACAGGGGGAGGAAAGGACCTGGCATCCATCCACTAAGTCCACTGCAAGGATCCCCGAGGTGTCTTCTTGGAACTCTAAGGCTCCTCTGAACACAACTTGAGGGCCACCCTTCTGGGCATCATATTTTGAGTCCCAGATTCTAAAAGTGGATTGAAGAAAGCCTCTGGCTCTCCATCCAGTTGCCCTCAGGAGCCACCCAAACATCATTCCACATTCCTGGATCTTTACACATCTTCCCTCACACCCCTTTCTCTCTCGAGTACTTGGAGAAGGCGTGGGAGAGGGAGGGTCTGGCTGCTTCACAGCTCCAGCCAGAGGGCCCATTTTAGAGATGCCAGCAGGGAATGGCATATGAATCAACAGCGTGTTCCCTGCACACCCCCATGGTCCAGATGGCTGCAGATCTCAGGAGCAGAGGGCGGCTCCTACGCAGACAACTTCCCTGGCTGCAGACACGTGCCACACTTCAGACCATGAGAGAACATAGTGGTGGTGGCGGTGGCAGCGGTGGTGGTGGTGACATTTTTACAGAAAAGGGCATGGTCTTTCTTTTGCTGCAGATTTTCACTTCAAACACTTGTCTGTAATGAAGCCTTGTAGTATAAAATGCTGAGGGCTCACAGAATTGGAAAGCACCATGGGAACGAGCTGGTCCAGCTTCTCTCTCTCAGCCTGAATCTTTTCACATCCCTGATGGGGGTCACTGGGCTGAAGCCTGAAAGATTTCAGATTGGGGCAGTCACGCCTCCATGATACAGCTCTGATAGTTGGAAAGTTCTCTCCTTATAAATGTTAAGCCAAAATCTGCTCTGTCCGACTCTCCCCTCTTTGGTCTAGTTCTTCATTACACAAAATTTAATAATATCTTACTGGCCATTCATCAAGGTCTTGCCATGCACCAAGCATTGTGCTAACAACTTGCCATGAAATATTTCATTTAACCCACACCCCAAACTTAGGAGGTAAGCACCAATCTTATCCCCAGTTTTCAGGAGGAAACCACAGTCTTGAAGAGGATAATGGAGCAACCTAAGACCAGACCACTGGAAAGCAAAACTGAGGTTTGGGCCCACATCTGTCATTCTCCAAAGATCAGTCAAGCTTTTGACAGCTACACAGCATAACCTCCACAGAACGAATCTATTTCTTTCTTCATAAGATGGTTCTCCAAGTATGGGAAGCCAGACCACTGCTCTCTTCTAAGGACTTTTCTTCTTTACATAAGATACCTCCAGGTCATTCAACTGTTCTTGATAGAATGCAAGAGCTCAAATAAGAACCATCCTGGTGACTCTTCTCTGGAAAAGCTGCAGCTTCTAATTGTCCTAAAATGTGGTGTCAAGAACTGGCCATTCCACACGCAGCCTGACAACAGCAGAATCTGTTGAGTCCATCCTTCTGGGTCTACTCAAGCAGCTGAAAATCTGGTCAGAATTTGAACAGCTGTGAATGATGCTGTTCTGCATCAAACTAAGATGTTCCTGAATCAGAAATGGTGTGTCCATACAGGTGTGGGACAAGGTAAGGGGTTCTGTATCAAGGGGCTCACAATGAACAAGTCCGGGCCAATCCCCCTAGAGAATTGCCTTCTGTGAGGGTTGTTCTTGGCACCCCCCCATAGAACTTTCCAACATTTGGCTTGCAGGCACCACACATGGGGCCTTTTAAGCCATTATCCATGCACGGAATTGGAGCTTTAGGGTATCAGATGGTGAACACAACCCGCTGGCACTCTCTGCAAGCCAACCCTCCACCTGCTCAAAAACCTCACCATCTAATCTCTGCAGCCAGGTCCAAGCAACTCTGGAATATTTTATGGCATTTGCCCTTATTATTTTATTAAAATTAGAGGAAAACTGAAGCAAAAGGACTGACATAAGTGACAACACATGAAAGCCCAAGGACTGAGACAGGTGGCATTAGTGAGTTTCATAGTGTTCAAAATGGTTCATCTTTAGCATGAATATGACGCCTTAGCCAGGCTTCAAGTATTAGGCTAAGCAACAAAACTGTTAAGGCTGCCAGCAGGGGATCCCTAAAGGCTGTATTTAAAAAATGAAATGGAATTAGGGATGGTAGAATTTTTTTCACATCTCTGGTAACAGTGGTCCCTTCCTCCTATAAAACATGTAAGTATAATTACTGACTTTTGAACATTTTATTTGCAAACCTCTCCTTGCTCTGCCATCAACAAGCTGTGAAACCTTGGGCAGGGTGCGAACCCTTTCTGTGGCTCACAGCCTCATCTGTAAATGGGGATGACAGCTGCAACCACCTCATTGGGTTGTGAGAATGAAGTGGTTACCAGGTGTAAAGCCAGCCAGCAGTGGTGCCAGGAGAGTATCTGGAACATAGTTCAATAAGTGTTAACTATCTGTCTATTCATTTAAGACAGGGTCTCACTCTGTTGCCCAGGCTAGAGTACAGTGGTGCGATCATAGCTCACTGCAGCCTCAACCTCCCTGGGCTCAAGCGATCCCCCAACCTCAGCCTCCCAAGTAAGCTGGGACCAGAGGTGCATGCCATCATGCCCTGCTAACTTTTTAAAATTTTTTTGCAGAGATGAGGTCTTGCTTAGTTGACCAGGCTGGTCTCAAATTCCTGGGTTCAAGTGATCCTCCCACCTCAGTGTCCCAAGAGGCTGGGACCACAGGTGCATGCCACCACACCCAGATAATTTTTTTTATTTTTGTAGAGATGGGGTCTCATAGTGTTGCCTAGGCTATTCTCAAGCTCCTGGGTTCAAGAGATCCTCCCACCTCGGCCTCCCAAAGTGCTGGGATTACAGGTATGAGTGACTGCACCCAGCCAAGTGTTAGCTATTTAACATTTATGTAACAGTATGACCCAAGTGAAAAGATAACATCCTCATAACAGCCTGGAGTACAGAGGGCACCAAGATAAGTCAATGCAGCAAGAGCAGGGTGCTAGAAAAAGGGTGTGTATCCTGACAGGGAGCCAGGAATAGTCACAAAGAGAGGTTGCTCCAAGATGCCAGGTGGTCTTTTTGGCAAAATGTAACAGAGAGGCAACCTGAGCAGAAGGGCACAGGTGGAGTACAGGCACAGGCAGAGCTGGCCAAGGGGAGGCCCTGGAAGAGGCCTTGCTAGGCAGGCTGGTAGCCAGAGGGAGGTAGGCAGGCAGTGGGAGGGAAACCCAGGGGAGAACTGTGGTTCTCAGGGGGTCCAGGGAAAACATGCCAGGCCTCAGTGTTGGAGCAAGAGGTATAGAGTCCTGAGCCACGTACTACCCCTGGAGGAGGCACACTGCAAACTGCCTGAGTCTCTGACCTAGCTCCACAGCATGCAGCATACCCTCTGGCACATGGCTGAAATAACAGCACCTAATATCCATCGCCAAGTGTCCTCTCTATGCCTGAGCCAGTTTAGGTCTTCTTCATGGTCTCTCTCACACAACCTTCACTCACAACTCCATGAGATCCTGCAATCAACCTCATTTTACAGAGGAGGGGAGTAAGGTCCAGAGAGGTGAAGTGACTTGCCTAAGTGCTCAGATGAAGGAGAGATGAACAGATGGGCAGGTAGATGAAATAAGGTTGCAGTGTTGTCTCAAAGCCAAGACAGAAAACCGTTTCCTAGAAAGATGTTACACATCACCCTCCAATCTCATCCCCAGCCAGTTAACTATCCTGATGTTCCCCTGACTGCAGTCACACTCACCCACATACACTCCCCCACCCCAGACACCAGGTTCACGCTTACCCAGGAGGTCCCTTCTATTACATTCCCTTCAGTCATGAACTCAGATGAACTCAAATCTCATCTGCTGCACAGGCCACACACACACACCTGTGCACAAATGTCTCAATTCTTTCCTCCCATCCTGTACTTTGCTTTTATTTCCATTAGAACACTGATAACTATAGTCAATATTTCAGGTATTAATAGTGTCCATGTAGCAGGTACATGTTAAGTATACATGTTCTATGTCCTTTAATCTTCACAGTTGTCCCCATTTTATAGGCAAGGAAACAGAAAACTAAGCGACTGGCCTGAAATAACACAATTCAGATTTAATCTCCAGCCTTTCCTCTTAGCCATTATTACCTACATCTCTCCAACATTCTTCATGCATGAATATAGTTATGTCTCCCACAGGATCTCTGGGAGGGTTGGGCAGAATGTGGCACTCTGCTCTCTAACATGACTCCACAGTGTCTCACCCATGGTTGACACTCCCCAGTGTTTGCCAAATTTACTTAACTTCTTTAAGTTCCATCTATGTTTAAAATGAGGTTAATAGTTGTAACAGGGCTCAGCACATAGTAAGCATGAGATAAATGTCTATTAAATAACTAAAATAACTCCTGGAAAATAATGTACATAATCTCATTTATATTCTATCCATTTATTTCTACTCGATAGTGTTCCAGAAGAAGTTTAAAGCAACCCTTACATCAATCCTCTGTGGGGCATATTATTATCCCCACTTAACAGCTGAGAAACTGAGGGTCAGAGAATTCATGAAATTTTACTTAAGTCACAGGGTTGGTGAGCAGCTGATGTGATTTAAACCCAGGCCTCCCTGAACACAGAGACCATGCTTTTCTATTACAAGAGACTCAGGCTGGGACCCAGGCAGGAGTGGGAATCACCATGAGATGGACTTGATGCTGTGTCACCTGTACCAGCTGAATTCTCTTCAATGAGAGGGGCAATGGGGTCTTGAAATGGAGCTAAGCCTGAAGAAGTTGAGCCATTGGCCTCAGTCATGGCCCAATGGGAAACTGAAGACCTTTAGATACTGGGATCCTGGCAGATCTTAACCAAGTCCACAAGAAACACACTGATTTGACAATGGGTGTCAGTTTTCCATAAGGTCTCCCACTAAGTAGTACCACTAAGGCCAGCAATCATCCCAATGAAAGGGTCCCAAAGGCAGAGGAATTATTTGAGCTGCATTGTCCATAAACTACCTACCCCATTTTGACTCTCCTTTGTGTATAACTGTTTAATCAATTTACAAAACAGGTATATGGTAGATTGGCAGCCTATATTAATGATGTTGGGAAAGAAAATTCACGAATACAGGGAAATGTTCACAATAGGTTAAATGAAAAGAGTAGTTTAGAAAACAGTGTGTACTCCTTGTTTTAATAAGAAAATATAAACCGTGTGGAAAAGTGACTGAAAGAATATATATCAAAATGTGTGGTGGCTCACGCCTGTAATCCCAGCACTCTGGGAGGCCAAGGCAGGAGGATCACTCAGGAGTTCGAGATCAGCCTGGCCAATATGGCAAAACCCCGTCTCTACTGAAAATACAAAAATTAGCAGGGAGTGGCGGCACATGCATGTAATCCCAGCTATTCAGGAGACTGAGGCAAGAGAATCGTTTGAACCTAGAGGGAGAGGTTGCAGTGAGCCAAGATCATGCCACCGCACTCAAGCCTGGGTGACAGAGCGAGACTCTGTCACAAAAAAAAAAAAAAAGAATCAAAATGTTACCAGAAATTAGTTGTAGGCAAGATCGTGAGTAATTTTCAAGTTTCTTTCTCGTAAATCTGTACTTTCCAAATTGCCTAAAATGAGCACCCATTAATTGCGTAAGAATTTATGTATAGTTTTTTTAACTTCCAATGCATGAGCTCATTTTCATCATGACAAGAAACTGATGAGACAAGTACTATTATTATCCCCATTTTGCAACGGAGAAACCTGAGGCCCAGAGAGGTTAAATCACTTGCCCAAAGTCTTAGAACCTTGTGATTGGTTTGAATCCGAAAGCCAAATTCCACAGCCCAAATGCTGGATCTCATAGGGACAGCATGAGTAAAAGCATGGCAATAAAATAGCCAGGTTAAGGACATTTCTATGTTTATGGTCCTATTTGGTCTTTATAACTTTTCTGGTGAGTTAGACAGGGCTACCAATAAACTGGGACTCAGGGAGGTTAATTAGTTTGGGAAGATCATCCAATAAGGTAGTCATCAGCTCTCATCAAATTATTCATTGCTTTAGTGTCTACATTTTCCATCATGCCATAAGATCCCTAATGACAAGCAAATCATCTGTTTTATTCACTGCTATATCCCTAGCACGTGACAAATACCCAACATATAGTAGGTACTCACATAAAGATTTTTTTGAAGAGTGAAAGAATCGAACTGAAAAACAGTATGTATTGAGTTGAATAGTGCCCCTTCCTCCCGCCACCACCCCACAAAAGAAGATCTATCCATCCAGAATCCGTGGATTAACTTTATTTGGAAAAAAAAGGTATTTGCAGATATAATTAAATTAAGGATCTCAAGATGAGATAATCCTAGATTACACGGCGAGGCCCGATCCAATGATGTCCAATGTGCTTATAAGAGAAACGGCAGGCACCACTGTACTCTACAGCCTGGGAGACAGAGCAAGACTGTCTCTTTAAAAAAAGAGAAAAAAAAGCATAAAAGATGAAAAATGCTCTACCTATATAGGGCACTTACCATGAATGGAGTTTGCAGGACTGGAAGTTGCTCTGGATCAGTGAGTGAGTGAGTGGTGAGTGAATGTGAAGGCCAAGGACATTATTGTACACTACTGTAGGCTTTATAAGCACTGTACACTTAGGCTACACTAACTTTATTTTTTAAAATAAAGTAATTATGCTACAGCATTACAACAGCTAAGCCATCACTAGGGGACAGGAATTTTTCAGCTCCATTGTAATCTTATGGGACCATTGTCATATGTGGCCCACAGCTGACTGAAACATCATTATGCAATGCATGACAGCAGGCTTGAAAAAAACGTGAAATTTACCTCTAATCCCACTATGAGAGATAACTGCAGTCAACGGTATGGCACAGACATGTTTCTAGATCTTTTCTACATGAATGTGTGTACAGTAGTCCTCACTTATCCAAGGAGAATATATTCTAATACCTCCAATAGATACCTAAAACCACAGATAGTACAAAACCCTGTACATACTATTATATTTCCCATACATAAATACCTATGATGAAGTTGAATTTACAAATTAGACACAGTAAGAAATTAACAACAATAACCAATAATAAAATAGAACAATTATAACAACATGCCAACATCACTGCTCTTGGGCTTTGGGGCCATTATTAAGTAAATAAGGGTTCCTTGAACACAAGTACTATGATACCATGACAATTGATCTGATCATCAAGATGGTTGGCTACAAGTGACTAATAGGAAGGTGGCATAGACAGCATGGAGACCCTGGACAAAGGGAAGATTCACGTCTTAGGTGGGACAAAGCAGGACAGCGTGAGATTTCGCCATGCTACTCAGAATGGCATGCAATTTAAAACTTATGAATTGTTTATTTCTGGAATTTTCCATTTAATATTTTCTGACCAATGATGACTGTGAATAACTGAAAAAAATGCAAAGAAAAATCATGGATAAGGGGGAACTACTATATATGTGTATGTTTAGGGATGTGTGTGCGTGTGTGTGTGTGTGTGTGTGTGTGTGTTCTCTTCAATTAAAATAGAACAATACTGGCCAGGTGCAGTGGCTCATGCCTGTAATCCCAGCACCTTGGGAAGTCGAGGTGGGAAGATTGCTTGAGTCCACGAGATCAAGACCAGCCTGGGCAACATAGGAAACCTTGTCTCTATAAAAAATACAAAAATTATCTGGGCATGGTGGTGTACCTGTAGTCCCAGCTATTGGGGACTCTGAGTCAGGAAGATCACTTGAGCCTGAAGGGTCAAGGCTTCAGTGAGCTGAGATTGTGCCACTGCACCCCAGCCTGGGTGACAGAGCAAGACCCTGTCTCTAAAATAAGAAAAAAAAAATAGGTCAATACCATACATGCTGTGAGGAAGTCTACTGTCTGCACTTAACATTGAATCCTAATAACCTGATCCTTTGTATAAACCTGACCATCAGGACAGCAGGGGACAAAGGAGGCCAGGGGAGCAGTAGGAGTGACCCACCACAGCACAGAGTATTGTATCACTGCATTGTTTAGAAACACTGAAGCACAAGGAGAATACATGCCCACTGATTTTTAGTCAGCTAAAAATTACTGTTCTAGGTCTTCCACAGACAATCCACACTACTATTGCTGCTCCTAGGAGGGCTGCATCCACTACCTTCCCTTGGCAAGCTGCTACAGCAGGGAAGATGGTGGCTTGGGTGGGGCAGAGGATGGGCATGCTTCACCAGAAGGCAACACGACAGAAGGTACACACTATGTGCTCATTAGACAAAGTAAGAAAACCGTCCCACACTCCCTCCTCACAGAGATCTTGATTAAACATATGAGATAATGTCCACTATATCTTTTGTGATCTTGAGAGGAAAAGCACGAGAATAGGTAAATTTAAGTATATTAAAAATACAGCCCATTTTCCATCAAGTCCAGGCAACGGTACACACGGTCAGGCAGTTCCCCTCTAAACTCGCTGCTGAGTCACAGGACAGATGACTTTCTTGCCTTCTCTTTTTTTTTTTTTTTTTTTTTTTTAAGCATATCAAAGACCAAAACTTCTTGAGATGAGTTATTGAGAAGATATAAGGGAAACTGAATAAACTGCTTTAAAAACCATCAACCTGTCCACAAAGACACGAATAGAGTTTAGCTTCTAACAACTACAGTGGTATAATTTTCCTGTTAGCCATTTCCCTTGAAATAATAATTGAACTGGCAAGTCCATTCCTCATAAACACTTTCATCATCTGTGGCTTGACGAGGCCTAGCTACTGAGCCACAGATAAATGTTTCTTCAAGATAGTAAATCATGAGCCATATGTTAGAAATTACCCTTCGCCCCTATAAATGGGACTATACCCCGCTTTGTCCTTTCCAAAACAGTGGAGGGGATTTTTGGCAGCCAGACTCACATTAGAATCCCTGGGAATAACACTGCTAATCCCCAGCATGACACTCTGAAGCCTTCAGAGTCATATTTCACAATAGTATTTTCACAGTGTCTGCAGAGTCCGTGTTTATAAAAACAGATTCAAAACAATTAAAAAAACATAACTGGAAACTGAGCTCCAGCCATGTCAGGTGTGAAAAAAGCTCTTGGTATTGGCTTTGCACATGCCTGAGATACAGGCATGATCCTAAGAAATACCAAAATGTCATGATGGAAAGCCCCGGCTCTGCAGCCCCAGTGGCCTGAATTCCAAACCTGGCTCCTCTCATTTCTAGGTGTGTGGCCTCGGGCAAGTAATTTGGCCTCGGGCAAGTAACTTAACCTCTCTGTGTCTCAGCTTCAGTATCTGTAAAATAGGAGTGGTGATAATGCTTGCTTCACAGGGATATAAGAGTTAAATGTGACAATACAAATGCTTCTAAACTTCCTGATCACAGCTTTCTGAAACTACTTTAGAATAGGCCTACCATAGCAAACACTTAAGGGACAAGTTGAGTCAAGGGTTTTATAGGCCAAGCCTGGAAGTGGAATATTCACTTTTGTTCATATTCCATTAGCCAGAATTTAGTCACATGACCACACATGCAAAAGTATCTAGGAAATGTAGTCCAGTTGTGTACACAGTGAAGAAGAGGGGAACAAAATAATGGTAGCAATAGCAGTCTGTACAACACATATTTAATAGAAACTAAAGTTTCATGAAACAACTCCTCCACTTACTATACATGAGAAAGGTTGATATTTCTGTTTTACTCCATTCCATTCCATACTAATCTATTTCATTTAAAACACACTGGTCTTCACCCAACTGGCTGATTTTCACAATCCACTGATATTTCACAATTCACCATTTCCTCAACAAGTGTTTGCTGTTGTCATTGGCAATGGTAGTGGCAGTGAGCAAAGGATAAACTAGATACTTCCAAATTTTTCCAAAAGTTCTTAGTGTTTGGGTTCACAAGACTTTACAGTGATGACATACTCTAGTTTTGACTTCAAGTATTACGAGTCAGAAATATGCATCTAGAAACACTGATCAATTCCTGGAACCCAGGCTGCCTGTGGAACACGTAATTAACTATAATCATACATTGTAGGAACTAAGAGGAATAAACATTCACACACACACATGTGCATGCATACAAATGGATAATGACCAACAAAAAGAGGCCAGAGGAGACATAAAGGAGAAGGAGCCAAGGCAAGAAAAAGGGAAATTTGTCCATTCTGGACATATAACACTGGCACAGAGCCCAGAACTGAGGAAGCACCAGGTACTGCTTTCTCAGTGAATGAACCAGTGATGCATCAGGTCTTGCTCTTCAGCTCCTTGCTCTAGAAATTCCTCACAACCTGTGCATAAGTTAGTGCAATGTTCTTCCCTGGCCTTCTTAATGGGCTAAGGAATTTGACCTTGCTTTGAATAGTCACAGAGGCAGTGTAAGGGTTTAAGATGGGTAGGACATGATCAAATGTGGATTTCAGATGGATACCTAGGGTTGTACTGTGGCTGGCCTGACCTGAAGCGGGGAGGCCAGGGAGGAGGTCAGACAAGACTGTGGCCTGAGCTATGGCAGATGATAGGTAGAGAAAGAAGGGCTCTGAATCAGAGAATACACAGATGTCCAAACTGATAGGTGTGGGTGACTGATTTGGAGATAGGATGCTCAGACTTCTGACTTGGGACAACTGAGTACATGAAAGTGCTATTTGTTAAGATAAAAAACACAGAAAGAGAAAAAGAGAATTTGATGAATCCAATTTTTGTACAAGTTGTTTCTTAGGCCTCTGACGTTCAGTCAAAATATGCTCAGTTGGCAGTGGGAGCGTGGACTGGAGGTAAGGAAAGAGTGCTGCGTAGACTCAGGTTGAGAATTATCATCAAATGAATGATGGTTAAAGTAAGAGGATCACCCTGGGACTGGGTCCAGACTATACAAGATCACAGGCCACCACAGCAACTCCCAACCTTGGGGCCGCCAGCCCACTGTACCACAGAAGTGGCGAATAGGAATGAGCTTAGATGCTCACCAGACATAAGGGGAAACCACCTAACGCCTAGGTGACCCTGGATTATGGCTCAGTTTCTTTATTCATTCAACAGGTATTTATTGAGCATCTATTACATGACAGGCACTGTGCCAAGGACTAAAGAAACCACGGTAAACAAGAAAGACATGGTACCTATGCATGATCTGTTGGGTAAGGCAGCTGAAAACAAGGAAGCAAATTTTAACACCCAAATTATTAGGAAATGCTATGAAGGAAACAAACAGGGTGTTGAGGCCAAGAATGCTGGGGAAGGGGAAGGATCTACTGAGAATACAAGATTAGAGAAGACTTCTCTTAACAGGTGACATTTAAATGGAGACCTCAAGGGTGGAAAAGAACCCAATGGGGAATGGTAAGCAGAGTGAACTGGATTCTAGACAAAGGCAAAGGAAAGAGATTGGATGTTTGAAAAACTGAAAGGTAGATGTTCTGGAGCTGAGAAAACAAGAGGAGTGGTAATTAAGGGTTAGATCATGAGAAGGAGTTTGATTTTAACTCTAAAGGACATTGAATATGTTCAAGCAGAAGAATAACACGATACACCACACACATTTTTTCCCCTAGAGACAGGGTGTTGGTCTGTCACCCAGGCTGGAGTGGAGGGGCATGGTCATAGCTCACTGCAGCCCCAAACTCCTGGGCTCAAATGATCCTTCCACCTATGTCTCCCAGGAAGCTAGGACTACAGATGCATACCACCACACCTGGCTAATTCTTTAACTTTTTTATAAAGTCAGGGTCTCTCTATGTTGCCCAGGCTGCTCTGGAACCCCTGGACTCAAGCAGTCCTCCCACCTTGGCCTCCCAAAGCACTGGAATTACAGATGTGAGCCACTATGCCTGGCCAGCCATACACTTTTTAAGAGCACCACTCTGTCTGCCATGTGGAGAATGGATGAAGGAGAAACTGTGGACTCAGGACACCAGATAAGAAGGGAATGATGATGGTGATCTATACAAGAGGATAAGTAGGGGTGATGCAGAGGAGTCAAATGGCTTTGAAATATAATTGGAGGTATAGTCTTTAGGACATGGTTATAAATAGGATGTGTGGGTATGAGGAATAATCAAAGATGATTTCTAAGTTTCCAGCTTCAGCAACTGAATGGATTGAATACATATCTCTCAAGAGTTTGGGTTACTGTGAGGAATACAGACTATAATGTTTATACATCACCCAGCACCAGGGCCAGCACATTAGGTGAGTGGCTATAAACAGGAGGCTTCCTCACCATTACCGCATTACTCTTCCCCCAAGAAACCCTCACACAGAGCAGGTTTAATGGCTTCTCTGTCCTCATTTTTCACTCACCTCCATCACACAGAATCCAGGACTGTTCTCTTCACTTTTTTCCCACACAGTTTGCCTACTCAAATACTCAGGGGAAAAAAAAAAAAAAAAAAACCCACCTAGTATCTTTTTACTAACAAAAATATCTTTCCTCCCAGCTCTAACAAGTTACTCAGATTAATCAGTTCCTCCCACCAGGGCCACCCTCACCCAACTGTGAATCAGAAAGTGTTCCTATCCTCATGTCTAAAACTCCAAGTGGCTGTTGGCCAAAGATGTGAGTCTAGAAATGCCCCCAAGCAAAATTCATATCCAAGAGCCTAGCAATTATTTCCAATAATATTCCTCACATTAACACCATGTGTCTTTTAGTAACTGAGTCAACTTTCTGCTGCTTAGGCTGAGGTGACTTGAGGAGAACACTCCATAGATACAAAAGGGGGAATTGCAAAGACTTCAAGGATTACACAAAAGAAGGAAGCAGTCTGTGGTTGTTGGAACCAGGTTGTCCCAGCTCAGGAGCTGAAATCCCCAACTATCCATTGAAAGAAATGATGTCGGTAGCTTGAAATTGGCCATGGTGGGAATAATTATGCCAGAGAAATCTGCAAATACTACAAATCAGGAATTTCATTCCGCATCCATTATGAGAGCCAGTTGTTAAACGTTTACCAGCACATCATGGGAAGCAGCTTTTGTTTTTAAGCTACCATTTAATGGGCAATTACTATGGGCCAGGCACTGTGCTAAGTACCTTACTCACGTGACCTCCCCCTGCTCAGCAACCCCCAGTTTGCTGACCTTGTCAGAGTTCTTGGTACTCATCTTGCTGTCTCATCCCACCTCATCTAAACTTTCTTCAGTCCTTCTGCCTGGTTTTCCCTTCTCTCCCCATCCTATCTTCACTACCATCTCCCTAGCATCTGACACAGCTCCCCTTAGGAAGCCTTTGCTGAATTCCTCAAGAATTAAATCCAGCAAACTATCTACCATGTACCAAGCAAACAGAATTATGGCTTCCTCTGTGTCTCTTCTGTGTCACGTACAGACTTGTCTCATGGACGTTAATTACTTGAATTATATGAAAATGCTCATTTAGTTTTACTTATAAAACATAGGATGGAGTCCTTTTGGGGTCAGTTCACTCTTCTCAGAAGAACTGTATGGAAACCAAAACTTTATTCCAAGGAGTGTGAAAAGTCAGCAAGGCCCAAGGCCCAAGCCCTTTTTCCTTAATTGTCTTTTCCTTTCTAAGGAACTAGGAATAGAATTAGTAAAACAGAGCTTGAAGCAATTCTAAGAATCTCATTAAAATACGTGTCTAGCAAAGAATTCATTCCCAACACTCAATAATCCTCTGTTTATACATACGCAGCCCAGCCACCAGGGAAGGACTGATCAAAGCCATTTGCTTCAGTGAGTACAACAGGCTACACCCTCAGTAGAAACCCAAACTGTTAGGCAAGTTCTTTTTAAAAACACAAGACAATATATAACTGTCAGACACATAAATGTTGCTATCAGCAAAGAATAAAAGGTTAAGAATATGCTCTTATTCATAATAAATTAGTTCCCATGGAACAATTTCTTCTTTACAACACTAGGAGTGTAACATCTTACTATGTTTCCAGCGAATTCTTCTTTCCTTCTGGAAGCCTGTTTTCTGGATCAGTTTCAGAAAGGATGCTTTATTAACATGCTTAGCTACATGAGAAGCAAATGCTGCCATTAACTCAGAGTCAAATTGCAAAAACATAACTTCTTCCAATTCCTGAATCAAAATAGTCATCAGGCTGTTGCTTTGGCCATCTTTTATTTCACCATTAGGCAGAATACCACAGGACATCTGAACACAGCACAAGGTTTTAGCTTGCTGCAACATCCAAAGTCTGCAGTCACTTTCCCTAGTAACCCCTAATAACCCCAAGAACATCCCCAGGTAAAAACCCCATTTGGGTTTTGAAAGCCTCAAATTACCTTATCCATGAATTGCAGTGCATTTTAGCAGGGCATAAAAATTATTCATGTTGAGGATAAAAACTAGTTTCTCTTAATTATCCAAAACACATTAAACACGTTTATAAATAGCTATAAAGGTAAGTTAAAATTCCAAAATTTAATTATAATGATTTTGCATTTATAGAGTCTATAGGAACATCCTAACTCATACGCAAGAACTCAAATGCAACTGCACTGCAATCTACAGCAAAAGAGAGTTTGCAACCATAATAGGGTATTCTGAGCATCTCTAAACTCAAGCTTTTTTTTTTTTTTTTTTGCTTATTTATAGATGTATTTATATGCAACTTTATGGGGGTATAAATGACCAAAAAATTATAAATATTTAAGGTATACAATGTAATGTTTTAATATAGATACACATTGTGAAATGATTATCACAAGGAAATCCTGTCATTTGCAAAAACATACATAAACCTAGAGGAAATTAGGCTAAGTGAAATTAGCCAGATATATATGATATGTATGGAAGCTAAAGAAGTTAAACTCATAAAAACAGACAGTAAAAGGGGACAAATTTTCAGTTATAAGATGAATAAGTTCTAGAGATCTATTGTACAGCATAGTGACTACAGTTAATGATAATTACATACATGAAATTTGCTAAGAGGTAGATCTTAAGTGTTCTAACCACAAAAAAAGGCAGGTAACTGTGAGGTGATGAATATGGTAAGCTCAAGCTCTTAAGAAAACAAGCCTTTGCTATTAACTTCTTTAGAAAAAATAAAATGCATTCCACAACCACTGACACTGAAATCACACATGTCTTAGGTCTAAAGAATCATGGGCCTTCAAGCTAAGAAAGCTCTTGGGTAAAAGGTAAGTTGGTATTGTACCTGGGCTCGTATTTCCTGAAAGACAGTATAGAAGTTTCTTTGTGCAGCTGAAACATAAACCTCTTAGGGAAACATTTCTGCCCATTACCAGCTTATCAGAGACCATCAAGAATGGGATCACCCAGTATCTCCTTCTTGATTTGATTAAACTATCATTAAGTGCCTGAGAGATGGACAGTGGCCTGACAGCCTCTGACCTTAAAGTAACTCTAAGAGCTACTTGTTGAAGCTGAAGGAAGCCGGATTTTTCTGTCCACTTTTGTAGTTCGTGACCTTTGGCTTAAAAGGGGTACAATTAGGTCTTACTCATGCTGATTATGGCAAAAATGAAGAAATATTTCTGACTTGAGAAAACCCCAATTATTAAGTTATAGTATACTCTCTAATTGTCTATAGTTTTACAGCAATTTCATTAAAATCTGCATCAAACATTTTCTACATGACTTAATAAATAAAATACCAATTAAAATGTTCCAGGTATGACGAAAAGGCACATTCCCCTATCTAAATTGTGTTTATGACATATCAGGGATTGAGTATCCCCTGAATCATCCCAATTATTTTGTGACTATTCTCCAGAAAAGAAGCATACTAAAAACAAAATATACAAAGGTCAAATTGAAACCTTGGAAATAGGAATGATGATACTATTTACAGTGGACGTGGGAGGACCATATGAGTGGAGGAAGGTACTTGATAAGTGCTAACTGAGTGGTATCTCAAAACAAGATCACAGATTAATCTAAAGAACCTTGTGCAGAGGACCTGACAAGAGATGTCTTTCAGTGTTTTAGGAAAAAACTAGCAGGCCGGGCATGGTGGCTTACACCTGTAATCCCAGCACTTTGGGAGGCCAATGCAGGTGAATCACGAGGTCAGGAGTTCAAGACCAGCCTGGCCAAGATGGTGAAACCCCATCTCTACTAAAAATACACACACAAAAAAAAAGTTAGCCGGGCGTGGTGGCAGTCACCTGTAATCCCAGCTACTCAGGAGACTGAGGCAGAGAATTGCTTGAACCCAGGAGGCAGAGGCTGCAGTGAGCCAAGATCACGCCACTGCACTCCAGCCTGGGCGACAGAAAGAGACTCTGTCTCAAAACAAAAAGGAAAACACTAACAATACAACTTTGAGTGCATCAGGTTGCTCTAAGTGCCATGAGGACAGGGGTTGTTTGTCTTGCTCACAACAGAGTACTCTCATCTCCCAACATGGTGCGCGGTACACAGTAGGTATTCAAAAAATACTTGTGGGTTGGATGCATGATTTAATTTTACTTTTGCTCTGCTAACTATGTAAAGTCTCACTTTTATTAAGAGACACACAAACATTTGTAATTAGTTCTCCTAAAGTTTTTAATGTGACACAAACATTTAATTAGATGCTTTTATTTTATTTTATTTTATTTTATTTTATTTTATTTTATTTTTTGAGATGGAATCTCACTCTGTCGCCAGGCTGGAGTGCAGTGACGTGATCTTGGCTCACTGCAACTCTGCCTCTTGGGTTCAAGTGATTCTCCTACCTCAGCCTCCTGAGTAGCTGGGATTACAGTTGTGTACCACCATGCCCAGCTACTTTTTGTATGTTTAGTAGAGATGGGGTTTCACCACATTGGCCAGGATGGTCTTGATCTCTTGACCTCATGATCCACCTTCCTCAGCCTCCCAAAGTGCTGGAATTACAGGTGTGAGCCACCGCACCCAGCCTAGATGCATATTTTGAAAACACTGGAATATCTTCACAGTCACATCAATAAGATACAAGATTGTCCCCAAAAAAGCCACTTATACTCAGCAAAAAAAATTTTTTTTAACCATGGGATGTGTCTGTGTGTGTGTGTGTGTGTGTGTATGTCTGTCTGTCTCATTATAAAGCCACACACTGGATTTAAGTTGTCTTTGAATTCTTTCTCCTCAAAAGTATTTCACATAAACTCTTTTAACACTCCATAAAACTCTGCTTTTTCCTAACATAACTGCTTGCCTCATGTAGAATCTCAACTTCTTTGGACAAAAGGCAGACCCATTCCTTACTATCTGCCACCCAGGCATCGACATCTCCTTCACTGAAGAAATTAGCAAGGAATATGATAACCAGGTTTCATCTGATTTTCTTTTTCAGGCCACGGACGACTAAATGCTTGATCAGAGCATGCAGGACCCTGTGTTTCATAATCATGTGTGACAATACATAAAATTGCTATGGAAATTTTCCTCATTAAGCCCGTCTACAAATGTTTGTCCCCAAGTCCAGGGTGCTCTCTTAGAAGGAGGAGTATCTTTTTACAATTTGGGTCACTGGAGTGCATTGCATTCTGAGCAGGACCCCAATTACTCTAGCATCTGATTAATGTCTGTCCAAACTCTTGCCCCATAACAAGACCCTCTGTAACTCAGCTAACCACCTAACAACCCACATCATTAGGGCCTATTATCTTTTATAATGTTGATTCTTGGTATCCAAGGGCTGTGGTTCAGACAAACTATTTAAAGGCATTAAAATAACAACCGTCTTGCCAGCTGTGGGCATGGCCACTGAAACTACCACCAGGTCACAAAACCAGATGCAACAGATGCCAGGAAGAAGACTAAAAGGCAGAGGGAACACCCACTTAAGAAAACAAATCCACTTGTGTCCTACAGGAGAGCACTGGGCAGCAAATCCCAAGGTCTGGAGAATCAATAGCTGGTAAGAGAGATGTAGCACTCCACATCCTTTGCCTAACCCTGCTGAATGGCTCTCTGAAATTTTATCTCCTTTCTTGCCAAATTTAATCTTGGACAAGGCTTAAAATTATTAAATCTCAGACAAATTTTATCTCCTTTCTTCTGGCCATAAGACTCAACACTACAAAAATCATATATGGGGTTTCTGATAGCAACTGTTACTCACTGTTGTCCTTTCAAGTTAACCTGTGACTGTAAGTTCATGAAGGAATAGGTATCATTGTTGAGCCCTCTCTACTTAGGCATGGTTAAGAATTTTGCCTGTCCTTATAAAACTAACTTCTGTTTCACAAATGAGAATGGGATCAGGGAATGTTTAGTAAGTTTCTCAAAATCACACAGCCAGAAACACACACACACACACACACACACACACACACTCACATACACACCAAGCCAGGGTTTGAACCCAGGTCTCTCTGACAGCAGGATTCTTATCCATGCCTCCAAAGCTTTTGGGTCTTAGAATTTATTCCAGACATTTTCATTCAATAGTTCCCAATTTTCCAAGGATGAAGACACCTTTCCAAATGACAAAACAACATTTCATAAGTCAACATATGAAAAGCTCAGCATAGTATCTGATACATACCGAACACCCAAGAAATGTTAGGTGAGTTGTCACCATAGCATTGTTACAAGGGACCACAGGATAGCAATTGTACTTTCAGGATGCATTGATAACTATGCTTATGAAATAATTAATTTTTATCCATTATAAGAGTTACATTCATTTGAGACAAAAAGAGTACTCTGTGTGTATAAATATATGTATGAGGGTACTATATGTGATTTGCTGAATACAAAAAATACTTGTAGCACATATGAATATGCAGACCTTATAAAACACACACACATCCCAGATTAGGAACTCCTCTTGAGGTCCCAACTTTTCACTGAGTGGTATTCCCAGACATTCCCTTAGCTGTCCCCTTCCTCCCATTTGTGAACAGTGTATCCATAGGATGCTGCACCTCCAAAGACACACGTTATGCATATCTTTACTTAATTTCACCACTTTTTAACATATTTAAGTACTTGCCTAGGCAGGAATTTAAATAGATGCAACAGAGCTACCTATATAAACCAACCCATCACTGAAATACATAATTTCTCCCATAAGCCAATAATAATTCAATTAAATAATTATCAGAGCTGGATGGAGATAAGCAAAATGAAGAGTGACTTTAAGGAGAGAGGTACAGCATTTAGAATACGAGAAACATGGAGATAGGAAGATTATCATTAGTTGCAGCTCTCACTGTTATTTTAGAGACTCTAATGTGTTTGCTGTGGGCAACTTTATGATAATATTATGTCTATTTCAATTCAAAACTAGGGATTATTTTTAATAACATTTTCCCTAATTATAAAAGTAACATGATTTTTTAAATTAAAAAAACACACAATAGTTTAGGGCAAACAGTAATCACAATGCCCTTACCCACACATTATAGAGCTATTAGCATTTTCATGTACTTTCACTCAGTCTCTTACCCATATATTTACTTATTTTTCTAACTATTTATATATCCTTATATTTCTGTACTTACTAAAACTGGTATCATATGATATATAAAGCTTAGTTCTGCCTCTTTCATTTAGCATCATATATTGAGATATTTCCCATTAACTATTCCTCAAAAACATAAGTAATGGCATTAAAATATTCCATCTCACAGGCTTAAAGATAATTACCATTGTGATCCTTTACTATCACTTAGAAACATGAACATGGCAGAAGGGAACTTTTCTCAAGAAGAAAAAAATCTTTTAAAAATAACTTTTATAGAGTTAAATGTAACTTGGTAAACAGCAAACAAAAGGATACATGCAACCTCTTCACCATGAGATTAAGGACCATATTTGCCTTATCTACCATATCTTCAAGGTCTAGTGAATATTTATTTAAAGGAAGGAAAATACATATGGCTAGGCATTGAAGTTTGAAGGTTATACTTACAGGACTGCACACTTTGGGAGTCTAGAAAACTTCTCAGTTCCCCAATCACCATAAGCTGCCACTAGATGAAATGGTGACCAGGAAGAAAAGACAGTAAAACATTATGTTTTCCTGTCTCGTAGATGGCATTTGTGTTAAGTGTAAACTGCTTCCATTTTGCAGTGTGCAAACTAGCTGGCAACACAGCAAAGTCGACTGTAGTAATTTGATCCCCAAAATGCATGAAGAATTTATCAGATCCAGACAATGTGGGAATAAACTGACGCATCTTCAACCAGATTTTCCAATCATTCTTCCTGGGACATAAGCTTGGGCGGGGTCGAATTTCCATGATTCATCAAATCATAAAGATGTCATAGGGCTGCCACCAATGCACCATTAACTGTTGCCAGGAATATTACATTCATTCCTTCTGACTAAAAAGATGGCAATTCTAACATTTATAGAGAGATTTTGAACATTTATTTAAAAATAAGCTTTTTGCTCTCAATTTAGACAAAGTTCATTCTAGCTTTGCTCTTGCTTTGTTTACAGTGAAGTTCCGCTTTAGTCAACAGGTTAGGAATTTAGGATACCTGCTTGTTTTACTTATACTCGTCTCAAATTGTAGTTTTAAAGCACTGCTTTGCCCTATCTCATTAATTTACAGATTTAATAGCAAACACAAGGCCAAGATATTATAAATCCCCGGTGTTCAGAGCAGTGAACAATAAGCAGCAATACCTGAAGAAGGGGGACATTTGTGCTGCTCTTCACACTGAAGATCTTTCTTGTCCTTGGGCCATGTCCAGGGGCTGCTAACTTCTCAGAAGTTAACTCAGTGGCAAAAGACATTTTGGTGCCTCATTAGACACAGGCAAAGGCCAGACCGTAAACTCTCCAGCAGGAAAGAAAGTGCCTGGCTAGCGGTACTGGGGTTGGGAGGTGCTCTATAGTCAAGGGGGGCGTCTATGAGATAAAGCAAGAAATGTCACAACTAGGCCAGGGGAAAATTCAGGCTGAGAAACTGCAGAATGGTCACAGCCTCAGGCACCAACTCCCTTAGGAACTCAGGCCCAGAAAATGAGAAATGAGGGGCCTGGTGACTAAGCTGAGCTCCAGAGTCCATTTCACCCTCCATCTAGTTTCTACAGTATAGACATAGTCAAATCTGATCACTCCCCTCCTCTGCTGAACCCCTTCAAAAGCTCCTCAGCACCCAATGGATCAAGTCCAAGCATCTCAAGGCAGCACTTGAGGCCTTTTTGCCACTCTGCCCAGCCTCCTTTCACACCACTCCCCTCCTTTTCTCACTAGTTTCAGATCACCACTGATTTCCATGCCAGTGCATGAGAGTGTCATTCATACCCTTCCTTGTCTTGAATCTGCACCCCTGCTCCGCCTCCCATCTATTTGCTCCTCCTCCCTCTATCTGGCCTGCTTCCTGACTCTGTTCAGGCCTTCAAGATGCCTTGCTTGACCTCCCAGACTAGACTGCCCTCTCCTAATATACACCACACCTCTCCTTGGTCACAGTCCTTATTCTGGAAATTTCCTTTGAGGTGTCAGCCAGCCCAGAGGGAACAGGCAGGTTGGGACATTCCCTTAGCTGTTCCCTCTTAGACTGTAAGCTCCATGAGGGTGTAGACCATTTTTGTCAATTTATTGCTTTATTTCCAATGACCAGCATGCTGAGGCACATAGCCAGTGCTAAGGAAATATTCACTAAATAAGTGGACCCATAAACTGTTTTGTTCCTCGTTCAAAGGGATTCAGAAGGAAGAGCATTGGGTCTTGCCCAAAGTCCTCTCACAGGTAGGTAAAACAAGGGTCTGTCTGGGGACCCAGGCCCACCTTGGCTGCTGACTCTTAATTACAGAGAATAGTGTCAGTAAGCGCAAATAGCATCCTCCTCATTTTTAACCTATAGACAAGCAGCAGTTCCAGGCTTCAGAAAATTCTCAAGTGAGTTGACCATGAAAAATACAACTGAAATTTTCATAAAGTCATGGCATTCAGTCCCTTCAGGCAGAGGAGCATTGCTTTGTGGAGTTGAGAGAACCACATTTCCCCTCTTACTTCGCCCTTGACAACATACTACAGTATAAAAATATATACTTTACACACAAACAAACCCCAAGCAGAAACCTTTAAAGTACTTTTATGATTAGCAGACAATTTCCCAATATCATCAGTGGGAGATATGTAAACATATATTGTAGTAAATTAAATTGCAAGTAAAACTCCTGATCTCATTTCTTCCTCCTAATTAACTGACAATAGTTCTCTTTTGTGCAAGAGCGAACTACCTGGGGGCTGATAAATCAGACATAAAGAAGAGAACTTGGCAAGGGATTCTAGTCAGTTGCTATGGAGATGTGCATTTGTGTTTCCTTTAATAAAAATTATTATCCACAGGAAAAACAATTTGTTGAGCCCATCTAATTGAAAAGAAGGGAACAGGCCAAAAATGGCAGAGTTTAATATTTATGACTCAAAATCTGCTTTTAAGCCTAGAGAATGCATATATAATAGGGATAAACTATTTTTACACAATTTAATTACTGCCTGATGGCATATTCTTGAGGGAATCCATATAGGTGTGCTTTGTACTAAATACTACATTTTATGCTATAAAATGAATAATGCATCCACACTGTAGGTGTGGGCTTTTACTTCGTGCTTAAATTACACTATCAGGCATTCCTTAGGAAATTCCACAACTGAAAACTCAAAATTGAATTAAGCTAAGTAAACTGTCAAAGCCAAAAATCTCCATTAAATGCAGAAATCTTGGATAAACTGCTGGGCCTTTTCAGTAAGTGTTATTTTGTTTATGTCTCATCTTTCAGATCTGCATGTTATAAAAACTGTAATATAAACATAAAATTATTTGACCAACTTTAGTCATCCCTGATATTCAATTAACATTTAATAGAAGACAACCTGTATCTACATTTGAATATCTACAATATGACAAGAAAGTTACATATACTGACACTTTTAACCTTCACAGCAACCCTACAAATTAGAAGTTCCTAGCTCCATTTTACAGAAGTTGAAACAAAGAAACTAAAAGCTTAACCTATACTTTCTGAACAGGGGTGATATCACCACCAAGGGGGCAAAAGTTGGTTCTTAGGGGATGAAAACACCATAGATATTACAATAGTTGCTAGACTTCCAGAGTTAATCCCTATTCCATAAAATTTATCTCATTAGGTAGAACTTAAATTTAATATAGTTTTTCAGCCATAGCAATCATACAAGAGAAAGAAATAAAGGGCATCCAAATTGGTAAAGAAGAAGTCACACTGTCGCTGTTTGCTAATACATAAATGTATACCTAGAAAACCCTAAAGACTCATCCAAAAAGCTCCTAGAACTAGTAAATGAATTCAATAAAGTTTTAGGATACAAAATCAATGTACACAAATCAGGTGCCCTGCTATACACCAACAGCAACCAAGCTGAGAATCAAATCAAGAACTCAAACCCTTTTACAATAGCTGTGAACAATTAAAATAAAATACTTAGGAATATATTTAAGCAAGGAGGTGAAAGACCTCTACAAGGAAAACTACAAAACACTGCTGAAAGAAATTATAGACAGCACAAACAAATGGAAACATATCCCACGCTCATGGATGGGTGGAATCAATATCATGATTGATTCTACACAATAGCAATCTACAAATTCAATGCAATTCCCATCAAAATACCACCAGCATTCTTCACAGAACTAGAAAAAAAATCCTAAAATTCATGTGGAACCAAAAAAGAACCCACATAGCCAAAGCAAGACTAAGCAAAAAGAACAAATCTGGAGGCATTACATTACCTAACCATCAAACTATTCTATCAGGCCATAGTCACCAAAACAGCATGATACTGGTATAAAAACAGGCATATAGACCAATGGAACAGAATAGAGAACCCAGAAATTAAGCCAAATACTTACAGCCAACTGATCTTTGACAAACCAAACAAAAACATAAAGTGGGGAAAGAACACCCTATTCAACAAATGTTGCTGGGATATTTGGCAAGTCCCATGTAGAAGAATGAAACTGGATCCTCATCTCTCACCTTATACAAAAATCAACTCAAGATGGTTCAAAGACTTAAATCTGAAACCATAAACATTCTAGAAGATAACACTGGAAAAACCTTTCTAGACACTGGCTTAGGCAAAGACTTCATGACCAAGAACCCAAAAGCAAACTCAACAAAAACAAAGATAAATAGATGGGACTTAATTAAACTAAAAAGCTTCTGTACAACCAAAGTAATAAAGTAAACAGAGAATAGAGTAAACAGAGAACCGACAGAGTAGGAGAAAAATTTTCAAAATCTATACATCTGACAAAGGACTAATGTTAAGAATCTACAAGGAACTCAAACAAATCAGCAGGAAAAAACATAATCCCATCAAAAAGTGGGCTAAGGACATGAATAGACTTTTTTCAAAAGAAGGTATACAAATGGCCAACAAATATATGAAAAAAATGCTCAACATCACTAATAATCAGGGAAATGCAAATCAAAACCGCAATGTGATACCACCTTACTCTTACAAGAATGACCATAATCAAAAAATCAAAAAACCAAAAAATAATAAATGTTGGTGTGGACATGGTAAAAAAGGAACACTTTTACACTGTTGGTGGGAATGTAAACTAATACAACCACTATGGAAAACAGTGTGGAGATTCCTTAAAGAACTAAAAGTATATCTATAATTTGATCCAGCAATCCCATTCCTGGGTATCTACCCAGAGGAAAATGAGCCATTACATGAAAAAGATACTTGCACACACGTTTATAGCAGCACAATTTGCAATTGCAAAAATATGGAACCAGCCCAACTGCCCATCAATCAACAAGTGTGTGTGTGTGTCTGTGTGTCTGTGTGTGTGTGCCAAAATATGGTATCTACATACATATATATATACACACACACACACACACGCATACGCACACACCATGGAATACTACTCAGCCATGAAAAGGAACAAAATAATGGCATATGCAGCAACCTGGATGGAACTGGAGACCATTATTCTAAGTGAAGCAACTCAGGAATGGAAAAACAAACATTGCGTGTTCTCATACATAAGTGGGAGCTAAGCTATGAGGACACAAAGGCATAAGAATATACAATAGACTTTGCAGACTTTGGGGAAAGGGTGGGAGAGATGTGAGGGATAAAAGACTACACATTAGCTACAGCTCCCAACGTGAGCAACGCAGAAGACAGGTGATTTCTGCATTTCCAACTGAGGTACTGGGTTCATCTCACTGCGGATCGTCAGAAAGTGGGTGCAGGACAGTGTGTGCACTGCACCAAGCATGACCCAAAGCAAGGCGAGGCATCACCTCACCCGGGAAGCACAAGGGGTCAGGGAATTCCCTTTCCTAGCCAAGGAAAGGGGTGACAGATGGCACCTGGAAAATCGGGTCACTCCCACCCTAATATTGCGCTTTTCGTATGGTCTTAGCAAACGGCACACCAAGAGACTATATCCCGTGACTGGCTCAGAGGGTCCTACACCCACGGAGCCTCGCTCATTGCTAGCACAGCAGTCTGAGATCAAACTGCAAGTGGGCAGAGAGGCTGGGGGAGGGGCGCCCACCATTGCTGAGGCTTGAGTAGGTAAAAAAAGCAGCCAGGAAGCTCGAACTGGGTGGAGCCCACCACAGCTCAAGGAGGCCTGCCTGCCTCTGTAGACTCCGCCTCTGGGGGCAGGGCATAGCCAAACAAAAGGCAGCACAAACCTCTGCAGACTTAAATGTCCCTGTCTGACAGCTTGGAAGACAGTAGTGGTTCTCCCAGCACGCAGCTTGACATCTGAGAACAGACAGACTGCCTCCTCAAGTGGGTCCCTGACCCCTGAGTAGCCTAACTGGGAGGCACCCCCAAGTAGGGGCAGACTGACACCTCACATGGCCGGGTACTCCTCTCAGACAAAACTTCCAGAGGAACGATCAGGCAGCAACATTTGCTGTTCACCAGTATTCACTGTTCGGCAGCCTCCGCTGCTGATACCCAGGCAAACAGGGTCTAGAGTGGACCTCCAGCAAACTCCAACAGACCTGCAGCTGAGGGTCCTGACTGCTAGAAGGAAAACTAACAAACAGAAAGGACATCCACACCAAAAACCCATCTGTACATCACCATCATCAAAGACCAAAGGTAGATAGAACCACAAAGATGGAGAAAAAACAGAGCAGAAAAACTGTAAATTCTAAAAATCAGAGTGCCTCTCCTCCTCCAAAGGAACGAAGCTCCTCACCAGCAACAGAACAAAGCTGGACAGAGAATGGCTTTGATGAGTTGAGAGAAGAAGGCTTCAGACGATCAAACTTCTCCGAGCTAAAGGAGGAAGTTCGAACCCATGGCAAAGAAGTTAAAAACCTTGAAAAAAGATTAAATGAATGGCTAACTAGAATAACCAATGCAGAGAAGTCCTTAAAGGACCTGATGGAGCTGAAAACTATGGCACAAGAACTATGTGACGAATGCACAAGCTTCAGTAGCTGATTCGATCAACTGGAAGAAAGGGTATCAGTGATGGAAGATCAAATGAAAGAAATGAAGTGTGAAGAGAAGTTTAGAGAAAAAAGAATAAAAAGAAACGAACAAAGCCTCCAAGAAATATGGGACTATGTGAAAAGACCAAATCTACATCTGATTGGTGTACCTGAAAGTGACGGGGAGAATGGAACCAAGTTGGAAAACACTCTGCAGGATATTATCCAGGAGAACTTCCCCAATCTAGCAAGACAGGCCAACATTCACATTCAGGAAATACAGAGAACACCACAAAGATACTCCTCGAGAAGAGCAACTCCAAGACACATAATTGTCAGATTCACCAAAGTTGAAATGAAGGAAAAAATGTTAAGGGCAGCCAGAGAGAAAGGTCGGGTTACCCACAAAGGGAAGCCCATCAGACTAACAGCGGATCTTTCGGCAGAAACTCTACAAGCCAGAAGAGACTGGGGGCCAATATTCAACATTCTTAAAGAAAAGAATTTCAACCCAGAATTTCATATCCAGCCAAACTAAGCTTCATAAGTGAAGGAGAAATAAAATCCTTTACAGGCAAGCAAATGCTGACAGATTTTGTCACCACCAGGCCTGCCCTAAAAGAGCTCCTGAAAGAAGCACTAAACATGGAAAGGAACAACCAGTACCCGCCACTGCAAAAACATGCCAAATTGTAAAGACCATCGAGGCTAGGAAGAAACTGCATCAACTAACGAGCAAAATAACCAGCTAACATCATAATGACAGGATCAAATTCACACATAATAATATTAACCTTAAATGTAAATGGGCTAAATGCCCCATTTAAAAGACACAGACTGGCAAATTGGATAAAGAGCCAAGACCCATCAGTGTGCTGTATTCAGGAAACCCATCTCATGTGTAGAGACACACATAGACTCAAAATAAAGGGATGGTGGAAGATCTACCAAGCAAATGGAAAACAAAAAAAGGCAGGAGTTGCAATCCTACTCTCTGATAAAACAGACTTTAAGCCAACAAAGATCAAAAGAAACAAAGAAGGCCATTACATAATGGTAAAGGGATCAATTCAACAAGAAGAGCTAACTATCCTAAATATATATGCACCCAATACAGGAGCACCCAGATTCATAAAGCAAGTCCTTAGAGACCTACAAAGAGACTTAGACTCCCACACAAAAATAATGGGAGACTTTAACACCCCACTGTCAACATTAGACAGATCAATGAGACAGAAAGTTAACAACGATATCCAGGAATTGAACTCAGTTCTGCACCAAGCAGACCTAATAGACATCTACAGAACTCTCCGCCCAAATCAACAGAATATACATTCTTCTCAGCACCACACTGCACTTATTCCAAAACTGACCACATAGTTGGAAGTAAAGCTCTCCTCAGCAAGTGTAAAAGAAAAGAAATTAAAACAAACTGTCTCTCAGACAACAGTGCAATCAAACTAGAACTCAGGATTAAGAAACTCACTCAAAACTGCTCAACTACATGGAAACTGAAGAACCTGCTCCTAAATTACTACTGGGTACATAACGAAATGAAGGCAGAAATAAAGATGTTCTTTGAAACCAACGAGAACAAAGATACAACATACCAGAATCTCTGGGACACATTTAAAGCAGTGTGTAAAGGGAAATTTATAGCACTAAATGCCCACAAGAGAAAGCAGGAAAGATCTAAAATTGACACCCTAACATCACGATTAAAAGAACTAGAGAAGCAAGAGCAAACACATTCAAAAGCTAGCAGAAGGCAAGAAATAACTAAAATCAGAGCAGAACTGAAGGAGATAAAGATACAAAAAACCCTTCAAAAAATCAATGAATCCAGGAGCTGGCTTTTTGAAATGATCAACAAAATTGATAGACTGCTAGCAAGACTAATAAAGAAGAAAAGAGAGAAGAATCAAATAGATGCAATAAAAAATGATAAAGGGGATGTCACCACCAATCCCATAGAAATGCAAACCACCATCAGAGAATACTATAAACACCTCTACGCAAATAAACTAGAAAATCTAGAAGAAATGGATAAATTCCTCGACACATACCCCCTTCCCAAGACTAAACAAGGAAGAAGTTGAATTTCTGAATAGACCAATAACAGGCTCTGAAATTGAGGCAATAATTAATATCTTACCAACCAAAAAAAGTCCAGAACCAGACGGATTCACAGCCAAATTCTACCAGAGGTATAAGGAGCAACTGGTACCATTCCTTCTGAAACTATTCCAATCAATAGAAAAAGAGGGAATCCTCCCTAACTCATTTTATGAGGCCAGCATCATCTTGATACCAAAGCCTGGCAGAGACACAACAAAAAAAGAGAATTTTAGACCAATATCCTTGATGAACATCGATGCAAAAATCCTCAATAAAATACTGGCAAACCGAATCCAGCAGCACATCAAAAAGCTTATCCACCATGATCAAGTGGGCTTCATCCTTGGGATGCAAGGCTGGCTCAACAAACGCAAATCAATAAAAATAATCCAGCATATAAACAGAACCAAAGACAAAAACCACATGATTATCTCAATAGATGCAGAAAAGGCCTTTGACAAAATTCAACAATGCTTCATGCTAAAAACTCTCAATAAATTACTTATTGATGGGACGTATCTCAAAATAATAAGAGCTATCTATGGCAAACCCACAGCCAATATCATACTGAATGGGCAAAAACTGGCACAAGACAGGGATGCCCTCTCACCACTCCTATTCAACATAGTGTTGGAAGTTCTGGCCAGGGCGATCAGGCAGGAGAAGGAAATAAAGGGTATTCAATTAGGAAAAGAGGAAGTCAAATTGTCCCTGTTTGCAGATGACATGATTATATATCTAGAAAACCCCATTGTCTCAGCCCAAAATCTCCTTAAGCTGATAAGCAACTTCAGCAAAGTCTCAGGATACAAAATCAATGTGCAAAAATCACAAGCATTCTTATACACCAATAACAGACAAACAGAGAGCCAAATCATCAGTGAACTCCCATTCACAATTGCTTCAAAGAGAATAAAATACCTAGGAATCCAACTTACAAGGGATGGGAAGGACCTCTTCAAGGAGAACTACAAACCACTGCTCAAGGAAATAAAAGAGGATACAAACAAATGGAAGAACATTCCATGCTCATGGGTAGGAAGAATCAATATCGTGAAAATGGCCATACTGCCCAAGGTAATTTATAGATTCAATGCCATCCCCATCAAGCTACCAATGACTTTCTTCACAGAATTGGAAAAAACTACTTTAAAGTTCATATAGAGCCAAAAAAGAGCCCGCATCGCCAAGTCAATCCTAAGCCAAAAGAACAAAGCTGAAGGCATCACACTACCTGACTTCAAACTATACTACAAGGCTACAGTAACCAAAACAGCATGGTACTGTTATCAAAACAGATTTATAGACCAATGGAATAGAACAGAGCCCTCAGAAATAATGCCACGTATCTACAACTATCTGATCTTTGACAAACCTGAGAAAAACAAGCAATGGGGAAAGGATTCCCTATTTAATAAATGGTGCTGGGAAAACTGGCTAGCCATATGTAGAAAGCTGAAACTGGATCCCTTCCTTACATCTTATACAAAAATTAATTCAAGATGGATTAAAGACTTACATGTTAGACCTGAAACCATAAAAACCCTAGAAGAAAATCTAGGCAATACCATTCAGGACATAGGCATGGGCAAGGACTTCATGTCTAAAACACCAAAAGCAATGGCAACAAAAGCCAAAATTGACAAATGGGATCTAATTAAACTCAAGAGCTTCTGCACAGCAAAAGAAACTACCATCAGAGTGAACAGGCAACCTACAGAATGGGAGAAAATTTTTGCAATCTACTCATCTGACAAAGGGCTAATATCCAGAATCTACAAAGAACTCAAACAAATTTACAAGAAAAAAACAAACAACCCCATCAAAAAGTGGGCAAAGGATATGAACAGACACTTCTCAAAAGAAGACATTTATGCAGCCAAAAGGCACATGAAAAAATGCTCATCATCACTGGCCATCAGAGAAATGCAAATCAAAACCACAATGAGATACCATCTCACACCAGTTAGAATGGTGATCATTAAAAAGTCAGGAAACAACAGGTGCTGGAGAGGATGTGGAGAAATAGGAACACTTTTACACTGTTGGTGGGACTGTAAACTAGTTCAACCATTGTGGAAGTCAGTGTGGCGATTCCTCAGGGATCTAGAACTAGAAATACCATTTGACCCAGCCATCCCATTACTGGGTATATACCTAAAGGATTATAAATCATGCTGCTATAAAGACACATGCACACGTATGTTTATTGTGGCACTGTTCACAATAGCAAAGACTTGGAACCAACCCAAATGTCCAACAATGATAGACTGGATTAAGCAAATGTGGCACATATACAGCATGGAATACTATGCAGCCATAAAAAATGATGAGTTCATGTCCTTTGTAGGGACAGGGATGAAGCTGGAAACCATCATTCTCAGCAAACTATCGCAAGGACAAAAAACCAAACGCCGCATGTTCTCACTCATAGGTGGGAACTGAATAATGAGAACACTTGAACACAGGAAGGGGAACATCACACACCGGGGCCTGTTGTGGGGTAGGGGGAGGGATAGCATTAGGAGATATACCTAATGTAAATGACGAGTTAATGGGTGCAGCACACCAACATGGCGCATGTATACATATGTAACAAACCTGCACGTTGTGCACATGTACCCTAAAACTTGAAGTATAATAAATAAAATAAAATTTAAAAAAAAAGACTACACATTGGGTACAGTGTACACTGCTTAGGTGATGGATGCACCAGAATCTCAGAAATCACCACTAAAGAACTTATTCATGTAACCAAACACCACCTGCTCCCCTGAAACCTATTGAAATTTAAGAAAATAAAATAAATTTAATAAAATTTTTCTTCTTAGGTGGGACAGTAATGAAAAAGAAGACTGAGAAACTCTGGTCTAACCTCCAGCAAGTGATGGAGCCATTCATTTACTTTTTAAACAGACATTTGGGGAATGTCTGTGGGCTACACATTGTGCAGGGGCTAGGTGTATGATGGTGAACAAAACCGATATGTATCCTGAGTTTCCCAAAGCTTCTAGCCCCAAGAGGGACACAAATGTAAACCAAATAACCACACAAGTAAAGATACTATTGAAAATCATGAAGACTGCTCTGATAGAAAAAGAGAGTACTGAGAGGTCAGAAACTGCCTCTTTACAGGTGTGACTTTAGGCTGAGAATTGAAGGACAAGAAGGCTCAAGTGCGAAAAAAAAAAAAAAAGAAACGGGAAAGAGTGTTGGGCTCAGAGAACCCACCAGAAAGACATGCTGTCTTGGAAACCAAGGAAGTAAGAGAGGAGCTGCTCCCTGCTTCCAGAGATATTATTACTTCAATGGCTTGGTGACCAAAGACTGAGCTCCAGGTTCAAATCCCAACTTTACTCCTGATAAGTTTGGGCAATTTTTTTTCATCTCACTGGGCCTCCCATTTTGGCATTCATAAAATACGGATACCATTGCCCACACATGGCTGTTAGGGGGATTAAAATGAAAATTGCGGAAAGTGCATTGCATATGATAAAAGCATAATAAATTGGTTGTGTACAATGGTTATCATTATCATAAATAGATTAATACGACAAACAAAAGCAGATGCCTCTGAATGGCACAAAGACTGGGTCTGGCCTCCAGTCACAGTATCAGTAATTGCCTTCTGTTTATCCCCTACAATATCTTACACTGTGATTATAGGGCTTTATGCAGATAAGACCAGCAGCACACACAGGGACTTTTGAATCATGATTATTTCTATGTGTTATAATTAGACACTATCCTCAGGTTCTGTTACCTCATGCCATTCTGCATTTCCCAAAAGATTTTCCAATATTCTGATGCCATGAAATGCTTTATTAAAAAAACAGGTTACACAGAAAAATGGTTTTGGAAACGCTGCCTACAATATGGGTCTGCTGGGTTTTGGAAACACTGCCTACAATCAGAGTTTTGGTTGCAAGCCAAAAATTGGCTGACTGAAGCAGAAATGTATTGAAAGGTTACAGGGCAGCTCACAGGATCATTGAGAGGGATGGAGAATCAGGCTCAGATGTCTCTCAGCCAACTCACAGCCCAAAGCACAACAAAAAGCTGTCTCATCACTCAGCAGTGCCACTGTAGCTGGCATGCCTGTCACAACCATCTCCAGCACTGACCACTGAACAGTGCCGCTGGCTCCACTGCAATTGTCCCTGGAGCCTGTGTGCTTTAGACTTCACCATTGCCACAGAGAATATCACTAGCTGCTGTCCAAATTTCTAGACTAACACATCTGATTGGCAAAGCCAAGGTCACGTGCTCAAGGGATGGTTGTCTGGGAAGTTGGGAAGTACACTTTTGGTATTTCCTAGTTATTTGGTGGGAGTCAAGTTCTGCTTCCTACTAAGACTCTTAAGGTCGAGAATCCTCTCCACCAACTACAGAAAGGAGGTTCTGATACTGAAAAAAAGAAAAAAAAGATGAATGTGTATTATATCAATGGGCTCCAAATGTTTTGATCAGGTAGTCTTACCAATAAAAATAATTGAGCATGCACCCTTAGTATATGTGCACATATTTCTAAGTTAAATATACATAATACTCTAATACTATGATAGATGAAGCAACCTGATAGAAGTCACACACATAAACAAACATCTGTTAGAGACACACAGTGAAGCAAGGAATTTCAAAATCTATAATCTAATTTGGAAAATTTTCAATTTCCAAATTAGATTATAGATTTTTACAGCTATTACTATGATTCTCTTTTTCCCTCTGCTTTTTGTCAGGCTAACATTAGGTACTGACTAAGCATTAGCAAGTGTCAATAATGCAGAAGCCACCCACTTCTGCAAAACTGGGAATTGAATTCAAACAATGTTATTCTTCTGGTTTTGGTTATAGAATTCAAGAGATATTATTTCAGAGTCTACAAAAGTTGTCATCTCACCAAAAAAAAAAGAAAGTAGTTCTTGCTCATTGACTTTATTTATGCAGCATTCCCTGTAGAATAACAATAGACACTTTACACAGAGTCCCGCACAGCAACCTTGCAACCTCCTATAGAAGAGAACACTGAGGGCAGGTTATGAACTTGCCCAAAGCCACACTTAATTCCAAGGTGTACTACCTACCTCCATGTAAACATCCTGTCATTTCTGCATAAAATCTAAAAAGCGGCTGGGCACAGTGGCTCACGCCTGTAATCCCAGCACTCTGGGAGGCCGAGGCGGGTGGATCACGAGGTCAGGAGATGGAGACTATCCTGGCTAACGCAGTGAAACCCCGTCTCTACTAAAAATACAAAAAATTAGCCGAGCATGGTAGCAGGCACCTGTAGTCCCAGCTACTCGGGAGGCTGAGGCAGGAGAATGGTGTGAACCCAGGAGGCGGAGTGAGCAGAGATCGTGCCACTGCACTCCAGCCTGGGCGACAGAGCAAGATCCGTCTCAAAACAAACAAACAAAAAAATCTAAAAAGTATTTCAAAATTCCTGAAACAATCTACACAACAGTACAATGAGAAGCTCTGTCATCTTCTGATTAAAAAATAAAAACTGAGGATACAAGAAGTCATTGATGACTCAGATAATTCACTCATCAGTGTAAGAAAAGATACCATTTTACTGTCAGGTACTGTCAAGAGTATATCAAAATGTTTTTAGTAATCAAAGGCAATGCTACTAGCAACATAGGACTCCAGATACTGAAAATTACTGAGGGTACTACATCCATGTGAAAATTATTGGTGCTGAGAAAGGCAGATAATATGAGATATACTGGTTGGAAGGACAGAGCAGGTTAAGGTTATAGATTATATCTTCTGTTTGCGAGAAATGTCCACAATATATAGCTTGAACCCAGGTTCTCTAAGCCACATCCACACTACATTCCTCTTAGTTTCCCATGCAAACAATTTCTGCTTTTCCCTGACCTGCTGCAGAGAATGTATCCCTTCATGGAACACCATGGACACACCACCACCACCACCTCCTGCTCCCCCATCATCCATTGGCCAACTGTTATTCTTCCCTCAGTTCTCAACTACAACTTCATTTGCTTGGCGAGGCCTTGCCTGACCGTTTAAAATAAGCTTGGGTGCTCTTGCATACCACTGCCCAAAATTCTGTCTTTCCCCTTTCTGAACCATCTACTCATAAGTACTTACCTAATTGTTGGCTCCCATAGAATGGAAGGTCAGAGTACAGTCACCATGTCGATCTTCAGCAATGAATATACTCCACACCTCCCCCATAGTAAATGCTCAACAAATATTGAATAGATGAATGAATGATAAACAAATGCTATACAACTGCTATAGCTAGATGCAAAATACATCATAGTCATCTTGTTTCTATGGGTCACAAAACCATACAAAAGCCTCCTGGCCACGACATGTGAAATGCAAAAAAGGAGACCTCTAGACAGACTCCTTCAAGCCTGGCAGAGCTTCAGGCAATGCCTATATCTTTCCTCCATCCTGGGAACAACCAGTTCCCTTCGTTGGCTTCGTATTGAGACCGTCATACTTATCTCCTCCCTCTATCTCCTCAGGGAGCAGCCATCCCCAGCTGGGTGCCTCTTCTCATGACAGGAATGAACACAGACTGTGCCACCACAGACCAAACTCAGAGAGAAGAATTTAACCAGTTCCCTCCCAAAAACAGGGCAGCTGACCATGTCTGTAGACAAATGTAGCTCTGTGGAATCTGGACTGTCCTCACCTCTTCACGTTCCATTTTTCAAAGGAATCTTTGTTTCTAAAATGAACATTTTGAAAACCAGGAATAGAGCATCCAAGTAAGTCAGTATGAATGATCCCATTGGAGGAGATTCCTTTGCTGGAAGAGCAAAGCTTGCTGGCATTGTGGTGGGACCTCTGTTAACCACTCTCCCCATTTCACACCACACTGACTGAATTATGCCTCTTAGATGGAAAAATATTTTCCCCAAAACCAAGATGGCACATAAATTGAAGGCAACATACGCAAGAAAGTGGAAGCCACATTTGTCAAATGCAGAGAGGACAAATTAATAAAAGGATAACAAACTCAAAGGCTACCAAAGAAAAATGGCAAAAAAAAAAAAATGACAACCATTTTAAGTCTAGTTGACTTAGCAGGATAACCACACTATTTCTGCTGACACTTTAGCCCTACAATGTATATAACTCTCCCCTTCTTTAAAATCCCTGCTTCTTGGCACCTATACCCTGACTACTGAACCTCTCTTTGGCACTCTCTGTAGTGACTAATTAGGACCCAGCCCTAGTAATAAAGCAGGGGGCCAACGTTTTATCTTAGGATCCTTATTCTCTGAGTGACTATTTCTACGCTAAAAATTACTTGCAGTATTTTCCTCTCCACTAAGTACATTTTTAAAATATATTCTACAAAACATTATCTCTGCATGTTAAAAGCTGCTAATTCTACATGTTAATTCAATCACATCTTTCAATGACATATTCTTACACAACTTCAAGTGAATAATATGTAAAGAGATATCCATAGCAACTTAGAATATAAACAAAAAATGACATATAGATTTTAAAGTTTGTGTATGTCCACCATCTGTCAATTAGGTTCACTAAGTAATATATTCATATACTCACAGAGTTGTGTATAATCATATTTTTAGATTCAGATCAGCAAGAATGCTCAAGTTTAGCACAGCCAAAGGCTGGCTAGAGTGTGGAAAAGTCAGCCCTCTCAAGCTCTGTGGGTGGATGTCTTAAGCAGCACAACTCATTTATAAGGGAATGTCATAAAATTTTAATTAATTGTCCCACCAATCCCACTACTAGGAATTTGTCCAGTGAATTATTTACCCAAGGACCTCAGTGTTTACATTAAAGGATGTCTATAGCAGCATTATTCATGACACACACACAAAAACCAAAATGTCCAAATCCAGAATAAAGAGGAAATAAGAAAGATAAAAATGACCAGGAGTTCAAGCTACAGCTTGAATGGCGGGGGTGAGGGGTTTTTCATGGTGATGGAAATAGAGATGGCGGGGGTAAAAGGAACACAGAGCAGGCGAGGAGAGTACTTGTTTATTATTGTAAGGGAACAGTGCCACAGTCTATGTATCCTTTGTCATGGCATATGACAAATTTAACTATAGAACTTTGAGCAACTCTGAAATAATTATTGTGGCTGCAAGACAGACATACCATGCAAACACTGAAACATGGGTCAAGGCTTTCTAAGAAAAACACCGACACACAGGTTTTAATATGCAAGTATACCCACAGTTACAAACCAAACATGCATGTATTCTACATACAAACAACTGCACATTATTCTCTTCTACATTCTACTTCCTGGGAGGCCCCAAGAGATACTAATCAAAATAAGTAAATACTAATAAAAATCAGAGAAACTGAATACCCATTATGAGCCAGGAACATGCTAAGGGATTTACATGACCACCAACACAATGTCAGCAGGTGACCCAGAGTTAACTTTCTCACTGGGAGTGTTATTTCCTATCAACTCTTTTCTTGGCCTCTGATAAAAGGGGACCTGCTCCCATTCCTTTTCCCTTGTTCCCCCTGTCTATGTGTCCTCGGGCAAGTCCTTTCTCATGAACACCCAGCTCTTCTCATATTCTCCTGCCCTCACTCTTGCCTTCTACCCTATTCCTAGGTTTCTTTAGTAAAATCTCTCAAGATTTTCTCCACTCCCACCATGTGCCCCCTCGTTTTTTCCCCATTTGTTAACTGTTTCAAAAGGATCCCTGAAGCTATCAGCATACTACTAAGGGGGAAAAAATGAAAAAAGGGGGAAAAAAGCATTATCTGACATCTTAAAGCTGGCCTGGCACTCACACCAGGCCATGATAATCCACAATTGGACATAATCTCACAGAACACCAACTTCAGACAAGGTTACACTGAGACCATGATAAGGCCACATCATAACTTTGTCTAAGCACAGACAATAATGTCACTGTGCCACCCACAAAATACCAAACACCTCCTTCACTTGGCTAAAATAAGTGACTGCTTCTTATTTACCAATGAAAATTTTATCTTCACTCTATTGTCTTCATTATAGATAACATTTATTGAGATACCCAATCATAAAATTGTGCCCAATTTCCAATCTGCAGCAAAATCTCACTTCTTTAGACCCTTGCCTGAATCACCCAACCCAAACCGAAATCCTAAATTAGGCTTTTGTCTAACACCTTCTTACTAAGGCTCCGCATTGATGCATGTTCTCCCTCATTGCAACAAGTGATAAAACCAATATAATCAACAACAAGTGTGTTCCTGGTACTCCGTGTTTAGGTAGCATTGACACTAACATGAGGGGAAAGGAAGTCCTATGTTCTGAAGGAAAATAGGATGTCATCCTATTGATGCTTCCAGCCCACCAATGACCAGGCAGGCAAACACTCATGCCCAGCTCACAGGGATCCAGCTGGAACTTCACATCCTCAGAACCAACAATCTGCCTTTCTAAGCACTAGCATTTATGGCAATCAGAACTGCGCCTCATGCAATTGTGTCATCTTTCTGTTTATTGAAGTACTATCGCAACAGAGATGCTTTCTACTATTCTACTATTTTTCCAGTGAAAATATGTAATATTTCAGCCAGTGAAAAGGACTCGGATCCTAATCAAATGATATCTGTTATTTGCTCCAAGATACAAATTACCTACCTACAAAAGATTTAATGACCTATATTTCACTTATAATTGTTCCTATGAGCAATCGAGTCTCATTTGGTAAGTTAGAGAAAATACTTCCAGCCCACATGCAAGAAGACTGTTTCTGTTTGATTGTTTTTAATTAATCCTCAGCAAGGAACCAAGTTTTGTTTGCCATCATCTCCCCAGCACCTAGCACCATGCCTAGTGGTGCTAGAAGTATAAAAGAGGCTCAAAATATCTGCTAACGTTCTGTAGTTGTACAAAATTAAAAGTGCACGAAAAGTGGTTATTAAAAGACAGGGAAGATATTCAGGAGGCTGAGGCAGGAGAAAGGCTTGAGCCCAGGAGTTCAAAACTGCAGTGTGCTATGACAGTGTCACCGCACTCCAGCCTGGGCAACAGAGTGAGACCTCATCTCTCTCTGTCTCTCTCTCTATATATATACACACAAAAAGACAGGAAAGAGATGTGAAAAGCTGAAGCTTTAGAGGTATGATGAGATAGTACAAGGCACTACGGGAATGAAAAATGGGTCTCCACCCTACTCCCAGGCTACACTCTCAACTGGTGGCCAGGGAGAAAGAGCATATAAACAGTCCTGTCTAGAAGTCCTAGGCTCACTAGCTCTCTTCTCCATCTTAACTCCTAACATCCTTCTTGGCAACCTCTACCTTCCTATGACAGACTCATCCAAACTCCCTGGGCCTCTTATTTTTTACCTCTTCTTCTCCAATAATGTTTTAATTTGCTGTATTGTAGATGCCCATGATTACTCCAAAGACCTTGGCAGCACCCAAAACTGCCCCTTGTTTAAAATTCTCATGCAAACACACTTCTCTTTAAACTCACTTTACCTCCAAGCTTACTTGCTCAACTACCTCCACCTCAGTGTGCTCTGTAACCTACAGATCCCACCACATTCTCATCAGCTCTCACTAATCATTCCCCCACTGGCCCTGCTTGGATTCCAAGTCACTCATCGTAACCACTCCTTTGCAAATACCCTCACATCCTTTCCTCCTCTTGTCCCATAGAATTCATCTCCATTCTTAATGTTAAATACAGATAAAATGTGTTCTGTTACAACATCTGTTTTCATAAAACCAATGAGCTCAAATGTAATTGGTGAATAGGGGAATGAATTCAGTATAACGTGGAAGTTGCATTGGTTCCTGGGCAATTTTTCTAAAGCAATGGGGAGTAAGATATAGGATCACACTGACAGCCTCCAACAGGAAAGAAAGGAAACAGCTTTCAGTTCGGCTAAAATCCTCTCTGCTCTATTTTTTTTTTTTTTTTCAATTAAAAAAAAATCCCTCCAGCATGTGAAGGTCCCTCCCTACAAGGGCATACCCCAGGTTTACTGGATCTCACGTTGTACCAAATTGTACTTCTCCCTGTGCCCTCCCAAACAGAAGCCCCCCTGACTCCGCTTTGCTTCCATCTGCACTGCCTCTGCACCCAAAAACTAGCTTTTCCACCCTACTCTTTTTTGTGCCTTTGTATTATCTCATGAGACTGACAGCACCATGAGCTGGTGAGGATGTGACACAACTAGAACATGCACATGGTGCTGGTGGGAATGCAAATCAGGAAAACCACTGGGAAAACGATATAGCAGTATCTACCAAACTACTCTGTGCCCCAGAAATTCCACCCAAGAGAAATGAGCGAAGATGTCCACCAAAAGATACGTACAAGAATGCTCATAGCAGCACTACATAGAATAAACAAAAGCAGGAAACAACTACAACATCATCAACAGGTGACTGGATAAGCAAGTTGTGGTATATTCACATAATGGGAGATTGCACAATAATAAAACATAAGTTACAAATATGGATAACAACGTGAAAGAATTTCATAGACATGACCATGAGAGAAGAAGTCAAACACAAAAGTAGATACAATATAAATCCATGTATGTGAACCTCAAGGGCTGGCAGAAGAGTGGTTACCTCGAGGGGACAATACTGGTGGGGAGGGGCATAGTGGTCTGCTGGGGACGGGAAACTTCCTATATTTTCATCTGAGTGGTGATGATATAAATGTAAATTTTTTTATTTGTTATTTCTAACTGTGGTAAAATATACATAATATTTACCATCTCAACCATTTTTACCTGTACATTTCAGTGGAATAAGTACATTCACTTTGTTGTGCAACCATCACCACCATCCATCTCCAGAACTTTTTACATCTTCCCAAATTGAAATTCCATATTCATTAAACAATAATTCTCCATTCTCCCATGTCCCATCCTTGTACCAGCTCCTGGCAACCATCATTCTACTTCCTGTCTCTATGAATCTGACTGCTCTAAGTACTTAATATAAGCAGAATCATACAGTATTTGCCTTTGTGTGATTTCACTTAGCATAATGTCCTCAAGTTTCATCCATGTCTAGCTTCTGTTGGAACTTCCTTCCATTTTAATTCTGAATAGTATTCCATTTTATGTCTATATCACCTTTGGTTTTGCCATTCAATTGCTGATGCATGCCTGAGTTGCATCTACCTGTTGGCTACTGTAAATATTGCTGCTATGCACATGGTACAAGTATCTGAGTTTCTGCTTTCAGTTCCTTGGGGTATGTACCCAGAGGGTATAAAAATTACTTTAATTCATCAAACTATATGTTTAAGATGTGTACACTTTACTGATTTGCATATTATGCATTTTTAAAAGTGTAAAATAACTAAAGAGCAATGACAACAACAAAAATATCCCCCAAAATATCTTCCAGCTGCACTTAGATGCCTACTTGGGCTGCCTTTATGGTTTTTTGGGGGGTGGGGTAGGGCAGGGAGGGGTTCCAGTTCATGTTTTTGTTAATGCTTTGGTTATAATGGGTAAGAGTCCATACCAGTCCTATTTTTCCCACAAGCCCCAATCCTAATATTAATGCATAATTTTACAGAATGCTTTTTTCCAGAACTTCACGTACTTTGTTATAATATTTAAAATATACCCAACATATACTTATTCGGTATATATGTACCAAGTGCCAGGCATTATTCCTATTTATTGAGGATACAGCAGTGAACAAAACAGACAAAAAGGCCTTGCCTTTTAAGGACTTGCACACTAATAGATAAATGTTTTTAATGGGTACTCATATGTTATTTATCAACAGTTCCCCCATGGCATATAAACTTCATGAGGGCAAGTTCTGTCCTATGTCCATTCCTAAGCACAGTGCATTATACATAGAAGGTGCTTCTACCATTCTTGGAGCTATCATTCTTAAAGTACTTTTGGCCAAGCGCTGGATTTCACAGATAAAGGCGGTTTCAGAGAAATGATAATAGCAGCCCAAGTCACACTGTTAATAAATATCCAACCAGAATGGAACTAGGACTCTTTCATACAGAACAGGACAAACTGTAAGATCTAAGGGTTCTTAGATATGATACTTAAGTACAAAGTCTGAAGGGGTTTTAAGTCTTTGCTCAGAGAATCATTCAAGAAGAAAAACAGTAACAAGCTAAAGCAATCAAAGATAATGAGGCAGTCCTTGCCATTTTTTCCAGAAGGCTTCTAGTCTTATTATGAGGCTTATTAATTAGTTAAGCAGAAGACATGATGTGGATTGAGACATCTCTAATAATAAATGAAAAATGAGAGTAAATTTTATTGTGCAAGGAATTGAAAACATTCTAACTAGTACCTGGAATTAGGAACATTCTGAGGCTCAGCTCTAAAAACTCTATAGGTTAGATCATTTTCTCCTTTGGCAAATATCTAGTCTTTTTTTCTCTTTTTTTTTTTTTTTTTGAGATGGAGTCTCGCTCTGTCGCTTAGGCTGGAGTACAGTGGCATGATCTCAGCTCACCTCCGCCTTCTGGGGTCAAGCAATTCTCCTGCCTCAGCCTCCCAATTAGCTGGGATTACAGGAGCCTGCCACCACACCCGGCTAATTTTTGTATTTTTAGTAGAGACAGGGTTTCACCATATTGGCCAGGCTGGTCTCGAACTCCTGACCTCAGATAATCCGCCAGCCTCGGCCTCCCAAAGTGCTGGAATTACAGGCGTGAGCCACCGTGCCTGGCCAAATATCCAGTCTTACAATGATGTTCGTTAATAATTTATGCAGAAGACATAATGCTGATTAAGACAGCTCTGATGATAAATAGAAAATGAGAATATACTTCATTGTTCTTAAATAGCATCCATCACACTATTGAGCCTTAAATTTAGTAAGTAAAATAATTTATCAAACCCACTATTTGAAAAGGTGATAAAGCCAATTTCAAAACTAGTAGTAAATAAAGCAGGACTGCATCCATGTATCACCCATTAAATTGGGTTTTTTTTTTTGTTTTTTGTAAAGATGGGGTCTTGTCATCTTGCCCAGGTTGATCTAGAACTCCTGGGCTTAAGCACTCTTCTCGCCTCGGCCTACCAAAGTGCTGGGATTACAGACATGAGCCGCCACAGTTGGCTTAAAGTGGTTTTAAAAGCATTCAAATTATTATAAATAGGGTATTCCCTTAGAATTCTTGAATTCAAAGTCATTGCGCAGGAAAAAAAAAGAACTTTATAATTTATGTATTGCAGAATTATGTATGTAAGAAAACATTGCCTTCCTAATAGCTAGAGCTAAATGAAACGTTTGTGCTTTTTGGAAGCATTTTATTGTTAAAGTAGGAGAAAAAGTTAAACTCAAAATTGTGTCAAAAAATGAAAACAGTACAAATGGCATTCAAATGTTCTTTGCCACTTCTCTCAGTATCTCCAGGACACACATTACCTCTTATATATATTATTGAAATAGTTTTTAGGCCTATTTCACCCAAGTGATAAGAAAATTAAAAATAGGATTCAAATATGCATCAGGTGCTGCCTAAGGGCAAAGTATCATGACATGGTGTTTTATCTTCATTCAATCCTCACAATAACCCTAAGAAGTAGGAACTATTATTACTCCCATTTTACAGATATAGAAACTGGGGCTTAGACCTATTTTAGTTGAAATTCAAACCAGGACAGTCTGATTCCAGGGCTCATGCCTTTAAGCATTATAATATATACATGTATCATAGCTTCTGCTCTGATGCCAGATTAAGCTTGCTAAACTGTGGTGCTTCGATATCCTGGATGACTCCTTCTGCATTAAGAAAAGAATTATTTTACCAAGCATTCAAAACCCTCCCTGCCCTGACCCCAAAACCTATCTTTGAAGGCCAATCTCTTGCACGTCTATCATTGACTGAGCATTCTTTTCTCAATACACAACAGACTTCCCAAGCCTTTCACCTGTGTACACACTCTTCTCTCAGGAATGCCCTTCCAATTCATCTTTTCCAGTCAAATCGCAACACATTATCTGGCTCAGAAGCCACCAACTGCCATTGAGGCATTCCCTCAACTGACTATGCATGTGGGGATAGCATCTAGACTGGCTACCTTGTATGTGAACATTACAATTAGAACTCCATGACAGTTCATGATGTAAGTACACACAATGCATTATAAATTACAGTTGTTGAACTTGAGACAATTATACAGAGGTTAGAGTTTTGACACATTTATCCGCACTGAACATATTCCTCTTTTTTGAGCCACAGAGAACCAGGTCATGCCTGATAGCCTGAATTTCAGCAGCTAAGCGCTACCATCAGCTGATCTCTTCATGAAAAATAATATTAAAATTGTCAATGGTGACTTCACTAACAGACCCACAGCCTAGTTACTGAGCATCAGACCATTTCTCTCATAGATCCCCTACATAAGAAAGGAAAATCATTCTAAATAATTTAACTCTTCAGTTGCCTCCACACAAAATGAGGTAAGCATTAACAAACTAGAAAAAAAAATCTTTATAGAATGTAAGATCTAGACATAGTTTTGTTTTTTTTTTCTTTTTTGAAACAAAGTCTTGCCCTGTTGCCCAGGCTGGAGTGCAGTGGCATGATCATAGCTCACCATAATCTCAAACTTCAGTGTATAAGTGATCCTCCTGCCTCAGCCTCCCAAACAGCTGGGACTACAGGCATGCACCACCGTTCCTGGCGTTTTTTTTTTTTTTTTTTTTTTTTTTTTTTTTTTGACAGAGCTGGGGTCTCTGTTTCCCAGGCTAGTCTTGAACTCCTGGCCTCAAGCAATCCTCCTGCCTCAGTCTCCCAAAGTGCTGGGATTATGGATGTGAACCACCATGCCTGGCCTATATTTTCTTAATTATAAACCAAAACAATCCAAAATAAGAAACAAAAATCCACTCTAAAATAAAAATAAACATATAAATAAATAATCCTCTCTGACCTAGATACATTAGATCAATTCAAGGAGAATAGTTTTGGGACAGTCTCCCAAACCAAGCAGGGTGCCTCTCTAATGGCTTTTTCCTAACAATCTATAATTCTCCTTATTTTATCTTTCAGAAAACATCCTTGTGTGTCCTCCAGTAGCCTCCATTCCAGGTCTATGCGTGATTATCTGGGTCTATGAATGCCTGGGACTTCATCCTTGTGCTACAAGTCACAATCTCAACAGGACACATACAGAGATAAAATGCTCAACCAGCAACCCAAAGAAAAAACTGAAAGTGAAGTGGCCAGGGCCATCATGTTGCTCTGCTATCCTCTATCACACATCACCAGAAATACCCTCACCTCTCAGTAGTGAGTAGAGCCTGCAACCAACATTTACATTTATACTGGGGAATTCAAAGGCACTTGGGACAGATACTTGCCAAATCAGAATGGTGAGAAGGCATTCAGGGATAAAATTTATCCTGCAGGATAAAGCTGGAATTTATTGATGAAATTAGCAAGAAGGGAAAGACACACACACACACATATCCTGGCAACCCTGCTGTCTGACATGAGAGATGGTTATCCAAAAATACATCAAAATAGGGTAATTACTCATGACTCTGAATCTTGCTTCTCTGAATGCAGTTTCACAGGTCTGACTGTGGCAGCAGTGTTGGGTTTGAAATCTGGCTTACCAGCTGTGCGGCCTTAAGAAACTTACTCTCCTTGACCTCCAATTTCCTTATCTGAAAAATCAAAGTAGTACCTCTTCTAAGAATTAGAGGATGGAGAGAACTCCTACGAAGCAGATAGCACAGTGTCTGTCACATAGTAAGTACCAATAAATTACAGTTGTTGCTATTGTCGTTTGATTTTTATTATCTGAAGACATTAAGACAAAGACTTGTCTATCTAAAACTGTGCTGCCAGAACATTTCACAACAGTGGAAATGTTCTATATCTGTACTGGTCCAATATAGTAGTCACTAGCCACATGTGGCTATTGAGCACTTGAAATGTGGCAAGTGTGATGGAGGAACTAGATTTTTAACTTTATATAACTTTAATTGATTTAAATGTAGATGGCCACATGTGGTTAGTGGCTACCATATCAGATAGCATGGGTTTCAAATAACCAAAATACCACTTTCCTTTGAACGGAAAATGACCTAACCCAATGGCTCTAAAATTCCAGCTACTAGGCCAGTGCCAATCTGCTATCAAGTTTTTACTAGTCCACAACAGAACAAACAAAAAATCAATTTCATGAATTTTTCATACAGCTAAATGCATTTCATTTAAAGGACTGTTGTTCCTTCTGATATTGGAAGTTCATTCTAAATTCTTATGAAATCTAGTCATTCATTCAACAAATATCTATTATAAGTCCTCATTATACGCCAGGCGTTGCCCTGAGCTACAAAGTAAGTAAAACAAATCCCTGCTTCATGGAGCTTACATTCTAGTGGAAAGAGGCAATAAACACACACACACACACACACACACACACACACACACACACACACATATACATACACACACACACATTTTAAAAGTCCAGTTTTATGAATTGAAAAATACATAAGAAAAATAAAGCAGGACTTTGGAACAGGAAAAAAAACTAAAGCAGACCTTAGGAGGGATGTGAGTGTGCCCTAGCTCAGTCGCTCATTAGCTACAAGATGTTAAATGAGTGACCTTCCCTCCTCCCTCTGCCTCTGCTTGCTCTTCAGTAAAACAGGGCGCTTGTAATGTGCTGAAGCTCCAAGGATAGTGCCATGCCTAAAATTGTTGGTTAGCTGGCAATTTTGGTGCAATGCAGTCCAAGATGGAACAAAAGTAAATCTTCCTACATGCTAACTTCTTTTAATTAGGGAAGGAGGCATGAGAAAACTAATTAATGTCACATGCAAACATTTATAACAATTTGTTCAAACGCCTGTGTCTCTACCAGCTGCCTTCCGAATAAAGAATAGAATCTTTCCTACAAATACAACATTGAGGTTTGTAATTCTCAGATTCAAAATAAATAAATAAATCAACAAAAGAGCAAAAGAGAAAACCAAGGTTTATTCCAGGTGGTATATATCAAGTGCATGCAGGATGCATGGCAATTGCCACCAAAGATTTTTTCCCCCTATCTTCTTTTTTTTTTTTTTTTTTTTTTTGCTTTTTATTTTTATTTTTATTTTTTTTATTTTTTTTTCTTTTATTATTATTATTATTATACTTTAGGTTTTATGGTACATGTGCACAATGTGCAGGTAAGTTACATATGTATACATGTGCCATGCTGGTGCGCTGCACCCACCAACTCGTCATCTAGCATTAGGTATATCTCCCAATGCTATCCCTCCCCCCTCCCCCCACCCCACAACAGTCCCCAGAGTGTGATGTTCCCCCTATCTTCTTAAGCAGCGATTATCAAACTTAAATGTGTATTAGAATCACTTGGAGGACTTGCAAAAAGGTAGCCTGCTGGGCCCAGTCACAGAGTTTCTGATTCAGTAGGTCTAGGTGGGCCCAGAGACTTTGGAGTTCTAACAAGTTCCCAGGCGATGCTAATACTGCTAGCTAATACTGCTAACCACCGCTCTAAAAAAATTCCTGTTATGTCAAAGCCATAGCTGAGAAGATTCGCACTGACACTAATCTCTTTTATTTACTTCCAGTCCAGTAATGATTGATAGCCAATAATGCCTGAAAGATTTTACCATATGATTTGCAAATCCAGCCCTAGTACAGTGTGAATCATTTTCCAACCATCCAGAACTTCCAAGAATTCGTGGACACAAAACCACACACTTCTGAAAGCCTTCCCTAAAAGGAAAGCTTAAGAGAAGTCCAGAGGATGTAAAGGCACTCAAAAATAAATTCAACAATGACTTTGTAGCAACATTGTCAAACTTTGACATAACCAAAGGCCATCCGAAATATACTAGAAATTGACTATGCAGCAAAACATAAGTAACAGAAAAATGTCAGACAACCTAGCCAACTGGAAACTTAAAAAAAAAACTTAGTATTTCTTTAAAAAACTATACCACAAAAATGAACTAACAAGAAAAATGACAAAAGTTCAATGAAAATCAATCTACATTACAAAGTACAAATTATGAATTTTTATGAATTAGAATTATGCCACCTACTCAACAAGGTTTGCATCCATAATTTAATAAAGTAAATACTGATTAAAAACATAACTCTGGGCAAGGCACTGTTGGGATGAAATATACCTTTTCCCCACCTCCCCTGCCTCAAGGATATCCACAGATCTATAGCTATGGGGCCAACAACTCCTTGTAGGCATGAGCTGATTAGCATCATAACAGGAAAATAAGAAGGAACACAGACCCCTATACTGGGGAAATCAGTTTTGCAATGAGCCTGTAAGAACAGAAGGGCATCTTTGGTAGGTGCATAGCAGACAGCAAGTTCTAAACACAGAAACGGCTTGGAGAATATTGGGGGAAGGCTGTGGAGTGTGCCAAAAGTGGAAGATGCCCCTGGGAGTATGGTGAAGGATGAGGCTTTTTAAGTGGGAGGGAGATCATCATGTGAGAGCCCTCAGACTCAGCTCATAAAAGAGTTTGGCCTCTCATGTCGCATTTAATAGGCCTTAAATGAATAAAGCTTAAAATATACAGAGATAGAAAATGAAACAGTGGCTACCATGGATGGACGAGGAGAGGGGAGATGTTGGTCAAAGGATACAAAATAGGAGGAGTATGTAAGATTGGCAAGTTAAGAGATCTAATGTACAACAGCTGGACTAAGGTTGATAAAATTGTGTTGCAGTAGAGTTTTTTGTTATTCTAGCTGCACTGGTCACAAAAAAGTAACTATGCAAGATGACTGATGTGTTAATCTGCTTCACTATAGTAAACATTTTACTATATGTATCCCATCAGTTGTCACGACAAGAGTGGGGGATGGTTTCGGGATGAAACTGTTCCACCTCAGATCATCAGGCATTAGTTAGATTCTCATAAGGAGCGCACAACCTAGATCCCCCACGTGCACAGTTCACAATAGGGTTCACACTCCTATGAGAAACTAACACTGTGCCGATCTGACAGGAGGCAGAACTCAGGTGGTAGTGCTCACTGGCCTCCTGCTGTGCAGCCTGGTTCCTAACAAGCCAGGGACTGCTACCAGACTGTGGCCCCAGGGGCTGGGGACCCCTGTATGCCATAATATCATGCTGTAAATCTCAAATATACACAATAAAATGTATTTTTATTTATTTATTTTTGAGACAAAGTCTTGCTCTGTTGCTCAGGCTGAAGTGCAATGGCATGGTCTCAGCTCACTACAACCTCTGCCTCCCAGGTTCAAGCGATTCTCCTGCCTCTGTCTCCCAAATAGCTGGGATTACAGGCATGTGCCACCACAACCAGCTATTTTTTTTAATATACTTTTAGTAGAGACGGGGTTTCACTATGTTGGCCAGGGTGTTCTCAAACGCCTGACCTCAGGTAATCCACCCTCCTCGGCCTCCCAAAGTGCTGTGATTACAGGCGTGAGCCACTGCACCTAGCCTAAAATTTATTTTAAAAATAAATTAATTAAAATAAATCAATAAAGATTTACTCTATATAGAAACCAGAGATTCCCAGGCATAATGCAGAATTTGGGCATAAATATAGTTAATAATAATACCAGATGCCAAGTATGAAACCTTGCTCGAGGTTCACACAAAAAGATAGAAACAGTAAAGACAGAAATCACGTGTTTGATTACAAATATTCTTACTTTCTCCCTATAATCTGGCGCTAGGCAGGAGTAGGGAGGATCCCCAGGGGAGGCGCTATGGGCTGCCTTCCCTGTGATTCTAATACAATGTCCCCTATTGGAAATCACTGCCAGAAACCAGCAAACTGCCCAACATTTTGATATCAATAGGAATGACAATGAAAACTTAAACAGAGGCTGAAGAAATTACAGCTCAAACCCAGACAAATCAGAGTGTCAAGTTCCATGGTATGCATCGTTGTGGTCATATAAGTAGTCTGCTTATACACGGTGCCTCTTCAGAGGTAAGCTCTATAGATTCTGTGGCAGCAAGACAAAGGAGACGGATGTGGGGGAAACCATCAAGCCTGTTTGTTAAGAGGCCATGTACAAAGCAACTGGACCTGTTAGAATTTTTGTATTCACAAATTTTATTCTAGTGCCAAGGAAGAAGAAAGTATGTTTCAGTAGGGTTCTGTAATGGTCATCTTCACAGCCAACACATGGTCCAGGGTCTACTGCCCTTGATCACCTGGGAACTCCCATAGCCACCTAGTGTCTTGTTTGCTAGGCACTGTGCTAGTTAGTGTTGCCCCACTGTAAGTATTAACAGCATACCCTCCTACTCTCAGAAATGTCCTGGTTTAGATTATGTCACCAGACTTTTTATTTATTTTCACCCCACTTCAATCCTTTCTCCACACCATAGTTGACATGATACTTTAATGCTGTAGTCCTTGATTCATTCCCCATTTAAAATGTTTCCATGGATTCCCACTGTATTTGCATCCAAGGCCTACTCCACCAGACTCTTTGCTGTACCTTCTACACATTAGAATTCTTCAGTTCCTCAAGAGCACCAGGGCCTTCTGCCTCAGACCTTCACACATGCCCTTCCTCATTATCTCCCATTTCCTAATAATTCTCATTCAGCCTTCAGAGCTCAACCCAAAAATCACTTCCTCGAAAAAGCCCTCCTGAACACCCCTTCAGATATGTATTGGCACTTTCTTTTTATAACACCACGTGTGCAACTAAATACTTGTTTATCTGGTTGTTTAATGTCTGTCTCCATGGAACACAGCTCTCTGAGGGTATGGACTTTACTCACTGTTAAATTCCTAGTGCCTGTAGATGCTCAATCAATATTGCCAAATGGATGGGTTTTCCTGTCAGACCCTATGTCATAATTTCTGTCATGGAAAATTAAGTCAACATTTGTAAACAGACTTCATTTTGTTCACCATTGTATTAATTTCCTATTGCTGTTGTTATAAATTACCATAAACTTAAAAATTACCATAAATTTAACAGCTTAAAACAACACAAGGCCAGGTTCAGTGGCTCATGCCTGTAATCCCAGCATTTTGGGAGGCCAAGGCGGGCAGATCACCTGAGGTCAGGAGTTTGAGACCAGCCTGGCCAACATGGTGAAACCCCATCTCTACTAAAAATACAAAATTAAATCTACTAAAAATACAAAAATTAGCCGGGAGTGGTGGCAGGTGCCTATAATCCCAGCTACTCCGGAGGCTAATGCAGGAGAATTGCTTGACCCCAGGAGGTGGAGGTTGCAGTAAGCCAAGATCGCAAGACTCCGTCTCAACAACCAAAAAAAAAAAAAAAAAAAAATTTGCTCCCCTATGTTTCTGGAGGTAACAAGTCCAAAATGGGTCTCTCCAGGTTATAAGCAAAGTGTCAACAGGGCTGCATTCCCTGTGAAGGCTCTAGAGGTGAATCTGTTCCCTTGCCTTCCCCAGCTTCTAGAGGTGGCCCTCATTCCTTGGCTCATGGGCATCGACCGTCTTCAAAGCAATCACATCAATCTGACCTCTGTCTCTACCATCCCATCTCCTTCTCTGACTCCAACTCTCTTGCCTCACTCTTCACTTTTAAGGATCCTTGTAATTACATTGGGCTCACTTGTATCATCTAGGATAGTCTCCTCATCTTACAATCTTTAACTAAACCACACCCACAAGATCCTATTGTCATGTAAAATAACACAATCACAGGTTTTGGAGATCCAGATGTCCTCATCTTTAGGGAGATATGCCTGAAAGTGTTTTATTTAATGTGCCTCTTTCCTTACAGGAATCCTAATAACAACAACAATAATGGGAATGAGAATCTACTACAATTCTATATCTTAGAGAATCACTATAAAAACTCAAGTACAGGCAAGACAAAGAGTAGCAGCATGAAATAAACTCAATTCACTCTTTTCTTGAAATGATTTCTCAGGTACTGTACATCTCAGGTGATTCATTGAATCCAAAGCAACTGTCTTAATAGCCAAAAAATGGAATGTAGTAAAATGGCACATACAACTAAAGAGGATGGCTTTTCCCTTCAGTGGGTTTTTTTATAAGTTCAAATGGGTAATTGGAGAGCTGGAATTTAATTCCATTAGATTTTATAAGTTGTATAACAACATCCCAAAAATGCAATTCCATTAGATAGACTATTACTGAAGTCAAAGGTCTTGGCCCACAGTTCTTAACATTTTTTAGACCATGAACCCTGGAATTTCCAGGACATTCTGATGGTTTATGGGAATTGTCTTAGTACATTTTGCACTGTTATAACAGAATATCAGAGACTGGGTAATTTATAATGAACAGAAATTTATTTATCATGGTTCTGGAGACTAGGAAGTCCAAGATTGAGGGGCCAGCATCTGGTGAGGGCCTTCTTGCTGCATCGTCCAATGGCAGAAGGGCCGAGAGGATGAGATAAAGAGATCAAAAGGGGAAGGTGAGATAAAGAGACCAAACTCAACCTTTTATAAGAAACTCCTGTGAGAACAGCATTAATCTACACATAAGGACAGTGTCCCCACTACCCAAACACCTCCCATTAGACTACACCTCCCAACATCACCACACTGGGAATCAAGTTTCCAACACATAAATTTAGGGGGACACATTCAAACCATAGCAGGTATTAAGACAGAGTGGTTTCAGTTGGGATACAGACATCATGACAAGTATTAGCAGCATCAGCATTTTCCCCTATAGCCTTGAAACAATCAGTGCTTCCTGATCTCTTTAGGGTTTACGGCAGAACAACTGCTTTCACAAAGAGCCTTCCCTGTCCAGAGTCCTTTGGTCTGTTCAACCTCTCCCCCTACCCCCAATCCCGCTTTTAATTTATTTTTACCTTATGCATCCAACAATCATTCAACAACTATCACTGAATACCTACTCAATTCCAAGCTGAAAACTGAGATGTAACAGTAAATAAGATAGGTATGGCCCCTGTCCACATGAAGCTTTCATTTCTACTGAGAACACAAAAGAAATAATTACACAAACAGTTGTAATAGTGATATTTGCTACTTGCCATGTAGAACTCAGAGTGAAGTCACAAAAATAATACACATGGACAAAATGAATACACATGGGCAAGACAAAATTTGGCCTCACATTGTAGATAGTTGCCAACACTTTTTTGAAAAATAAGGTATCACAATAAAATAAGAGTTTTCTTGTACTCTTTTTAAAAATTCATTGGAACTGAGTAGCAGCTGCCCCTTTTTGATAGGGCATATGGTTTCTGGTTTTCCACCATTCTCAACACTCCTTTCTGTCTCCCTGACCGAGTCCAAGTTCCAGCCCCCATTTTTCATCCCATTTATGCTGCTGTTTTTCCCATAGACCTGCAAAGTCCAATGCAGTAGCCACCAGCCACAAATGACTATTTAAATTTAAATTTTACATAATTAAATGTGAAATATAATTAAAAGTTCAGGTGCTTATTCGCACCAGCCACATTTCAAGTACTAATAGCCACATGTGGCTAGTGGCTACCATAATGGACCAGGCAGATATAGAGCACTTCCATCATCACAGAAAGTTCTGCTGTCAACAGTCCCTTTCATTTTTTACATCATTCACTTGACTCCTAGAGACATATCAGTTTGAAAGCCCTGGTAAAGAACAATATAAAATTATTTAAGTGGGAGGATCAAATTGGATCTGGAAATTCAAAGAACACTCTCCTGTGTAAGTGACCAGAAAGGTGGGATCTGAAAGATGTGATAATCTTAGTTGATTGACAGCAGTTGGGGAAAAAGTTATTCAGGCAACAAAAACAATGTACAAGGGAACTTACAGTGGAAATTTTGCTTATAGAAATATTTCCTGATGATCTTAGCTCACTTCATGTCTCCTTATTAAAAAAAAATTAAATCCTTGGTCAGTACATAGCTGAGCAATAGAGGGCTGCATATAGATTTGGAGCTTCAAATAACATTTCAATACATTTTTTTTTCAAGTATCACTTGAGAAACCATATCCACTCGAAGAAAATCAACCTTTTTTCCTCTCCGTTTCAGCATGATAGTTTCCGATCCTGAGACCATCCAGGCCCTGAATGTGAAGGCCATCTGCTGAGCAGGCCATTTCCCTGGGACAGCAAATGCTCTTCTTGAGTGGATTTCACCAAATTGCTTTTCCTTTCTAAAGGAGATTGACTTATTTGTAGTGGAGGGCATCCCATCCTTGGGGCTTTTCCAGAACTTGTATCTTCACAGAAAATGGTGTGCTTTGAGAGTTGTTTCAGATCCTATGCTGCTGAAGGCCAAGGTTTTGCTAACAGCTTCTCAAGCACTGGGGTCTATTTATTATATTGAGGTATTTTGGGCTCCTTGATGGTAAGAATATGAAAGCAGGTCCAATCTATGCACTAAGGGGCACTTTGCTTTTCTACTTCCATAGAACTAACATCTACTAAGTGACAAACTATTTCCAAGGCTTCACTAGTTTTGCTGGGAATAGAGAGAAAAACAGATACCTAAGTATTTCCCTAAAAAATTCACAGCTTAGAGGTAAAGCCAACATAAGCACAATTCCTCTAATCGATGCAAAAATAGACATATGTAACAAGTGTTGAATGAACAACCAACACAAATGTTGGTAAAAACATCAGGTCCAGCCAACATGAAATTACAGAAGACCATCTCTCATACAGTTCTTCCACTGACCTCTCCCAGGACATCCAGCTGCAGAATTTGAGGCAAAAACAGACCCAACTTGCCACTTTTCAGCCTAAGCCCTTCTGCCCACTCTCCTCTCTCAGATCCTTTAGACCAATAAGATTTAAGATTTTACTTCCATTCACAGACTCCCCAACCCACAAAATACCTGCCTGCCTGTGCCTAAGGCTGCATTTTATACTTCATTAACCTAGTATTTTTCCAGCATCAGTGGAGATCTCCATCATGCCACCAGATGACGGTGTCACCCTTCCTGGACTCCACATGTGTTTACTGCAAGAAGAAACTAAAATCTTCCATACTCAAGCCCTTCCAGTTGGCCTAATAGTTGCTTATACTTTCATCTTTACTATGAAGCAACTCTGTTAAAAAAATTATTTTTCAGGTGCCACCATGGATATATCCACCCTTTGATCAGGGAGAAAAGCATACGTGAAATTGAGAAAGGACACGTTTTCCTTTTCCTGGGCAGGTTTTGGGGATGTCAGTCACTGTAAAAATCTTTTCTTGGGAATGCCGTCCACATCTGCAAACTGTTCCTGTAAGGTCTATGTGGAAATGCATTTAAGAACATAGTTTTTCTTAAGCAATCCTCTTTGGAAAACACCAACCTGGCCTCCTCAGCTGAACTATAAAGTCACATTGCTTTCTTTTTTTTTCTATGACAGGACACAAGGAAGTGATTCATACACCTGAATTCCCTAAGAGACAGACATTTTCACACAGGAAGGTGTTTTGATAGCTTTTCTTTCTTTGGAAGTCACGACATACATGTGAGTTTTAAGAGTTCCTTATTCAGCAGGGAAATAAAACCTAAGATGGGATGATAACAATGTGAATTATACCCTATTTAAATGATTTCTGCCTTTCTATTTTTTCCTTTTTTTTTTTTTTGCACTTTATCAGAAGCAAGCATGATTCTAAATTATAATATTGGCAGAACAAATTTGTAGTTTCTAAAGAAGATATCATCACATCTGCACCACTATTGAGCTGCATAATGTTGCCCAAGCCCCTCGATCTCTCTTAGACCTAGGCCAGAGGGACCCTTGTCCTGGGCCATGGACTTTAGAGGGCACATGACAAACCCCAAAATGCAGGGTTTTTTCTTTTCAATCTTAAATGGAAGTTTTGTTTGTTTTCTTAATTTAATAACTGACTAAGCCAATGGGAGGGACTCACCTGAACTTGGACTCCAGACCAGACGGTGCTGAACTGAGAGCCCATGAGAGAATGAACCACAGCCTCTGTCCTTGGAAACCAAGACGAAATCGGTGTTTAGTGTTTAGGTAGAGAGGATCCCCCAGATAACTCTGTTGCCTCCCTTCTCCTTGTTCAGAGGATGTAGTCTGAGAGACACTTAGAATCCCTGGAAGGCCTGAGTCAGACAAGTGGGGCCTAGAAGTGAGGAATCTGCCTTACTTGCCTCCCTGGGGAGCTTGAGCAGGTCATTACCACCTGCTCAGGTTTGGTGAGCCCAGGAGTCTTGGGCATGGTTCCAACTCCCACCCAGCCCTGCTCCAGCACATCAGTGCTGTCACACAGCCTCTTTAGTCTGCAGGGCTGGCCCAGGGGAGACTGAGGCTCCAGGCAGAGGGCTGCAGGGCCCAGGAGAGAAGGCAGGCATAGCTTAATTGGACCATTGGCATACTTAGATATTTGGTCTGCAGGTCTCTGTTAGCACTTCTCCAGGCCCCAGCAATGCTAGAGCAACTTGCTTCTAGTTCCTTCTCTAAAAATAACAGGACTCAATTAAATTGCTCTACAGTTTGGACCTGCTCTACAATCATTATATTTTCATTTAAGTACCTTAAGATAAAATGACATAAAAATTGCAATTCAAGATGTCAGAAAAAAATAATAAACTAAAATTTATTTTTCCAGAGTTATTTCAAGAAGAAACCTTTAAATGAATTAAAGCTTCTGGCTTGCCCTTTCCTACCTCTCAGGTTGCATGCCCTATAAAAAGGATGTCATTAAGTAAAACTATGGTTTGAAATGCATAAGGATCCGCACACAAAAAATACCACAAATACTAGACTGTAAAATTCTCCATGTGGCATAAGAATCACAGTTTGTCACACTCTAATGATCAACTGGCAATTAATCCTTAACCACCTCCTAGCACTGAAGATCCTTTCTAAAATATACAAAGGGAAAAAATTGTGAATAGATTACCCTAAGACTCAGCATCCAAACAATAACTTTATAAAGAATAAAGGAGCCAGGCGTGGTGGCTCATACCTGTAATCCTAGCACTTTTGGAGGCTGAGGTGGGCAGGTTGCCTGAGCTCAGGAGTTTGCGACCAGCGTGGGCAACATGGTGAAACCCCGTCACAAAAAATTAGCCGGGCATGGTGGCATGCGCCTGTAGTCCCAGCTACTCTGGAGGCTAAGGCAGGAGAATTGCTTGAACCCAGATGGCAGAGGTAACAGTGGGCCAAGATCGCGCCACTGCACTCCAGCCTGGGCGACAGAGTGAGTCTCTGTCTGAAAAAAATACAATAAAATAAAAAGATAAAAAGAATAAACGAAAGCCATGCTAAAAGCAGATGAAGACTAGAAACACTGAGAAGTATTTACTATTATTACTTGGGAGCATTAACTTAGAAGTACCTAGAGATGTCAACTGTGAAATACTAATCTGAGTTTTAATTTTTCTCATTTTTATACTAATTACAAAGACAGATGTGCTTACTATGCACACTGCTTAAACAACTACAGTAAAAGAAACAGCTTTCCCCCTTCTGATCGGAGGCATAAATAATATTTCTGTAGTATGTTCTATTCCCATATATCACAGAACTGGCTGAAATGTATCTCTGGCTTCCATAAATCATAAGTACAGTTAAGCGGAACCTCCTCCTCCAATGTAGAAAACAAACATAGAGCAACGAAATCTAGAGTTACACAATATTTGAGTGTGAGTTGCTTCATAGTCCATTTTAATTGATTTATACAGACAGGAAAGAGGGGGAACATTAAACCTTTTACAAACCTTCCCAAGTTTGCCTAATTAGGCCAGTCCTGCATAAAGAGCTTCATAGTTTTGGAAAATCCAAGAGCAATGAAATAAAAATGAGATAAATTAGGGGAAAACACACATATTCTAACACCTGTTCTTAAATCCTGTGCTTCTAACAAAGGGAAAGTTATATAGGTAATGGACACAAAGAACTATGACCAGCTTCTTCACCAGGCCACAGAATTGTATCTCTGAAATTTCAATCCACATTTTACCTTTAAGAAGGAAATCTGTGAAACAAGCCAAAACCATCAAAAGTGTACATGAAAAGTCATGCCTGATGTGAGAAGTTTATTTAACAGAACATTAACTGAGACATGTAAAATAACTAATCTCAGTCAGGACTGAAGATAGTAATTTTTTAAAAAAGCATTTCCAATCTTTGTTTAAAATGTGCTCAGAATCTTCATGTCTAGTAAGTTGCTGAGTAAATGTAAATGTAAAAACTAAAATATCTAAAGTAAATGACCCTGTTTAAAAAAAATATTTAAGGCAGTGCTAAATCATCTACCATATTTCTTCTGAATTTAAGACACTAACAATTATAAGAAGCATCTTAATTTATACCCACAGAGAAAAGAAAATCTTGTAATAGCACCACCAACTGTGAGATGCAGTCCAATTTGAGACACAAAAATATGCTTAAAAATGAGTCATTTAAATATGGAAAACATATCCAGCTATTAAACTTGAAAAAGCTAGAATAAACATTTGTGTAAAACGACCACTTAGCAAATACTTGTAGAATAAATGGAAAAACGAATGACTTTACAAACAACTTTCTTTTTAAAATTTGTTTATAGATTCAGGAGTACATGTGCAGGTTTGTTACGTGGATATATTGTGTGATGCTGAGGTTTGGGTTTCTATTGTACCCATCACACAAATTGTGAACTCTATATCCAATAGGTAATTTTTCAATCCTCACTCTCCTTTCCTCTCCCCCATTTTGGAGTCCCTAGTGTCTACTGTTACCCTCTGAATGTCTACATATATCCATTGTTTAGCTCCCACTTATAATTAAGAGATCATGCAATATTTGATTTTCTGTTTCTGAGTTACTTCACTTAGGATGATGGCATCCAGCTCCATCCACATTGCTGTGAAAGACATGAAAAGGATTGATATCCAGAATCTACAAGGAACTCAACTCATCAAGAAAAAAAAATAATAACCCCATTAAAGAGTGCGAAAAGGACCTGAACAGACATTTCTCAAAAGAAGACACACAAGCAGCTAACAAACATATGAAAAAAATGCTCAACATCACTAATTATCAGAGAAATGCAAATTAAAACCACAACAAGATATCATCTCACACCAGTCAGAATAGCTATCATTAAAAAGTCAAAAAACAACAGATGTCAGTGAGGATGTGGAGAAAAGGTACGGCTTATACACAGTGGGTAGGAATGTAAATTTATGACAGCTCTATGGAAAACAGTGTGGAGATTTCTCAAAGAACTAAAAATAAAACTACCATTCAACCCAGCAAATCTACTACAGAATATCAACCCAAACAAACAACTTTCTTGATAGAAAATTGGAATAAGGAAAATTTCTGTATATATGATCATAGAGATAAGATCATAGATCATAGAGCTATACATACGATCATAGAAACAGATAGTCCCCCCTTCCCCGAGTCTTTCCCTTACTACTTTGGACCAGCTTTCTCTTCCATCTCAGAGTTCCTACAAATGTTGGCATAAAAAAGCACACACTCTAACGCTAGTTTTACATGCAAACACATATCCACATACATACACACTCACCTACATGCTAGAGCAGCGGTCAACTAATGATGACATATGGGTTAAATGCCAGCTGCCAGTTTTGTAAATAAAGCTTTATTTGAACAAAGTCATGCTCACTTGTTTATGTATTTTCTATGGCTGCTGTTTCCATGCTACAATGGCAGCATTAAATAATTACAAGAGACAGAATGGCCCTCAAAGCCTGGAGTATTTATCATCTGGCCCTTTAAGAAAAAGTTTGCTGAACAATTCACAATTGCAAAAATATGGAACCAACCTAAATGCCCATCAACCAACAAATGGATAAAGAAAATGTGGTATATGCACACCATGGAATACTACTCAGCCATAAAACAGAACAAAATAATGGCCTTTGCAGCAACTTGGAGGGAGGCCATTGTTCTAAGCGAAGTAACTCAGGAATGGAAAACCAAATACCAAATGTTCTCATTTATAAGTGGGAGCTAAGCTATGAGGACATACAAGCATAAGAATGACATAATGGACTTTGGGGACTTGGGGAAGGATGGAAGGCGGAAGAGAGATAAAAGACTACATATTGGGTACAGTGTACACTGCTCAGGTGATGGGTGTACCAAAATCTCAGAAATCACCACTGAAGAACTTATCCATATAACCAAAAACCACCTGTTCCCCCAAAACTATTGAAATTAAATTTAAATAAATAATAAATAAATAAAATACGTGACAGCAGCATTTCAGAAAGTGCACAATTTAATTTATAAGCTCATAACAAAATGAATACTTAGGAACTTTTAAAATGAATTTGAAGTAACAATTAGATGTAAAATTCTCAAAGCTTGGAACCTGAAATATTAAATTCTAGAATTTCTTAAAAACTTCTTATGTAAGAGAAACTTGCATAGTTTGAAAATTATTATGTTCTTCCAAGGAAAAAAGGGAGGAATTAAAAAAAAGAAACAAAGAAAGAAAAAGTTTGCTGAGATATGCAAGAAAGTATAAGACCCTAGAGGACAGAAGCCATGTTGTAGGCTGGTCTTACTCTCCCAGCAGTACCTGGCACCAAGTAAAAAGCAGTTAATGTATGCTTATTGGTAGATTTTACTAATCTAAAAGTAGGTTACCTCTAAATGTAGCTGGAAAGTCTTCTGATATACATACGTTTCACACTTGCCCTTATTCAGGCTAATTTCCACTTCTAGAGGAAGCTCTTTACCCTCCATTTTACCCTTCTTTTTGTAAGTTAATATTTAGTACCTAAATTAATTCCACACTAGCTGTATGACTAATACAGAGAGTACTCCGTGTATACCCTGATTAAGTTCACTGGACAGATGCTTTGAGGGCCATCAGTTGCCTTTCACACCAAGAACAATATATAACAAAGAAGCTTTTACCACCTAGCAGTAATTTCAAGGCATCAATTATTTCCCAGACATCTGTTGGGCATGTTCTCTGGGCTACTCTAGATAAAGGGCTACCAAGAAGAATTAGACACAGCCTCCACCTTCAAGGAGCTGAGAGTGTTCTTAGACTTAATCTCTTTAGACTCATGTCAAAGTGAACACAGAGTAAATAGCATGACAGCAAAGAGGATCTCAAGCTGCTGACAAGGGAAAAAGATCCGCTGAATTACTCAATCAGGACTTGGGTGCTTCCTGTATTCAGAGGTCCTGGGGCAATAGAAGGATGTACAGTCATGGCTCCTTACCTGGAGCCATATACAGGACAGGGACAAGGGCAATGTTGTGTCACAAAAAAGAACAAATGGAAGAAGAACACAGTCCTTTGGATCCCTGAAGAAAAAGATTACTTGTGACAGGATCAGAGTTGAAGAGGAGGTAAGATAAGACCTGTGAAGGAGGTTTTTAAATATATTTTAAATGAGAAGATGAATTTCAGCAGAAAATCATTTGGGGTGAGGGAAGAATAAAGGCACAAAGATAGACAGGTACAGTGCCTGGCTGTATTGTCCATGCTCTATAAGGGGAGCTATTGTCATACAGTCACCAAATGTTTATTGAGTGCCTATTCTGTGCTAAGTGATGTATCTGAGAGCGAGGCAAGTTCCCTTTAGAGGCAGAAAAAAACTACTTCCCAGTTGAGTTTATATTGTCATCATTCTGATGTAAAGAAAGCACAGTGTGGGTGAGGAACATGGTGGAAGACAAGGCTCAACAGATAGGCTGGGACCCAACTGTGAAACGCCTGGGATGCCTCGCCAAAGAGGTTGGATTCTACTCTAAAGATACTTATAATATTTTACATATTATATGTTAAATACAGATACAGTCATACACCACATAATGATGTTTTGGTCAACAATGAACACCACACTATATACAATGGTGTTCCCATAAAATTATAATGGAGCTAAAAATTCCTGTCACCGTGACATCATCGCCTTCGTGAAACAGCAGCACGAGGCATTATTCATGTTTGTGGTGCTGCTGGTGCAAACAAACCTACTGCACTGCCAGTCGTATAAGAGTATAACGCATGCAATTATATACATATTATTTAGCAATGATAATAAATGACTATGTTACTGGTTTATCTATTTACTATATTATACTTTTTATCTTGATTTTGAAGTGTGCTCCTTCAATGTAAATTTTTTTAAATTTAACTGTAAAACAGCCTCAGGCAGGTCCTTCAGGAAGTATCCAGAAGAAGGCATTGACCTCATAGGAGATGACAGCTCCATGTGTGTTACTGCCCCTGAAGGCCTTCCAGTGGGATCATCAACATCAACAGTGATGTTGATGATCCTGATCATGTGTAGGCCTGGGCTAATGTGTGTGTTTATGTTTTAGTTTTTAACAAAAAAGTTAAAACAGTAAAAAAAAATTAATAGAAAAAAGTTCATAAAATAAGAATATAAGGAAAATATTTGTGCAGCTTTATAAAATGTAAAAATTTACAGTAAGCTGAAAAAGTTTAATAAATTTCGTATAACCTAAGTGTACAGTGTTTATAAAGTCTACAGTAATATACAGTAGTGTCCTAGGCCTTCACATTCACTCACCACTCACTCACTGACTCACCCAGAGCAACTTCCAGTCCTATAAACTCCATTCATGGTAGGTGGCCTACATGGTTCTCCTACCTTCTCTCTTTCATACCACATTTTTGCTGTACCTTTTCTATGTTTAGATATGTTTACAGATACCATTGTGTTACAGTTGCCTGCAGTATTCAGTACAGTCGCTTGCTGTACAGGTTTGTAGCCTAGAAGCATATCACGTAGGTTTGTAGCATATCGCGTAGCTGTGTAGTAGACTACACCACATAGGTTTGTGTAAGTATACTCTATGGACATTCACATGACAAAATCACCTAATGTCACGTTTCTCAGAACATAGCCCCATCATTGATATAGTACTGTATTATAAATTAAATATATATTTAATATAATACAAATTCTGCTCACATTTTAGGGCACTAAGGATCATTCTAACACTGGTCTTCAAAACCAAGCGCATTTACAGCAAAGAACAGAACATAATATGAATTCAACTCACCATGAGACATATCACCACTCATCCTCAAATGTTTGAACTTGATCATTTTGGGAAATACAGAAGGGGCCCAGTATATGTCAGTACAGCAGGCAATGTACTCCTTGTATTGCTAGCTATGGATTAGAGATCATTTCCAAATGACCTAAACTTAATATTCTATACAATTTGCCAGACCTATGTTTATGTGTATGTATGCGTGTGTGTGTGTGTGGTATGTTATGTGTGTGTGTTAATAGATATACACTCTTTGTCATATGATTATTATTATTATTATTTTTTGAGACAGAGTCTTGCTCTGTCACCCAGGCTGGAGTGCACTGCAATCTCCGCCTCCCGGGTTCAAGCGATTCTCCTGCCTCAGCCTCCCCAGTAGCTGGGATTACAGGTGCATGCCACCATGCCAGGCTAATTTTTGTATTTTTAGTGGAGATGGGGTTTCACCATGTTGGCCAGGCTGGTCTAGAACTCCTGACCAGTGATCCACCCACCTCGGCCTCCTAAAGTGCTGGGATTACAGGTGTGAGCCACCACTCCCGGCCCTTAGTTGTATTTTAAAAGCAACAAAATTTCCTTCCCTACCTGAATGCTCCTTTATGAGATAGCTCAAGACATGGCAGTAGAAACATGCCTTTTAGCAGCTTAATCCCCAAATAAAGGGGATTTTTCATGGCTTTTTCAAGATTATTTCACCAACTTTTATGTCCTAAAGTGGCCTATTTCCTAAAAGCAACTTCTTTTATCCTTCCTGAGTGATATTTCTTCCCTAATCATCAGTTTTTCCTCAGATTCTTTTAAAAAAAAAAAAAACTCATCTTCATGAATTGTCATCCCATAATATGCCAGGGTGATTTAATATTTCAACTTTTCTTGGCTAATTTATCTTGACTTAGCTGTGTTTATTAGGCCCTAAATAAGGATTTCCCAACCTTGACATCATTGACATTAGAGACCAGATAACCCTTTTGTCGAGGGGCTTGTCCTGTGCATTGTAGGATGTTTAGCAGCATCCCTGGCCTCTACCCACAAGGTGCCAGCAGTGCCCCTTCCCAAATACACATCCACCTTGTGGCAATCAAAACTGTCTCCAGTCATTGCAAATCTCCTGTGGGGGGCGCAATCTTCCTCTGTTGATAACCACTGTTCTAAACTTTTTAGTTTCATTTTATAATAATAATAATAAAAGATAACACGTATTGAGGTTTACAGTTAGCCATCCACTATTCCAATCATGTTTCCAGATTAACTCAATCCTCACAATGACCCCCATTTTAAAGATGAAGAAATACTCAGACAAGATAAGTGTCTTGTCTAAGGCCACACTGCTGCTAAGTGGCAGAATGATGTCTTGAATCTGATTCCACTGATGTCAGACCCTTAGCTCTTAACTACTGGACCATTTGGCTTTTCTGAAATTATTCAAAATCAACACCAGTAGAAAAGGTACAGGCTTTCTCTTTGTCTTCCCTACTTAGTGCCCTGAAGCCATCCAGAAAACCCAGCACACATTTGAGGATTTATCATTTGTATAGCAGGAATTCTTGCATCTTCACATAAGTCAAATTCAACTATCTAACAACTGGTATGGCTCGGCATGGATGGATCCCATGGACATGGATCATAAACAATCCATATGAGTATGACCAGCCATCTGGTGCCTACAGGATGAATGGAACTCTGCATTTTCCTCAACTAAAGTTTTATTTTGCCCAAGCAGTCACTGCCTTGGGTAGGCATTCATAGAGCACCTGCAGAGTGCAGAGAACTAAAAACTGGTGTAGATACTTTAAAAAGTTAGAGATGAGATTCTGCTTTCTAAAATTTCAAATCCCATTAGTAGGACAAAACACCCAGCTACAACATGACATTAAGAAGACTTACAGTGCATCACACAGCAAACATTAATTTCAACTGGGGTGGGGTGGGGATCCCAACTCTTACGCAATTAAAAGTTAGAATTATAGAATATTTTTCTTAGAAATGACTTTTTAAAAGCAAGTAATCAATCAGGCTAATAATATGTTATGAATACACATACCTAAGAAGCATATTTAATAAATCTAAAAATGACCTGAAGTTCTCCTATCAATTTGTTTATAATGAATAATTTTCTATTATGCTTGAAAATAATTTGTGCTCTTTAATGATAAAAACATTTCCCTTCTGCTTCAGTGTAATCTATTAATTTGCTTAATAAATGCTTTGCAAAGGCAAACTTTTGCCCAGTCCATACAAACTGGTGCAAATTTTAAATGGTTGGGTTATGTAATAATTATGCTTTCATTAGAGAAATAATCCTTCTCACAACTATTGAAGACTGACCAAGAATAAAGTGGTGGGTGGGAAGTAACTTCTCAGATGGTTCTAATGAGGCCCTGAGCTGAAAACAACTGGGTAAAGGAATGTCGGTGCATAAGGGAAACGAGGAACGGCTAGGCGCACCGTGGTACAGACTGCAAGCTCCCGGACCCCTGAGTTAATCAGCTCTTCTACCAGCTCCTGCTCTATGACCTTCAGCAAGTTATTTCCTCCCACTTATCTTTAGATTCTTCCTTTGCAAAATGGATTTGTTCAGTGGAACAAATGAGAAAACTCATGTAAAGAGTTTAACATGCTATCTGAAACACAGGACGTGCCCAATACCTTTTAATAATAATTGCAGGCATTCCACATGAGATGACTTTTAAGTCTCGGTCTTGATGGTAAAAGTAAACCTATCTTCCTCTAATAATTCTAGTAATTTTTTCATTCCTACCAATTCTTTTCCTTAGTTTATTTGTTTATTTCTTGTTTTAGAGACAGAGTCTTGCTCTGTTGCCTAGGCTAGAGTTCAGTGGCACAATCATAGTTCATTGTAACCTGAAATTCCTGGGCTCAAGAGATCCTCCCACCTCCTCAGCCTCCTGAATACCTAGGACTAAAAGCATGCACTGCCATGCCCAGGCAATTTTTAAAATTTTTTTATACAGACAGAGTCTCACTATATTGCCCAGACTGGTCTTGAACTCCTGGCCTCAAGCAATTCTCCTGCCTCGGCCTCCCAAACTGCTAGGATTACAGGTGTGAGTCACTGTGCCTGGCCCTACTACAATTAATTTCTTTTAAAAATGGGATTTAGCCACAAAACGTATTGATATGCTGCACGGTCTTCCTATTTATAATCGACATTCAAGATCAAATTTTCCATTTGCTCCTCAGTTATCCTGAATCAAACTGATTTGTTACTCTTTATCTCCTGAATCCTTGAGCTCACTACTCTGCTTTCAATAGCCTCCCATCCTTGCCAACAATTATGCAAACATTTGCACCACCTCAAATGGCTAAGGCAAAGACATATTTGCTTCTACATGCTTCTTTGCAATAACTAATTCTGTAAACACAATAAAGTACATTCCAGGCAGTGCTGAATTTTTTACAGTATTAGTTATAAACCCCTAAAATAATTTATAATGGAAATTCTGAGATATTCTTCACTACAGAGGATATTGGTCCTAGACCCAGCAACAAAACACATGTTCACAGGCACACACAACTGTATGTATGCAATACACGTACACAGAAAAGGGTTCTGTTCACTTAACTCAAATTTATTCAGAACAGTTTATGTTATTTATTTTCATGAGTTTTAGACAAGATCTTTTTTAGCACATTACAGAGGCCTGGAGGGGCTTTCTGCATAAAAGACAAAGCCAAGCACTGTTAATGCAAAGTATAGTAACTCAGTGTTTTGAGAAACATGGCCAAACATATTTGAACATGAGGCCAACAGGCCAAGAAACCTTGGTGTCTAGAGCTGAGAGCAAAATTGGCAGTTGGGTTCTTATTATCAGGAGAATTTCTTGCTACATTGTGGCCACTCAGCTTAGCCCGCCTCAACCTTACAAGGATGCATATGCATGTTTTGAAAACATTTAAGATGCAAATATTTCATATCATACATATGCTGGTAAAACATGAGGCATGAGAGACCTGTTTGCAGTCCTTGCTGGGCCACTTACAAAGCATGTGACATTAATTCACCTTTTTTTTGGGGGGTGGGGGGACGGAGTCTCGCTCTGTCACCCAGGCTGGAGTGCAGTGGTGCGATCTCGGCTCACTGCAAGCTCCGCCTCCTGGGTTCAAGCCATTTTCCTGCCTCAGCCTCCCGAGTAGCTGTGACTACAGGCGCCCACCACCACGCCCAGCTAATTTTGTTGTATTTTTAGTAGAGACGGGATTTCACCGTGTTAGCCACGATGGTCTCGATCTCCTGACCTTGTGATCTGCCCACCTCGGCCTTCCAAAGTGCTGGAATTACAGGCGTGAACCACCGCGCCCAGTCTAATTCACCTATTTAACCTTTCTAACCCTCAGTTTCTTCATCTGAAAATGTCATAGCAATAGCATCTACACACTACAGGTTGCTGCGAGAATTAAATGAGCTAATACATGTAAAATGCTAGGCATAATGCCTGCAACAGTAAGTGCTCAATATGTATTAACTAAGATTAGTATCCATTTTTTCTGACATTTCCATTATAAACCACACTCACAAAATCTGCATCAAATTTCTTAAATGGATATTTTTACACAGTAAGAGTGCACCCACAAATGGTTTTGCACCACACCACCTAAAAATCTAAAGTCCAAAGATAAACTAAAAACTAAGGCCCATGCCATGCTGTATATTATGGAGGAAAAAGCAAAGAAAAAGCTCCCACAACATGAGGCAAGAGACAGGAGTAGATCAGATCATCACACTAAGAAAACTGCTATTCAAACAGCTTACCTTTAGGAAGTATGAGAATTTTAATGTCCTTGGAGTGCTATTTGGGGTTCAGAAAGAATCTTTTCCTGGAATAAGATCTAAGAGGGCTTACAAATATTTCACCTTCAAAATGTAGCATTGAAAGAGCAAGATGACACGCTCGCTTCAGCAGCACGTACACCAAAACTGGAACAGAAAAGCAAGGTGAGGCGCTTATTCCAGAGTTTGGCTTCTCACCCACTCCACATACGCACACATATTCAGGTAATTCAGGAATCAGTTCAGGAAGCCCCCTCATTACATATTTTAAAAGCTCCCTTTCCATCATTAAAAAGGCATACATTTCTAATAGGTAAACATCCGTCAGCTGAACAAACCTGAAGCATGACTCTACCTAAGTAAAGTTGCCTTCATTTTCTAAAACTCCTGGGCACACTTAAATGGATGTGTGAAATTCCATGAACTCCAAGTATGGGATGGGGGTCGCTAAGGTGCTTTAACCTTATAACAGTGAGACCCAGTGAAAGACGGACTAACTGACGAACCCGCAAACCAGCAAAATCTTAATGCCTAATAGCAAACTATGTTGAATAAAGAGCCAATCAAAAATTTACTAGAACATGAAGGAGACTTTAAGAGACCACTTAACACAGGCTGCCTGGAGAGTGAGACCTTCTGAAGGTGCACTGCCATCTAAACACGATAATATTGCAGGGATCCCAAACAAAGTTATACACATGTAAGGGCTGAAGACATTTCTCACCCACCATAGAAACTAAAGTTTCCCAACTGCCACCAGAAACTACAGAAAGTTCCCAACAGCCTCACAATCCAACCTTTCAAGTTGATCAACAGAACAACCCAAATGTCCAATTAAATTCTGTCTGGCTAAACTCTGTAAAATGCAAAAAAGTAAGACATTATCAGTATTGTTCAAATAGTGAGTTTAAAAGAAAAAAAGCTCAAAAAAGCATATACTATTTCAATCTTGGCTGGTATTTATCCCTACAGTTGATACAACTGTTTTATTTTAAATGGATTGTAAAACGTTACCAGAATGGCCTTAAAATCTGCCTTAACTGATGGCCTTAAAATGGCCTTAACTGATCTGCACTCTCCTGGTACACGGGAAAAGCAATGTCCAAAAATGTCCAAAGAGAAACCAGGCAAGAAGAAAAAAATAAATCTCATTCAAGGGTGCCATCTAGTGGGCAAATGAGGTGGCTGTAATGTTGCTAAGCAACATTTGGATGGCATATTTAAAACTGTAGAAACTTGGAGCTAAGAAGAAATTTAGTTCAGTGTTTCCCAAAGTATATTTCTTGATAGCAGGATTCTGCCATCAAATGCATTTAACACATGCTGGGTGAAACACTGTGGAAAATACATCTTAACCATAGGATATCTCACAGCCTTAAATATGTTAACCTATATTGGAAATCTCTAAACGGAGATGTGGCATTCCGCACTTGTATTCAATCAGGGAAACTCTTTACTTGTAGATGCCTCTGAACTCCTCATAGAGTGCTGGAGTTTCTCAAAACAATGTTTGGGAAACGCTAATCTAATTCAACTCTTGCCTCCACATTTTACACAGGAGGGCCCCAGTAATTGAAGTAACTCGTCCTGGTTCTCAGCGTTGCCTTATAGCTGGTCAAGTTCCATAGCAGGTGTGTCTTTGTAACCCAAGGGCTGGGTGAAAGCGGGAGGTAGGCTGTAAGGTGCTCCCCCTTGCTCCTCATCCTTAGCATTAAAATTCTCCTGTGGGAGGTCTGGAGGCTTCATGCTAAGTGCCTATTAGGCTTGGACATCCTATTACAGTTAAAATAAATATTGATTTTAAACCTAAAATAATACTTTCCTTCCAAGTTCTTATGGTTATTATTTTTTAATCTGGCTGAAAATTAATCTTAATGTTATAGTTCATCTCTATACGTTTTATTGTTATAGTTTTGTAAAAACACAAATTAAGAGTGTGTGAGAGTTATTTCTGATGCCTCCCATACATGTTCCATCTAAGGTTAAACCTGAAGGACAACCACAATATCTAGCAATGACTGTGGACATCAAAAACCAAAGAATTACAGCATAAAATAATAGCTTTAACAGGGGAATGCCTGGCCAGGCACAGTGGCTCACGCCTGTAATCCCAGCACTTTGGGAGGCCGAGGCAGGTGGATTGCCTGAGCTCAGGAGTTTGAGACCAGCCTGGCCAACATGGAGAAACCCCGTCTCTACTAAAAATACAAAACAATTATCTGGGTGTGGTGGTGCATGCCTGTAGTCTCAGCTACTTAGGAGGCTGAGGCAGGAGAATTGCTTGAATCCGGGAGGCGGAGGTTGTGGTGAGCTGAGGTCTCGCCATTGAACTCCAGTCTGGGCAACAAGAGTGAAACTCTGTCTCAAAAAAAAAAAAAGAGAGGGCATGCCTACATTTGCCCAATTGAAGAAAATATTACATGGGATGCTAACATTGGAATTACAAAAGCAGCTTCCAGAGATATTATTACAAACTATCCTGAAAACTTAAATAGATCTTCATTTGGAAATAGATATAAAACTTTTTAAAAATACAATAGTGTGCATTGTGCTTATGGGTACCCCAGGGAACCTATGGAGATATCAGCTATGTAGCAACTTTCAGAGTACTTTGTTCAGGTGGTCCTGGCTAAGTGGTCTCAGGTTCCACATCTTCTAGGGACAGCATGAGCCACAGCCAGATCTCCAACTCTCACACCTGTTCCAGTGTTTTTCACTGCTGTACCTTACCAGCTGATTATTCTAAGAAGGAATCATGTGTTCACAAACTCTGGCTCCAGAGACGACTCCCTTCTCTCAAGACTGAAAAATGTAATAATAGTAACTTAATGAAGATTAAAAATAAATACAAGTAATAATGTACCCAGCTTGGTACTTTTAAAATCATTTTGATGGCTATATGATATTCTATCACTGCCAGATTCCTATTTAGAAAATTTTAAGTTTTCTCTTATTTTAAAAAGTTTTATCTTATTTAAAAAACTGTTTAAGAAAACTTAAGTTTTCTTTTTCCTAAAAAGGGAGGAATTGCTCTCAACTTCTTTAGGCACAAAATGTTTTTTCTACTAAAAATCATCTCTAAAGGATATCTTCCAGAAGTGGAGTTACAGAATGAAAAGGTTAGACTCATTTATGTTGACAAGCTTTTTTCCCAAAATAGTTGTCCCAGTTTACACCAAATTTGGAACATTTTAGCCTCAGTTATGAATGGGAGACTTAAGAGATAACTGTAGGTGTACAGACCACTTGTGGTTCAGTCCAGGTCAAACATGCACAGCAACTGGAAGGCTCTAGAAATGCTCATTTGTTTGCACATCTCTCAGACTTTAAGAAGCCTCTCCCTATATGTGAGATACAAATTCCAAAGACTCCCCAGGTCTGTTGTGGTGGCTCTATAATCCCAGCACTTTGAGAGGCCAAGGCTGAGGATAACTTGAGCCCAGGGGTGCGAATCTGCAACAAGTTATAATCGCACCACTGCAATCCAGCCTGGGATACAGAGGAAGATCTTGTCTCAAAAAAATAAAATAAAAATTTCCCAAACTGAAAGAAAAGCTCTTACTTAGGAGTTCAACCTCAAGGTCTTAATAAGAGTTTAATACCTGCATATAGGATTGGTGTTTTAATGGGATTAATAGGGACCCAAATGCAAAGTGGAAACCAGACTAAAGTATTGTCAGTTAGTTTAGATAGATTGGGAGAGGGCTAGCGCCCAAGTTTCAAACTGGCACAGCTTTGCACCAGAGAGCTGGCTTGTAATTGCTTTATGTTGTCCCCTTTTATTTTCCCCACGGATTGCCGCGGCATGACGGGATGTTGCAAAGTGACTCTAACAGGCAGGGACTAATTTGAAATACTTCCTTGGCTCCTCACATATTCTAAAGCACCCCCCAACTACATTCAGCCCAAGAGTTAACAACATTCCTTAAGAGCCCTTAAACCACTTTTTTTTTTTTCACTTTGAAAATGTTAAGTTGATAGAATCCTGCTCTTTTACATTCTGTGTATTTTCTGACAGGACCCGCAAGTATTTTCAAAGGCTCCACTCTGAGTTAGAATTAGCACATTAGGGACAGCAGATTCACTGTTAAGGAGGAGGCCCCACCTCTGGCTCATTTTTCTTTCCTTACCTTGCTCAGAACAGGATTCCCCACATACCAACTGGCCAGCTGACACTGTTGCACATTTGCACAATCATTCATTCATTCATTCAAATATTTACTGTGCTCTTATTATGTATGTGTCAAGTCCCAGGCCGGGATCTGAAAGCCCAAAATGAATGTTGAATCAATAACTCCAGCCTCATTCATATATCAGTTGTGTCACCTTGGACAAGTAAGCTAATTTTCCTGAGCCTCAATTTCCTCAACTGTAAAATGTGGGATAACAATAGTCTTTGCCTCACAATATTAAATAATTGTACATACTTCCCAAATTAAGTGTAATAATATACATAAAGAACATTATATCTAACACCTGTTAAATAGTCAAAAAATATAGTTTAGTCACTAATGTGAAAAAAGAAGATAATAATTTAGCTAATTCTGGTGAAAAATTATTGTAGCAATTATTCAAAGACCATGTGCCAAATATAATGTTTTATTTGGTATACAAATATTATCTCTCCATAATGAAATTTCAACGTAGTTCACAATTCTTATTTCCATCCCCTAGTGGAGAATAAAGGGACAATGGCCTTAATCTTGACTTAGAAGTAACTCAGTTATCATTTGTTCACACCTGTCCCTGAAGACTCTCTCCTTTCTCCATCTTTTCATCTACCTCTAACTTCTTGACACTGGGAAAGTGGCCTCTGGGGCACACTTGTCCTCTATGGATGTGTGAGAATAGCTGGTGCCATCCACATTTAGGTGTTGGCCTCTGGCATCAACTACTTAAGGCTGTAACCCCCACCACGGACTCCAACAAGGTCCACACACTCTGAGTCCTTCTCATCCCCATCCTGGGCTTCCCTAGTTTTCCAACTGTCTCAGCTCCCTTTGATGGCTAAAGACCCCGCAGCTGCTTTTGCCACACCACACTGGAGCTTGAGTCCTATATATAAGGCTGTCCTCAGCCACTACCAACTTGACCATGCAAGAGGCCTATTGAATGTGCATCATCTCATCTCCCTGGGCTGCCCTGGGAGGCAAGCTCATTTACCCTGCTTCTCTGGGCTCCTCCTGAGGAATATACAGCCTAGATACTTTCGAGAAATTTCTGGATCTGAGGAGCCCACATCTATTTCCTTCTTCCCTCACCTGGAATGAGGCAGAGGGCAGGGAATCTCTACTCAGACACCCATCTGCTTTGCAAGTCCAACCACGTCCCCTTGGATCCATCTCTTTCTGCCAGTGGGTTGAATTCTTTCTTCCCTTTGGGTTGGATAAGTGCTCTCCTGCCATTCAGGCATTCTCTACTCTATGGCTTAGACCCTCACTGTTCAAAGTGGTCTGCAGACCAGCAGCATGAATGTCGTTGCCTAGGAGCTAATTAGAAATGCAGAATCTCAGGCTCCACCTCAGACCTAATTAACTGGAAGCTGCATTTGACAAGATTCCCAGGTACATGGTAAGCTCATTACAGCTTGAGACACAGCAGGTTAAAGATAAACTCCAAGACAGTTCTCTCAATGTGGATCTTCCCCTACAAGGACAAGAAAAATCATCTCTTTCCACAAGGCTAGCTATGGCAAATCAAATGTAACTTGGTATTCAGACTACTGTAATTTTTTAAACTCTGTCTGAAAGCTTTAAAGTGAGCCATTACCCCTTCCACAGAAAGAAAGAATGCCTATGAATTGCCAGAAAGAGACCTGCAGAGACAACTAGGAACAACCAGTACTTACCATGAATGAAAATCACATTGGTTAATATTTCAAAAATATTAACTTGCTAAGTGCTCATTTCCAACAGGTGATTAAAACCACCTTGAAATAAAGTGAGTACTGAATAACAGAGAGTTGGACACAAAATTAAACTAACATGAGCTGACTGTGGCTTTGAAGTTAATAGCTCCTAATGAGAATTATCCCAATATCCAGGTAATTGAGACAGATCTATTTTCTCTCCTTAATATGTCGAGAGAGTTTGCTCTTGATTTCCAGGAAAACGTCATAATTTATCTTTTCTTTTGTTGTAACCAGTGACTTAATTTCCAGGAAATTTTTTTTTATGGGAGGCAGCCTGATGTAACAGAAAGACTGGGCCATGATACGGTTTAGCCTTGTGTCCCCACACAAATCTCATCCTGAATTGTAATTCCCACATGTCGAGGGAGGGACCTGTAATCCCCATGTGTTGAGGGAAGTGATTGAATCATGTGGGCAATTTCCCCCATGTGGTTTTCATGATAGTGAATGAGCTCTCTTGAGATCTGATGGTTTTATAAGTGTTTGGAGGTTCCTCCTTCACTTTTCTCTCTCTCCTGCCGCCTTGTGAATAAGGTGCCTGCTTCCCCTTCTACCATGATTATAGGTTTCCTGAGGCCTCCCCAGCCATGCGGAACTGTGAGTCAATTAAACCTCTTTCCTTTATAAATTACCCAGTCTCAGGCATCTCTTTATATCAATGTAAAAATGGACTAATACAGGCCATATGTTTAAATACTTACTTTTGTGACCTTGAGAAGAATTAACCAGCTTCCATATCTTTTAAATGGGGGTAAGAATTCTACCTCAGAGGGTCACCATGAGGATTAAATGAGATAATATATGTGAAACCACTGGAATGAAACAAGTGCTACCCACCCCCAATCTCTTCTAGGTTTTCCATTCCAGGTGATCTTCTGGACACCTCTAGATGCCTTTATCCATATATATCTAAAATTGTGCTTGGTTCAACAATGAATCGCATCCTGTCTGATTTAAAACACTGAAAATTCATTTGCAAACATATGTTCCAAGTTTCTGCCCTAGTAAAGTGGCAAAATATTTCAATTCTTTTAGTTTATAATACACATTAATGCATCATGGTTTACCGTCTTCATCAGGGATGGCAAGCTTGAGAACCACCTGCAGTTCAGGCAATTTAACCTATATCAAACCAAACAGCCTCATCCTTATCTGCCCAATGCTAAGGCTCCATTTCCCACCCTGAATAACTCTAGCAGCTCATATTTCACTGAAGTTACAAAAATAGCAATACTTGAGGAATTTGCCAAGTAAAAGGCCATTTTCCATGGCATCAGGTTCAAGGCCAAATTAATGTGTTGATGCTTTAACAATTAGGACAAATATAGAGGATTTGGCACATTTTGCTTGTCAGCCATTGCCTTGTGTGTATGACATTCACTCCATTAGTCAACTCCAGTCATATTTTCTTTTTTAAAATCTGATTCTAGCACAGAATGAAGTTTATCATCTTTGTCTACAAAAAAGGAGAAACGGACTGCCAGAGACATAAAAGCAATTCCCAGCATCTTAGTAATTACAGAGGTTTATCCTGGCTTAAAAATTCTCATCAAGGATTTTTTATTTTTTAGGTTGGAGACATCATGTCACAGTACCAGCCAATTCAGTTCACAATGGAGATAATTAGACATATTCAGGGTGACCTTCTCTCTCTTCTGAATGCGTCCCTGTGCTTTCAGACCAGCCGCTTATACACGATTTTGTAAGTAGGATAATCCTTTCATTCTTCATATCAAGTCATGCACAGAAGCCTGACAGAACAAAAAGGGCAGCCAAACTCTTCTGGATGCCGCAGGACTAGGGGGCCAGATGACCTGCCCTGCTGGGTCTCACCTCACAGCGGATCCTGGACTCTAGGACCCTGCAGTGCACCTTTAAAACTCACTGACCAAGATGATCTAGACTAGGGATTGGTAAATTCTTTCTGTAAAGGGCCAGATAATAAATATTTTCAGCTTTGCGGGCCATACAGTCTCTGTCACAGCTACTCAGCTCTCTTGCTGTAGCGTGAATGCAGCCAGAGACAATGTGTGAACAAATGGGTGTGCTAGTCCTCCAATAAAACTTTATGTACTGGCCGGGCGCGGTGGCTCACGCCTGTAATCCCAGCACTTTGGGAGGCGGAGGCAGGCGGATCACGAGGTCAGGAGATTGAGACCATCCTGTGAAGGTGAAACCCCGTCTCTACTAAAAATACAAAAAATTATCCGGGCGTGGTGTTGGGCCCCTGTAGTCCCAGCTACTCGGGAGGCTGAGGTGGGAGAATGGCGTGAACCTGGGAGGCAGAGCTTGTAGTGAGCCCAGATCGCGCCACTGCACTCCAGCCTGGGCGACAGAGCAAGACTCCGTCTCAAGAAAACAAAAAAACAAACAAAAAAAAAAACTTTATGTACTAAACCAGGGAGCTGGCTGGATTTGGCCCATGGGCTGTAGTTTGCCAACCCTGATATAAACTGGAAATGTACCTTTGTTCACATGATATTCAAGATGGAGAAGCAGAATGTATCATAGAGAGTGCCCCAAACTCCACTTTGTACAACTTAAACTTTGAATTATTTTCATTTTACCCCTAGTATTTACCAAAGTAGTTAATATATGAAAATTGTATCTCTTTCATTCACCAGGTAGCTGCTTTGAACCTTAAAACTATGTTTTTCTTTTAATTAATTAATTAACTTTTTTTTTTTGAGACTGAGTTTTGCTCTTGTTGCCCAGGCTGGAGTGCAATGGCGTGATCTCAGCTCACAGCAAACTCCATCTCCCAGGTTCAAGTGATTCTCCTGCCTCAGCCTCCTGAGTACTGGGATTACAGGCCTACGCCACCGTGCCTGGCTAATTTTGTATTTTTAGCAGAGATGGGGTTTCTCCATGTTGATCAGGCTGGTCTCAAACTCCCAACCTCAGGTGATCCACCCACCTTAGCCTCCCAAAGTGCTGGGATTACAGGCGTGAACCACCGCCCCCAGCCCAAAAAACTATGTTTTTCTTTATAAATCGTGATCATCTCAAATGTAATCTTTCACACACAGTGCATTTTAATTCTTGGAAGATGTACGTTCACTGCAATTCTATAGGTCAACCCACCTTACCGCAAAAAATATATTTCATAAATACCATAAAAAATTAGGTTGTGTCCTTCCTCTCCCGTGTAAGTAGCCGGTTTTATGAAAAATTGAGCAGAATCAAAAAAGTTTCCTTATAAAAAGCATTAAATCAGAGTGACTGGGGACACAACAGGTATGGGGGGGAAAACGTGGGTTTTGGAGTAAGTTTTGATATAACATCCTAGATACCCTCTAGGTTATTATATTATATATTTATAGTATGTAATTCTGGTACAGATATGATATGATATGATATGATATATGATATGATTCTGAAAACAACCAGACAGAGCCCCCGCCCTAAGGGACCATGGAAAGGGCTGCCCAGAAGCCTTGCTTTTTCCATGTGGCCATTCCCAGCAAGCTAGGCCTGACTGGTACAAGGATGAAAAGTGACCCAAGCTGGCCTGCCTCCCAGGTTTTGGCTGGATCTATAAAAGGTAAATTCAAGAGCTATGGGTTGGCTGATGTTACCACATAGACCCAAATGCAGAAAAGGCAGGAGAGATGGAACCCCCTGATAGGCTCGGGTTCCCACCAACAGCGCTTCCTCAGGGCCAGCAGCACCCAGCACTTGGATTCCATAAGCTTCCTTTTCAGTGAAAACTCCTTTTCTAATGTTGCCAACTAGAGTTTCTTGCAACCACAGAGTCTGAACTTCCCGTACACTGCCCTTCCCCACTTCTCATTCCACCTTTCCAGCCACATTGTTCAGTCTTCTCCAGAGAGAATGAGAATTTGCTCCATCAGTCCACTTGGTCTGCAAGTGGGGAAAGCAAGCTCTATGAGAATGTTGTGGGGGACCCTCAGGAAACCACTCCTCCCCATAAGTCCTGGGACTCTCTGCCACTGCCAAACATCTTCTTATGGGAAGCAGATGAGAATAACAGACTTTCCATAAAAGTTAAGTGAAAAGCGTACTAAATAAGGCAAAAAAAAAGGTTGAATGAGATGTCGCCAAGGGCCTTTAATTTCTGTACCAAGTGAAACAATTAAAAAACAGGAGAACATCGCCCCCGCACCCCAGCCCTGGAACAGCAATTCACAGTGGCTCCCAGGGGCTTGGCTGCAAGCTCAAGCAGCCCTTCTGTTATCCACCCATAGCTGTGGGAGGTGGGCCAGCTCTGGGGACAAGCACTGCTCACTTAGTTGAAGCATCCTTCCTTCAGTCAAACCGAAGATGGCAGATCCAGGTTTGGCTCTGGCCGTAATAGCTCCAGAGCCTGTGTTATTAACCGCTATGCTCCACCACTTCCCTCTGGCTTCTCCTCCTCCCTCCACACCCTGATCTGTCCAACCTATGCTCCACTCCACATCAGCCTTCCTTAGAAGCAGCTTTATTATCATCACTTTCTTGCTGAAATCCAGCAGCTGCATCTTGTTCCCAGGCCAATTCTCAGAATGCCAATTTGATTATGTCCCAGCATGACACACAACCCTTTAGTGGCATGGTCTACCGTATCTCACTAAATCTTTCTCTAATGCTCCTCTTTGTCCAATGAAAACCTCTCTCCTTGTCCACTCTATTGGTATTCTTGACCTAATTAATTCAGTTCCTTGGTTGCACTAGCCACTGTTCAAGTGTTCAAGAGTCACACGTGACTATAACTACCACATTGGACAGCACAGCTCTAAACTTTCCTTGGTTCTTCTAAGGTCCCAGCTCTCTACTGCCTCCAGCCTTTTTAAGCTATACCCTCTGTCTTTAGCGGGTTCCCACTCTCTCCTTCCCAACCCTCTTCTTAAATTCCTTTTGATCCTTCAGGTCTCAGCTTAAACACAACTAATCCAGGCTTCATAAGAAGCTTTCCTTGCCCTCTCATGCCTAGGTTAAGTAACCCTGTTAAACACTCCAGAACATATTTAATAATTGAGATTATTTAATTATGTACAATCTGTTATTTCCCGTAAGGATACGTACACTATCTTATAAACGGCTCTATGTACACTGTCTAGTGGACAGTCAATAAAGACTCACTAACCTTATTCTCGTGTATAACGTCTACAAGAAGGGGAAGCCTCCCCTACCTTTCACCTTGAACTTCCTCTGATCCTCCCTGCCTCTCCTACACCCCAGCCATTAAATAAATTGCACATCTTGTAACCCACTCTCCTCTGGACTCATCCTGTGTTCTCACTTGAGCTTTTCCTGGGCTGTGCCCTCTCTGGCTATCCCATCCCATTTCAGCTCTCAAACTCTGCCCCTTTCAAATGCCACTTCCTACAGGGAGCCTTTAGGATTCTCAACATTGAGTTGAAATTGTTTATTCTTTACTTTTTTTTTTAACTTTTATTTTAAGTTCAGGGGTACTTGTGCAGGATGTGTAGGTTTGTTACATAGGTAAACTTGTGTCATGGGGGTTTGTTGTACAGATTATTTCATTACCGAGGTATTACGTCTAGTATCCATTATTTATTTTTCTTGATCCTCTCCCTCCTCCCACCTTCCACTCTCCAACAGTCCCCAGTGTGTGTTGTTCCCCTCTATGTGTCCATGTGTTCTCATCATTTAGTTCTCACTTATAAGTGAGAACATGTGGTAGTTTGGTTTTCTGTTCCTGTGTTAGTTTGCTAAGGATAAGGGCCTCCAGCTCCATCCATGTCCTTGCAAAGGACACAATCACATTCTTTTTCATGGCTGCATAGTATTCCATGGTGTATATGCACCACATTTTTTTTTTTATCCAGCCTATCATTGACAGGCATTTAGGATTATTCTATGTCTTTGTCATTGTGAATAGTGCTATTCTTTGAACTATTTTGTAGACTATGTTTGGAATTGCTACTCTTCAAGTGTGTGTCTCCTCCTGCTGGCCCCTGTTGTGTGGCTTGAAGAGCAGGGGCCACATCATCCCAGTACCCAGCACCCACCACTGTGTCTGACACATGGCACACACTCAATGAAGGTGAAGTTGTGGGGGACCACTGAATATCAGTCAGAGTCATCAACAAGTGAGGATCTGCTGAGCTTGGATAGTGAACAAAGATGATGGCAGAAGAGGAACTGCAAAGTAACTATTGGAGTAGCAATGTATTAAAGAGGCAGCAGAGAAAGCTAAGGAATCTCTCCAGTATACTTTTGGCAAACTGATTCTCTTTTTAAAAGACAGTAGTGTAAAGGTCAAAGGAGTGACAGATATTCCATCATGGTAGCTGTCAATTTTACTGGAAAAATTATGCCCTAATGAAAACTGATATTTGAGTTTCATTCTTTGTTCCTTCTAAAAATGAGCACATAGTCTCACTTGCCACCTACATTTTGTTAAATCTAAGAGTTAAACACTCATTTCATACCATTTAATTTCATTTGCAAGATGAAGGTCCAATCTAAAGTTACTAACTTTCCTCTCATTACATATACAAATTTTGGTCCCCAATTTTGGTATCAATTGGTTCCAACATGAATATCCTCACATAAGGAGGATCTCCTTCATAGGGATACAGTTGTAATGAATTCCCTGTAACAATTTAACATTCCAAAGATTGTCACTTCTTCTTTGGTCTCAAGCCAATTCACCTAGAGCAAAATTATCCTCTTAATACCCACATAGAAACTGGCCAGAGAAGATGTTTTCAGAACAAGAAGCTCTACAGCAGCAACAAGCAAAGCAAATACAATACTAGCCCATTTCCATTCATCTTACTGCCTTTGGCGAGGAAGAGCCCTTAACATTTCACTCTCAGGTTTATGTAACTTACAAGATAGTAACTTAAGTTCAAAGTGTTTTTTATTTTTAGTCTCATAATTCAACTCACTTTTGATTTTCTCACTGATTTACAAATATAATATAAGAAAGGGTGAGACACTAGCAAGATGGTGGAGTAGGAGACCCCAGCCATCACTTCCCCGATGAAGAGCAACAATTCAGCAACTGTCCATGAAAAAAAAGTGTTTCTGGAAGAGCTTAGCAGTTTACTTAAGTAGCCTCAACAATACAGTGAAATTAAAAAAAACAAAAAACAAAACAAAAAAAAACATGAGAATCACCTCCCAAATATAATAGGAAGAACAGTTTCATTTTCTCTGCATCAACCCATCTGTCATCTGCCCTATAGCTGTGATCAGCACAGAGAGGAACTCCCTAGCTCCAGCAGCCCCCCGCAGAGAAAAGATCAGAAGGGGTTGTTATAAACAACTATATGCCAACAAGTTGGATAACTTAGAGAAATAGATGAATTCCTAGAAACATAACCTACCAAGACTGAATCAAGAAGAAACAGAAGGTCTGACCAAACCAACAACAAATATAGACTGATGTAGTAATTAAAAGCCTCCCAACAAAGAAAAGCCCAAGACCAGATGGCTTCACTGCTGAATTCTACCAAACATTAAAAAAAGAATTAACAACAATTCTTCTTAAATTCTTTCAAAAATAGAACTAGAGGCAATACTTCCAAACTCATTTTATAAGACCATGATTACCATGATACCGAAGCGCAAAAAAGGCACCACAAGAAAAGAAACTTATAGGCCAATATCTCTGATAAACATAGAAGCAAAAATCCTCAATAAAACATAAGCATCCCAAATTTGACAATACATCGAATTATTATACATTGTGACCACAATGTATATCCCTGGGATCCAAGGTTGATTTAACACATGCAAGTAAATTAATGTGATACATCACATTAACAGAATGAATGCTAAAAACCACATGATCATCTCAATATATGCACAAAAAGCATTTAACAAAGTTTAACATCCTTTCATGTTGAAAATTCTCAAGAAATTAGGTTAAAAAAAGCAGTTTCCTCAACATAATAAAGGTCACTTAAGAGAAGCACACAGCTAACATCATACTTAGTGGGGAAAAACTAAAAGCTTTTTCCTTAAGATTCCATACAGGGCAAGAATGCCCACTCTTGCCACATCTATCAACATAATATCGGAAGTACTAGCAAGATCAATAAGGCAGGCTGGGTGTGGTGTGGTAGCTCACGCCTGTAATCCCAGAACTTTAGGAGGCCAAGGCAGGCAGATCACTTGAAGTCAGGAGTTCAAGACCAGCCTGGGCAACGTGGTGAAACCCCATCTCTACTGAAAATACAAAAATTAGCTGGGAATGGTGGCATGCACCTGTAATCCCAGCTACTTGGGAGGCCAAGACAAGAGACTCTCTAGAACCCAAGAGGCCAAGGTTGCAGTGAGTCAAGATTACACCACTGCACTCCAGCCTAGGTGACAGCGTGAGACTCCATCTCAAAAAAAAAAAAAAAAAAAAAAAAAAAAAAAAAAAAAAATCAATAAGGCAAGAACAAGAAAAGGCACTCAAATAGGGAAGGAAGAAGTAAAATTATCCCTATTTGTAAGTAACATGATCCTACATGTAGAAAGCCCTATAAAGACCCCATTAAAAAAACTGTTAAAATAATAGATGAAGTCAGTAAAGTTGCAAGATAAAAAAAAAATCAACATACAAAAACCAGTTGCATTTGTCTACAGCAAATATGACCTATCCAAAAAAAAAAATCAAGAAAATTATCTGATTTACAATTTCAAAAGTAACAAAATACTCAGGAATAAATTTAACCAAGGAGGTGAAAGGTCTGTACACTGAAACTATAACACACTGATAAAAGAAATCAAAGAAGACACAAATAAATGGTAAGACATCCCTTGTTCATAAATTGGAATAACCAATATTGTTAAACTATCCATACTATCCAAAGCAGTCTACAGATTCAACATAATCTCTATTAACATTCCAAAGTCATTTTTCACAGAAATAGAAAAATAGTTCTATAATTCATATGGAACCATGAAAGACCTCAAATAGGCAAAGCAATCCTGAGGAAGAAAAATAAAGTAGAGGCATAACACTCCCTGACTTCAAATTATCCTACAAAGCTACAGTAATCAAAACAGTACAGTACTCGCATAAAAACAGACACACAGGCCAATAAAAAAGAACAGAGTTCAGAAAGAAATCCAAGCATATATGGTCAACTAATTTTCAACAAGGGCACCAAGGAGACACAATGAGGAAAGGATAGTCTCTTCAATAAATGCTATTGGGAAAATTGGATATCCATATGCAGAAGAATGAAACTGCACCCTTAACTTACACCATACACAAAAATCAACTCAAAATGAATGGAAGACCTAAAAGTAAGACCTGAAACTGTATAACACCTAGAAGAAAATATAGGAAAAAACTTGACATTGGTTGTAGTAGCAATGATTTCTCAGATGAAACACCAAAAACTTAAGCAACAAAAGCAAAATAAAGAAGTGTAACTACATCAAACTAAAAAGCTTCTGCACAGCAAAGGAAACAACAAAATTAAAAGGCAGCCTATGGATTGGGAGAAAACATTTGTGAACCATATATCTGATAAGAGGTAAATATTCAAAATATATGAGAAACAAAACTCAATAGGCCAGGCACAGTGGCTCACGTCTGTAATCCCAACACTTTCGGAGGCCAAAGTGGGTAGATCACCTGAAATCAGGAGTTCAAGACCAGCCTGGCCAACATACTGAAATCTTGTCTCTTCTAAAAATACAAAAATTAGCCAGGTACGGTGGTGCGGGCCTGTAGTCCCAGCTACTCAGGAGGCTGAGGCAGGAGAATCACTTGAACCTGGGAGGTGGAGGTTGCAGTGAGTTGAGATCATGCCACTGCACTTCAGCCTGGGTGACAGAGTGAGAATTCCTTAAAAAAAAAAAAAAAAAAAAAACTCAATAAAATTCAACAGAAAAAAACAAAAACAAAAACACAAATAACTAGATTTTTTTTTTTTTTTTTTTTTTTTTTGAGACGGAGTCTTGCTCTGTCTCCCAGGCTGGAGTGCAGTGGTGCAATCTCAGCTCACTGCAAGCTCCGCCTCCCAAGTTCATGCCATTCTCCTGCCTCAGCCTACCGAGTAGCTGGGACTACAGGCGCCCGCCACCATGCCCGGCTAATTTTTTGTATTTTTAGTAGAGACAGGGTTTCACCATGTTAGCCAGGATGGTCTCGATCTCCTGACCTTGTGATCCACCCGCCTCGGCCTCCCAAAGTGCTGGGATTACAGGCGTGAGCCACCGCGCCTGGCAAATAACCAGATTTTTAAATGAGCAAAGGACCTAAATAGGCATTTCTCCAAATAAGTCAAAAAATAGTCTTCAGGTATATGGAAAGGTGCTCAACATCACTAATCATGATGGAAATAACAAATCAAAACCACAATGAGATATCTCCCCACTCCTGTTAGAATGGCATTAGCAAAAAACAAGAGGTAGCCAGGTGAGGTGGCACATGCCTTTAGTCCCAGCTACTCGGGAGGCTAAGGTATAAGGACCACTTGAGCCCAATAATTTGAGGCCAACCTAGGCAACACAGCAAGACCTTGTCTGTGTAAATAAATAAATAAGCAAACAAACAAGAGGTAACAAACGTTGGCAAGGGTACGGAGAGAAAAGAACCCTTAAATACTGTTGGTCAGAATGCAGACTTTTAAATAAAACTACCATATGACACAGCAATCCTTCTTCTAGATATATACCCCAAGGAAATGAAGTCACCACCTCATAAAGATATCTGCACTCCCACATTCACTGCAGCATTATTCACAATAGCCAAGATATGGGAACAACCGAAGTGTCTGTTGACAGATAAATGGATAAAGAAACACATACAGGTTGAGAATCCCTTATCCAAAATGCTTGGGACCAGAAGCATTTTGGATTTCTGATTTTTTTTTCAGGTTTTGGAATATTTGCATTATTCTTGACAGTTGAACATCCCAAATCCAAAAATCTAAAATCCAAAATGCTCCAATTAGCTTTTCCTTTGAACATCATGTCAGCACTTTAAAAGTTTCAGATATTGGAGCATTTCAAATTTCAGATTTTTGAATTTAGGATACTCAACCTGTATACACACACACACAGTGGAATATTATTTTGCTTTTAATAAGGAGATCCTGCTATTTGGGTCAACGTGGGTGAGGCTATAAGACATTATGCTAACTGAAATAAACCAAACACAGAAAGAAAAAGGTTACATGATCTCACTTACATGTGGAATGTTTTTTAAAAATCAAATACAATAGAAACAGGATAGAAGAATGGTTATGGCAGGAAGCGGGGACAGTGGGTAAAAGAGGGAGATGTTGGCAGGGCGCAGTGGCTCACGTCTGTAATCCCAGCACTTTGGGAGGCCAAGGCGGGTGGATCATGAGGTTAGGAGTTCGAGACCAGGCTGCCCAACATGGTGAAACCCCATCTCTACTAAAAATACAAAAAAAAAAAAATTAGCTGGGTGTGATGGCAGGCGCCTATAATCCCAGCTACTCGGGAGGCTGACGCGGGAGAATTGCTTGAACCCAGGAGGCATAGGTTGCAGTGAGCCGAGATCTCGCCACTGCACTCCAGCCTGGGCAAAAGAGTGAAACTCCGTCTCAAAAAAAAAAAAAGAAAAAAAACCAGGGAGATGTAGGTCAACTACAAAGTTGTAATTACATAGGATGAATAACTCTAGAGATCTAATGTTCAGCATGAGGACTATAGTTAATAACAATACATATTATTAACTATAGTTTTATAGATATATTCCAGTATTGCATAATGGAAATTTGCTAACAGAGTAGATTTTAGGTACTCTTACCGCACACACACACAATCAAGAAAGGTAACTACATGACATGATGGATATGTTCATTTGCTTGAATATTGTAATCACTTCACAATGTACAGTCAATTCCTGCATCATGATGTCTCGATAAATGACAGACCACATATATGACACTAGTACCATATGATTATAATAGTGTATTTTTACTGGACGTTTTCTATGTTTAGAAATATTTAGATACACCATTGCCTTACAATTGCCTACAATATTCAGTCCAGTAATATGCTGTACAAGTTAGTAGCCTAGGAGCAATTGGTTATCCCATATAGCCTAGGTATGTAGGAAGCTATACCATCCAGGTCTATGTAAGTATACTCTACAATGTTCACGCAATGTCAAACTGTCTAACAACACATTTCTTAGAACGTATTCCCATCGTTAAGCAATACATGATTGTGTATCAAAACATCATGTTGTATACCTTATATTTATACAATAAAAATAAATAAAAAGCACATATATAAAAAACAAATATAAGAGAATTCTAAAATTCTAAAATACATATTTGTTCTAGCCCCTACACACCTTCAGCAAGTAAAAACTTGAGAAATTCTCAGTATTCCAGAATAATACAGAATTTATATTTGCTAGCTTACAAAATAAATCAACTTTTAATGTGTTATAATTGTTTAATTTGTTATATTATAGTAAGCCTAACTGGTATAAGTGACTTGACTCCCACTTCATCTAAAGCAAGTCTAATAACTTTTAAATTTCAATTAAACATTGAAAGACCAAAATAGAAGGACTGGCCAATTTGGTAAAGTTTACTCCCCCAGTCTAACAAAACATATCACTTTACAAGTTCTAATTTTCACCAGCCTTCTCCCAGACCTTTCCACACTATATACTCAGCTGACTTTAACCTGATGTAGAATGTCCCTAAAGTTGATTGTGCATGACTATATGTGTATATCAAAACATTATGTGGTACACCTTAAATTTGTGAGTGAGGCCATTCCTATTTTCTAGTAACAATCAGCTAGGTTTGAGGTTAAAGATACAAATAGGAGGCAAAATTATAATAGAAAAAAAATTTCAGATCCATCAATAAAAAGAAAACAATGGAAATTTCGTTAAGTACTAGCACTTCGGCTAACGTTATAAACATGCAAGATCCTAACAGCTTGGAAAAAATTGTAACACATCCAGCTGTAAAGGGTATCTGAGAAGAACTGAGAGTTCCAAGCACCATTTTGACTAAAAAGCAGTAAAGTCAAGTTACTATTCTGAGGAATTAGATCCTTCCTAGTTCTCATCTCAAATTTATTTCATCACAAGCTTTATTTAACCAGTGCTGAAACCCACAAGGAGCTACCTAAACTCACTGGCACCACAACTATCTAGAAGTCTTATCTTCGATGATCCAAATTCAACACACTAAGACACACTCAATTTACTCGTGGGTGAGTCTGCTCAGACCCTCCTCTATATAATTTTAACAAGCTTGGCAATCTAACTCCCAGCCTAAAGAAAATTAACAAACAAAAGCTGAAATGTGAGAAAAGTGCTGGAGACACAAATATTGTCAACAGTGAGAGGTGATGTCTTAGCAACATAGGAGGAACTAGGGGAAAAAAACACAAAACACCAAAAGCGGACATTAGAAGTTCATCTGAGACCACTTAGGAAGGAAGCAAATAACCCTATATTCCCAAATACATCTAAAGGCACCCACCCCTTCACAGGAAAGAGTAATAACAGACATGGTTAATCATGACCCTCAGCTATGAAGAAAAGGCTCCAATCTGCTCAGAACGATCTGTGTGTAAGAAAGCCAGGAAAATTCAAATAGTTGCAATTTATAAAGATTTTGCTCAGAATGGTTAATCAGTTTTGAAAGTGTTGACACTTAAAGGGTGAGGCTCTGGTCACTTGGGGAGTAGTCTTATAAAAAGAAGCTCCTTTTTCCCACCCCATCAGTTAATGAAGCACTGCATATGGACGCTCCACATTGGAAGCCGTTCCAAGGACAGCATTCCAAAGTCAGCTATAACAACAAACAGCAGATGTCCAGAAAGGCACAGATATCTCCTCCCTACACCCAAACCATTTAAGGAGGAGGAAAAAATAGACCAAAAAATGTGTGACCATATAGGCATAATTGTCAATTAGCTGAAAAACAAATCTCTAAGTTTCCAATGAGGGCACAAGAGCACCTAAAAAAAATAAAAAGAAAAACAACAAATCATTCTAATTTTTACAAAAAAATGAACCAAATAAATTTTTCCTTGAACAACTGCCAGGCCTACAGGCAGATCTTCCAATATAAAATGATCAAACCTGAAGAATTTTCCCAAGAGAGTAGATACTTCCAAATAGCAAATTTCCATTTTAAAATGAGCACATTTATTGCCATTTTTCCAGTTCCAGAATGTGTATGGTTGTTAAATATGAAATTCTAGTTTTTAAATTCTGGTAATGGAGGAAGCATAGCCCATATTTAGGGTGGGGCCATGTGAGGGATGAATACCTCCAAATTACTAAAATCTGTCAACTTGGCAAAGACCAGAACTGAGATCTATCTGGCTGAAATGTGACTATCATGGCCAAATCTGAGCTGCAGTGTGTTTCCCACCAGCATAGCAGGCTATTTGTGTATTCATTTATAATTTTTTCATTTCTTCTACAAAGACTCTGTGGAAGATCTATGGCTGAAAACAAGGCCTATAAAAGACCAGCCATGGGCCGGGCATGGTGGCTTATGCCTGTAATCCCAGCACTTTGGGAGGCCAAGGCGGGTGGATCACGAGGTCAGGAGATTGAGACCATCCTGGCTAACACAGTGAAACCCCGTCTCTACTAAAAATACAAAAAGAAATTAGCCGGGTGTGGTGGCGGGCACCTGTAGTCACAGCTACTCGGGAGGCTGAGGCAGAAGAATGGCGTGAACCCAGGAGGCGGAGCTTGCAGTGAGCTGAGATTTCGCCACTGCACTTCAGCCTGGGCAACAGAGCAAGACTCCATCTCAAAAAACAAAACAAACAAACAAAAAAAACCAGCTTTGTACTTTCTTCACACATTTTCTTTACATTGTGAAAAAGTTAAGTGGGAAAATCACACTCTCATTCAAACTGTTCAAAATACAGGTAACAATGCCAAGGAAGATGAAGCAACCCAGTGGTTCCCACTTTATCCATTATTTGTCTCTATCAGGGCATGCACCCTAGTCCTCTAGGGTGATGAACTCCTCCTGGTTTTCCCAGGATTTTCCCAGCCTTAATGAAAGTCTCATATCCTGGGAAACCCCTCACTCTCAAGCAACTGGGACAGTTGGTCATCCTACAGGAGCAATGACATCCACGTGGGCAGCACCCGGAGATATAGTTATGCACAGTCCCTTGGGAAATATAACTGAATTCAAGCAAGTAGGAGTCTCTTGTTCATATCTGGGTTCAAATCCCATCCCTTCTGCTTCCCAGCAGTGTGAACTTAACCTCTCTAGGCCTCAGTTTCTACAGCTATAAGATAGAGATAACAGAACCTTACACAAGGAATTATATGAGAATTAAGTACAATCATGTGCCCAAACTAAACTTTCTATTACATAAGCTATCTAATAGCATTAGCTATTATCTCCATTATCATTATTTTTTAACTTTTATTTTAGATTCAGGGTTACATGTGCAGGGTTATTAATTATATAAGGAAATTGCATGTTGCAGGGGTTTGGTGTATGGATTATTTCATCACCCAGGTAATAAGCTTAGTACCCGATAGGTAGTTTTTTGATCCTCACCCTCCTCCCACCTTCCACTCTCAAGTAGGTCCCAGTGTCTATTGTTCCCTTCTTTGTGTCCAAGTGTACTCAGTGTTATAAGTGAGAACATGCAGTATTTGGTTTTCTGTTCCTGCATTAGTTTGCTTAGGATAATGGTCTCCAGCTTCATCATTTGTTGCTGCAAAGAACACAATGTTCTTTTTTATGGCTGTGTAGTATTCTATGGTGGATATGTACCACATTTTCTATATCCAGTCTACCATTGTCCATCATCATTATTATATATATAAAGTTTAGTTTTAGCACATTATTTGCAGATTTCATGACCTTAATTATTATTAAGAACAAATCGTTACCCCCACATCTAACAACTAACGTTCACACCTGGGAACCCTGCTACATTCACCACTATAAAAATGACATCACCACCAAAAAAAAGATCCATGTGAGACCCTTCTTCACAATTCAAAGTAACCAACTTGGGCACACCAAAACCAAATAAAAACAACCCCAAAACTATATCGCTTGAACAAAAAAAAGTAGATTTTCCTCCATCTCATTTGCTGTCAATAATTGCATTCTCTCTTTCCTGCTCTGCCTATCTAGAAGAGCCCCATTATCAGCATCACCAAGGCTGTTGCACCTAAATAGGCCAGGTTGAAACCACCATTTTCCCTTCCTTGGTGACTATTCAGATGTAATTCTATGTGAAACTACAGACTCCATCTAGAAAGAAATGGAGATATGGAGATAAGGCCAGGCACAGTGGCTCACGCCTGTTATCCCAGCACTTTGGGAGGCCAAGGCAGGCAGATCACCTGACATCAGGAGTTCAAGACCAGCCTGGCCAACATAGTGAAATGCTGTCTCTCCTAAAAATACAAAAATTAGGCAGGCGGGGTAGTGCATGCCTGTGATCCCAGCTATTCAGGAGGCTGAGGCAGAAGAATCGCTTGAACCCAGGAGGCGGAGGTTGCAGTGAACAGAGATCATGCCACTGCACTTCAGCCCCAGCGACAGAAATTTTGTCTCAAAAATAAAAAACAAAGAAAGAAATGGAGGTAAAAGTGGGTAACTGCAGGAACATGTGTCAACGGAAGACCTAACACTAGGCAAACAAAAATGCTCACATGACCAGTGCTACGTTATGGGAACAGCCCTTGCATCCAATAAGCAAAGTCCTGAAAAACATACATTAGATGTAGTCTCATGTATAAAGGGGTATCTTGTCCTCATCTCTGTAACACAATAACCATGTTAACCACTTTCCTTCACAGCATCAGCTGATCTTCAACCAATCATAGCTGATGAGATTCTTCCATATATCCCGATTATTATCTGCCAGACCTGTGTCAGCAAACGTCTGCTATTTAAATGATTTCTTCCTTCCCTTGGACCACTGGGTTGCTTCATCTTCCTTGGTATTGTTACCTGTATTTGGGAAGGACGGCAGCATGAACAGAGGCATTAGCAAATGCACCAAGATGAAAGGGGCATTCAAGGACACCTCCCACTTTTTTTTCTTCCTTTTTTTTTTTTTTTTTTTGGTGACAGGGTCTTGCTCCATTGCCCAGGCCAGAGTACAGTGGTGATCATAGCTCACCTGGACCTCCTGGGCTCAAGCAATCCACCCATCACATCTTCCCAAGTACCAAGGACCACAGGCGCACACTACCATACCCAGCTAATTTTTGTAGAGACAGGGTTTTCCCATGTTGCCCAGGCTGGTCTCAAACTCCTGGCTTCAAGCAATCCTCTCCTCTCATCTCAACCTCCCAAACTGTCAGGATTACAGTAGTGAGCCACCACACCCGGTCAAGGACACCCCTTTTATGGAGGATTCTTTTTTTCACATTCATGAAAATCAAACAAACTGTATTTTTCTTATGGCTCTCAGCCATATTTTTTCTTTGGGGGTAATGATTTGTATTATTTTGCACACCAGAGTAGAAGCTCCCAAAGAAAGGCAAGATGGCAGGGCTGCCACTAGCCACTAGCCCATGTGACTCCTTTGTGCAAATTAGAAAATGAAGCCCCTTCCTAAGACACTTCATTTCTATCTGCCAGAACACTGTTGCAATGTACAGATTTTGTTAGATAAGAAACTGTGTTGTCATCTTCTGACAAGCTTATAAAATATATGCAAATCCATGATCTCCATGATAAAAATGGTGCCCTCTAGAGTCATGCAGTGCCCAATCTACACAATTCTGTACACTGACTCTAAATGACATCTCTTCATGTTTGTAGCATCACAACATTTCATATAAATCACAATTGTCTCTTGGTATAGGTGAGGAATTGGTTACAGCAGGGGTCTCCAAACCCCAGGCCGCCAACCAGTACTGGTCCATGGCCTGTTAGGAACTAGACCACATGGCAGGAGGTCAGCAGAGGGCAAGGGAGCATTACCGCCTGAGCTCCCCCTGCTATCAGATCAGCAGCGGCATTAGCTTCTCATAGGATCCTGAACCTTATTGTGAACTGCGCATACAAGGGATCTAGGTGGCATGCTCCTTATGAGAATCTAGGTAATGCCTGATGATCTGGGGTGGAACAGCTTCATCTTGAAACCATCCCCTGCCCGGCCCTGTTTGTGGAAAAATTGTCCTCCACTAAACAAGTCCCCAGTGCCAAACAGGTTGGGGACTGCTGGGTTACAGGACCACCCACCACAGCATACCAAAATCCACACATACTCAAGTCCTGAGGAATCTGAGTACACAAATTCCCCTCCATAAACATGGGTTCAAATCCTGGAAAACCTGTATTTTCAATCTGCATTTGGTTGAAAAAAAAATCCACATATGAGTGGACCTGTGTAGTTTAAGCCCATGTTGTTCAAAGGCCAACTATAATTGTGATTTGCCTAAAAACTGTCGTAACAAGTCAGATTCAAATATTGTTTGTGTGGGTGTGTGATTGTTCTGTGTGTATGTACCTTTATTATATATTATTTAAATAAATGTTGCCAAAAAGGAGAATTGTCTATGTCAGGTTAGATTACTGGCCCACAGCCATGAGAACAGCTATTCTTGATATACCAGGAAGAGAAATTTTAAAATACATGCCATACTAAGGCAATGACATGGTGAGAGAAAGAAGAAAAGAGAAAAATCTGGAGTTCTGGAGCAATCTGTTTATTCCCAAGGCAAAAATATTTATCCTTACCTCGCATAACCAAAAATTTTTCTAATGGTCACAAAAATAATTGCCCCATTTCAAAATCCAGTTGCTATAGTACAGGAATAAGGTTTACCATGTGAGCCTCATCTTCCTTAAATACTTCTACATTTAGCTGCCATCAACTTCACCTTTCCCACCTTTAGATTCTGGCCTTTAAATGAGACCACTAAGAGTTCACAAGGCCCAGCATAATGAGTTTTCCAGAAACACGATCCCAGTTTCCCAAGCAATGGAAGGGCCAGACTACCATGAGAGTCACAGTTTAAAGAAAGTAAATAATTCAAAAACAAAAATTTGTAAATAAGCAGATTTTTTTATGACCTCCTCTGCTGGCAGAGCACTAACTCAAGCAGACTGCTTTTCCTCACCCTCTGATATCATCACCACTAGTACCAGTGAGTGTAGCACAGCCAATGAAACAGCAGAGAGCGGAAGAAGCCAGCCCAGTTGAGATTCTAATAAGGGTTGGGTATACCCTTCTTGTTGCTTCAGCTCAGTCCACTACTATTATTGTCATAACACAGAAAGGTTCTTAGTCCCATTTTAACAGAGGTGGAACCTGAGTCTCAGAGCAGTTAAACAACTTGCCAGAGGTCACATAGCTTTTAATGGTTAGGCATGTCTGGGTTCAAAGGTCTTGCCCTTCTGCTATACCACATTGCCCTTGGTAGAGCTTTAGATCAGCGCATCTCAGACCTTCATGTGTCCACAGGTCTCTTGAAGATCTTGTTACAATGCAGATTCTAATTCCAGAGGCCTGGGACACAGCTCTTAGCTAGAAAACTCCCACAAGATGTTGATGCTGGTTGCTGGACTGCACTTTTAGTAGCAAGACTTTGAATCAGTGGTTTTCAACAGGTGATGACTCTATCCCACAGGAGACACCTGGCAATGTCTGCAGACATTTTTGATTGACATGACTTGGGGGAGTAATGCTACTAACATCTGATAGATGGACATCAGGGATGTTGCTAAATGTCTTACATGAGGACAAGCCCCCATCCCCAGCAAATAACTATCCAGCCCAGAATGTCAACAGTGCTCACATGGTTGAGAAACCCTTAGAGGGCCTGAGTTCATTTAGACTTCTTTCAAAGCTGCTGTAGATTTGCAAACTTGCACTGGAGTTAAAGGTAGCTCTAGTACTTAAGAAATTCTCCATAAAGCCTGATAGAAATGTTGATGCCATGTAACTGATAGCTGGAGCATGATGAAGATTAATTTCCTCACAAATATTCTGTCATTGTACTGAAGAAAATCAAATCAGCTGATTACAAACCGGGGTTCCAGAAACTGCCCAGAGTTTCTGTAAGGTCCTTGTTTCTTATCACTGGATGTCACAATAGAAAATGCAAGGGATTAGATTATTTTTTGATACAAATTTTATAATTTCCTGTTCTGGCAGCTCAAACCTTTACCTTGTTAGCAAGGATCACATGAAACCATCTTTTATTATTCAGCATTAGCTCCTGCAACCTACTATCAATATCATGCTGGGATACTGCCATGCTCTGCACCCAGCATCCATTCAACTCCCAAACTCAGCTAAAGCTAAAAAAAAAAAAAAAAAAAAAACAAAAACTCAGTCATTCATCTGGCTCTTTAATGTCACAGCACCAAAAAATTAGTTCAAGTTGAATATTTTTGACTAAAGTAACCATGGCATATTGTGGTGTTAAGAATCTTTAAATGCCATATTGTTTAATTACAGCATATGCTTAGGAAGACTACATTTGAATATAATTTGAGAGGTGAATTAAGGTTTGGTTAAAATTATATAGCTTCTTTGGGAGGAGGAGGATTTGAGAAAGAACAACACATGTGCTAGTGCAGGGGTGTCCAATCTTTTGGCTTTGCTGGGCCACATTAGAAGAACTGTCCTAGGCCACACATAAAACATATTAACACTAATGATAGCTCCTGAGCTTAAAAACACACACAGACATACACACAAAATCTCATAGTGTTCTAAGAAAGTTTACAAATTTTGGGGGGCCACATTCAAAGCCATCCTGGGCCACATGTGGCTTATGCGTTGGACAAGCTTGTGCCAGTGTATCAGGGCCCCAGGCCATACATACCCCCATCTTTCCTACTTATCTGTCAGTGAACTTTGCCTCATCCCTAGGGACCAAGCCCAAAGGTCCCTCCCATGAGAGTCTCTATCATCTCAGTGTCCCCTTCAAGACATAGTTTAGAGTTAAAGGTTCTCCGTAAAACAACTGAATGCAAGAGTGAATGAATGAATGAATGAGTTCTCTCGCCCTTGATGGCCCTGCTTTCTGGTTTCTCCCTCCTCTCTAAATATTTCCTTCTCAGTTTTTTTCACTGCTCCTCTTCCTTCTTATTTGTCTTAAACAGAGATATGCCCTAATTCTATCATCAGACCCTCCTCACTCGTAGGGACAGGGGGAGGTGAAGGGGTATCTAAACTCCATCTCTTATAAATGCTTCCCAAACCCACATCTGTAGCCTAGTCTTCTGCCTTGAAATGCAAACCCATATTTTCAAATGCCAAACTCTCCTTCTCCTCCTAAAACCCTGCCTCCCTCGTGACTGTCACAGGCATTAGAATTGACCCTGTCCCCAAAGCTGAAAACTCCAACCTCTCCAATACCTCCACCCTCCTCATTCTTTAGGTTCTTAGATGTTCCTATTTCAAGGCATCTTCTTATATTCCTTTCCCTGTCTGTTCCCACTGTCATCACCTTAATTCTACCTTATGAACAGTCTCCTAGGTTTTCAAAACTAACTCCTAAATGGCGGGTTCAGGATTTCCGTTCACCCATATATTTTCATACTTCCTAGACACTTGAAGCCTGATTAAAAAACAAACCAAATTACAAAAAAAAAAAAATTAGTATAAACATCTAATTTTCTTTAGGGAAACTGGTATGGAAACTGGTTACAGAGAGAATAAGGGTTGGGATTGTCTCTTGGGAAGCCCTTGTTACTCAGCAGGCTGCACCAGCCCCACCCCGACTCTCCCCATACACAAAGGAGGCAGAGTAGCCGAGGATTGGGAGCACAGGCCTGTTGGCCCCCTCACTGTGACTTCCTGTAAGGCTGTAGGCAGAGTAATCCCCTTCCTGTGACTCTGTTTCTTCATTTGTAACAAGGGGGGATTAATAGGCTCAGCTTTATCAGGGTTGTTGTGAGGATTAAAAGAGTTACTACATTATCAAGAGGTTAGAATAGTGCCTGGCCCACCGTGGGGGCCAGGTGATGTCATGATGTCATGATGATGACAACAACAACTATCTACTTAGTAAAGACTGTAATATCCCAGAGCAGAGTTCAGACTGGTGGGATCACCAGTATTCAATAAAATGACCCAGCAACATCATTAACTCTGTGTTCTAATCCCCTGAGAGGGACATCACATTTTTTCTTTCAGGAATGCATGACCTTTGTCCAGTCATGCGAAGATATGGGAAGGGTCTGAAGTGAGAGAAATTCAGCTAAATAATTGATCAATACTCTTCAAGGGTGCCAAGATCACGGTAGATAAGGAATAACTAAAGAATTGTTGCAAACTGCAGGACAATAGGGAGAAATAACAACTAAATGTAACATAGGATCCTGGAATGGCAATAAAAGAACATTGGTAGAAAAACTGGTGAAGTTTAAATGAGGACTTTAGTTTGGTTAATGGTATCTACTGTTTTAGTCCATATTTGTGTTGCTATAAAGAAATACCTGAGGCTGAGGCTGGATAATTTATAAAGAAAAGAGGTTTATTTGGCTCACGGTTCTGCAGGCTGTACAAGAAGCCTGACACAGGCATCTGCTCAGCTTCTGATGAGGGCCTCATGCTGCTTCCACTCCTGGTGGAAGAGGAAGGGGAGCCAGTGTGCAGATCACATGGTGAGGGGGGAGGTGAGAGAAAGGAGGAGGTGGCAGTTTCTTTTAAAGAACCAGCTCTCATGGGAACTAATAGAGTGAGAACTCACTCCTTATAGCACCAAGTCATTCATGAGGAATCAGCCCTCATGACCCAAACACTTCCCACTATGCCCCACCTCCAGCATTGGGGATCACATTTCAACATGAGTTTTGGAGTGTTACATATCCAAATTATAGCATGTGCTATACCAGGCAGAAATGGTAATTTCCTGGTTCTAATACTTGTACTCAAGTTATGTAAGGGATGAACATTGGGGAAGGCTGGGGGAGAGACATACAGAAACTCTCTGCATGATTTTTGCAAATTTTCTATAAGTCTATAAGTATTTAAAAATAAAAATCTGATCCTTCACAAAAGAACACTAATGCAGCTTCACTCCAAAATCATTCCCTAACAATTTTGGGTTTTTATCATGTATTAAGGCATTACTAGGGTTCATGGAAGCATCAGTGAACTGGACATGGTTCTTCCTTTTGATATTTCACAGGCTAGTGGGAAAGGCAGTCAAATAAATGAATATTTAGTAATTGTTAGGAGCAATATATGCACAAGTAGGGATCTTAATCCAGTCCAGGGCGGGAAGGAGTGAAAGTGAGGACATCCGGAGAAGGTAAAACACCTGGGCTGAATATTGTAGGACAAGTAAGGGTTAGTCAAGTGAGGATGGAGGAGGAAGGAAGCCCCAGCAATGGGGGAGTCTCACAAACACAGGCACAGAGCCCAGAGGCTAGCTGTTCAGCAAAGCCAAAGTTTGAGCTGACTGGGAGAGGCAAGGGAGAAAGGAAAAGTAGGTGACGAGGTGGAAAAAGGCAGGCAGGGGCCTTGTGAGCCAGGCTCAAGAGTTTGTACTTTGTCCTTCGGGCAATGCAGGGTTCTGAAAGGACAGACATACATTTTTCTAAGATGATTCTGACAGTAGCATGAAGAATGAACTACAAGAGGTACAAAGCTGGGAGACCAGTTAAGAGGACCAAGCCAAAGGTAAGAGCAATGGAAATGAAAGAACTTAGGCAGACTCAAAAGTGTGTAGAGAGAGAGAATAAATAGGGCTTAGTGATATATTGAATACAGAGGGTATGTTAAGCTGAGTAACGGACCCTCCTCAAAGATGTCCACCTCCTAATTCCCAAATCCTGTGTATATGTTACTTTACATGGCAGAAGGACCTTGCAGATGTGATTGAGTTAAGGATTTTAAAATGAGAAGATTATATTGTATTAACTAGGTGGGCCCAATGTAATCATAAGGGTTTTGATAAGAGGGAGGCAAGAGGGTCAAAGTCACGGGGCAGGAAATATGACCACAGAAGCAAGGGTCATAAAGAAATATGAAAATGTTTCAGTGTTGGCTGGAAAATGGAGGAGGGGGCCACAAGCCAAGGAGTGCAGCTGGCCTTTAGAAGCTGGGAAAGGCAAGGGAATGAATTCCCCCTGAGAGCTTCCAGAAGGAACGCAGGCCTGACAACACCTTAATCTTAGCCCAGTGAAACTGACTTTACACTTCTGATCCCCAGGACTATACAAGAATCATGTATTTGTATTGTCTAAAACCACTAAGTTTGTGGTAATTTGTTACCACAGCAATAAAAAACTAATACAGGGAGCGATGGAGAAAGAGAAATTGATGAGGTTCCCAGTGTCTGGCTTGGGTTGGGAGGTACATAGTAGTGACAGCAAGACAAGGACACAGGGGGAGAACAGTTGGGAAGAAGACAAGTTCCATTCTGGACAGGCTAATCTTAATATGTTTCTGCAACCCACAAGAAATCCACTAGATGGTTACACGTATGGTGCTGGTGCTTAAGAGAGAGGTCCAGGCTTGGGATGGAATTTTCCACAAAGTTGCCACTCACCACTTGGTATATACTTAACTAGGTCTACCGAGTTATCATGTTTTAATGAAAAGGTTAGCTTCAGGAGTACTACTGTTGCTATTGTTATGGTTATGATATATGCTATGAGGAGTGATTATTTCTACAGGCAAGACTGAGTAAGGGAAAGAACAATATTTATATTCTAATAGCATGGCAGCTATGTTACCCTGAGGAAGTTACAAATTCTCTGTGCCTCAGTTTCCTTATCTTTAAAAAGAGAATAGATCCTGAATGGGATTAAATTTAAAATGAGTGCTTGGCACTTAGTTGAGTGCCCAGCACAAAGTAAGTGCTCAATAAAAGGGAGCTAAGTAAGAACTGCTTATACACAACCCATTAAGAATATTTTGATAAATCATAAGAAGTTCTTATGTTGTCCAAAAAGCTGTAACAAATTCTAATTATTTCCCCAGTCATTTTCTAAATGTATCAAATACTTCATTTGCTATAGGACATTAAATGTATAGAGGACATTATCTCTGCTTACAATTTGTGCACAATTATGACAGGATATATATCAATAATGATAAAGAACAGTGTGCAAGGTGCTGGTGATACTAAAGATGAGTACAATGTGATTCCTGCCCTCAGGGAATGCACAGTCTTGAGAGGAGACAGATTAGATATAGATACAGATATAGATATAGACATATGTTTCTATATGTAGACTAACATTTATTGAGCACCTACTAAGTGCCGAGCTTTACAAGTATTTAACATGTATTACATTTAAGTTTACTTATTCAAGCCCTGTGAATCAGATATTTCCCATACAGTATAATTGTCTCCATAACATTCTGAAGCAATTACAGATTGAAAGTGGGATGATGAAGATAAGATTTGTCACTTCTCAGAACAAACACCAGTACCCCAATAAGTGACATGTAAAATGCCACCAGGCAACGTTTGATCCTGAGGAGAGAAGTCAATGGTTTGCAAAGGGTGCATGAACTTGCTTTACAAGGAGACCAACTGATCTGAGGGCAACTCTTGCTTATCCCCTCCTCATTTTTCCTCAAGGAAACATAAATGATATTTGCTGAGCCAAGCCTGTGCAAAGTGCTTTGCATAGGTCATGTCACTTGAGACCAAAGAGTAAACCCAAGCAGGTGAATGCAAAGATTTTGTAGGAGGCAGAGAAAACTGCTGATTAAAATTCTATTAGACCGGAAGTCTCCTGTAAATTTCACTAGCATTCCCAGGTCTCTTGCAAAAGTGCAGAACAGCTACTAGAAATATGACAACAAAGGCAATTAACCTCATAAAACAATGCAGATGAAAAAACAATGGGAGGAAAATGATTAAGGTTAAAATAAGAGAGGGAAACCAACATATTAAGAGAAAGAATAAGATTTTAAATGAGGTCATAATAGAAACCAGATGAGAAGCCCAAATAGAAAAGGAAAGTTTCAAAGAAAACAAACCAGAAAGAAGGAAAGGAACTGGGTGGGAAGAAATGACTAGAAATTATTTTGACTTTCTACGAAACAGTAGATGATATGCTGGTTCTCATTTCTGAGGTCAAGTCCCCCGTGAGGTCTCAAGCAAGTTACTTAACTGCCCTGATTAGGTAATAGGACAATGTCAGCACCTACATCTCATAGAGTTGTTCTGAGGAGGAACTGAGTACAGCACTGAGCTGCATGCTTGCAGCTAGAAGATCTTCCACCTAACAGTGCTGCTGCTGCTGCTGCTGCTGCTGTTGCTGCTGCTGATTTATGCTATCAACAGCATCCCACCAGGACCTCCCAAGATGAGATTCCATGACCTCTATTCCATGATAAGCCCAACAACCCTCAGATGTTCCAGTGCCACACAGATTCCTCAGGAGGCGTCTGTGATTTCAGGAAATGTGGTCATTTTAGATCATTCTCTCTAAGTCCTCTACGCAACACACATTTGTATCTGCAGGGCAACAAAGCAAGGAGCCACCATGCAAAGACAACCACAGCCTAGAAAAAGAAGGAAAGATAATGAGTTATTCACAAAGGTTTCCTGTCTTCTGGAAAACCCTGTGTCATTGTGTCTCAGAAGTCCCCACGCTCAGTACAAATATCCTCAAAATGTCCACTAAATTTCATGATTGCTCCACCTGAAAGAGTTGCTTAAGGGGCATCCCAACAATACCCATTAAGGTTTGTGCCTGGCAGGTTTTTAAGGCATCTCAAGCTTTCAATGTGCAATTGGCAAAGATTTAGCCATCGTGCACCATTCTGTCCTATAAAGCAGCTAAAGCTTAAATCTTTAAAACCATCTAAACCTTGGCATGCATCATGAAAGTATTGCAACAGAGACCACTGACAGGAACACCACTGTGTATCATGAAGGTACAGTGGAATACCTACATTAAGAGTCATTTCTCGGCTGGGCATGATGGCTCACACCTGTAATCCCAGCACTTGGGGAGGTCAAGGCAGGAGGATCACTTAAGCCCAGGAGTTCAAGATCAGCCTGGGCAACATAGTAAGACCCCATCTAAAAAAAAAATAAAAATAAAAGGAGTCATTTCTACTGTCTAAGGCACAATCAGAGTTTGCCTCTTCTTTGCTGTGTGGACTCTGCCAGAATGACAAAGGCCCCCTCCACCCTTTACAAATAAATCACCTTGCAACGCACTCCTATTTGAATATGGATGAGAAAAGGAGCATTTTAAAGAAAATCATTTGTCTAAACCAGGATTAATTTCTAGCACACTAAAAAGTGCACATAGGTAGTGAGGGAGCTCTTAATTCCAGATTCAAGTGATTAAATCATAAAAGAAGTTGTTGCTTTTTTTAAGGAACTCTTTGGAGAAATATTTTTAAGGCTGGACAAGAGATACAAAAAGAAAGCTTAACTTAAAAGAAGTTAAGCTTAGAGTGGCAGCTAATCTCCTTAAATAGGTTTCTGAGTGCAAGATGTGTTAAGTGTTGATAAGCATTTCCTTGGTAAATGGCCACTGGCCCCAGTGTGTGGTACTCCAAGAACAGAACCCCTGCCACGAATCTGCAAGATTCTCTGCAAAGAAAGAACTTTGCTTCATTAATAACTTTTTAAAACATGTACTAACCAATTCACACTGGCAGTTGAAATCTTCCCATCAAAATTCATTCTACAATCAGACTAAGTTCAAAGATGTATGCAGGGTAAAGAAAAAACTCAAGTTTAGAGAAAATTTGGGGTGAGTGGGGTAGGTGAACAAAATCATATAGTCTGAACTTAAAGTTTTAGAGTCAGGAAAATAGGATAAAACTAGATAGAGGACTTGGTCAAGTGGGTCAAAAAATAAAGGTTTCAATTGCATAAAAAGCCAAACGTGAGTTCAGATTTTTAATGTGTTATGCGTAAATACTTGCTGCTATTTTAATATCTGCCTTGACTTGAGCTGTAGTGGGACTCTGCCTGAGGCAAGATTTTTAATAGCAATAATAAAAATACTTAATAGTACTTAGAGCAAAGCATGTGTGGTCACAATGTTTTAAAGCGGAGAAGAAAAGGTAATTTTGAACATCTGCACTACATTTCCACATGATAAAACCACTACACTCCAAAATTATTCTGAAGTTTGGTGGTGCTAGAGGCAGGGGAGGAGGAAGAGGCAGTTCATGTAGAGAAATGTTTATTTAAAAAACAGAAAGGGAGACACAAAGGCCATTTATGGGAAAGCAGAGATGACAACCTTTATTGTAAAATAAAACTGCCAATTAATAGTGAGAGTCCAGTAGTCAAAATGTAAGGCTTATGTGTCTTCTCAGATCCATAATTATTACCTCCATAAATACTCCTGAGAATCAAATGTCTTTTATTTTCACAAAGTCCCAGTCTTCCCATGTGGTATATCAGATAAAACACCACCCCCAACCCCTCCTTTAGATTTCTTTTGCAGGACTTGCCTCATTTCCAGCCCTACAGTTTCTGAGAGAGAAGGAGTGGGGTTGGGGTGGGGGAGTTGGAGGCAGCTTCTCTCTCAGTCTCTCCCTCAATTTGTCTCTCTATCTCTGTCTCTATCAATCTCAATCTCTGTCTCTGTCTCTCTGTCTCTGTCTCTCTCTCTCTCTCTCTCTCACACACACACACACACACACACACACACTCTTATGTTTCTTTTTAGACTCAAGCTCCCATCCCTACCTCCCCCCAGCACATCTGCTTTCTAGTTAAAAGACTCTAGGTGAAGAAGTCTCCTGATCTGGGCTGCCCTTCCTCAATAAAACCAAGTTTCAAGCAGATGGGGCTAGGAGTTACTGTCCTTGCCACAGCCCTAGGCCAGCCGGCAGAACGGATGGGTCACTCTATACCAGCAGTTCACCACCAGAATTATTTTGCAATGTCTGGAGACTGTTTTGTTGCTGTCAGCACAATCTGGGGAAGGGTGTAAGTGCTAATCGCATCCAGTAAGCAAAGGTCCACTGTTCAACATCCTGCAATGCACAGGACAGCCCCACACAACAATCACCTTGCCCAATCATCAGCCTTGCTGAGATTGAAAATCCCTGGGCTACACCAATCCAGCAACATCCTAGTAAGTCAGTCTTCCCCCAACACTAAAAATGCTCAAATGTCTGGCAGCCCAGCTCAAACAGATGCGAGAGAGATCTGACTGCCCTGGGGGCAGGAAGAAGGGCAGAGAGTGGTAAGGGAACTGGCTGTCCTCCTGACCAAATCCTGGCTTAGCTGAGTAAGACCACTGTCCATGGGGAAACCTAGCAAGGCCATGGCACACTAACAACTACCACATGTCAATATTTTTTAACACAACCTGCAGATATACACAGTTTCTTTTTCAGGTCAGTTCCTTCAAAGCAGCCACATTTTTTAAAGCACTAATTGTGTAGGGCTAAAAAGTGTCAATAAACACAGGTATTTAAAAAGAGAAGGAGGAGGAGGAATAGGAGGAAGCCTGTGTTTTTATTAGGTAAGGAAGTCCTAATTCTTTTGGAGTTTGAATGGCAATCTCCACTTCTCTGGTGACTCTTAAAGAAGTCTTCGTTCACAGTCCCTTTGGAATCTGCCGGGGTTCCTTCCCAAAACACACCACTCCTAAAAGAGGTGCAGACTTTCGTGATAACTCACAATACCCAATGTGTTAAGAATCAGAGATCGAAACTACAGATCTAACAACTGTAAAAGAAAAATAGGTGGCTGGGCGCGGTGGCTTACACCTGTAATCCCAGCACTTTGGGGGGCCGAGGCGGGTAGATCGGGAGTTTGAGACCAGCCTGACCAACATGGAGAAACCTCGTCTCTACCAAAAATACAAAATTAGCCGGAATGTGGTGGCACATGCCTGTAATCCCAGCCACTCAGGAGGCTGAGGCAGGAGAATCGCTTGAACCCAGGAGGCGGAGGTTGCAGTGAGCCAAGATCATGCCATTGCACTCCAGCCTGGGCAACAAGAGCGAAACTCCATCTCAAAAGAAAAAAAAAAAAAAAAAAGGGCAAAAATGGCAGAAAAAAATACTGTTTCCTGATTTAAAAACAAACCAACCTCAAAAGCTATATGTGAAAATAGTAAGATTTGATCCTCTAAATATAACTAATTGCAAACAGGCTTTTACCAAATGTCTTGATTCAAAAAGCTACTTACTTATCCTTAATTCAGAAAGCTACTTACTTATTATCTAATTCAGGGGTCAGCACATTTAAAGAGCCAGATAGTAAATACTTTAGGCTTTGTGGACAAAGAGGCAAAATAAAGGGTACTATATACGTACTTATGTAATCCTTTCAAATGTAATCATTTAAAAAGGTAAAAAACATTCTTAGCTCCCAGGCCATTTTAAAAAAAAAAATGCTGGAAGATTATTTTTACCAAATGTCTTGATTCAAAAAGCTACTTACTTATCCTTAATTCAGAAAGCTACTTACTTATTATCTAATTCAGGGGTCAGCACATTTAAAGAGCCAGATAGTAAATACTTTAGGCTTTGTGGACGAAGAGGCAAAATAAAGGGTACTATATACGTACTTATGTAATCCTTTCAAATGTAATCATTTAAAAAGGTAAAAAACATTCTTAGCTCCCAGGCCATTTTAAAAAAAAAAATGCTGCAGGCCACATTTGGCCCATAATCTATAGTTTGCCAAATCTCAATCTAAAAATGCAGCAAGTCTTTGTAATTTTTACTCATGAAGTCTCACTCACCTTTCTTTTTCCTTTTTCTACAAACTACTTATACAGAACTATATTTTTCCTTTAGTGAGAATTTAATTCATTCTTATATGTTATAGCTGCTGTAACGATAGCCACTCCTAGGAATCACCCGTTAGCAGTTCACATTGCCTTTTTAGCACTCTATCCAAAACACTTAAGAGACCCCTCAACCTACATGCCTAACTGGAAACCCAAATAAAGTAGCCGTTTCACATCTAAGCCAAAGTGGAAGGGAAAGTAGATTTTACCAAATTAGAAGAGCAATGAAATGCACATGTCTTAGGAGTTACAAATACAATTTCTGTGTCTCACAATTGACACAGAAAGAAACCCAAAATACTCAACAAAAACTAGATAAAAAGTAAAGTTGGTTTTGGAAGACAAAGCATTTCTTTTTGGCAGTGAGATATTCATGAAGTTAAAAAAACTAAAATAAAACTAACTTTGATGAAATGGGAAAGGTCTAAGTGCCACCCATTTGTCCTTATTCTCTGCTCACAAAAATTCACCTATTTGTGAAGAATTTATGGAGGGCCAGGTGCTTTCATTTTCATGAGCCAAAAATGGAATGGGAAGACCTAGCCCTGACATTGCCTTCTACATGGAACTGTTTAATCTTCCCGCTGCTCTATGACCTCTTATAGTCCCCAATTCAACAGGCTCTGATAAGATGTGGCAAGAAAATAAATCAGAGCCTTTTGCATGTCTTCCTTTTTCACATTTATGAGAAAATAACCATGAGCAAGAAGCTAGAAGACAAGAAACCTAGACTGTGGTCTACTCTGGATTACACTGAAATCCCTGGCAGCATCAAGAAGTGGTTAGGAATAAGGTACTTCAATTGGCAGGTCCAAATTTGAATGCCAGATCCATCCATCACTATGTGCTCTAAGAACCCGGGCCAGTCACATCACCTCTCTAGGCCTCAACTTCCCCACCCGAGAGGCAGAGAAACCATTGTTCTGTTCAGAGTATCGTTGGAAGAATTAAATGGCACTCCTTGGGATGTGACTGGCACAGGCTGCCCTTAGTGAGTGCCCAGTAAATGTTACGTGTCATCACTGCTTAATTTCTGTGAGTCTCCATGTCCTCCCAGGGTTGACAAAAGTATCTGAGGAAACAGTTACAATGGAATGTGTTTTATAATGGAATGTGTTTATAGGCTTTATATACCAAGCCTCCTCCACATGTAAAATATTAATGTTTCCACTCAAGACAGGTAGGGCCTTGGTACAGCTGAGCCTGTCTCAACTACCCGTTGCTGCAGCTTATGAAACATGCTAACATACTCACAGAGCCTGTGCTTGGGGTCCTTTCTCACTGCTGAGGTTTTATTTGTGGGGCATTGTTTTAACAAACGATGATGATAAATTATGTCAGTTACCTAAAAAATATTTTTCAGAGCACCATCACACCTAAGGTAAAGCAGGAGGATGAGGGTGAAGAGGAAGTAATCAGAGCCTCTCCCAGCATAACCTCCGGACATTCTCACTCCTCCCTGGTGCCTCCCCACACCCCCAACCCTGTTACTTTCCTTTTCTCAGCAGGTTTCAAAATGCCTTGTGTCTAACGGCTTCCTGGGGCTCCACCAGTCTCTGTTACCGTAAAAAGCAGTCGATGATACTCATTGAAATGAAAATAGAGTAATTAGCATGTAGCATTCAAACTTAAAAGAATGTATGAGAATTTAAAGATAAGGCAAACGATGCTAAACAGAAAGGAATTTATTTTCCGTGTCATCAGAAATGTGAGGATAAAAATTATGAAAGCCTACTTTTGGATGCACTGTCAGATTACAGAGAGAGCGCTTTTCTGGAAAGATGCTTCATTGACATCCATCCTGCATGGAGTACTCGGAGAAAATGGAACTCAGTGAAAACAAAGGGAATTTGTCTCAAACTAGCATCAGTCAATGAAAATTCCACATAATCTCAAAAGAGATACCATATTCAAAATCAGATGCTTACTCAGGAAAGAGGCACAGAGGAGAAACATTCAGTTCTAGTAGTTAAATACTAGTAGGAGTAAATGAAAAGGCATGCCTTAGAATGCTCATGGCCTTGGGGCATCGTGGTTACAAATTATCAGATGTGTGTGAAAAAAATAAATAAAACTGAGCAATAGTCAGAAATGCCTTGTGTACTTGGGCAGAACGTCACAATCATTTCTTCACCCACATTCTCAACCTTGGCTGCACGGCTTCACCAAGATTTCATCAAACTCAACACATTCGAAGTCTTCCCTCAACCTTAGTTCCTCCTGCTGACAACGCTTGCCTGCCCACTGCTGTACCATATCTGCCTGCGCACAGGTCTATAGCAGTTGTCTCTTCCTCCTCAAAGCTCCCAGCACTCAGTTCTTAAGTTGTCAAGGTCCTGTCTACAGGTGGAGATGACCTTCCCCTTCAACTTCCATGGCCACCACCCAGATTCACACTCTTGGTAACCTGAATAGTCACAGTATCCTTCTAACTTCTCTCCCTGCTCTTGTTCTCTTCTCATCCAATCCACTGTCAACCGACCATCTTCTCTGGTCATGTCATTCTCCAGGCCAAATGCCTTCAAAGGCTCCCCAGAGTCCACAGAGTAAAGCCACTTCCCTGTGTCTGGTCCTCAGAGCCCTCAGTGATCTGAGACCAAACCATCTGCTCAGCTTTATTTCCTTCCCCCACTGAAAGGCAGAGTTTCAGCTGCTCCAGACTCACCGTGCCTCAAACTCTCCACAGTTCCCACCTCTGTGATTTGACTCAGTCATCTCCTCTCCAATCATGCTTCCCCACCAACCCCATGTGCTAAAATTCTTCCTGCCTTGAAGACTGGTTCTACCGTGGATGAAGCCAGTTGTCAGCTCTCCTGCCTTTAAGCTCTACAGCATTTGGATGCCATTCAAGGCCTCTTAGTGTACCACCCCAAGAAGCAGTAGCATGCAATGGGGACAGGTGCAGAGTCTAGAGTCACACTGCCCAACTTCCACTTTTGATTGCAGCTTTTGCAGTGTGTGACTGGAGGCAATTACTTACCTCACTCTGCCTCTGTTTCCCTATCTGTGTAATACACATGATGACAACAGTATTTACTTAGCATAGAACAAGACTTGATAATTATGAGCTGTTCCTCTTATTGCTCACCTGAATCTCTGAACAAGACCACAAAATTGCCACTGATACTCCCACAGCATCCTCCATATGGATGCTCAACATATGCCCAATGATGTCCAACACATTTTAGAAAAAAATGAAAGAAGACTGCCAGTTAAAGCTAGCTGTGAAGTTTCTCCTCCACACCAAACATAGAGCAATGATGCAGAAAACATTTTTTAATGGAGCTCATACCAACCATTATGAACTTTTCTGATATTAACAAAATAAATCACAGAGTAATTCTCTAGATATTTTTAACAAATTTTTCACTCATTACCATATTTGTTGAGCAGCTACTGGCAATATCTGAAGTCTGGGAATACTGATGGAATGTACTGATCAGGTAAGAAACTTACTGTATTAAAATAGGGAGCAATTGTTAAGTTCTGTAATATGTATAGGAAACAGACCTTGTAAAAGATCGTGTATATAAAATGTTATGTTTATATGTTTGGGAATAGTTTCTGCAATTAGCTTTGTTGGTAGAAATAGAATGTATTGAATCTGTAGAGTCAGAATTAGAAATGCCTGCATCAGCAAAATCATGGCTTAGGTCAGCAGAACTAGAGACAAGCATGTATTAAGGAAGCCATATGGTTTTGAGAAGGGGGACTGGAATGGCATTTAGAAGTTTGGGCAGAGATTATACAGGACAAGTTTGAGCCATCAGTAAAGGTCTGAAAGCTTAAGAAATTCCAGGTAATACCTTTTGCCTTGGTGGATCTCCCACTATCCTGGGTTCAACCTGGATAAGGAGACCAGGAGACCAAGAATTCATGTTACCTCTTTCTCCTGTCTGCCCACTCCCAGCACAGAGGGAGGCCCAGGTCTCCTGGGGGTTTTGCTTGTCCTGGGTTATTAGCAACTGTGGCCTGTAAAGACTTGGGTGCTCTTCTGGCCCTGCTACCAAAGAAGGGCAAGTTGCCCAAAAGGATTAACACAGGACATCAACAGGATTAGCAGCAGAACATATACCCCTTCCCATCAAGATCTTACAGCGAGATAAGTCCAAAGACCCCTATCTCTCTTCTAAGGACCAGTCAAGAAAATAGTAAGCAGGGTAAGTATAAGAGGATCTTGGTCTATTAATCCATTTCTTTTTCTTTAATGAGAGCAGTAGTGTTTCAGCTACTTGATCACTAAAACTTCTAGATGGAACAATATGTTCTTTGCAGAAAAAGCTAGAGAACAAGGTAAACTCTGAGCACATCAAACAATGTCTTATCAAATCAACCTGCATCCAAATACATCAGACAATGCTAGTGAGTAACGCTGAGTTTCGGCCAACCCTTTGGCTCACATTAGCACATCAGTTGGAGTTCCTGGGCAATGGCTTTGGTCTTCCAAGTAAGTTGAGATCATAACATTTTTGTTGTTGTTTCCTGCCAGACAAAGAAGTGGTTTCACACTCAGCCTTTTCCAGACCACCAAAAGACAATAAGACACTAAAGCAACCCACCCCATATGCAACTCCTGCCAACTCCAAATCTCCTAAAACAATAAGCTGAACAAGGCCAGGAGATGGGGTTTATGTGAGGTCCACCACCTCTGCCTGAGAATGAATCATAAAACCACTAGCACTCCATTCCCCAGCCTCACACTGCCTAGCCCCAACCTACTCAAACTGTGCATAATGAAAATGAAATCAGGAACACACTGAACGTAAAACCTCAAGTACATTTTAAATCTTGTTTTAGATTCATCTATATTAACAGAGGTCGGGCAACTTCTTTATTCAAGCTAGGTTATTCTTACTGGTATAATGACAAAAGTGATCAGACACATTTTTCTACTAAAAAAAAAAAAAAACACCCTGACAAAGTACATTCTAAAACTCAGTAGAGAATATGGAAATAGCTTGCAATAAACTTTGCCTTATAAAATAACTAATGAAGGAAATAACCCAGTTATTTGGCAATGGGAAACAACCATTTGTATATTATTACATATTTGGTAGGTCATTAATTAGAAGCACTTTTTATTTTCTAGCATAGCATTTTTCAAAAATGTCTTACAAAGAACACCAGTGCAACAAGAGAAAAGCAAGTCACGTAAGTTTGAGAAGCTCTGCCTTCTCTGGTCCCCTTCTTGGAAATGACAAATGCATATTTGCATATTAAAGACTGAGACTGTAACTCTGTGGAATCCCTCACTTCCCCAAGTTCATTTGGCACTGCAACCCTTTTTCTCTCATAACACATATCAACAGCCCACAAAATGGCTGTTCTGCCAAGCACAATTTGGGGAAAATTTCTTCTAGAAATGGGATGTAGGCCAGGCACGGTGGCTCACACCTGTAATCCCAGCACTTTGGAAGGCTGAGGTAGGCGGATCGCTTGAGCTCAGGGGACCAGCCTGGGCAATATGGTGAAACCCCGTCTGAACCAAAAATACAAAAAAAAAAAAAAAAAACCCAGGCATCGTGGCACATGCCTGTAGTCCCAACTATTCAGGAGGCTGAGGTGGGAGGATCACTTGAACCTGGGAGGTAGAGGTTGCAGTAAGCCGAGACTGCGCCACTGTACTCCAACCTAGGTGACAGAGTGAGACCCCGTCCCCCCCAAAAAAAAAAGAAAAGAAAAAGAAAAGGGACATAGTAAAATGGTTTAAGAGCTTAGACTCCAGAGTCAGGGTGATTCAAATACTAGCTTCACCATTTGTTAGCAGTGTGACATTGGGTTTGTCCCTCAGTTCCCCCAGGTAAGGTGGGCAAAGTAACAGCACCTACCTCCTAGGCCATGGGCCTTTCCATCTGAGTGGAACAGTCTTCTGAGATCCTCACATGGCTGGTCCTTTTGGTTATGCAGGTCTCAGTTCACACTGTCGCCCCCTCCAAGAGGCCTTCCCTGACAACCCAACATAAAATTAGCCCCACCCAGATCACTAGTGCTTCACTCTGTTCTCCATGACACGCCTCTATTTAACCACAAAATTGTCATCTATTTTCCCCCAACAGAATGTAAGCACCATGAAGGTACATTTTGTTAATTATCATTGCTATATCCCAAAACAGATCTTCAATAAGTATTCATCCAACGAAGGAATGAATGGATGGATTAATGAATGAATGAATTGATGGAAGAATGAATAAATGAATGAATGAATGAGATGATTCAGTGTGAATCAATGTAAAGCATTCTTCATGATGCCTGACACATAAGCTGACACATACAGATGCTATTTTGAAAACTTTTGGGGAACCGTGAGTGGTTAATACACACATAATCATAATTCTCCCAATAAGTAACATTCTGACTCCACAGTGTATCCTCTTGCTGTATTAGAGGTAAACATTTCACAACATTCATTCAGAGGTGTGCTAGTAAACCAGCTTTCAGGAATGGGCAAGGGAACGGGGAAGGTAGGCCCTAAGAGTAGCATCTTCCAATTTCCATGGTGTAAATACACCAAATATGACCAATTTCAGGCTATGTGTGGTTTAACACCAGGATCATGAGATTCCTGAGAATTTAACAAATGGCTCTCACAGGGCAGTACAACCCTTCTCATGGGAATGATCCTTTCAGGCTTTCAAGTCTTGTTTGTTGAGTTCAAGTTTAACATGAATCTTTTATATACAGATGTATTTTTCCAAATTCTCCCCCTCTTGATGAGCTAAAATAAGGGCTACCTACTCACTTTGGTCTGATGCTCAGGGAAACTAGTTGAATGTATTGGTCTGCACTTTCTGTTCCCCCTTCTGTGTGCTTTCAAACTGATGTTTAAGGATCTAAACATGATCTGTAACCACACCAGACCATTGTGAGAACCAGTCAATCTCAGAAAACCCAAGATGAATTGTGTTTAGATTCATTTAAATGGAGGCAGCCACATAAGGCACCATCTAGTAAGTGCTATCAATGAGCAGAATCTAATTGCAGAAGAAGAATGACTCCACCCTGAGCACAAGATCCCAACAAGGAGTGAGAAATGGTGCTGCAGATGGAGATTTCTCTGGCATCACAGCCTTGCTGCCCCTTGGCATCAAAATAAGACAGTAGCTTTTTCCAACTATAGTGATCCTCTATCAACTGCAGTTTTGAGATAACACAAGAAAAATTCCAAAATCCACAGTTAGTCTACATGCAAGTAACAACATGCCAGTAATTGTTGCTCCTCTTCTGTAAACTACATGAGCGGTCTATGAAGTAAGACATGGAGAAAATTACTTTCTGCTCTACTGTATTTGTTATCTATCGCTGTATAACAAATTACCTTAAAATTGAGCAGCTTAAAACAGTACACATTTATTATCTCACAGTTTCTGTGTGTCAGGAATCAAGGCACAACTTAAGTGGTTCCTCTGCTTCACAGTCTCTCACAGCCTGCAATCAAGATGTCAGCCCAGGACCTGTCATCTTATCTGAAGGCTCGACTGGGAAAGGATCCACTTCCAAGCTCACTAAATGGCTGTTACCAGGTTTCCATTCTTTGTGGCTGTTGAAATGAGTGCCTCTGTTCCTTACTGGGTGTTGGCTGGAGGCCACCCGCAGTTCCTTACCACATGGGCCTCTCCGCATGGCAGCTTGCTTCATCAAATCATGCAAGCTATGAAGGCAATAGAGTCTGCTAGTAAGATGGAAGTAACAGTCTTATGTAACCTAATCCTGGAAATAACACTGACATTCTGTTACTTTTGCCATATTCTATCATTTAGGAGCAAGTTATGAGGATCAACCAATACTCGAAGAAAGAGGATTATATAATGGTGTGAATTCCAAGCAGTAGGGATTATTGGAGGCCATCTTGGAAGTCTTCTCACCACATTCACCCTCTTGGAAGATGGATGGGAAGACCAGGCCCAACCAAAACATCTCTTTAAGCTTTTCAATATGAAACCAAGCCATGTGGTTTCCCAAGCATGTTGGTAAAGTATCATTAAAACAAAACAAGGAAGAATAAGAGTAGAGGACATTAAATTTGCAGACACAAAAGTCTTTTCCTATGTTCTAGGCAAATATAACCTACATCAGAGCAAATTCCTGGGAGCATCTGCACTTTTGCAAATCCCAATATGGAAGCCACGTCTTCTGATCAACCAAACAAGTGACTCACAAGAAGCACCACCATCTGAACAGGTATACTGCCAAGAAATCTAGTTTGGGCTAGAAGCAAATATCTTCTAGAATTTTTATTTATTGCTGTAGAATAGTTTGAAAACATACTTAATGCCATTTTATTGCTTGTTATTTTCTGTGAGATCCATGTCTCCCTACAGCAGTTTTGCCTGCCTGATACTTTTAAGGTCCATATCCACCACAGTGGCAAGGAACTGCTATAAAAATTTCAAACCTTGGCAGTCATCCACATTTTTTCTAAGCTCTACCCAACCACATATTCTCAGATATACGAGCATCCCAACACTGAATGGTAGTAAAAGGCCAGAGAGACTACCTCTGAAGGACTTCAAATGATTTAATCTACTAAGGGCAAAACACATACTCAGAAAACTTATAATACTCCGTCCTAGATGAATGTAAATGAAGACAAAAATTATCTTTACCCTAAACACTCAAAATTGGTCTGTGTATTTTACCATTCTTTCCCATATGCTTTACTTTCTGCAAATCTCATCCCCAATTCAGTAATAAAAATATTTAGGGTCACTGTGTTGCTAATCATATTTATTTTTTCCTTTAGAGAGGTGATATTTGATAAACAACTAAACTGAATAGTACCATACCTAAAAGACTCTGAAACCACAGCCACCTGTGAGAAAGCAATTGTTTATAAACCACCTTAGAGTTGATATGTCCTGCATATGCCTGGATCGCGGATATGTGTTGAATAATAATGGAATGCATGTGCAGTGAGCAAAGACTAATACAAAATTCCAGTTTAATGGTCTTAAGCCGGCAGGAAGGTCATAAAGCAGATAACAAAGGGAATTTTGTTAAGGATGTAGATCTCTTCCAACCTGTGAAAATAACTTGATAACACATTTTCACGTATAAATTAAGGCTTTGGGGAAATACAGTGAATGCTCTTACCTCTCTAAGATGTATGTTTTCCTTCTCTTTCTGGTCTAAAATCACTTCCAAGTGGCTGACCTGAGACTCAGCCTCTGCCATCCGCCGCGTTCGCTCATTGTCATCCTCCAGGCTTTTGGATGGCAAGCCTTTACTTTGCAACATCTCAAGAAGTTTTTTAATTGACTCATCTCGGGCATTGAGGGTTTGTTTCTGCGTTTCAATTCTCAGCTCCATTTCCTCTAATGTCTTCCTCAAAAGGAACAGCTCCTTAGCCTGCCTGTCATGCTCGGCTTGGAGCCGCCTGAAGTTCTCCTCGGTCAGCTCGATGGTGAAGTGCTCCGCTCCTCGGTTGCCACTCTCTTGCTGGAGGAGGTGGTTGAGGTCTCTCTGGGTTCGCAGCTCATCTTGAAGGGCCTGGATTGTCAACTGTAGGTGCTGCAGTGAGAAAGATGGAGCAGGAGAGGAGAAAGAAGGAAAAAAAGTCAATGAAAATGTCAAGTGCCGCTTGCTGCCACCACACTATGAAGATGGAATGTTAATCATGAGGTCCAGAGGGCCAGCCATGAATTCCTCCACGGTGACTTCAGAAGCATGGGACAGCACATGGAGAGGGGGAGATTAATTCAATGATGCTTTCTGAATGTCTTGGGAGAAGAGAAATGCACACATACACAGAAACAATAGATTAGTGTCAATCACAAGGGAAATTATACATCTACAGAGTTTTAATTTAGGAAATGGAAAAGGCTAGAGGGAAACTTTCACAAACACACCTTCTTTATGCCCAGAACGCTCCAGACTCAGTATTCCTTGTTTCCTAAGGTATTCTTTATTGTACCATCCATTATTTCCCACGATCAATATGTGTCGATTTAAAAATGAAAATAATAGCATCCACTACAAGTAGACACAAACAAAGACTTTATTTTTTACAAATAAAGCTGTGAACAGGTTTAGTAAACAGGATTACTGCATCTGCAAGCAAAAGGGAATAAATGCAGGCACAGACAAACACACTCAAACACACAAGGAGGTGAGGCTATACAGAGCAGAACAAACAAGCTGCAAAGAGTGGACAAACCTTGGTTCTTCTGGCATCCAGTAACTGAACAGCATGGGAAATGAAAAAAAAATGAAGCAAAAAATCAACACAAAGAAAAGTCCAGTGCAAGCAAAGGATATTTAACAGAAAGAACTTAATCAACATAAAGTACCTTCACAGAAGAAGGAAAAAAAAAGAAAAAAAAATCTAATTACAGCAAAGACCCATAAGCTACACGGAGTTTATAGCATTGACGTTTGATAGACACAGAAAAAAAAAAAGAAAGACCAAACCTGAGGTTTATCCCACCTTTTGTTTTCCTAAATCTCACTGACCCAGAAACTGAAAGTCTTGAAAGTATTACTAGAGAGGGAAGCAACTGTTATTTTGGGTCACCATTTTAAGCCAAGTCAGAGTGAAAGCACCAGAGAAACAAAATAGTTATCAGATGTGAGAAAAGGCACCCGTGCTTGAAGACAGGTAGTGAATTTGGCAACACCTTTCCCCATAGGACAAACCCCCAGGCTGGTCAGAGAAGGCAGCCACAAGCCTGAAGGCATTTCTATCCCTATGGACAAGCCAAGATGCTTCCAAGACAGCAGCTATTCATTCGCCAAACACATGATCCTGCTTGTGGAATGAACACAATGCTAAGCACAGGAATCAAGAGGGACATAAGACACAGCTTCTGCCCACAGGGAACTCACAATATTGTAAGGCATGGGGTAATACTATATCTAAGTTATATGAATATTGGAGCAGTCAACTTTTTGAAATCTTTCTGAATTCCTATAGCTGACACTCAGAGGTATTAAGATCTTTCTGAGTGTGGCCTACACCCAGAAACTAGCACTGGGTGATGCACTATCTTGATTATATTGTTTCTGGGTATACAATTCATTTTCCCATTTACGAATGTCCATTGAGAAATTATTAGAGCATTCTCATCTGTATACCACAGTGCCTCACAGGGTATTGAATGCAGAGAAAGAAACTGATATGTATTTAATGATGGAGGTTATTCATTTTTAATACAGTGCTCCCCTATAAAGTGTAACATACAAAGTTGTGCAACCATCAACACAATAAATTTTTTAACATTACCTCAGAGATACCTCATGCCCTTTAGCAGTCATTCCCCATCTCCCTCACTTTCCCCAGGCCCTGGTAACCACTGATTTACTTTCTGTCTTTATGCCTGTTATGGACCTTTCATATCAATGGTATCATGCATAAGTGGTTTCTTTCACTTAGCATGTTTCCAAGGTTTATCCATGTGGTAGTGTGTATCTGTACTTCGTTCCTTTTTATGGCTGAATAATATTCCATTGAACGAATATGCCACATTTTATGTATCCATTCATCAGTTGACTCAGACACAAATATTCATAGCAGCAACATTCATATTAGTCAAAAAGTGTTAACAACCCATTTGTCAATCAACTGGTGAATGGATGAAATCTAGTATATCAATTTAATGGAATATTATTCAGCCATAAAAAGGAATGAAGTGCTGACATACAGGATAACATGGATAAATCTGAAAACATTATGCCATGTGAAAGAAACCAGTCACAAAAGACCACATATTGTATGATTCCACTAATAGAATGACCAGAATAAACATATCCATAGATGGAAAATAAATTAGTGATTGCTGGGGGGTGTGGAGGAAATGGGGGGACTCTAAAGGGTATGGGGCATCTTCTAGGGTGATGAAAATGTTCTCAAGTTAGATAGGGGTGTCCTTTGCACCACTTTGTGAACATACTAAAACCAATGAATTTCACACTGTAAATGAGTGAATTGTATGGTACCTAAATTATATATCAACAAAGTTGCCACAAAAATCATGAGGTGGGACCATAAAGTAATCTAACCTTCCTCTACCAGCCCGCTGTCCTTAAACCACATTAGAACAGAGTCCACAGGAGTATCTGCAGCCTTCAGCCCAGAGATACGGCTGCAGCCAAGACTCTTGAAAGAGTGCTTTAGCAAATGTCTTTGAGGCATTTTATATGTATGTGTATATATATATATATATATATACACATATATAGCTAAATAGGTAGATAGTTTTTTTTTGTTTATTTGTTTTTGAGACAGAGTCTCACTCTGTCGCCCAGGCTGGAGTGCAGTGGTACGATCTCGGCTCACTGCAAGCTCCACCTTCCAGGTTCACGCCTTTCTGCTGCCTCAGCCTCCCAAGTAGCTGGGACTACAGGCACCCACCACCACGCCCGGCTAATTTTTTTGTATTTTTAATAGACACGGGGTTTCACCGTGTTATCCAGGATGGTCTTGATCTCCTGAACTCGTGATCTGCCCGCCTTGGCCTCCCAAAGTGCTGGGATTACAGGTGTGAACCACCACACCCAGCTGATAGATTTTTTTTTTTTTGAGACAGAGTCTCACTCTGTCCCCAGGCTGAAGTGCAGTGGCAGGATCTCGGCTCACTGTAACCTCCACCTTCTGGGTTCAAGTGACCCTCCCTCCCCAGCCTCCCAAGTAGCTGGGACTATAGGTGTACGCCACCACACTCGGCTAATTTTTGTATTTTTTGTAGAGATGAGGTATCACCATGTTGCCCAGGCTGGTCTCAAACTCCTGAGCTCAAGTGATCCACCTGCCTCAGCCTCCCAAAGGGCTGGGACAACACTTGTGAGCCACTGTGTCCGGCCGTCATTTAAATATTCTTGATCATGGCAAATCTTTGTCCTTTGAAGGTGGCTTGGATTTCTCAGATAATCCAATTTTATCTGGAGTCAAACATCATGAATTGGGATGATCACAAAGGAAATGATCTCTTATGAGCATGATCAAAAATAAGACTGGTTTTCTTAAGATTCATAAACCAGCCAGAAGGAAATTCCAAAGAAAAACTGCCAAATGCTTTGAACAGAAACAGCAACATTGGAAAGACCACTCTGTGAGGGAGCTGCCCCTTTGAATGGACACATTCCTTATTGCCCTGATCCTTTGTCCCCACATCTACGCAGTGGGGATAATCATAATGCCTACCACAGGGTTCCTGTGGGCAATAATGAAGATAAGGTGGCAAGTGCCAGGTTTGACAGCAATGGGAGGGAGGAAGGATGGTAGAAATGAAGGAAGGTAAGAAAGAAGAAAAGCAGGAAAGAAGAAAGGGAGGAGAGGAGAATGGAGGGAAAATTGGTCCATTTATCCATTCAATATACAGTTACTGAGTATCTCCCTCATACTCATGAAATACAAAAAAAAAAAAAAAGAAAAACAAAAAAAAAATAGCCCATGTTCAAAGTCCATGTGGACAAGTAAACCAATAAAAGCAACACTATGTCATGAGGGTTACAATAGAAGTCATAACCAGGTGGCTAGAAATGCAGAGAGGAAGGAACCCAGGCTAGGGGCATGTAGGAAAACATTCCAAACCAAGTGGCCACCAATAAACTGTGTCTTATTTGAAGGGGAAATGAGAGTCATCCCTGTGAAGAATGATGGAAAGAGAAGAGAAACTGTAAAAGCAAAGAGGTAAAGACAGACCAGATCTATTAAGAAACAGTGAAAGCAAAAATCTGTATATCATTTGTAACACCACATGCCATGCATGGTCCTAAGGTGTCTTAATCCTTAGAACCACCCTAAAAGGTAGCAACTGTTATGATCTCCACTTAATGCATAAGAAAATGGGGACACAAAGTACTTAAGTAACCTGCTCCCAGTCACCCACCTACGTAAGTGGTACAGCCACAGGTGTTCACTCAGACACTTTGACCCCAATGCCCCTGTTCAAACCACGACATCGTTGGCCTCTGAATTGGCACAAATGCTTCAAGATGGCAGGAGAAAAGGATGGGGAGGGGAGAAGTAGTAAAAGCAGACAGGTAGGCATTTATAACAGAAATAGAAATTCTCAAAAATAAGAATTAGCTATCTTGGCTGGGTGTGGTGGCTCACACCTTTAATCCCAGCACTTCGGGAGATCAAGATGGGAGATCACTTGAGGCCAGGAGCTCAAGACTAGCCTGGGCAACATAGAGAGATCCCATATCTATTTAAAAAGAAAGAATTAGCCATCCTAACCAGGCTGTTCCTTATTCAGAAGTGGTTACGATGGATGCTTCCAGGCTGTACATTTATTAAGAAGCAAAATCTATTTTTCAGGTAGTCACACTATCAGTCCACTAAATGACTTCAGCATGATGAAGCAATCTCATAATCAGCATAAAATTTAGTGTTCAATATTTTCTCAAATTCATGTTTATATTTTTCATTTTCTTTTAATTTTTCATTTTCTTTTAGTTTTCATTTTCTTTTAATTTTAAGATATTCAAAATCAAATAGGAATCTTGTTCCTACAAAAAAGATTTTTGAGGAAAATACATACCTTGTAGATCCTTGATCATCCTTTTGCTTTACATACTTGAAGACGGGAAGGGTATGTGAGGTAATCTTATCCATCCTCCCTCTCCCCTCTTCTCTCTCCCTCCTACTCTCTTCTTTCTGGTTGTTCTACTTTTTAGCAATTCAACTCAATCAAGTTTCAAAACTCATTTATCAAGCTGGGCACAGTGGCATATGCCTATAGTCCCAGCTACTCAGGAGGCTGAGAGGATCACTTGAGCCCAAGAGTTCAAGACCAGCCTGGGCAACATAGGGAGACCCTGTATCTAAAAAAAAATATATATATATATATATATATATATAACCAGATTTTCAGTTACGTATTTAACATAGACAATTTCAATTATAAAATATAATAAGAGAAATAATCCATAGAAATTGATAACCTTTCTGTGCCTCGGTCTCCTCATTTGTAAAAGGAGGAGAGTAGTAATTCCTACTACCTTGGAATCATTAAATTTAATGAGGATAAATCATTTAATGGGGATTAAATGAGTTAATACATATAAAGCTCCAGAAAGTACCACATGCAGAGTAAGACATCAATCAGGATAGGCTTAGGATATGCTGCAGTAACAATAGCAACAAAAAACTATATTCTGAAAGACATAAACCATCTGCTGCCAGGGAATAGGAACATTCAGAACTCAAAGAAACCTTAAAGACTGCCTTGTTAACCTCATTTTATAAACAAGAAAATTGTATTCACACAGATTAAATGACAGGCTCAAGAGCAGATACACACTGACAAAGCCAGAATCTGGGTTTCTGGGATCCTGGACTCAATCCTGGTATGTATTTCAATAACCCTAAGAGTAGACCAAAAGGGGGTAACTGTACACTTTGACTAGGAACTTTGACAACTGTACACTTTGACAATGTAGGAAATGGCCATGGTGTCTCTGACAAGGAGGATGAGAGATACCTAAGTCACTTCACTTCCATGTCACTGGGTCCTATCCAGTAGTTAAATCACATGGAATGATCCAAGGCCAATTTATTTAAGACTTGTTTTCTAAGTACTCAGAATTAGACTGTGCAAATATTAGAAGACATATTCAATAAAAACTAGCTCTAAAGGACCAGGATACAATACAAGTGAATGCTCTAGCAAAGCCACAGCACCTTCTCTATGAGGGAAAGGTACGAAAAACAGCAGTTTTCAATTTCCTCCTCCAGAGGGAGTTCCTTCAAACCAAATCATCTACCCTTTCCCAACTATGAAAACACACTTCTTTTAAGACAGTCACCCAAACTCCACTGGCATTCATTTCATCTTGTTACCTACAGCAAGTACCTACAAACCAGAATTTGCATGGCTGTCTTCTAGGGCCATCTCTTTGGAATCTCCCAGGCATCACTGTGGTCTCAACTTCCGAAAGCTTCAGTCATTCTTTCCGTGGCTTCCATTCCACTGCACATCAGGACAGAGACTTTCCAATATCCACTTGCATTAGGAAAGGACATTACCAGGTGATCCAATCTCGTGCCTGGGTCCCAGTCAAACTGCTGTCAACTTAGCACTTACAGCACAGCTTAGCACTTATGGCAAAACAGCTAATTCTCCTCAAGTGCAAAGTGAGTCTGTGGTTGAATGAGGGCTCAGAAAGGTTTTTACTCGCCACCCTGTTTCTGGGATCATTCTCCAGTTGTCTGCAAAGATTCAAAATTCAAAAGGCAAACTCCATTCTCCACTGTCTGCCACTGGAAAGATACCCTGGAGGAAAGTAAAGCAACTGTGACAATGGGAATCCAGGATGCTGTCTGCAGTCACTTTGCTAGGAGCACAAATAGAATGTTTTACATTTATCCTAATACTTGGCTTTTAACCCAACCCTGTTTAGCCTTTTTCCAAACTTAGTTGCATACTTTAAAGTCTCCCCTGGATAGTAAAGACTAGCCCCATCTCCAGTCCACAAAAGGGAAAAAGCTTAAAATGACTCATCTGTGCATTAAAAATAGGCAAATGGAAGGGGAGATAAATAGCTTGGTGTGTCCAATTTATTCCCAGTTTCAAACATGCAGCTCTGGGATACCATCCCAGGACAATGAAGGAGGTCATAATGACTTCTGTTTCTAGGCTTCCGGGAGATGCATTTTCTGATAGGCCCTCCTCTACACTACAGCTAGATAAAAGCAAATATACTTTTCAAAGCATAGTTGAGTTTACAAGGAAGTAAGGGAAATCTCCAAGGGAGGGGTTGTGGGAGAGAGCAATCTCTGGTCTCTCCTCCTCTTCTTATAAGGAGCAAATGCCAATCCAAGCACTGAGCTTGAGAAAGCGAACTGGGACTCACTGAAGCGAGGGAAATGAGATTCTTCCAGCAAGCCCATATTTGCAGAAGGGGTGAATGTGGTCCTAACTGCCCCCTGGCGCCTAACAGATGCAAATGCAAATCCTTGTAATGGGGACAGGCAGTGGGTGGACAAGGACTGGGAGAGGCGATGAGGCAGAGAACAAAAGCCCTCAGGAGTCCAAAAAATTCAGATTAATGAAACACAAGCTTACAATAAAAAATTACCACAGACACAAGGAAACTTCCACGAGTGATGGCCATATGCAGAATATAAGGCGTTTTTGAAATGTTTACGAAAATAAATAAATATTTTAGCAGAACTATAGAATTGAAGAATCAGCATGGAAAAGTGACTCTCCAAAATTATCAACCAGATCTGAAAAAGAATAAAAACATACAGCAATGAAAAATAAAGTATTTAAAGTGAAACCTAACAGATGGGGTAAGAAAAAAGAGAAAACTAGTGAACAAAGACACAATGGAGATAAGCCACAAAGCAAAATGATGGTTCTTTGAAATGACTAATAAAACAAACCTCTTCAGAAATGAGTACACATAGGAAATATTTAAAAGATGATATGAAAATACTGTTGTTAACTTTGGGCCAACAAATTCTGAAATGTCAAGAAAATGGACAAACGACTAGTCATACCTTACATAATCTGACTCTAGAAGAAACAGAAATCCTGAAGAGTTCTGCAGCTATTAAATAAATACAATCAGAATTTTAAAACTCTTCCTGCAAAGAAAGCCCAGGTGATTCCAATTTGCAAAAACTTTCAGAAAAATAGAAAGTCTTCATTCTCTGAGACTTGATCATCTTGACACCAAAGCTAGGCATGAACTATACAAGAAAGGTAACTTCTAGTCCAAACTTCACACTTAGACGATGAGTATTATTAGCAAGTGGAATACAGGAGTATATTAAAAAGGTAATACATCATGACCAAAATGTGTTTCTCATAGGAATTAGAGGATACTTCAGCATTAGACAAAGTATTCTATAAATAATGTTAACAGAGTAAAGATGAAAAATAATTATGATCAGCTCAAGATATAAAGTCTTAGTGTTTTCTAAAAATTGTTACAAACTAGGAATAAAGAGGAATTTCTTTAACTTAGAGTATATCTGCTGCAAACTGACAGTATCATTCTTAATGGTAAATGTTAGAAGCATGCCCCTTAAAAGGAGGAATAAAATTACGCCATTATCAGCACCACTTGTAGAATGTTGCATCAGCCTTCTCCTGGAGGCTTAAGTTAGGATAGTAAGACCAGAAAATAAGGAGAAAAAAAAATAATTCAAAAGAAGAAAAGTTCTATTATCATCAATTGTATTATGTGGTTTTCTACTTAGAAAACCCAAAAGAATCTATAAATTATTAAAAATAAGAAAGTTATTTCCTTATCAGCAGGGCACAAAAAATGTAGCCATAAAAAGAAGAGTAGTAAATTTGACAATGTTAAAATTAGGAATTTCTGTTCAACAAAAGATACTATAAACAGAATGAAAAAACAATCCACAGTTGAGAGATGATGTTTGCAATACATTAAAATGACAAAAAATTATTATCAAGAATATATATAGAATTCCTATAATTCAATAAAAAAATACCAACAGTTAATTGAAAAATGCACAAAAGAAATGAGCAGGCATTTCACAGAACAGGAAATACGATCAGCCAATAAATGTATGAAAAGATGTTCAATCTTATTAGTAATCAGAAAACCACATGAGCCATATGGAAGCCACAACAACAAAGCATTTTATACCCTACTCTCTTAGCCACACACACACACACACACACACACACACACACACACACACACACTATAATAATCATAATAGCAGTAGCAAAAATAAATAACAATAGCAAGTACTGACAAGGATGTTGATCAATAAGAACTCCTAACACAGCTGCTGCTGCACGTAAACTAGTGCAACAATGCAAGAACGAACCATGCATATCCTCACCCAGAAATTTTACCCTTAGGTACATACCTGAAGCCGGGGATGGCAAACTACAGCCTAAGGGCCAAATCTGGCCTTTTGCCTGCTTTTGTAAATAAAGTTTTATTGGAACACAGCCATATCCATTGACATATAAATTGTCTTTTTTTTTGAGACAAAGTCTCACTCTGTGGCACAGGCTGGAGTGTACTGGTTCGATCTCAGCTCACTGCATTCTCCACCTCCCAGGCTCAGGCAGGTCTCATGCCTCAGCCTCCCAAGTAGCTGGGACTACAGGCATGCGCCATCATGCTGGCTAACTTTTGTGTTTTTAGTAGAGACGGGGTTTCTCCGTGTTGCCCAGGCTGTTCTCGAACTCCTGACCTCAAGTGATCCTCCCGCCTCGGCCTCCCAAAGTGATGGGATTACAGGCATGAGCCACGGCTTCCAGCCTTATATATTGCCTATTGCTACTTTTGTAGTACAATTATGAGTCAAGCAGCAGACACCATATGACCCATGAAATCTAAAATATTTACTAACTGGCTCTTTACAGAAAAAGTCTGCAGGCCCCTGCCCTAAAGAAATACTTGTACATGAGCACAACAGACACATACAAGAACATTCAGTACAGCACTATTCCTAATAGCAAAAACTAGAAATAATCCATCAACAGGAAAACAGATAAATTATGACACATGCATGTAATGGGATGTTAGATTATTGTGCAAAAGAACAAATGACAGCTACATGCAACAGGAATTTATCTTAAGACTATTGAATGGGAGAAGTAAAAATAGAGAATATATACAACATCATCCCACTTAGACAAGGTTCAAGGGCATGATTATCATAACACAGAAGAAGAAACAGAAACTGAGAAGCACTCATGTGTAACATCAACAGGATGGGTAATTTTCTCAGGTGGGGCAGGGAGGCTCTCCAGGTGTTCATGTTAGTATTATATACCATAATTTACATATGTGATATTTTGTACCTATCCAACAGCATAGAATAATCTCCTTGGATGAACCTGTGGGAGGAGTATAATACAGTGTGTAACAGCCCAGACTCTGGAGCCAGGCTGCCTGGTTCCAATCCCAGCCCTATCACTTTCAAGCTGTGTGTGTCTTAGCATCTCTGAATCTCAGATTCCTCATCTGTAAAATAGGGATGCAAGACCTATCTTACCTCATGGAGTACACACAAATCATAACTTCAGTGGCAAGCATGAGCTCAGAATATGCTCAGCATCACTCCCCACGTATCAGCAGACCCTGTCCCTACAGCCATCCTCCTTCACCCTGCATGGTTGAATCAGAGGCCAGAGCCAGGGCACTGTGATACACACTGGCCCTGGGGCAGAGGTGCACTGATGGATTATCACAGGATCCAGATAGGAAGGTGGCCTACCAAGGGCAGGGGGTGTAGGATATAGTCTCATAATCATGATGTTTGGCTAGAAAATGTCTGCACATGGCTCCTAAAGTGAATTCACAAAGAATGAGAAGCCAACTTCAACATCAGCAGCACCTGAAATCATCACCTACCAGGTCAACAAGAAAAATATATATTTTTTTTGCCTTTCCAAAGTAAAGAAGCAACCTGAGTCCTTGCATCTTATCTCAATTTATCTTTCCCATACAGTGCACAATTACAGTGTAGGGAGGAAAGCATGGGTTTTGAGGAATATTGGCTGAGAGTCTCTCGATTACCAGAGCTCAGTTACTGAACCTCCCCTAAGCCATAGTTCGGTCATCTGCAAACTGAGGATAATAGTGTAGACCTCACAATGTTATTCAAAGGCTTCAGTGAGACACTGTGTGTTCCTCTAGACAAACCCTCAAGAAAAGCGAATCCTCAACTTCAGATACTGGTGACATTGGAGCCAAAATGCCAAGACCATTAACCTGGTGTACTTCTTTAACCAATCAGGCCACTGAAACATTAAGCATCCTCATGGCTTTTACCAGACTGTGTTTCAATAGTGTTTCCCCAAGTACATTCCCTGGAACAGCATTCTGCAGATGTTAATACGTGTTCTGTTGGGGGAGTAGTGGAAAGGAAGGGTTCTATTATCATGTATCATATAATCATGTATTCACTATACACACACTTGCATATACACACACACACATACAGAATGACCCTTCTCAAGGACAGTTTCTAATTTTCATAATGAAGTATAGAAGAAAGGTGAGAGGAACAGAGGGAAACTGTCTCACCAGACCATCGGCACAAGGGAACAATTTCAGAGAGAACAAGTTTCCATTCCTATTTGCTTAGCTATAACTAGATTGAGGGGATGGGGGTGCAGAGAGTGTCCTTAACCTTGGATTACTCTGCCCTGTCCTCTCCATCAAAACTCAGATGCCTCACATCCACCACTCACTCATCTGACAATACTGTTCCAAAGCTGCCAACACTATGTCCACTTCACAAGAGCCTAAATTGGGGTGGCTTAAGGGATTTGATTGTAATCACATCATTAGCAGATACAGGCCAGTGTCTAAAATTGAGGTTTCCTCCAGCCAATTCTACAGTCTCCCCTGCTCTAAAAATACTACAGAATTTCATTTTGAACAACTCATATAAGATCCTATATTCATTCAGTTCTGAAAAAAGTTACAGTGAAAATACAAGAAACTAAGCCCTACTTGAGTTTATATAAAAAAGAAGGAAAAATACACTTTGCCTTAGCCAACGTTTATAAGAGTGACTTCTAATAGCTACTGGAGTCAGAATCTAATCCAGATCTCAGAATGTCTAAAACACAAAAAGGTAACTAGAATGAAAATATAATTATATATGTATGATGTGCATGGAACACACAATTATTTAAATAGGGAATGGCCAGATGTTTAGAATCTACTGTGTCTTATCTCCAAACATGGAAAATATGAGTTCCTGGCAGGTTTGAAAAATTGTGTGACCTTAAGCTCTTTTCCACACTATGGGGAAAAAACAAAAATGATAAAGTTTTGCACTGTAAAGCAGCTTAGGGTTTCATTGCTATGAAAACTGTCTCCAAGCTATATAAAAATATGAATTGGCTTATATCCAAAAGTCATGAAGTTTTTTTTTTAATAAATCCATACTCCTTCTCAAGCAAGTACATACCATAACTCTTTCAAAGAAAACAGAATCTCTTTGCAGACAACTTGGCCTGCTCTACTTCTCCTGTGACTTTATTTTCTTATTAATCACTTTCTAGTTTGTCTGTAATTGAATGTGAAGGGCAGGTTCTCTGATCCCTTTCTTTGTAATCCTATGTACAGGCTGTACAACACTCTTCATGACTTCAAACCTTCCTTAGGCTGTGTCATGTGTGTGAAAAGACAAACAGCAGACCAGCTAAGAACATGTGGCCCCAGTGTGTGGTGGAAGAGTTGGCCTGCTGAGAGAGGTATAAAAAATTAATATTTAGACATATGGTCTAGCCTCTAGGCTTTCTCTTTCGGGGTAGAATACCCCAAGGAGAAGCACATATAACTAAATAAGGAATATGGATAGGTGATTTTTAAAAGCACTGGGACTCTGGGTTCCTCACCCACACACTGTCATTGATAACGCATAACTCACTTTGGTTGATAATATGTGACATTTTGCCAAGATTCATAGCACTAAGAACAGTGTACATGGGAAAGCCCTCTTGGCAGTTGCTTTTGTACACAAAGAGGAGTTCTGGTTTTCATTACAGACCAATACTCTAAGGTGGCACAGTATTGGAATATTGCACTGAGCTTAGAGTTAAGGACTTAAGTTCTAATTCTAGCTTTGCAACTAACCAGTTACATGATCTGGGGAAAAATCACTAAACTTGTCTCAGCTTCTGAGAACAGTGGTGAAGAGTTGAGTTTTATGAATCCTGGATCTACCCATGACAGCCTGTGATGCCTTGAACAAATTACTTAAGTACTCTAAGAATCAGACTACTCATCCGTAAACAGGAAATAATAATTGTAACTCACTGCAGGGTTCATACAAACACCATAGGAGATGCTTACTGAGTGAGCAAACAAGTTCCCTTAAAGCATGAAGCACAGGGCTTGGCACATAATGAATGCTCCACAAATGTTAGCTATTTTCATTATATTGAGACACTGGTGGTGGCTAGAGGCCTAGAATTAAAATTTCTGTCCTCCCTCCTCCAATTTGGGCAGGGAAAAGAAACGGGCATAATGAACATAAATCTTTGATTATCAAATAAATGCAACAGTGGGAAACAAAATGCTAAGTGCTTTGGCATTTTTTTAAATAAGAGAAAAAGGGAAATAGATGTTTTAAGACCAATTCGAAGATGGATATAATGTATTTCCCATTAACTGATCTATAAATAACTCTACAAGCGACTCTCAGGAATACCAACCATTTCTGTTTTGAAGGTCAGTGTTCTTTCCCTGTTGTTAGCCAGTAATCCACAACCGACTAAAGGATAATGGCATGCCCTGTTATCAACACTTCTCAACCTGATACAGGTTACAAAAAAAACTACAGTTTAAGAAATACTTGTATTTTTAAAATGTGTTCAGAGAAGCTACCCCAAACATGTAATGATAGAAACGATAACTAAAATAGAAACGCTTATAATATTAACAGTCACAGCCATATACAGTTATTATAGGACGGCTCTTTCATTTAACTGCTTAGCAAATGTTTAATGCCAATGATGTTTTGAAGGTTTTATTAAAATTTCCTTCCCTGTCACTTCCTCTTCACCCTCCAACATGCTCATTTAGCAAAACTGCTCACCATCTAAGTACTTTTCAGAATTGTAAGATGTCTTACCTAAATTAATATCATTTCAAATAGCTGGGTGGCAGGCATTGAACTATATTAACTTTCCCCTACTCTGAGCTGCCTGGGTTCATCAGCCAAACTCTAGTCCTTGCTACTCAAAGTTTTAAAGAAAAGAGATTTTCCCCATGTACCCTCCCTGCTTCTCTCTGCTTGTTGAGTCACTCCACCCATGAGAAGGGAGAATAACAGACCTCCATGCTACTCAGAGGATCCTTGGACCAAAAGCATCAGCATCACCTGGGATCTTGTCAGAAAGGTGGGATCTCAGGTCTCACCTCAGACCTGCTGAATCAGAATCTGCATTTTAACAAGACCCACAGGTATTCTGTAGTCACATGAAGGTTTGAGAAATGCTTCCCTAAACTTAAAAAAAAAAGTTTCAGTTTTACTACTGATTTAAGATTATTTGGTAATGGAAAGTTAGGGAAGGAAAGCACTCTGAACACAATACTGTAGGATAGTCCTGAGAAACAGACTGAAAAGCCAGTGTGTGTGATTAATAAAGTCTGAGTAAACTATGAGTGGTGCCCCCAGCGCAGGACACTACTAGATAAAGTGGGTCATTCACTCATTGATTCAACCATTGTTGAACTATGTACTATTTTTTTTACAGATCATAATAGATGTTGATATTTTCAGGGCACATGTGATAATTTAATACATTCATATAATTTGTAAAGATCCAATCAGTGTTCTTGGGATATCCATCACCATATATATATGTGTGTATATATATATATATATATTTTTTTTTTTTTTTTTAAGACAGAGTCTCACTCTGTCGCCCAGGCTGGAGTGCAGCGGTGCAATCTCGGCTCGCTGCAAGCTCTGCTTCCCAGGTTCACGCCATTCTCCTGCCTCAGCCTCCCAAGTAGCTGGGACTACAGGCACCCACCACCACGCCCGGCTAATTTTTTTGTATTTTTAGTAGAGATGGGGTTTCACCGTGTTAGCCAGGGTGGTCTCGATCTCCTGACCTCGTGATCCGTCCACCTCGGCCTCCTAAAGTGCTGGGAGTACAGGCTTGAGCCACAGCACCTAGCCAATATTTTTTTCTTTATGCTAGAAACATTCAAATTATTATTATTCTCAAGCTATTTTGAAATGTATAATAGATTATTGTAAACTATAGTCACCCTACTGATCTATCGAACCCTATGTCTATTTCTTCTATCAAACCATGTATTTTTACCCATTAATCAACTCTACCAAGATAGCTTTCCAAGTCAAAAAGGAAATCCTGCCAGGTTAAATTATATACATATAAATGTGTGTGTGTGTGTGCGTGTGTGTGTGTATATAAATATATATATATAAAATTATATACAATTGGCCCTCCATATGCACAGGTTCTACATCTGAGGATTCAACTAACCACGGGTTAAAAATAATTGAGGGAAAACAAAAAATAATACAACAATAAAAAAAAGAAAAAAATCCAGCATAAGAACTATTTGCGTAGCATTTACATTGTGTTAGGTAGTATAAGTAATCTAGAGATGATTTAAAGTATACAAGGGGATGTGTATAGGATATACGCAATACTACACCATTTTATGTAAGGGACTTGAGCATCCACAGATTTTGGTATCTGTGGGAGTCCTGGAACCAAACCCCCACAGATACCAAGAAATGAGTGTGTATGTTGTTTACTATTTCTAAAGATTCCATAAATACTGAATTTTAATTCTGTCCTGCTACTTATGGGTATCATTATTTAAAGAACAATCCAAGAAGACCTTTAAAAATTATCCGATAGATGCCAGAGGCTAGGAACGGTGTGTGGGTGAAAAGGAAGATGAGGAGAGGTTGGTCAATGGGTACAAACATGTAGTTAGAAAGTATAAATTCAAATGTTTGAAAGCAGAATGGGGTGGGTGACTATAGTTAGCAACAATGTATTGTATATTTCAAAGTAGCTAGAAGAAAGAACTTGAAATCTTTAGAACATGTAAAAATAAATACTCAAGATGATGGAGTATTTACCCTAATTTGATCATTACACATTCTATGCATGTAACAAAATACCACATGTATCCCATAAATATGTTAAATGCTATGTATCAATTTAAAAATAATAAAACAATTAAAAAGTCATCACAATACCAGTTCTAGGCATTACACTAAACTGTTTTGCTCATTTGTGCTTTTAAGCAGCATTTCTGTAGCATGTCTGTGCTCTCGGTGGAATTTTAAGTGACTGGGAAAACCATGAGGAGTCTGTGATAAATCTTTTTCCTTAATTATAACTTGAATAATGTACAGAAAAAAAATTGAATATGTGAATATACTGGTTCCTAATTAGCCTAATAATTCAAATTCTCTAAGGTTTTCCATTTTATTAATGAACTAGAATCAAAGGCCTGTATCATTTTCTTTCTCTAGTGTGAAGATAAGCTGCCTACTGCTATATCTACACAATGCCTGTGGTCCTTAATATTTAGTGAATATATATATTCATATATATATGGGGTGGGAGATGAGTGAATGAATAAATGAAAGAATATACCATACCCCATAAACAAAAATATGTCCAGCATACCATAAAAAAGTAATATGAATGGACTAGAAAAAAAGAGAGGAAAATATAACACAATGATCATTGCTGGGGAGAGGAGGATGGGGAATGACTGCTAAAGGATAGAGAGTTTTTAGGAGAGGTAATTAAATTCGAGTACTTAAATTTTTAAATTAGACAGTCGTGATGGTTTCATTACTCTGTGAATTTACTAAAAATCACTGAATTGTACCATTTAAAAGGGTAAATTTTATGATACATGAATTATATCTCAATAAAGCTGTTAAAAATGATGGGAGGTGAGAGCATTATGGATGCCTTCCTTTCTAGTTCCCATTTTCATTCAGCAAATATTTTTTTCCAAGAATAACTTATTTACTCATCATCGCTAGGCTAGTTAATATTCTTTGGGTTGCAAGCAACAGAAAACAACTTGGCCTGTCTTGAGCCACAGAAGGGAGTGCATGAGAAGGATATCAAGGCATCTCCCTGAATCAAAGCAGCAATTGTGAAAACAAGACCCAAGAATAGAAGGAAGCAGCACACAGCATGAATCTCTATGAGAAGCGTGGTTCCATGTTACTTGGTTTCAAGGATTCCCTGCTCCAAATTGAAAATACCCAGGATGGAGTATAGAATTAGCCTGGCTTGGGCCAAGTGTCTTCCATGGATCAATAGGTTGTGGCAGCTGACCCTCACCATCAGAAGCTACTCCAAGAGGAAGAAGAGTTGCTTAAAGGTCCGCAGCAACCCCAAGAAGAATCCACTACAATTGCTATTCTGATTAAAGAAAAAAGAAGCAATATAAATAATATGACAGTGCTATGATTATGTTTATTTGGAGTAGGGGATTCCTAAAGTACCCTTTAGGACTCTATACAAGACTCAGGTGAACTGCATGATAAAGATGTAACCATGCCAGTTCAACCTTCTGACATGCAGTATTCGGTTTTCTGTTCCTGTGTTAGTTTGCTAAGGATAATGGAAAGTTTTAAAGATTTGATTTACTATCCCAAATTAAGAACTCTGACTATGACATCAGACAGTCTGGTGCCAAAAGCCTGATCACTCACTAGTTATGGGGTCAGACAACCTTGAATGGGCCTCCAATCTGGTCATGCACTAGCTTTAAGGTCATATAACCTTGCGGAGGTGGGGGCTGTGGGATATTGGCAGGTTATTTTCGCTAAACCTCAGTTTCCATCTCTTTTAAAAGCTGCTAATAACACAAACATCTTGCAGAAGTATGATAAAGTTAGATGATAACACATGCCCAATACTTACTTATGCCTGAAACTTAGTAAGTACCCCAGCCAACAGGAAGCCATCATTTTAAAGCTGCTACTACTATTAATATACAAATACAGACTGCAAACTGTTCCAGAATGCAGTGCAAACAGGTGAAACTGCAATGGCAGTGGGTGGGGGCGTGGCGGGCAGTGAAATAATGTTTGGCTGTGTCTATACAAAGAAAATCTTTCAACCAGAGAAACTTTTTAGTTTGGCCACTTCAAGTGCTAACTTGAAGCAAATAAAGCAATTGCACATAAAATACCTGGAAAGAATAACCCTAGATTTTGCCACAAGCTGGTACATGCATTTTAAAGAGACAGCAAATATTTAACATCACTGAACACTAGTGATGGCACAGATCACAAAGATAATCTTTGTTTCTTTTTGCAGGAGGATAAACTAAGGCCCAAAGAGGTTGACCACTGGTTGTCTGAAGTCACAACAGAAATGACAGCACTGCTAGTTGTGAAGTCCAGTCACCAAACTCACAGCACAAAGCTCTTTCCTGCTCTTTCCCTTCTAGCTCCATGTACCAGTCTTATTTGGTCACTGCACTGCAGAGGGCATGTTACCACATAATTAGTTTCAGGGTATGTGCAACAGCTGCCACGAGCCAGAGTTCCACACTGGAGTCAAATGTCTTCGGTCTAGACGCATCCCTTCCACCACACGCCACTGATGGGACAGCCGCCATAACCACATTCCTTACTCCAGCGGCTCCAAGGCTTCAGGAGTTGGAGCACATGACACATTCCAACCAAGATGAAGTAACTCCTCTCTCTGAATGACTTATTAAAGAACACCTTTAGGGATTTTTTTCAGATTTGACATTCTTCTACCTGGGAGCTTAAGGACTTTAAAAAGAGTTTAGAGAAATTTTTTTTCCTAAAAATCTATGTGAGATAAATGTCAAGAATTAAGGGGCCACTTAGGAACCTGGAAATGATAAGTCACAGGAGATCCATGTTATCATTGAGTAAGTCAAAGCAAAAACCAGAAAAAAAGGAAATGGTTGTTTTGCAGATACCATCACTGAAAGAATATGTCATATCACTGAGAAATAAGATCTCTTGATACCAATCTTGAGTAATATCTGTTTGAGATTATTTTATTGTATCTGGATAATTTTGGGCCTATTAGTAACAACAAAAATTTTCCTTAAAACGAAGACTCAGAAACCCATGTATGCATTCCTAAGCACATAGATATATTTCATATGCTTTAAGATTATTTTTCAAATCTTTAAACCAGTGAAATAGAAATTTCTCCAAAAGTACAGTAAAAACTATATTTAAACAAGGAATTGCAAAGTGCTTATTTCATCCCTTGATGTTTATTTTGTTTTACAATTCATTTGAGACTTTTAAAGTCAGAAAGAGAAAAAAAAAATAGCTTTCAAATTTGAGTCTGGAACAGAGCTCACCTATCAAGTCCAACAGGGATATAAAGAAAGTATCTCTGTTGGGATAGTTTCCCAACAGGAGAGTATAGAAAAAAAGAAAGTATCTAACAGTACAGATACTGCTGGTGCCCAGAACAAAAGCATTATTGAATGAAAGAAGAATTTAAATCGAAGCAAGCCCTTACTAACTCCAGGTCTTACTGGCATTTTTCCTAATAAGATGAACTATTAGTCCTGGGTTACATAAACTTCAACACACTAGAGCCTTCACCAAGTCAGAGGGAGGCCAAAGGCCCTCTTGAACCCCTGCATCTGTACTCTATTTAAAATGCATGACTGTCCCTTTCTTCTTTGTTTCGGTCCTTAGCTGTGGACTAAGAGAAGAGTGAGGCACAAAACTAGCAGAAACAAAGGCCTGCAAAATGAATGGAATTTTTTGCTGTTATCTTTGAACATTTTATTTCTTTATTTCAGAAATCCAAAGGGAAATAAAAGTGGAAAGAATTGCAGGCTTTATGGTTTAAAAAAGAAAAAATAAACATAGGATGAGTTTACAGTTTATAGTATCTGCAAAGCAACTCTTCACTCATTCCTTTAAATAAACTTTTAAATCACCTTTTAAGTGGGCACAGAAAATGCTGTTATTGTGAGTTACTGAGATCCAATGTGGGAGAATAGTTAAGAACCTGAGTCCTGAACTCAAGCAAGAAATGATTCTACCACTGTTTATCTCTGTACTGTTTAATCTTTGGAAAGTTGTCTGCCCTCAGTTTCTTCCACTGTAAAATGGAGATGATACAGTTGTAGTGATGAATAAATTTACACACACAGATACACACACACACACACACATATACAATAAATAACCTCTCTTAATATTATAACTAGTATTAATAGTAAAAATAACTATTATGCTGGAGAAATCTCTTTAAAGATTATTTAGCAACTTATTCAGTGAATTCCAGGCAGTACAGTTACTTATTTCCTTAGATAGAAGGCTTTTCCTTTTTTAAAAAAGAAACATTTTTAAGGGTATAAAACAACCTCTTATTATACTCCCTATCAGCCATTATGCTACAAAGAATTCTTCCTTCGTTAGAGTCTATACAGAGAGGTATAGTATATAAGCTGGTCATTCATTTCTGCCACGACCATTCACAGGTGACATTCACTCAACTCACTTTCACTGTTTATTCAGTGTGCTAAGCACTATGCTAAGGCATGGGGATTCAACAACAAAGAGGCATGAGACATCGTCCTTGGCCTTGAGAAGCTCTTGGTCAAAAGAAGCAACAAATGAGGAGACGCAATCACAACAGAAAAGGATGGGAGCAAAAGGGAATGTGTATAAAGTGCTGAGGCAGCACAGAGGAGGGAGGCATCAATCTGGTTTGAGCACAAGGGAAGATTCTGCAGAGGATGTGAACCTTAAGTGAGGCCTAGAACAAGGAAGAAAGATATTCCGGGCAGAGTGAAGGGCACGGGCAAAGGCATACATATATATATACTTTTTAAATGCATGGCATCTTGGGTGGAAAAAGAAGACAGCTTGATGGCTAAACATGAACCCCAAGAGTAGAAGGAGGCAGCTACGAAGGTAGTGATACTCATCAATAAAGGATCCAGAAGAACACAGAAAGGACACTTCATTCAGCAGGGGGGCGACAGAAATGGAGTGTTTAGCACCACATGTTGCAAACTGGGCTTGTGAATGCATTCTCAGAAGTCTGTGAGTTTTATGAAAATTTGAAATTTCTTTAATTTTAATGATAATCTAAAAACTAAAATTGCCTGGAAATTAAGACATCAATTTTTTTGTACTGATCATTTATATTTCAATCATCCACTCAAAAAATATTTATTGAACACCCCTATGTGCCAGAAACTGGGGATATAACAATGAGCGAGACACAGTACCTGACCTCACAGAAGTTAGACTAATAAGGGGAAGTAACCAAGAAATAAAAGTATAGCATATCAAGAGACAGTAAGTGCTGCACAGATAAATAAAATATTAACGTGGCAAGAGGTAGAAAGTCAAATGGGGGTGTTCATTTCATACAGGGTAGTCAAGCAGTCAGTGCACTTCTTCATTAATATGATATTTGAGCAAAGACCTGAAGGAAATAAGATATTTGAGAGATATTTTCAGAGAAGATTTTACTTCCCCACATTTGTCACAAACATTCCTAAGGGTCTATAAGAATGCTCTGTCTCTCTTTCTCTGTTTCTCACTGTTATATCTCCAGTGCCTACTATTGTGCCTGGCACATAGGGGTGTTCAATAAATGTTTTTTGAGTGGATTATTTAAATATAAATGATCAGTACAAAAATAGTTGTCTTAATTTCCAGATAATTTTATGTTTTAGATTATCATTAAAATGTATGTCTGTCTGTCTCTCTCTCTCCTTCTTTTGAGACTATGTCTTATTCTGTCACCCAGGGTGAAGTGCAGTGGCATGATCATGGCTCACTACAGCCTCAACCTCCTGGGCTCACACCTCAGCCTCCCAAGTGGCTGGGACTACAGGCATGTGCCATCATGCCCAGCTAATTTTTGTATTTTTTTGTAGAGATGGGGTTTCACCATGTTGCCCAGACTAGTCTCAAACTCCTGGGCTCAAGTGACCCGGCCACCTTGTCCTCCCAAAGTGCTGAGATTACAGACATGAGTCACTGCACCCAGCCTATTTTTATTTTTAAAAAGTAATCTGAAAAAATGGAAAAAACATTTGCAAACCATGTATCTGATAAGAGGTTAATATAAAAAATATATATAAGGAACCTCTACAACTCAAAAGCAAAAAAAAAAAAAAGACAACCTGATTTTAAATGGGCACATAGACTTTTTTTTGAAGAAATATCCATTTCTTCAAAAGAAAACATACAAATAGCCAACATGTATATGAAACAGATGCTGAAAATCACTAGTCATCAAGGAAACACAATTCAAACTCACAATGAGATATCATTTCACATCTATTAGGATGGCTGTTATCAAAAAAAAGCCAAAGAGAGGCTGGATGCAGTGGTTCATGCCTATATAATGCCTATAATCCCAGCACTTTGGAAGGCCAAGGTGGGAGGTTTGCTTGAGCCCAGGAGTCAAGGCTTCAGTGAGTCGTGATTGTGCCACTGTACTCCAGCCTGGGTGACACAGTAAGACCCTGTCTCAAAAAAAAAAAAAAAAAGATAACAAGTCTTGGTAAGGATACAGAGAAATTGGAACCCTTGTACACTGTTGGTGAGAATGTAAAATAGTGTTGCACTAAGAAAAACACAACAGAAGTTTCCAAAACTAAATTAAATATAAAATCGCCATATGATCCAACAATCCTACTCTGGGTATTTATCCAAAAGAATTGAAATCAGGATCTCAAAGACATATTCACACTCCTGTGTTCACTGCAGCATTATTAACAATAGCCAAGGTCTGGAAACGAAACTAAGTGTTCATAAATGGATAAATGGATAAAGAAAATGTGGTATATACACATAACGGAATATTATTCAGCCTTAAAAAAAAAAGAAAATTCTGCCATATGCCACAACAAAGATGAACTTTGAGGACATTATGCTAAATAAAATAAGCCAGTTACAGAAGAACAAACATTACATGATTCCACTGATATGAGGAATCTAAAATAGTAAAACTCATAGTGGTTGTCAAGGGCTAGGGGGAGGAGGCAATAGGGTGTTGCTACGCAACTGGTATAGAGTTTCAATTACGCAAAGATGGGTAAATTCTAGAGCTCTGCTGCACAACTTTATGCCTATAGCTAACCATATTGTATTGCACACTTAAAAATTTGTGAAGAGGGTAGATTTCATGTTAAATGTTCTTATCACAATAAGAAAAAAAGATTCCAAGGCAATACCTGACAAAAACAAACACAAGCCAGGTGCCGTAGTTCACACCTGGCATCCCAGCTACTCAAGAGGCCCAGGAAAGAGGAACACTCGAGGTCAGGAGTTCAAGACCAGCCTGGGCCGCATAGCGAGACCCCATCTCTATAAAAAACAAACCAACAACAGCAACAAAAATGCTCTGCAGGAACAGTCCCTCAATCCAGACCACACAGAATCCCAGAGATCAAACAATATTTGAAGAGATCATGACTAAAAAATTTCCAAAACTCACTAAAGATACAGGGAGCAAATGTGTTACAGCAGGGTAAGCAAATGTAAACTCACACTCAAGCATCTACAAGTAAAATTACAGAATACCAAAAAAGCTTATCTGAGCAAACGACAATTCATTAATCAGGCACCTCCAAACCAGGAGTGGTTCAGGAGCTCCTCCAAGGGAACACAACAGGGAGGCTTTCATGGGATAAACACAGAAGTAGAGCAAAGAAAATATTTGATTGATTACAGATACACAGTATCTGTACTGTGTTTTTGAAGAGATTTCAAAAACAACCATAGAGAAGAAACAGGTTAACTACAAAAGAACAAGGACTAAGATGACAGCCGACTTTTCAAGGAAACAAAAATATTATTTCAACAACATAGCTTGAAAGGGCTAAGAAAAATAACTCTCAACCTAGAACTTTACTCCAAGTTAATCTGCCATTCAAGAATGAGGATAAAATAAAGATATATTCAGACAAAAACAGCTTACCACTGACATAATCCACCTGAAATTGCAGCATGTTTCTACTAGCTTGTAAGAGCCAAATGTGAAGTTTACAGGAATTTTGCAAGTCTGTAGAAAACATGCTGATAAATTGAAATCAGCCATAGTGGGAGTATTAAAACATGGGAATTGGCAAACACTAAAAAACAGGATTTTTTTGCCCCTGGGGGACCAGTTCCTAAATATTTACCATCACGCCACTGACTTAAAAGAACTAGAATATGTACATCAAGAAAAAAAATAAATCTAGAAGGAAGGATTGATATGAAGGAAAGAAAAATGAGAAAATAAATACAGTAAATGTAATTCTAAATTAGTACTTATTGCATAAAACAATAATAATGATGACAATTCCTGAGGTGGGGAGACTGGGAGCATATCAGTCAGGTAACCTCCTTATACTGTGGCAACAAACAATCCCAAATCTCTATGGCTTAAAACAACAAATGTTTATTTCTCATTCATGTTAAATATCCTTCAGGGTTTAGCTAGGGAAGTCTGCCCATTGTAGCTCCTCAAGGACTCCAGCCAAGTAGAAGCATCATCTCAAAGCCTTCTTCAACAATTGCCACAGGTCGCATGGTGAACCATACGCTGTCTCGCTAAGCTTTTTCACACTTCACTGGCCAAAGCAAGTCAGATGGCCACATCTCATTTCAAAGACACAAAAGCATAATCCCACCATGTCCCCAGGAGAGTACAAAAATAAAAACATGTAAGACAGGAGGCAGGTGGTTGGTGTTAAGTATGTTCCAAGTTCCTCATATTTTCGTGTGAAAAGAGAAGATAAATAGGGTAACTTTAAACTTTAAGTATGCAAATTTAAAGGATAATATTAAAATTTTAAGGATAACAGCTGAAAGATAGAGAATAGAATTATAACTTCCATATCTGTAAGGAAAAAGAATACAGAAAATGCAACTTAAAAAGAGGAGATAGACATGGAAAAGGCAAGGTAAATAAGTAACAAAATAAAATGGTAGTGTTAAAAAGAAAACTGAGGCACTGTAAAAGTTTAAAGAGCTTATCTGAGCAAATGACAATTCATGAATCTGGCACCTCTAAACCAGAAGTGGTTCAGGAGCTCTTCGAAGAGAACACAAGGGGGAGGCTTTTATAGGATAAACACAGAAGTAGAGCAAAGAAAATATTTGATTGGTTACAGACACACAGTTGCCTTATTTGGTCTATCCTGTTGGACTGTCTCTGATTATATAAGTTTGTTGGCTGCTTCTGATTAGTTGAGCCTACATTCTGTTTTTCTTTAATATAGGCATTTATAAGAAATAACTCAAGTTAAGTTTTTCTTGTTTGTAAATCAAGCAAGTTTAGATCACCCATAAGGCCTAACTGGTTTTGTTTGCTAAGGGATACTTCAGGCCTGGTCTCCATTTTAATTTACTTTAAGAGTAGAAATAAATGCTAATATAACAACAATTACAACAGATGTAAATGCAATAAACTCACCACCTAACAAGAGATAAATCACCTATTTGCATTTTTTAAATGCTGCTATAATCTGTTAACAAGAAATATACCAATAACTTAAGAACACAGCAAAGCTGAAAGCAAAAGGACTAATTCAGAGTGCAGGCATGGAATCAGACAAGCACGGAAATCATATAATTCTAGGTACAACCTAAGGTAAATCACCTAACCACAGAGCCGTGGCAGTTTCCTCATTTGTAAAATGAGCTAACAACTACACTTCACGATGTTAGTAGGATTAGATGAGCTATGTATAAACTGTTTCAGACAGAGCCCGGTTCATAGCAGTTGCTTGTCAAATAATAGCTATCCTATTGTCATTAACCTACCTGCAAATCCACAAACAGTGGGCTTTTTGTTTGCAAAGAAGAGTGTTTGCAAAGAAGGCTGCAAATTTCCTCCCATCCCTATCCAGATAGCCTTTTGCAATATGATTTTGCCACCACTTGCATCAAGAGTTTTAGTCTATTTCTCCACCCCTTGAATTGGGATGGCCTTGGAATGGCTTTAATTAATAGAACTCAGAGGTGAGGTTTATGAGTTCCAAGTCTAGGCCTCAAGAGACCATGCCACTGCCACTTTTGTACTCTTGAGACTTCTACTTCCAGCCAAGATGGAGTTGGAGGGATAGACTAACCTTCTTGCCTGAAATGACTAAAAAACTGGACAACATATATGAAATAACAGTTTCAAGAACAGTGATTCCTGAGATGTAGAATGAGGTAAGCATTATAACTGTCCCAGCCTCCTGCCTGGAGACAGTGTCCAGGCTGCAGCACAAGGAGGGGAAGCCCAGGCGAAGACCAGTGGTCTCCCTCATTTAAGAAGAGCAAATTGGGAATCTGGAAAGATGATGTCAGGTAGAGTTCACAGGAAGGAAGGGTGCAGAGAGTCTCTGCTATGCTTTGGATGTGGTTTGTCCCCATCAAAACTCATGGTGAAATTTGATTCCCAGTGTGACAGTGTTGGGACATGGGGCCTAGTGGGAAGTGTTTGGGTTGGTGGGGGCAGATCCCTCATTAATAGATTAATGCCATCTCACAGGAGTGAGTTCCCACTCTCGCATGACTAGATTAGTTACCTTGAGAGTAGGTTGTTCCCTCTTGTGTTTGGTCTCTCTGTACACACTGTGCTTCCCCTTCTGTTTTCCGCTGTGAGTTGAAGCAGCATGAGATTCTCACCAGGTAGGCTGCCCAATCTTGGAATTTCCAGCCACCAGAATCATGGGTCAAATAAACTTCTTTATAAATTTCCCAGCTTCAGGTATTCTGTTACACAAACACTAACAGGAGTAAGAAAGTCCCCCTAGAATATTCAGCTATTGGTCATCACATGTGTGTGATGAAAATGCCTGAGGCCAAGGGAAAAACTACCCAAAACAATAGAGGAAATAATGCTTGGAGCTCACACTTTGCTCTCTTGGAACACAGTATCATGATATGAAGAAATTCAAGCTACCCTCTTTGACAATGAGATATCATGAGGGAAGAGACCCAGACAAATGCCAGCAACAACCACCAGACATGTGACAGAGGCCGTCTTAAACCTACTAGGCCCTGTCAAATCACCAGATAACTGCAGCCTCATGAAGGACCTTAGAAGAGATGAGCAGAACTGTCCAACTGAGCCCAGCCAAAGCCAGCCCTAAGAATCATGAAAACAAATAAAACAGGGGTTGTTTTAAGTCACCAAGTTTGGGGCTGATTATTACACTGCAATAGATAACTGATAAACAAGATGTCAAAAACAATGTTACATACACATAGCAATAAACATCCAGTAAATGGCCCATCTCTACCACCCATCAGCCTAAACGAATATCTAAGGGCAGCCAGCCTCAACTGTAGCAAGAGTCACAGCCTTCTTCATTCGCAGGAAGTTAAAACCACTGTGGAAAAAACATGTTTTCAATCACAGAATCCTGAAATACCAGGGTTCACATGTCACCTCCACTGTGAAGCACTCGCAAGATTCTGCTGACAGAAATAACCATTTCTTAATCTGTCATGAGATCAGAGTAGAAAAAAAAAGAAACCACTTCTTCCTCTTATTTCCATGGAAGATTGAGGACAGCCCTGTTCTGGCACCTACAACCGTGTGTTCTGTGGTCTTCTTATCCTCAGCAGCAGCACATCACAGGCACAGCTAAGCAGTTCACCCTTATTGGTAGTGAGTCACACAGCACAGTTCCTATCCCTAAACAATAACTATACTGGAAGTAGCATGCTGGGCTATTTTAATCCTGAAGAAAGAGGTCAGAAAACTGAGACAAGATTAAAGGATGACTAAGGAAGCAGCTCTGTGTTAGTTGTGACAGAGGGAGCTGGCTTTAAATTTATCAGGATCCCTCCCTTCCCATGACTCACCCAGCCTTGGTGGGGAGAAATACCGAGTGCAGTCTCAGGGGCCAATAGGCCACAATATACAGATGATCCTTGACTTAGCACAAGGTTATGTCCTGATAAACCCATCATAAGTTGAAAATATTAAGTAAAGAATGCATCTAATACACAATCTACTGAACATCATAGCTTAGCCTAGCCTATCTCAAACGTGCTCAGAACACTGACATTAGCCTACAGTCAGGCAATGCATACTTGCACCATCATAAAGTCAAAAATCAAAGCCAAACCATCATGAGTTGTGGACCTACTGTAGGTAAGGGTCTAATGGGCCTTCATGCATCTTCAAGGTCAGGCTGCTTCAAAACAGGCATCTGTCTGCCTGTTTGGTCACAATGGAAACTGACAAACCATGAGTTCATGCTGAGCTGAAAGGCCCAGATGAGCCACAGAAACAAGATGTAACTGAACCTGTAGGAAGGGTAAAATTAAAATCACCCCAGCCCTGACTACCTCTGAGACCTCATTTCCTCTGGCTCTCACCTTCATTCACTTGGTTCCAGGCACTGCAGCCTCCTTGCTGTTCTTCCATCATGCCAAGGACACTCTTGCTTCCGGGATGTTGCCTTTGCCCTTCCCTCTGCTTGGAATGCTCTTTCCCTAGTTGTTTCCCCTCCCTCAGTTTTCAGTTCTTTGTTCACATGTTACTTCTCCAGGGCAGTCTTCCTGGACCACTCTATCTACATTAGGACCCCCACATATGTCCTGCCATTCCCTAGTCCATTAGCCTGCTTTTTTTTTCTCTATCTACCTTCCTTTAATTTGTGTGTCTATCTTCCAACTCTAACGTGGGCTCTATGAGGGCAGGGATTTGACTATTTGTTTAAAACTATATACCCGGCTGGGCGCAGTGGCTCACGTCTGTAATCCCAGCACTTTGGGAGGCTGAGATGGGCAGATTACGAGGTCAGGAGATCAAGACCATCCTGGCTAACACAGTGAAACCCCGTCTCTACTAAAAATACAAAAAAAATTAGCTGGGTGTGGTGGTGGGCCCTGTAGTCCCAGCTACTCAGGAGGCTGAAGCAGGAAAATGGCATGAACCCAGGAGGCAGAGCTTGCAGTGAGCCGAGATCGCGCCACTGCACTCCAGCCTGGGCGACAAAGCGAGACTCCGTCTCAAAAAAAAAAAAAAACTATATACCCAATGCTGGTGACAATGCTGCACAACACAACCAGTAGATGGTCAATAAATATTTCTTCTATTAGTGAATTTACTAATGTCTTCTGTACATTGTAAATGTATCACCAATAGTGTTCTACATCAGTGGTTCATGAAAATTATGAAGTTGTAACCTCTATAAAGACAGATGCTATATGGATCTTGTCATCTTATGAACTATATGTAAAAATAACTAACATTTGTAAAGTACTTACCCTGCACTGAGCCCTATGCTAAGATCTTTTATGCATTTTTCCAAGTCTTCTTCCCAACCACTTTATGAAGTGGGTATGATTACCATCTCCTTTCTACAGATTAGAAAACTGAGGCTCAAAGAGAGAAGTCACTTGCTCAAGGTCACAGCAAAGATTTCAGTCTGGCTCTGGAAACCAAGCTTTTAACCCCAATGCTATACTTCCAGGTAGGAAACAGAATGAATGAATGACTGGATAATGAACTAGAGATGCCCATCATGACACACTCTGGTTGCATGCTCTTCTTGCAGACTCTGTCCAACCACCGCCAAGCTCCATGTCACACGGCCCTACTCCTCACTCTCCTTCTTCTAGCAGCTAAATGATCAAGGGATAGGACTCTCACCCCTGGCCTGGCTGGGCCATCAGATGCCTCACTTAGAAAATTAGAATTGGAAGCTGAGAGGCTGAGCCAGGCAATGGAGGAGGCAAAATTGCAAAGAACTGCTCAGGAAGAGCTGGGGCCTTGCAAGCCAAAGCCCGAGGAAAGTCCAAGTTCTGAGGAAGCACAATGGACACACAGGAAGAGTGCAGAAAGCAGATAGTGAAGACAGGAGCACGGAGTAGGGAAGTCATAGAAATGCCCTAAAGGAGCAGTGAACTTGGATCCTGATAGTGCTCCACTTTCTGCTCCAGCAAACCCCAGCTGTTTTTTCTCAAGATAGTTTGAACAGTCTCAACCTACCCACCCAAACATATCGCAATAAATTGGTCAGACTAGAACAAATAAAAAATAAGACAAATGGTGTTCATGTCCAAAAGAACCCTCTCTAAGGCTGTTCTCCAGACCCACCTTGAATTACTTACTAATCCTGCACATGCGGGTGTGAGAGTTGGGATAGTTCCAGATTCCAGATTTTTCTTTCTCTACCACTGCTGACCTTCTCAAGGTCACCAATTTCTTCTGCCTTTGGCCATTTCTGGCCAGAAGAAAAGCTCCTGCTGTCCCACATGACCCAATCTTTCAGAATGAGGTTCCCTCAGCAGAGCTGGTGGGCTGCTAGTGACCGCAGCCCTCTCATTCCCAGGAAGCAGCAGGCTAGAGGCTGTGCCAGGCCATGGTTAGGCACCTGCTCCATCATTCCTCTGCCCTCTGTGAACTCTCCTCACTTGTGATGATTTCTCTTCTCAAGGGTCTCATGACCTCTTTCTCTGAAACTGGATTTCTCTGGGGATCCCTGGCCCATCAAACTAGGGCTACATATGTCTGGATTCCACTTATATTAAGAGCTCAAGTTATTTCCCACAGATGTTCCGTGATGCCTGCCTGGGAGGCCAAGAAGCCTACAAAGAGGATGCTGCTGTCCCAACTCCAACTGCTGACCAGTTACAACATGGTCCCAGCCAAAATATCCCCTTTGAAGACCACTGTGTATTAGTCCATTTTCAGACTGCTGTAAAGAACTGCCCAAGACTGGGTAATTTATAAAGGAAAGAGGTTTGATTGACTCACAGTTTAACATGTCAGGAGAAGACTCAGGAAACTTACAATCATGGCAGAGGGCAAAGAGAAAGCCAGGTACCTTCTTCACAAGGCAGCAGGAAGGAGAATTAATGCAGGAGGAACTACCAAACACTTACAAAACCATCATATCTCGTGAGAATTCACTCAGCATCATGAGAACAGCATGGTGGAAACTGCGCCCATGATTCAATTACCTCCACCTGGTCTCTCCCTTGATACGTGGGGATTACAATTCAAGATGAGACACAAAGTGGTATGGACACAAAGCCTAACCATATCACACTGAAAGATAATGAACCCATATTTAAATATCACTACTTAGCTGGGCATGGTAGCCCACACCTGTAGTCCCAGCTACTCAGGAGGCTGAGGCAGAAGAATCGCTTGAACCAGGGAAGCGTAGGTTGCAGTGAGCTGAGATCATACCACTGCACTCCAGTCTGGACAACAGAGCAAGATTCCATCTCAATCAATCAATCAATCAATCAATCAATATCACTACCATAAGCACCCATTCATGTTGCCATCCACACAACACAGACCTCCCTTCTGATTGAAGGGAATCAGAGAAACCCTAACCAGCAGGACCCTAACACAATCCTTCCAGTTTATATGATGAAACTGAGTCATCCCAAGGCAAGGAGGAAGCTCAGGTCCAAGAGAACCAAGCATTAGTAAGGAAGATTCCTTTATAGGATTCACACTTCACAAACTACATGTGGTTGAGTTCAGAAAACACTAAATGAAGGCTGGTTTGAACTGTGTAATGCAGGAAGCTGTGATCATACAAAGTGAATAAGGTCTAGCCTTCATCTTCAAGGCATTTGTAACTCAGCGGAGGAGAGTTAGACCCACCTATTTAAATGACAAGAAAGGCATGTGCAGATGCTATACCTGGGGCAGAAATAAAGTGCTATAGTAACCTAAGTCAGGGGTGAAGAAGAGTAAGTATTACCAGCGAGGGCTCCATGCAGAAGAATGAAATTTGGTTAATCCTCAAAGTTCCTACTTATGCTTCTAGTCTCAGCTGGAATGTCCCCTCCTCAAGAAGGCTTCCAAGACCTCATAGGCTGGGTTTGTACCCTGGCTGTACAACTCCACAGCACCCTGAACTTTCTTCCACTTTCAAACCTGACTCATCACCTTCCACAATTTTCTCACTAGACACAAAATCTACAAAATTGGGAATCTCATCCTCAGTAGTGCTTTGTACACTACAGTTGTTCAGTAAAGAATTGTGTATATATGTGTGAGTACTAAACAAAACTGAGCTGAAAATGCATGTGATATCTTACACCCATACTAGAGAAAGATAAGGTACAAATGGGTATTTTTAAAATAGTCTGTGCAAAGGTACAAAAGTGACAAAGAAATAGAAGAGAGAAGTGGTGAAAGGGGAAGGTAGCATAATAATACCTTCAAGTAACTTTTACCAAGCCCCATACATGAGTTCTCCCATTTAATCTTAACTACTCTGAGAGGGAGATATTATTATATAATTATTGTTCTACAGACAAGGAAACTGGGATAGAGAGAGGTCAAGAAACACCCAAGGTCAAACACAAGAATAAGAGCCAGATTGGACCTCAGCAAGTCCAATCTCAGAAGCTGCACACTTCATCAACACCTGACATTGAATTGAAAAACGGCAAGAGACTTTGTGAGAAGAGAGAGAAAAAAGCCTAAATTTGGTGTTTGGAAAAGTACAGGAGCATCTGCTCTGAGAGCTAGCTTCTTGAAGGATGCAGCCACAGTCGCTGGCATTCTGAAAGTAACCCAAGTAAAAGTAGTAGAACAGTAGAGCAAGGGACAAGTCCATGGATAGTGAAGCTTAGATGTTTCTCTATTTATTTCCACTACAGTCCACCTCCACCCTTGGTCACCTTCTTTATTTTCCAATAAAAGGACACTTATAGATGCTGAAATAATTAAAAGCAAAATCTTTTGCAAATTATAGCATGGGATGTATACTTCAGATGTTTAAAAGATTTTGTTATAAACAGCCTAAATTATAAATTTTGTTTCGGAGGAGGGTTAAGAAATGTCTTTATTGTTAACTCCCTTCTTCTGTCCAATCTATAGGCTGTTGAGAACAGTGCATGAAAAGTACTATTTTGTTTCTCAATTTTTAAAGAAATAACATTATAAAAACTCCAGGGAAGCCTGGAGAGCCTTCATAATATCATGAGTTTTACCTCCAGGAGTCCTATCAGGTTCTCACAGTGAGGTTCAGAGAAAGCTCTCCTGGTTCCTCCAGCAGGGAATTGTGAGAAAGTCACCATTTTGAAATATGCCCAGAGTATTCTGTTGATAAAAAGGTCTGCCCTCAAAGGAAACTACTTCACCAGAGCCTACCTGCCTGGAGGAAGGGAAACATCCAACTCCAGCCCCTTCTAGCTTTCCTGTCTCTCCTAAAAAGAAAAACAAAACAAAACAAGACTGAGAAGCACTTGTGAAGGTCACAGCCCAGGGGCACAGGCTCACTACAGATGGAGACCTAATCACAGGAACAACTTTAGACACATTTTGATTAGGTACTAATTATAGTCCTCTGTAGTTTTCCAAGTATTCTCATATATACGTATTCCCACTATATATATATATTTCCACCATATATATATTTCCACTATATATATATTTCCACTATATATATTTCAAATATACATATGTTTCCAATATACATATATATTTCAAATATACATATATATTTCCAATACACATATATATATTTCCAATATACATATATATATTTCCAGTATACATATATATATTTCCAATATACATTTCCACAGCTACCTTAAGAGAGAGAGAGGGTGTCTCTCTGTCCCCCAGGCTAAAGTGCAATTGGCAACCTCTCAGCTCACTGCAGCCTCAACCTCCCAGGCTCAACTGATCTTCCAACGTCAGCCTCCTGAGTAGCTGGGACTATAGGCACGTGCCACCACAGCTGGCTAATTTTTGAATTTATTTTTACTTAGAGACAAGGTTTCACTATGTTGCCCACACTGGTCTCGAATTCCTGGGCTCAAGTGATCCACCTACCTCAGCCTCCCAAAGTGCTGAGATTATAGGCATGAGCCACCGTACAGGGCCTCATTTATATTAATATTTTCTCATGTCATGCCAACCTGTGGGAAAAGCAGAGAAGACAGTGGCCTGTTTTGCAGATAAGTAACTAAAGATCTAGGAGGATGCTAAACATTGGTGGAACTAGATTTTAAACACACCAATTCAGACTCAGTCCAGAGCAATTTTCACTAACCCACATCTTGTCCTATATTAGCTATAGATTAGAAAGAGTTCACTAAAATAAATTTACTGGATTTCAACTTAATCACAATCTCCAACTTACACAGGCTAGGCATACCAAATCTGAAAATCCAAAATCCAAAATGCTCCAAAATCCAAAAGTTTTTGAGTGCTGACATGACATGCAACAAAAATGCACAATGGAGCATTTTGGATTTCGAATCTGGGATAATGCAAATATTCCAAAATCCAAAAAAAATTAAAATCTGAAACACTTCTGGTTTCAGGCATCTTGGATAAGGGATACTCCACCTTTAATACAAATACCATTTATTGAGCCCTTACTTTAGGCAGGCACTCTGACAAACCCTTCCTGTGCATGACCTCATTTTATGCTCATTGCAGGACTTATGAGGGAGGTACTGTTTGGTCTGTTTTCCAGCAAGAGATTCAGGATCACAGAGGCAAAATAACTTGCCTAATGTCTCAACATCCAGCAATTGTGATTCCAAAGGTGAGCCCTAATTAACCACTTGACATTTGTGCTTCATTCTATTCATGGCAAGCATCAAAGACACTCCTTGGCCAAACTTTAGTTAGGCTCCTGTAGATCCTCTTCTCAACCTTGACCTTCTGTGTTCACCTATCCTTGCCAGGTCTGCACAGCCCAGTCTTAGCAAGAATCCCACAAAGTCAGTTTAGACAGAATCCCCTACCCTTGATATCTGCTAAAGTTCTTCATCCCTGCCCTTTATTGTCTAAGTCTTTGATCTGCCTTTAGCAAGAATCCCACTGGATCCATTTAGTAAGAACCCCCTACTCTTGAAGTCTCCTCATAGTAATTTTCCACCCATTGACCTTCTCCCTCTACTCACTGGCTATATATCCCCAGCTGTCTTTGCTGTATTCAGAGTTGAGCCCAATATCTCTCCCCCATTACAATACCCTTATTGCAATAGTCTTGAATGAAATCTTCCTGACCATTTTAACAAGTGTCAGAATATTTTTTTTTCTTTAACACAGTAATGATACTCTAGCAAATTAGCAGTTCTTGGGCTCAGGAGCTTCTGGAACCAAGTTTCTACAACCCAGAAAGCCCTGAGGCTTGTACCTACTAGGATGTTCACACACATTTTAATTCAGTATTTGATCTGATGGAGGAAGAAGTACAGGAGAGCACAAGAGCACTGAGCACCTAAAAATGGGAAATAGTAACTGGTGGGTGCGTGTGGCATCAGCCACACTGTAGTAACCACCTCACTGTCTTCCCTACCCAAGTCAGTGTTTGGTAGGCATGTGGCTTTGAGAGCCACTGAAGTTTGATCCATGACCTCCTCACTCTCCCCCATCACCAAGGGTTGCCTTTTGGATCCCAAAAGTTAGGCAGATGGATAAGAAAAAGCCTCACTTCTAGATTTTGAGGACAAGTACCCCACTTCTAGCCACTATACCACAAAACCCAGATTATGTAAGGCCTGATTCCTGCTGAAGGTTCACTGGTGAACTCACTCCCATGTGCCTCCACTTTGAGCTCTCAGGGTTCAGGGAGCAGAGCAGGGAGAGTGGGGACCTAACAGCTGCCTTAAGGATCCTCTTGATACACACTCTGGGCCTAATTCCAGGGGAAAGACTTCCTATATTACACACACACACACACACACACACACACACACATATACACGTGCACACACACACACAAGAGATTTCAAACACATACATGCACACACATATGCATGCATGCACATAAATGCACAGAATTGCTTTTGCTCCGTGAGGCAAAATGCTTAGGGAGGCATTAGGAGCTACTGCCAAAGCATCCAAGCTCATACAATCTCAGAATCATCTCCATAATAATCATCATCATAACAAAAATAATAGCAGCTATTTGTTACTGAACACCTGCTGATGCCATCATTTAAATCATTGCATTTACTCCTATCAGTCCTATGAGTTGGCTACATTTACCAATAAGGAAACTAAGACTCAGAGAGGTAAAGTAACATGTCCAACATCACCCAGCAGAGCCATGATTTCTACCCAGCTCTTTCTGATTCCAAGGCCAGTGTTCTCTCCACTCCATCCCTGATTTCACATCAGGAATTGTTTCCATCAAATATGGGAGTGGGACACAATACTCAGTGTCTCAGAGTCGAACCCTTCATGGGCCAGTTTCACACTAGAGCCACACAGTAAGTGCTCAATAAATATTTGCTGAATGAAAGAATCTGTTTAGGTTCTTAAATCATATTTCCAGTTTACTGAAGGCTACAACTTTCACATCAGGGTCCTTCTAATCAGATTTTTCTGCTTTTGTTGGTGACAACAATGGAAACTGTGTGTCCCTTTGATCCCACTACACTCCTAGGAATCAGATCCAAGGAGATAATCTGAGAGACACTTTTCAATGGGGTTATGGAGAGAAAAAGAAGCCAGAGAAGAAAAGGGGGGAGAAACAATGCATATACTGCATTTTCCATTTACTTGGCCTTAAAAGAAAGGACAGAGAATTTCTGAACAAAGAAATGAATTCTTAGGAGAAATAAGTTAAACTTTTTTAGTTCATGCTGCCAGAGCTTTTTCCAATATGCAACACGTGGTTACACTGGGATGTCACGTAGTAGCCCCTCACAGTCAGTTAAGTGGACACTACAGCTAACTGTCAGAGACGGTCCATCAATGTCTTACATCTCTTATGCTCTCTCTCCTATACAGCTGGTAAGAATGTAAACTGAAACAAGCTCCCAAGGGCAGGGTGGTCATGTGGATGAAGAACCTTAAATGTGTGCCTTCCTTTTGATCTCACAAGTCCACTCCTAGAACCTAAGGAAATCATTTGAAAGGCAGATAAAGATTTAGGTGCCACAACATTCTTTGTGTTTCTCATGTTGGCAAAATTTAGCAAACAACTTCAATGTGCTATACAAGAATGGCTAACTTTGTGGACTATGAAGCAGGGAATAACAATAATCCTATCTAACATATATTTCATGGTCAGAGAAAATGTTCACAATAGAACAATAAATTTAAAAGTAGAATTCAAAACTAAACAAATAATATTAAAATAATTTGTCTAAAAATAAATGTTAGTTCATATTTACATATGTCTATATAAAAGACCACAAAAGACTCCAAAATGCTAAGTAGCAAACCAAGATGCTACCTCTGGCTGCTAGAATTATTTTTCATTTTCTTCTTTATATATTCTTATCTCTTCCAAATGAACATATATTTTTTTCATTTTCAGGAAAAAGGTAATTTTTCAATGAAAGATTTTTAAAATCTATCTTCACCCTTCAGGAAATTGACTTGCAATATCTATAATAGTCAAATCATCCCAGAGATGTGACAATTTATTAAAACACAAGAAAACAGAAAATTCTAAAGAATAACTAAAGGAAACATATTTTGAAGTCTAACTCCAGCCACTCTCGGGAGGCTCTTTCTTACATATAATCCATTCTCTCCCACTATAATTTATGCCTATTAAACTTGGTTTGTGATCTTATTAATCTTTGAATCTCTATGGTTTATCACAGTGCCTGACACAGAGAAACCCCTTAATAAATGCTTGTTTAATCCCAAAAGCAACCATCTAGTGGACTATGGGATCCATGGTGTCATCTTTCCCTCAGATGGTCTTATACCCTTCTTCTAGCAACAGTCTCCCTTTCCTTTGGAGGCAGAGAAACTCTTCCCCCAAATCCCTTGGATGCCAAGGTACAAGAAGGTGCCTGGAGCATCTGGGGGCCACCTCCTCAGCCAAATCTGCAGTAGGACTAAAGGAGGCCGACTGGCGGAGGGCAGGAGGGCTTCAGGATGGAGAGAGATCAGGCAAGGGCTGGAGAAGTAGGCCATAGGCCGGGAGAACCAGAGACCAGTGAAAGCAGAAAGAGGTTTCTGAACCCTTGAGCCCTCAGTTCCACCCCTGATGACCTGATTCCTGCAACTTAGCCTCATTTCTGTCCTTCCCAGCTATGGTGAGACCATACATCCTCATTTTGCTTAGGCTGATTTGATTTGGTTGTCTATACTTGTAACTAAAACTATCCTTACAGATGCTCTCTTTTTGTCTCTAATAACTATAAACATATAATATTAAATTATAATCATTAAGAAATATTGCGTAGGGAAAACAAAACAAAACACTGCTTTGTTTCCAACAGACTAGGGCAAGACCATGCCTGATAAACTTACTTATCAGAAGAGTAGAAAACATTTAAAACATTGCCAAGGTGATTGATACTGATGGTGAAGTTGATGATAAAAACTTAATATAAAAATTTGAATGTGAGGCAAAGCTTATAGGATTCGAATGTAAAAATCTATTTGTTTGTTTGTTTGTTTGTTTGTTTGAAACAGAGTCTCACTCTGTCGCCCAGGCTGGAGTGCAGTGGCGCAATCTCGGCTCACTGCAGCCTCTGTCTCCTGGGTTCAGGTGATCCTCGTGCCTCAGTCTCCCAAGTAGCTGGGACTACAGGCACGTGCCACCATGCCCAGCTAATTTTTGCATATTTAGTAGAGACAGGGTTTCACTACGCTGGTCAGGCTGGTCTTAAACTCCTGACCTCAAGTGATCTGCCCACCTTGGCCTCCCAAAGTGCTGGGATTATAGGTGTGAGCCACTGCACCCAGCCTAAAATTTTATTTCTAATGGGCATAGGGCATCTAAGCCCAAAATCTATGTATTTATTGAAGGGTGGCATTTACACTAGCATGTTAGGTTAAGATGTGACTTCTCAAAGGCTGGTGGATATTCTGTTCAACTATATAATGTAAGACAACTATTTAACATGCTCACAATTAAAGAATCAACTGAAAATTCACTTCCTCTCAGGGTCCTACCTTTCCTCAAGTTAGTATATAAATGGCAAATACAGGACACACAGATGTCAGCAGCAATTTCTCCTTGATTTTACCAAAAAGATGTGATGATTTTCAAAGATACTTGACTAAAAGAATTTTTTTGAGTCAACAAAAAAGCGATGATTTTTTAAAATTGGGGTGGGGGGTGAGTTCTGATAAGTAGCAACTCCAGTGTGCACTGTCTATAGATTGGAACATTTTGCCTAAGCATTATTAATGATCTATAACCCATAAGACAAAACACAATACCGTGGGCAGGACAACTCTTGATAATGGAGCCTTGTAAATTTTAAGGTAAGGCCTGAAGAAAAGTAGACTGAGAACTAAAAATATGTATTAAAATTCCAAATCAATCTAGCATCAGACCAAAAAAGCCATTTAAACAATAATTAGAAGGTGAGTTTAAGTTAGCAGCACTTGAAAAATGTATCTGGGGACAGAAAAATAACACTGTGTCTCTACTCTGCTGTGAGTCGTCCTTCCATTCACTCATTGGCTGAATGAAAAAAGTGTGAAGCTGTGTGCCAAGTGTGCGGGACTTGGGGAGAAACAGGGTGGGTGGGCTCCAACCTTCAGGGAGCTTATGGTCTACAAGGAAAAGCAAAATAGTCTACGAGTAATAATAATAGCAGAATATTAAAAATAAATAAGTAAATAACAAGAAGTATCTACCCTACCTTGTAGGCAGTTCAACCAAGTGCACTGAATCTAGAGGGAAAGAACACCCCAGATCAAAGAAACACCATACGCAAAAGCCCTGAGGCAAAGAGCAGGGTGTAGTAAATGTACTTAGGGAAGTCTAGGAAGAAGAGGCAGCACAGTAAACCTGGATTTGAATACAAGTTCTGCCTGACATTTATTAGCTGTGTGGCCCCAGGCAAGTTACTTAACCTCTCTGTGCTTCATATATAAGATAGGAAACATCATTTCTATGCACGGGATTATTAGAATGGTGTCTGACACATGGAAAAGTGTTTATCAAGTGTTGTGGTTGGAACATAGAAAGGGAGAGAGTAGCATAAGGGCAGCAGGGGCCTAATGATACAGGGCCTTGCTGGGAAGACAAGCAAGCCTGTCTAAGTCTAAGTCTAAGTCTTTTTAAATAATGCCTATAGGCTGCTATCAGGACGATGAATGGGGGTGTGGTGATGAATGTGGATGGACCAGCTGGCCAGTAGGAAATCTCCTGTGGTGGCCAGGTGCAGTGGCTCATGTCTGTAATCCTAGCACTTTGGGAGGCTGAAGCAGGTGGATCACCTGAGGTCAGGAGTTCAAGACCAGCCTGGCCAACATGGCGAAACCCCATCTCTACTAGAAATACAAAAATTAGCTGAGCATGGTGGCAGTCGCTTGTAATCCCAGCTACTCAGGATGCTGAGGCAGGAGAATCACTTGAACCTGGGAGGCAGTGGAGGTTGCAGTGAGCCAAGATCACGCCACTACACTCTAGCCTGGGGGATAGAGCGAGACTCTGTCGTATGTGGCTGAAAAGGAAGACAAGCTCAATGTGGGTTGTGCAGAGGCCTTGGAAAACGTTTCTAAGACATTATTTCTCTACACATTTAAGAGTTCAATTTTATCACTAATACCAAAACTTAATAAAAAAGCTAAATACTACCTCAAATCAATTGTTACCATAACTCCTGTTAGAAAAACATACGAATATTTTATAACCTCAGAATTTTAATAGAGGTATGAGAGGTATGGTTAAGACACGGTCCTCTGACGCTTCCAAAAAACCACCTTTGGGTGGACAAATACTTGAGGCAAAGTCTCAGTACCAGTATCAGCCAAGTCTGGGCCCTAGTGATGCACTTACCAAAGGAAACTTAAGAAATGCTTCAAGTTCCCAGATATCCCATTTTTCCTATGTTTCTTCCTTCTGGAAAATAGGATCTTCTTTAAAGGAATGACTGCCAACAGGCTGCACCCATAAGTATAAGCAGAAAGGCAAATAACAGGTCCACTGTGCCAAACCACAGTTTCCCACACTGATTACCAGGTAAAACCCTGGCCTTTCAGTATAGAGGTTAAGAACTCAGGTTTTGGAGTCAAAGAGATTGGACCCAGGCTTAGGACCTGGCTCCATCACATATGGGGTATGTAACCGTAAGTACTCAACCTCAACCTAATCCTCAGGGTCCTCATTTGCAAAATGAGGGGAACAATTTCACCTGTCTCTAAGGGTTGCTGTGATAATGACCTGATAGAATATGCATAAAGCACTTAGCTAGTAAGCACTAAATAAATGACAGTTATGATTATTATCCATCTGTGGTTCCCACAGTGCCACCAAAATTGGGGATTAGATGAGGTAGAGAAAAAAAAAACACTGCTGGCAAATTGGCCACCTTTTTCGGAAAATTTTGTGGCATATTGACTTAATAGTGAAGATACACCTACCCGCTGCCCCAGTACGTCCACTCCAAGATGTATACTCAGCAGGCGTGCAAGCCACATGCACCAAGAGACAAGAGCTGGAAAGCTCACAGGAGCATCATTCAGAATAGCCAAAAACTGGAGACAACCCAAATATCCATCAACAGTAGAAAGGAAAAATAAATGATGAAATGATGGTATATTTATATGATAGAATACCAACCACATGGTGCAAAAAATTGATAGATCATGGCTACATTCAACAAAAGGGACAAATCTCACAAATCCAATGCTAAATGAAGGAAGCCAGACACAAATGAATACGACTAGATGATTACATTTGTATAAATTTGAAAAACAAGCAAATTAACTCTAGCATTTAAGAATGCATACTTAGGTGGTAAAAGAATAAAGAAAAACAAGGAAGATTTCCACGAAGTCAGAGTAACAGTCAGCTTTGAGGGGAGGTAGGGGGTTGTGACAGGAAAGGAGAACACACAAGACTTTTAGGTTGTTTCCTTACCTGGTGATGGTTACGTGTGTGTTGTATTGATTCATTATGCTGTACATTTATGTTTTGTACACTTCCTATATCTGTGTGATATCTCACAATAACAAAGCAACTCTTAAATGACTCCTGCCTGCCTCATCTAATCCAGGCCCTCTTTTCAGGAACATCAGAGACCTGTGGTCTATGCAGCTAGCTCTGCCTTTCTGTACCGCCTGTCTACTTGAGCCAAAATCCTGGCGGGGGATGAGAGACAGGAAGGATATAGAAGATGTGAGAAGATGGGCCTGCCACCTGCAATTGCCTTCACAGAACTGTCTAACCTTTCCATCCCAGTCTCAAGGGATACTCCCAGGGTCAGCTCCTGTCTTTTATCACGTCACTTTTGAGACATGAAAACAAAAAAGAATGAGTGAAGAGGCCTATAATTAGCACAAGCAAGAAATGAAGGACACAAGGAGAAATGCCACATTAACCACTCATTCAACATATACAAAGTGCCATACAGTGACTGTTCTGAGTGGGGGAATATGACCCAATCAGGGCCAAAGTCCTTCCTTAAAATCCACACTGGGACATTTAGGGAGAGAAGCACTTTCTCCCTAAGGCTGTCAGGACACAAAAATGAGTCTGGACTTCAGGAGGCCACTTTTACCAGCCATGTGGAGGAAGCATGTCTGCAAATGAACAAAATAAAGCTGACAGAAGAGGGCAAAAGGGCTGAGAGTTGGAGAGAGATAAGACAAGGGCCTGAGAATGGTGCCTTGCATCAAGAGTAGCAGAGGCCAGCAAAGGTAGGGAGAGGGTTTCAATAGCCTCGAGTCCCCAGTTCCACCTCTGATGTCTTGATTTCTACAACTTAGCCTCAGTTCTGTCCCTCCCAGCTGTGGGAGACAACATGGGTCATATCTTGTGCTCAATTCTAATAAGAGAAAAGTTAATAACATGCAAGTCTTTCTCTTAAGGGAGCCGCAATTGAATCAGGAAAATAGAAGTAACAACAGATCATCACACAGCATTATGGGAGTATACAGAAGTGACACACCTTAACCAGACTAGAGGATAAGAGGGAAGGGTTAGGGAAGAGTTTCTGAAGAGGTGAACTATGGAATGCTTTGGTTTCATCAGGGGAAAGAGAAGTGTAAGGGTAGTCAAGGCAACAGGGGCAGCTTGTGTTAAGGTGGGGAGGTATGAAGGGAACTGGGAGGAAGGGCACTCAGAGTACTTTGGCACTGCTGAAGTGAGGTGTGGCTGGCAGGAGAAGCCAGGGAGACTGGTCATAAAGGAGCTGAGAGGCACTTAAAGGCCTCTGACTTCACATAGGCAAAGGGAGCCTTTGAAAAGCTTTAATCAAGAGAAAGATTTAATCAGGGGTCCAATTTCCCTTTTAAAAAGATCAAGGAGATATTTTCTAAGTCCAATGTCTGGCAGCAGCAGGAGATCTCTCTCTCTCTCCCTCTCCCTCTTCCCACCCCTGTCCTTACTCCACCCTCTCTCCAGCACCCTGAATCTCTGAAACTCCCTTCTGCCCCACAACTTTCGTTTCCTGAATTTCCCACCCTATGGTATAAACAATAGGGACAACACCAGCTAATGACAAGAGCAACAGACCAGTGATCCTGAAAGATGTGTCTAATCCTGCTCTCCCACTACCAGGCCTTGGACCCAGGCCAAGCCACCACTGCTTCCGGGCTCATCTGCATGGACAAAATGAGGGTAATAAGATTAGTCTACATACCTCAGAGGTGCTATGAGAAGTGTGTGAAAGTAAGTCAAAATCACAACCCCAAGATATTGATAAAAGTGACATCCTGATGCAAATAGCATCACAAAGCATACTTTATTTGTTCTCTTATTAATTATAAGTAATTAAATCCTATGATTTGGTAAATATATACAAACACAGTATCCATGTTTGTTTAAAATAAGTTAACATGGATTTCTCATACCTGAACATGCCCAATATTATTTTGGGAGTAATCTGTTTTGACTTTATTATATTAACTCTGATAAAGACAGCATTAAATACTATCATTAAAATGATATATCCTGATAGATACCTAATATTTAGCTTAAAATTAAATAAAGATAACAATGTTAAAATGTGTTGAAAACACAGGCTTAAAAAATGAATGCAGACACCCAGACAAGTTTCCCACCAGTGATAAAGCACTTGTACCTCAGCAGGGTATCAAAATCCCTTAAGATAAAGGCAGGTGTTTCCTGAAATTAGGTAGCAATATTGCTTCTAAGATGAAGCTGTGCAAACCTAGTGGGAGAGAATCATTGAGGGTGTGTGTGTGTTTGTGTGTGAGAGAGAGAGAGAGTGAATGTGTGTGTGTGTGTGTGTGTGTGTGTGTTTAATCTCACTAATTTACAGAGCGTATTTTTAAGCATTATTAGCAGCCTTGGGGCAAGTTTTCTTTTAACAGCATGCATAATAGTCTGACAATTGCCCACAAGGTGGCACCAAACTCATGCCCTGAGGACAACCAAGGAAACTTTTTTTAATAGTAAAACAGATGCTCCAAATACTCAACAGACAGCTTCCTTTATAGCTTATCCTCAACAATGAGCCAGATTTATAGTTATAAGTATCTCCTTCTCTCTATGTGGTACAAAAATTAAAACCTATTGCTGCCTACAAGAAAACAGTAAAAGGAGAAAGACCTCCTCCCAAGATAGACCTGTGCTACTTCTGAGCAGTTTTCAAAAGAAAAAAAAAAGTATCTAAGTCCTAAAAATAAATGTTCCACTTCTTTGGGGGGGAAAAAATCCTGAAACTAATTTAGCTCACTGAATGGTACCCAGAAGTTGATCCTTCTTCCTCTGTTTTAAATTTTATTTTATTGAGCTTAGATGAGTCGGTGTAAATCTTTAAAGAACTGACTGTTATTTAAAAATTAAAACAGATTTGCAATTAATACTTAATGTGACAGGTCATGGTTATTTTAAAGGGATGAGATCTATTATTGGAGACTGTCTCCTTCCTGCCCCCTCCACCTTCCTCCATCTTACAAAGGCTATTCTAAGGTGAACTGGTCCAGGCTGGAGTAGAGCTCTGGAAACCTATAATAAAAGTCATTCTGGGAACAGACACAATGTATCACTGATGGCTTAGGAGATATTCTGCCACTTAAAAACAGGGCACTGGGACCTGAGCCCCTGGGAGCCAAGCCTTCCATTTTGAAGAAGCAGAAGTTATGCAGAGCAATAGAGAATCCTCAAAGGGTCCAGCTTCCTGTTAGCATGAGAGACAGAACTACCTGTTGGGATGAAAGGTTTATTTGTCCCCATTTGCAACACCCACCACAGATAAGAATGACCCTCTGTGAAGGGCTTGAGTCATGAGATTGCCAATCTTTTAGGGGGAAGAAAAAAGAAAAGAAAAGAACCAGATAGATCAGTCCATTCTGAGACCCCCAAGCTCTCTATCACCAGACATCATCCCATTGTGCCCAGAAGGCCCACTAATCCTGTTAGCAATTCCTGAGTCATTCATTCAGCCTCCAGAACATTGCTTTCCCAAGGAAAGACCCTTCATTGCAACTACTTGGCTTCTAATTATTGGTGATCCCTGAAAACACAGGGTAAACCTTTTATTTCTGTTTCCTAAGCAGGGCATCACCTACCTCTGAACCACATGCAGGGTTCGAGATCTCAGGGAAGGGCATCCTGGGAGGCTTATGAAGATATTTTCTGTAGCCCATGCTGCCCACCAAGCCAGACACTCCTGCAGGCTGGCTGGAGAGGCAGGGTGCCAAAGGGAAGTAAGGATGTGGTCTTATTACCAATGATCTTAGAATCTGCTCATTTATCACTCTGCATTCTGCAAACCTGCAGTGGCAGCTCTCCCACCCTGCCTCTCCCTTCATGTGAGGAACATAGAATCCAGCTTTTCAGGCAACTCTCTTTCCAGCAGTCCGAGGCTGGGAGTAACCCAGCAGAAATTTTAGCTCAAATGTCCCAGACCATTTTATAAATGCTGCACAAGCCCCTTCTTACTCTGGTTTCAAACCAAGGATACTACTTATTGCCATCACAGAACTCAGAATAAATTCATACAATGAAATACTGTGATCACAAAAACACATAACACTTCATTCACTAAGTTATGCAAGTAAATTCACTAAGTTATTTCAGTGTTAGATTCCATAATAACAAATATCCCTAGTGATACAGCTTTTGATTTAAATAGGTAGGAAATTACCATTCATCAGACATTTGCCATATGCCAGCTATTCTGCTAAGCACTTCAATTTCCATTTGAAAATTGACCATAACCACAGACTTCTAAAGAATCCATGTCAAATCCTTGAGTGTGCTCCTATATAGCATTCAACACACATTTTTATCACCAGAGTGTACCAGGATGGACACAGAAATGAAACAGTCTGGCCCTGCTCTCAGAGGACTAACACTTTAGTAGGGAAGGAGAACTGTCACATGCTTCTGCCAGGTGTGTGTCAGGCACTGCTGAGGAGAGAGTGATTACTCATTCATATATTCTAGATCTCACCCTTTTTGGAACAATTTTTGATTGAAGAAAGAGGAATACAATGGAATATAAAAGCGAATAGAGTGGAGTAGAGAGAAGTCATAAAGAATCTGAGAAATGATGGTCTGTGGGATGAGAAAATGATCCCTCCTACAAGGCTTGTCTTTTAGCTCATGGAAGATAAGTGAGTTCTCCAGGAAAGGGGCATTTATTCTGATGAAGTTCAAGCCCCTCAGCCTGTCTCTGCCTGATCTTCTCTCTCACCCCATTCAAGCCAGGGCTAATCACATCCCTTCCTTTTGACCTCCATCACATCTAAAGACTTGACAGACCCATACCAACCTTTCCCACCTTCAGGTTGAATATTCCTTCTCTCTCAACCAGGTTCATTTGGATTTGTCCTTAAAGAACCACCTCCTTTGGGCAGCCTTTTAGGATCTCTCTCTCTTTCTTTCTCTCTCTCTCTCTCTCTCTCTCTCTCACACACACACACAAACACACAAACACACACAGGCAATACACACATACACACACACACACACACACCAGGCTGTGTAAGAAGCTCCACACTCAACATTTCCCCATTAGAATGAAACTCCACAAGTCCTCCTTACCATTGTGTCCCCAATGCCTACACCAAAATAAGCACTTAATCGATAATTATCAAATTTTAGGCCAGGCACAATGGGTTATGCCTGTAATCTCTATGCTTTGGGAGGCAAAAGTAGGAGGATTGCTTCAAAATTAAAAAAAAAAAATTAGCCAGGTGTGGTGCCATAGATCTGTAATTCCAGCTACCCAGAAGGCTGAAGCAGGATGATCTCTTGAGCCCAAGAGTTTAAGGCTGCAGTGAGCTATGATCACCTTACTGCACTCCAGCCTTGGCAATAAAGTGAGACCTCATCTGTAAAATAAATAATTATCCAATTATCAAATTTTAATTTTTAGTTAATATGACTTGCTCCCCTAAAAGACTGTAAGCTCATAGAGGACCAAAAGTGTCTGGCTTCTAGTAAGTGCACCAGAATGTTCACTGAACAAACAGCAAAAGACAGGACACAAACCAGACTTGTCTAAATTAAATTACTATTCTTTATTGTAAAGTTCAGTTTTTTAAATCATAAATTTCCTTTCTTCACAAAGTCTTGCCCTCATTACCTTCACAAATTCTGTTGTTTTCAGAAGCCACAATATAACGCTAGACTAAATAATTCAATAACAAAGAAAGGATTACTTATTTCAATAATCCTTTCTGTTGAAATTTAACATTCTTTTCCCCCAGAGAATACACTGCATGACCCCTGGCTCCTCACCCACCTATGCCTATGTTACTAGGATTTATCAGAGTAAACAGGCAGAGAGAGGCAGATGGATGTTTCAAATGCCATACTAAGCAAAATATCTTTTTACATTTGTAAAATAAATAGGATTTCATTTGCTCACATCTCCTGGAAAAAGTGGCAAGAAGGAAAGCAAAGAAAACAAACGTGAGAAAAGGGCCAAGGCAGGCCTGGCAGAATGTGTAGTAACCTAGATTAAGCTGGCTACTTGAGCCTTTTAGCCCTGGAGCACAACCAGCCCTCCACTGCCCTGGCAAACACCTTCCCTCCTCCTCCTCCTCTTTCTCCACCGTCCCCAATTAGCACACTGAGACAGCCTAACAGCGACATGTCTTCAGATGGTCTGTTGTGCACAAAACTCACAATTACTGTAACGAAGTGCCCTCAGGTCTGTCTTTAATCAGTGTCTGCACCATTGCTCAAGGTGAAGAGCCAGGAGCCAGGAGTTCCTCACCCGCCACACCAAAACCCCGAGGAGTGACAAGGAAAAAAACATCATCCTCTAAGAAAGGGTGGACCTGACACCCACATACTATGCATTTACCAGGAAAATTTATTTATTTCTTTGATAGCTTCTTTTCTGTTAGCAAGCCACCCCCCAACATTCCATCAACCCCAAGCAAATAAGGAATCAGAATTGGAGCATTTCCACTAATGGAACATCAGTTGATGGCATCATGCTCTGGTAATGGTGGATCATTCACCGAACAATAACTGAGTGCCTACTATAAGCCACAGATCACAATAGTTTATCTTCTATTCACCATTAGGTGTCTCAGGACAAGGCTATATTTTCCAATTCTAAGCACAGCATCTGTTAAAGGAAAAAATGGGAGAGATACAACACATCCTCGTTGGATGTGTCAATGAAAACCAAATGTACCAGTTCCTAATCTACATGTTCTTTCTCATCAAGACCACTTACAGCACCAAGCTTGGGGAATGCCCAAGGCTGGCTAACTTATAAAGAAAAGAGGTATTTGTGGCTCTGAAATCAGAACTAAAGAAAAACTAATATTTACACTAGAAAAGAAGTCCCCAAGTCTCTTCTGGTAAATGAATGGGCATGGCTATAGTCCAATAAAACTTTATTTACAGAAACAGGCAGCAGGCCCATAGCTGACCCAGACCAGACACTGCAAGGATCTGGTTTACCCTCCCTGAAAACAACAAAGTCTGAATATAGGCTCGCCTTTAATGTGTTTTGTTCAATCATTCGTTCAACAGCTTTTATTGACCATCTACTCTCTGCCAGGCCCTGGAGACACAACACTAAAAAAGACAGGCATAGCCCTACTCTCATGGGGCTTACAGTCTGGTTGAAAGGGCAAGCATTGGACCAAACACTACCCAGAGAAGTTGCAGGGGATATGAAAGTAAAACCCAGGTGCTATAGTTCACTCTGTCTGTTCCTGGGACAACTGAGGAAAATGTTTAGTTTATGAAGACCATCATTTGTATGGTGAAAGAGAAAACATCACTGGGGGGACTGCAGAGGTGAGGCTAGATTGCCTAGTTCAAAAATAATGAAACATTTATACAAAGAGGAAGACTACAGAGGTGGGGAGTGAAAGACAACAATGATAACAGTAAAGAAAAGTGTGCAGAAACTAGTGGCAGGGCTCAGCTGTAAGGTTCTGTAGCAATCACATATGAGAGTGGTAGAAAGGGCATCAGCGCAGTACTGAGGTTTCCACTGTCTTAGATAACCTAATCCCCACGTGCATGCCCACACTTAGGAATATTGTGGGATGGTTGAGCAAACACATGTATGCAATCTGTAAGCATATGTCATGGAGTGTGCAGGGTTTATTAAGCATGAGGCCCTGAGAAGACTGCGTTACTTCATTTCCCACCTGTTGGCTGTGCCAGACCAAGGGGAGAAGAAAGTAATCTAGCACAACTTTCAAAGTCTCACTGTATTTACATTTCAGAGATCTACCCCTTAACTAACCTCGGGAAGCCAAAACCACCCAAAGGTACATCATCCCAGGAGATGAATCCCTGGGTCATACGATATGAATATTTTTGAGGCTTTTGATACATTTCGTCCATTCCATTTTGGCTTCTTATGTTACAGAATTCTCTATGGAAAGGAATTCAGTGTAACACTTTGAATAAAAAGGACACACTATATATACATTAAAAGAGCTGCCCTTTATGAATTTGCTAACACATTTTTAGAGACTAAAATGACTAAAATATGGTCTCCATGGCTGTGTCACATTTTTTTAAATTTCTACTTGCCAACTGGAACATTTTAAAAACTGATGTTGGCCAACTTAATGTGATTATTAAAATAATATTCATCATATCACACCATATACAAAAATCAACTCAAAATGGATTTAAAAACTTAAACATAAGACCTTGTATTAGTCCATTTTTATGTTGCTATGAAGGAATACCCAAGGCTGGATAATTTATAAAGAAAAGAAGTTTATGTGGCTCTGAAATCAGAACTAAAGAGAAACTAAAATTTACACTAGAGAAGGGGTCTGCAAATCTTTTCTGGTGAATGAATAGGCATGGATGTATTCTAATAAAATTTTATTTACAAAAATACGCATCAAGCCAAACCTGACCAATGGACTATACAGTTTGTCAACTCTTGCAGCAAAGGCAAAAATCAGTTCATAATAATACTGCCTTAGTCTATTAGCTGTTGCTATAACAGAACACCACAGAATGGGTAATTTATAAGGAGAAGAAATTTATTTCTCACAGTTCTGGAGACTGGAACGTCCAATATGTAGAGGCCAGCATCTAGTAAGGGCATTCTTGCTACATCCTCCAATGGAGAAAGGGCAAGGAAAGAGCAGGGGAGAGCACGAGATGGAGTTCACCGCCACAAACCCTTTTATAATAGGCATTAATCCATTCATAAGGGAGGAGCCTGCATGACCTAAACTTCCTCCATTAGGCCCTACCTCTCAACACTGTTGCACCGGGGATTAAGTTTCCAAAACATGAATTTTAGAGGGGCACATTCAAACCACAGCAAATACTAACTTGGAGTATATTACAAAGAAATCAGCAATTTAATCCCAAATTGGGAATTGGTGTTAGACAAGATGAAAACCTGGAGACCACAAGAACCAAACTCTGCTAAATTACGTTTGCAAAATTGGAACCACGTATTTTTGTGTAGTGCTCGTAAAGCCCTCCACAGCTGAGACTCAAAATACCATGGTAGTTGAAACAACACTGAGCCGGTAATTAAGCTACTGTCTCCCAGCTCCAAACCCACCTTTTCATGCCATCTTTGTGATGCTAGGGCTGGTGCTCTGTGAACCACATTTCTGTTTTTTCAGCTGCTTCCTGTTAGGTCCTGCCTATAGGGGGCGCTGGAGGAAAGCTGGGAGGCTGGAGGAGGAAGGCGTGGCCCGTTCCTCCCTGTCTGATTCCTATTGGCTTCCTGCCCCTGTGAGCGTGACCCAGCCATGCTTCCTCACTCTAGCAACCCCACTTCCTTTGTGTGGCAGCTGCTGAATCCAGTTTGCAGTTCTTTCTGGAACCAGCCTCATTGTGTTGCCTTAAAGACCCCCAATCCCAGCTTGCCTCTTACCAGATTTCAGAGATTCCAGCACCACCTGGACAGTACCAACTCTCAGAGGTCTGGGTACCAGGCCCTCAGCTACCCTCCTCTTGAGCTCAGAGGCCCCAGCACTAGCTATCACCTTGGAGATATAAGTTCAGCCACACTTGGCCCTTCCTACAAGCTTCTAAATTTTGATAATCCTAACCCCAGGAATGGCAAATGCCTCCTGCGGTTGCTACTTCCATGATTCCTTAGTGTTCTCTTACTGCTTTCTCAGTTCTCTAATATCTGGTTAATAATTTTAAATATTAAATGCTCTCTGTTGAAGTAATTGGTGTAGCTTCTGTCTCTAATTCAGCCCTGACTGATACATAGTCCAGCAATTTCAAAAATAAGCCAAATCCGTGTATTTCTTGAACACTGTGGAGTGGACACATAACTCTCAATTTTGCTTAAAATCCCATCTGTTGTTCTCAAATACTACAGCTGTTCCCAGGCCAGACACCTGAAGAGCTCCATCCCCCTAAATTCCTTCTACCCTTAGCTTCTCCTTCCCTTCTGTCTTCCTTCCCTCTTCCTTTCCTTCTAATTCTCCATCACAAAAGCCCAAGAACTAATCTGCCAAAAAGGATGTGCATCAGGAGAGCTTTGGGTCCTTTTTTCAGGCCAGAGATTATGGACTGAAATGTCCACCAGGAAAAAAACTCTGGGCCAGGCACAAGAATTCTGGAATTCCAACACCATCATATTTCGATTGCATACTGCAACTACATTCAGCCTCAAAGTCAGAGAGAAATGTTGGGTGGTGGGGCCAGTGGGGACTGCAGAGCGTGCGTGCCGTCTAGATGCCAGAGCTTCAACTTTTCAAGGGTGGTAAATATATATTTTTTTATTTATAAATATATATAAATTAATTTTATATTTACTATAATATTTAATAATTATGTATTTATAAATTAAATATATATAACTTTATGTCAAGATTTCTATGTGAAATCTGCAGGTTTTTAAACATTGGTTATATTTTATTTGACACTCTGTGCAGGTTAAATGAAACTTGCCCCCATCCTGCCTGCATGCCCTCTTTGCTACCACTCTCTATACCAGCCCCAAATGGACGCAATACAGTCCATTTTCTTGACAAAGATTTGACAATTGAAACGATTTATTAGTAGCCACCTACAGAGCTCCAATAAATAATGGCAAACCAAAAGTAAACAGGATTCTTTACCCTACCACTTTTCCAAGATACCACCAAAATGAAAGAAAGAAAGAAAGAGAGAGAATTTAGTAACAGAAGATGCTACCTGATTTAAACCCTCAAAAAATCCGTGATTCAACTTAAAAAAATTAACAGAAGAAAATAGCTCTCTAAAGCAAAGCTTTTAGAGTTTATTTTAGAAGAAGGTGGTAGTGCTACATTATTTTTTAAGTAATATTTACAGAACAGTTTGTTCTGGAGTTCTAAATGACACAAATAGAGCAGGCCTGGTGTACACACACCAAAATGGTGACAATGAAATTAGGGCTTCATCCGGTGATAAATTACCCTCTGCTCATCTCACGAACACCTAAGCCTCCAAAATGGAGAAGGCATCATTTGAATAAGTGAACCATTGGCTACAAATAAGGGCACACACCCACTTACCCCCACCAATCCTCCACGTACAATTACCCAGTCTCTAAGAGAAAGACACACTGGCTCTATAATTACCAGATGTGAACTAAGAAACTATGCCCTTTTAAAAGCTTAGCTATATTTCCCAATCACACTTTACTCAGCCTCAGAGCAAACTCCAAAGCAGTATGATGGCTGCTCCTGAAAAGTCTAAAGGGAACAATAGACAGCAGGGCCTACTTGAGAGTTGAGGGTGGGAGGAGGATGAGGATCAAAAAACTACCTATCAGGGGCCAGGCACGGTGGCTCATGCCTATAATCCCAGCATTTTGGGAGGCTGAGACAGGCAGCTCACAAGGTCAGCCGTTCGAGACCAGCCTGGCCAACATGGTGAAACCCTGTCTCTACTAAAAATACAAAAATACAAAAATTAGCCAGGCTTAGTGGCAGGCACCTGTAATCCCAGCTACTCAGGAGGCTGAGGCAGGAGAATCGCTTGAACCCGGGAGGCGGAGGTTGCAGTGAGCAGAGACCATACCATTGCACTCCAGCCTGGGCGAGAGAGCAAGACTCCGTCTCAAAAAAAAAAAAAAAGAAAGAAAGAAAAAAAGAAAAACTACCTATCAGGTACTATGCTTATTACCTGGATGATGAAATAATATGTACACCCCTGTGACATGCAATATGTCTATAGAACAAACTGGCACATATACCCCTGAAACTAAAATAAAAGTTAAAAAGAAAAAATATCTAATAGCCCAGGACAACGTCCAAATCTACCTGCTGGGGGACAAAGCAATATCACTGATGCTAGAGTTTGGGGGGCAGGAGGTGGATATAATTTCATTTTCCTTATCCCAACATGTCACTGTGTGTTATTAGTACAGAAGGAAAAAAATAAAATTTTTCACAGCCAACTGTTTTGTTTCACTTCAACAGGGGCTTATTGTCAACTACAATAAAAGCTGGCCAATCTAAAATCTGCAACCTCACTTTCCAAGAGCCAAAAAGGAATTTGTAAATGGCCTCTGCAGCGTTCACATGGTTGGCATATGAGCCTTATTCATATAGTAGGCCATGTCTAAAGACTCCATGGAGACCTGTTGTATCTTCAGTCTGTTGACTCTTACTTGACACAAAATTCTAACCAACCTGGTTGATTTTAAAGTTTACAGCTCAAACTCAGGAAATTCCAGTATGAAGACAAATCAAAGGCACTTGGAAAAGAAGAGGAGATGTATATATATAGTGAAATGCTCATGGTAGAGACACCAAATGCTGAAGAGAGAGATGCATTAAAGAAATGAAGAAGAGTCCATGAGCCCCTTTGCTCAAAGAGGGCCTTGAAGGGACAGTGCAACTTGTCAAAAGCCAGAACAGACTGGAGCCAAGTAAAAAAGGAGAGCATGGA